>NC_066312.1:6485000-7110000 GCF_905404315.1 Leptidea sinapis | reverse complement strand
CAAACGTCACTTTTACGATAATATCAACGACACCTTCTAGGCTGTCGTTGATATTATCGTTTCAAGTTGTAGTTGTGCTTTTATTTTGATTGTGGAGTCAATTTCTTGAGTCTTTTGGTGTATATAAAATATATAAACATACGCCAAAAATTTAAACATTAATTACATAGTCATCAGGACTTTTTTAACTACCAAGTAATTAAAGTCGTTTTATAGATCGTTTATGCGTAAAAAATATTGCAAATGGCCGCCTGACAAATAGAAAGTCGACGAGAAGGGTTGAGTTACTTTTTTTTTAAATTTTATTTTTCGCAAATTTTATATTATTTATTCAATTTTAAATGGTCGTATTACATACATTACATAATTCTTGTATATTTACATTATGTATAATAATTGATGTATATGGTGGGGCATAGTCTGGCATGGTCCTTTGCGTCTAAACTATGTTTTGACTTTTGACACTTAACAGCGACATAGCACAGATAATATTTAGTTTTTCAAGGTTTGCACATAATTCATTCACACTAACATCGTAATAAATCAAAATATTAGTCTATGGTTGCGATAAACGATAAGGAATTCGAACATTTGCTAGAGCAGGGTAGTTGCGATATATTCGGAGTATTATCGTATCGTTCTGAATGTATCGTTGTCGATTTTGCGAGTAGACCTCCCGAATTGAATATTAACATCGGTGGATAGTTACACTACTAAATCCGTAGTAGTTGTTATAAATTTATATCAGCAAATATTAAAAAACATGTAAAAAAATTACGTTGTGATTATTATTAGTTTTCTAAATTACAGAAGGAAGATCTATTCTTATTTTTTATTTTCCTTATACCTATGGCGCAGTTATTACTCAATAAATTTATAATTACAAGATCGACATGGTCGAACGTATGGAATTAAATTCAGTTAAAAAAGTTTAACTTAGACAGGACGCCCGTCCTGTCAGTCAGACACAGCTTGGGTTTTATATTTTTTTATAAATGATAGTAAAACCTTTTTGGGTGCGCTGAGCGCTTTTTTGTGGCTTTTAAAGAAACTGAGCCGTCTCGTTCGGGTATTTAATACTTGTTCGGATTAGGTCGGCTCGATTCGACTAACATCGCCATCAGTGCCATCAGTCGGAGCAACTAAAGTAATTTACTGAAGTGATAACACTTACTGAATTGAGAATCCAATGAAAGGCGTTGCAATGCCAGTAGCCATTTTTTTATCATATTAAGGTTCGCGCAGACCATAATTAAATAATTTTATCGAGATCTTTTGTAACGTTATGGCTTATCCAGTTCAATATAAAATACTCGTGATCTGCTATTTTGTGGCAGGCATAGGATGGCAACATTAAAAGCACACGCGTAGTTACTTAATCAAAATTATAAAATTAAATATCTAAAAATAAATGTAGATAATTGAAAATTTACAATTTTCGAACAAATTTTATATATTTACCCCCTTATTCATAATGGTCCGCTAACTTTAAACAGCCGCTTAGTAGTGTAGTTTTTTCATTCTGACTTAGGTCAATAGAAGAAGACAGAGTGATAATTAGCAATGCTTTAAGTTAGCAGACTATTATGAATAAGGGGGTTAGAAAACAAAAGTTTAATCACCTACGCGGGTGCTATTCACCTACGAGTTCTGAACGGCTACGGCGCTTCGTGTAACAAGTAGTTGTCAGTGCCTACGCTAGTGCGCGGCTACTACGATTACTTATAGGTTTTTCCGAAATGATTTTATGGAAGAATGAATTACTAAGGTGAATTGTGTATATTTTATGATTTCGATTAAGTTGCGTCACCCGTGAGTTTATTTAATGTCTTATTTATATTTATTAGAAAGAGCGACATCTCTAGTCAATTTCTTAATATGCAAATATTGAGTTTGAGCAGGTTATCAACTGTAAAAAAGGTTCTGTTGATGAAGCCACAACCTGAGTTTCGAACAAGACTGTATACAAGATTTATCAACGATACGTCACACGAACAGTTGGCTGACTGGAAAGAGCGCTCACACGGAACGCGAGAGTCCCGCATCGTTATATAAATTTTATTTTCAAATTTAATTTTTGTTTAATTTCGCTTTTGTTGCTACACGCTGCATACAGTGAATTTTACTTCTGCCACAGATCTCACAGATTTGCAAACAAAATATTGTAATACGAAAACAATATTTCCTAGTTTTTGCCTCTATGTCGATGTTCAAATATTTTTTGTTTAAATTTATTATAAAAGCCTAAGGTCATCTCAGATTTCTTTTACTCCACACCTGACTTTCAATGATTTTTCTCACGGTGCTGCAGTTAATGTTGGATTTATCCAAAATTTTAAGGATTTTTACGAATTTGTTTTTCAGTTTTTCGTTGTTTGTGGAGAAATTTTTGCTATCACTATATTTTATCACAATAGCCATATGTTACTTTCCCATATTACATTGATTAGGAAAAGAACTGTTTTAAGTTTGTTATTTACTATCCGTATTTTGATATAATTAACGTAACTTGACCTCAATGATGTTCAGCTGCTATTTTTTCCGTCAACTTACCCGGTTAATCTTCTTATATAAAAACAACTTTGTCAATTATTGTAAGTTGCTTATATTTTTTTACGACAATAAAGGACGTCCAACTGATGGTAATTGATACACCCTGCCCAATAAAATGCAGTGCCGCTCAGGATTCTTGAAAAACCCAATATTTCTGAGAATGTCTCATTTGCTCAGCTACCCGCTAGTGAAATTACTGTGATACCGGCTAGTTAAGACTGAAACACAATAATGCTTACACGTTCCTGCTTCACGGCAGAATAAGGCGAAATATTCACATTGTCTGTGTGTTTCTTAGTATTACGGTGCCGAGGGTGGACGAACGACACGTCGCGAAGGGCTCGGCTCTGTGGAGGCAACAGAGATGGTTCTCAACAATCTCTTCTACATCACGGTCAAGGTGAGTTTCAACATTATTCGCTCTCACGTTCGTATGACAAATAATATAATTGACGACCCCTCAGTGGTTAGTGACCCTGCCTACTGAGCTAGAGGACCCGGGTTCGAATCCCGGCAGGTGCAATCATTTATATATTTCATATTCATGAATGTTTGTTTTCGATGTGTATCATGTATGTTTAAGTAAGTATATTGTTTTGTCTTTGTTGTCTTGCACCCATAGTAAAGTTTATGCCTAGTTTGGGGCATGTTAATTTGTGTAAGAGTGTGTCAATATTATTATTATTATTATATACGTAATCCGATTATACCGCCATGAGACGCAGAACTTTTTGCTTGTGAACCGATTGAGATAGTTAGTGAACAATATTATAGTAGCCTGCCCAAATAGATCCGTAGAAAACCGCATTCGAATCGGCTCAGTTGTTTCTGAGAATGGCGAAAAGTAATTCTCAAAACTATCTTGGTCTTGATGATATACTTGTGCGTGAATAAATTGATTTATTCATATTTTGTATATCTATATACGGCATGTTTTATATTAGATGTACATATAGGTTTTTTCATTGCGTACACACAGGGCGTCGCACGGCAGAGGAAAGGAATTAAGAAAACGATTTAAACTGCGTTCATAGATTTTGAAATAATTGCCTAGTTGAACCGAGAATCGAACCCGCTACACGGAAAGAAAATACCCTGTGGCTTTATCATACCGCGATCGAAAGGCTTCATCATGTGGCTTATTTTTTTGCTACATATAACAAAAAACATAACTACACAGTTGTAGTGCCTTAAAGAAAAAGTTTATGTTGGATTTCAGGTAATATATGTGGAACCATCATTAAATATTTCTATTAATAACTAGCTGACCCGGCAGACTTCGTATTGCCTCAATTGATAAATAAAAGACCCAAACTTTTGTATAAAATGGACTTAAAATAAACAAAGGGAATCTTTTTTTTAAGTGTTATTACCCGTGTTTTAAGGAAGTTTACTTTTTTGTCCTGAGAAAGTTAGAAAGATATAAAAATTCTAATTAGTTATTCATTTTAAACTATTATTTTTATTTGATAATTGTTGTTTTTATATTTATTCGAATTTTAAACCTTCTCTAGACTTTCACGAATAATTCAAGACCAAAATTAACCAAATCGGTCCAGCCGTTCTCGAGTTTCAGCGAGACTAACGAACAGCAATTCATTTTTATATAAATAGATATCAAGTTCAAATAACATAATACAGTTCTCACGAGAGTTTTACAACGCACGTAAAGAAGGGTAGTAATGAAAAATAATTATCGGCACTCTGATGGTAGCTCGTTCCCACGTCGACGCATTTAAAAAGGCGACGGTTATTATCGATCTGTGTTAAGCGCTGGCTTGAAAATGTGCTTTATTACATTTTGTCAATGTTTTATTAACGAGCGCTTTCTCCATCAGTTTTCGTACTCCTCTACTTTTATCTGTCAATAATAGAGCCACGATAAGTAAAATAAATATATTATACTATATTGAGTCTTTGAAAAAGTCTATATGGAGTCACAAGATATCACGTTGGAAAGGGCCACAAGCCACTAGAAGCAGTGGTCGACCCGGTGGTCTGATGATATTATACAAGTGGCTGGTGATCAGTGCATGGAGACTGCAAAGAACAAGGAAAGTTGGAAATCTCTAGAGATTGGAATCACTCTTGAGAACGAGGGGTTCTTACTATATATTTTTTAAATTCAAAGTTATAGAAATAAGATTATATATATATATATATGTTATTGGGCAAGGAATATGTACAAATTATTTAATCTAGTAAGAAATAAAAGGCTTTTTTATTATTTATTATATTATAGTGACCCTGACTACTGAGTTAGAGGTCCCGGTAGGTGCAATCATTTATATGATGAATATGGATGTTTGTTTCCGAGTCATGGATGTTTTTATGTATTTATGTATGTTTAAGTAAGTATATTTTATTAAATATATCATTGTCTCGTACCCATAGTACAGACTATGCCTATTTTGGGGCAAGATATTTTATGCAAAAGTGTGTCAATATTATATTATTACTAGCTGACCCAGCAAACGTTGTATTGCCGATATTAAAATCGCGATACAAAAGTAACTGTTGATCGTCGATGGGTGAAAATTTGAAGTTGTATGTATTTTGCTGACTCATATTCAAATAATTAAAAAAAAAAATGTCAAAAAAATAAAAAAAATAAAAATTGGCGTCGACCTCCCTTAACATTTAGGGAGATGAAAAATAGATGTTGTCCGATTCTCAGACCTACCCAATATGCACTCAAAATTTCATGAGAATCGGTCAAGCCGTTTTGAAGGAGTTTAACTACAAACACCGCGACATGAGAATTTTATATATTCGACTAGTTAACCCGACAGACGTTGTTCTGTATATAATAAATAAAATACTGTTTTTTATGAATTTGTCTATAATATTTCATAACATCAAGAATTATTTCGTAAAATATGCTCCCTGTTTCTTGTAATGAAATTGTTTTACAGCAGAACTGTCAAAACGTGCGTCAATAAATTCTCTCATACAAAATATGTCCATACAAAACAAATATCGGACGACGGGGGACACATCAAAGGAAAAACAAAATTGTTGTTTTTATTTAATTCCGAACACTTTCATATTTATTCACCTTTTAAAACTTCCCTGGACTTTCAGCAATTCATTTTTATATATATAGATAAGCAACCACTCGCGCCATGGAAACCATCCTCGATGCGCTACAGAATCGTGACAAGCGCAAAACAGGTAAAAAAGATGTGACAAGCGCTAGAGTTTTTATCGGTAACGCCCAAACAGCGGCTGGAACCTTATTATAAAAGTGTATTATTTCATTTACCCTTAAAACCAATTTGTTTTTATGAAGTCCTCTTGTAATCATTATAAGCAATCCCTTATTTCTAGTGTTATAGCACGGATAAAGAAATATGAAGAATTTTCAGAATGTCATCTCCATTTTTCATATGCAAAGCCACCGCCTGCAACTTTATAAGGCGCAAATTCGGCCTCACATAGAGTACTGTTCTCACCTCTGGGCGGGTGCTCCCCAGTACCAGCTTCTTCCATTTGACCGCATACAACGAAGAGCGGCTCGAATCATCGACGATCAAGTCATCTCCGATCGGCTTGATTCTCTAGCATTGCGTAGAGATGTGGGTTCTCTCTGCATCTTCTACCGCATTTACCCCGGGGAGTGCTCAGAGGAGCTGTTCGGGTTGATTCCAGCGGCCGAATTCCACCACCGGACATTACGTGCAAAGTACCATCCGCATCACGTAGACGTCTGACATTCCACAACCGCGCGTTTTGTCCGAAATTTCTTACCTCGCACAGCCACTTTGTGGAATCAACTACCGGCAGCGGTCTTCCCGAACAGATACGACTTAGGGACCTTCAAGAAAAAAGCATACTTCCCAACTTAAAGGCCGGCAACGCATTTCCTGACACACCTGTTGTTGCGGATGTCCATGCGCGGTTGCCTCACCTCTTCCCATCCCGTGAGCCTCTTGCCCGTTTGCCCCCCTCTCATATAAAAAAAATATTAATTAATAAAGATAATTGAAAATCGAAAACGCGAGCCGAACTAACCAGTCACCATGCATAATCGTACAAAGAACAACTTACTCGTATTTGAAGCTTTACGTAAAACTTTAATTAATTTAATCGCTGTCTCCTCCACAACGAATAGTGAAAAGTGTTTGTTGAAGTTCTAAATTCCGCTTAGAAATTCAAGCAACTGTGCGGACTGAACTAAGAGAGAAGAGCAAACAATTATGCCGCTCCAAGGATATCTTTGAAGTAAAACTTGTCGCGGACTGCTTTAACTTATGTGTTTTATTGACATTTTGCTGCTTTCTCAACATACGGAGGAGCAATATACGGAATATTTGTATCTAGTGCAATGTAATGGTCGTGTTTTTGAATTCTATTCCGATAATTATACTAATTTAATTTATTCCAAAATTTAATATAGAACCCGCGCCTCTTGGGTATGTCTTGTTCAACTCTCAGGTTGTGTGGTCACTTTTTTGAATGGAATTGTAAACTCTTATTGATATACGGTTTTGGCGATTAATTTCGTTAATTCGGATATCTGTGATGGTAAAACTATGATGCGATAATAATATGAAAGGTTAATGTACCTTCTGGGATTAATTAAAATTTGTAACCAAAACTTATGAACGGTTAGGGACTCGAACCCGCGACCTCTCGGATTCCGTCCAACCGCTCTTACTAACTGAGCCTACCGTTCGAGTGACGCATGGATCGTATATGTTGGTACGTCTTCAATTCAATTTGTATTACTAAAATCATTTTCTATATCGCATCAGAATGTTGTTTACACAGACTATAAAATGAATTAATTAAATTTCAATCCGAGATGAAATGAATCCGTGACAATAATACTCTGCCAACGGCAAATGATCTCTCGTAGCTGCGCTCCGATGTAAAATAATAACTGTAATAGTTGGATGCAAAATATTGTTATTTATTCAAGCAGATGTTTTCATGCTCTTAATTTGTTGCGAAATATCTTGAACTCAATCTGATTGATAAATTTATAGCGTTTGTTATTGGTTGGTTATTTTATTAGTTAACTAGCTAACCCGACAGACGTTGATCTGTTCATAATAAAATAAAAGTATTTCTAAATGATATAATATGTTATGTATTAACGCCCCCATAAATTAAATTGTAAATTATAAAAGCGTTGAGATTTAATTACAATATACTCCGAAAATTTTTATCTTTAATATGAAAAATATGCTTGTTTATTATAAATCAGCTATATTAATAATTTATTGCAGAAAAAAATTATAGGCAGGTGAAACCACAGCGCACAGCTAGTAAAAATTTTTAATTAAACTGTCTGTATCTAACTTAGCTTGATATGTGGCAGCAAGTTAAAAAAATATTTGTTATTGCCGGCTGGAACAGCTCGGACCAAGGATTATTACAACCGGACTATGGAAAACCTTACGTAGTGCTTACAGGACGATACGATATAGGTACTTAACTTCTTTCTTAAAAAAACGCGTACACCTTCCTATTATGCCGGCAACTTGTGGTTTCTGTGTATGTATTCCTGGTATTGCAGGAGAATGTAACATGTCGTGATTCCTATCAATCAATATAATATAATATAATAATAGTAATATGATAATCGTGTTTGTAAAGAATCAATCATTCAAATCATTCACATTCATAATGACAAAAACCAACCAAAGGCCGATAAATTTGGACTTGATATCTGTAAAAAACAACAATTGGCGTTTGTAGCGACTTCCGATAGAAATGAATAATTAGAAGATTTTATAGTATTTAAATTTGATATTTCATAATGCATTGAACTTTTCTCTAAATCCATTCAATTTCACTCATAAGATATACAGAGCACATATGTTACACAATACGTCAGCTGTATAGCTACAGATATACTGCTACAAGCATTCCGGTGAGGCGAGATTTCACCCATCCAAGAAGTGTATCTTATTTTTATGTTTTTTTTTACGCAAACCCGTAAGATTTTTCTCTACCAAAAAGTACCCAACACGGCTAAAAAAGTTTTCACTTCAATAAAATTGTAGAATTTGTAATGTCCAAATAACAAAAGTTAGAGAGTGATGTGGAGCTAAAATAGAGGTAACGTCGTTTATTGAAATGAGCGTTGGCTAGGTTAGGTCGTATTGCTGTACAAATTTATACGTATAAGTTGATGAAAGCTTATTGAAAACGCGATTCAGGCTTGTATTTCATGATCGGGTCGAAAATGTACTGAAAAGACTGTCAACCGTCCCAAAAAAATAGAAATCATGTATGAAAAATTGGTTTCGAAGTTAAGAATGGCTTCTTCCCTTGATAAATAGATGTCCTTAATTAAGTCCTCAAAGGGTGACGGGGTTTTAATTATGCATGTTTGTCTTTATTACAATATATATGTAAGGTATAGACTTTATTCATTGTAGAAACATAGTCCACATTAGTAGTGGGAATACTACGTTAGCAAACAAGCACTAGCTTCGCTCACGAGAAGCGTTGCGAGAATGTAAGGGAAAACGCCAGATGCGCGTGTTATCAGATTTACATTCACTCAATTCCACCCCCCAAACTATTCCAACATTCACGTGTACCGTTTATAAAGCATTCACCTTTGTACATCAGTCGACATATATATTAAACAGTAGCCAACAACTCTCCCAACGTGTAATTATACATATATAGGGGGATATAAACTCCCATTGAAATCGGTTCACCTGGTTAGGAGACTATTACGACATGTTATGCTTTATGTTCGCTGTGAACGTACATTTAATGCAATGCGATATTTTGATACGACAAACAGACACTCAGTTTTATTAATATATATAGTTTTCTATACGTTATTGTGAAGGGCAAACGATGTGTCTCTCTGTTTGTATAGGTTTATCGATGCTGAATGTTCTCCTTTTAATTACATATTACCAAAATTGTTCAAGTGAAATTTTATGTTGTTCCGATAGTGTTGGTTCTAGTTGTCATAAGAAGCTCTATCAGTAGCAAAATTGATCTAATTTATTCATATTAATTTATGAATATACCACCTAATCTGGCAACTAGCAAGCTCAAATGAATTCATTTTTTATGACGTAAAGTAATCTCAATAAAATGGCGACCATGTACCGGAAGACGCAGTGTTGGTAGACCCCCCAAAGACCGACGATCTGGTCAAGGTCGCCGGTATATGTTGGATGAGGGCAGCGCGAGACTGATCGTCGTAGAGATCTTTGGGGGAGGCCCTTGTCCAGCAGTGGACGTCCTCCGGCTGTTGGTGAATGATTAATTAAAGTCTCAGCAATAAATAAAAAACAATTCTAATTGAGGTAGCTTTTTGACTTGAATGCATGCCTATAATCTGTCTGGCCCAGAATCAGTTTCAATGGGATTAGTCACAGCTTGTTTTGGAAGTATCTCGGATCGGAAGTATATCTTGGAGTGAGCGACTCGATGTCCGTGTGTCGCTTAGAGCAGGTCATTAATTCTTAAATTAACCCTAAGTTGTAGTAAAGAGTTTTAAATTTTAAAATTCAGTACTTGGCTACTATTTTTTAAGACTTAGTGCTAAGAGGTTTCACAAAACGATCTG
Source organism: Leptidea sinapis (assembly GCF_905404315.1). Taxonomy (NCBI): domain Eukaryota; kingdom Metazoa; phylum Arthropoda; class Insecta; order Lepidoptera; family Pieridae; genus Leptidea; species Leptidea sinapis. The sequence continues at coordinate 7,099,898 of NC_066312.1, read as the reverse complement.
AGACAGCCTCTTGACACAGCCTAAAGTTTTCACAAAAATGTAAGTTTGCGACTTCTTGATAAAACACTCCCCACAAAAACCCGATTGAAGCAGTACGATACGGGTACCACGTTGCACATTATTTTGTATACTGTAGTGCTCTTAAACTGTGAAATTTTTATGATCAATAAATTGGATATTTCTGTACTTTTCAAACGCGCATGGGAACAGCAAGCATTATGATACCTACAGTCTAACTTCTTTAACTTTGGGGATGAATTTAGGGCATGTCCTGTATATTGGCGAGTAGTTACATACCTAGCTGAACAACTGGGCACAAACCATTTTTGACGCATTTAAAAAAAAATCTATGTACACAAAAAAAACTTTATTTGGGTGCTACACGAGCTGACTGAAAGAAACCTAATGAACGGTGTACATAATAAAACCGGGCCGTTCTTGAAAATGCTGATAACTGGTGTACGACAAGAACGTCCGAAAAGGTCGTGATCAAAGTTATGTCAGGCTTCACAACTGTGAACTGTGACTCTTTGACTGAACTGTGTGACTGTGGCGAAACCCGGGCTAACTCACAATAAGGTTCACCTTATTACATAACATCGGCTTTGTGTATGGTGAGATTCGGTGAGATTGTTCATTATGAGCTTTTACCACTGGGCAGAAAGCAAGAAGTTGGGAGAAGTTGGTGTGGTCTTTTATCACGTTAACGCTAGACCACATACAAACATTGCTCCTTTAACTTACGGCCGTTCCCAATATTCAGTCTATCCCTTACTTGAGATAAAAATGGTAACTATCGTTGACTTTTCTGTCCCAATAAACTTATCGACGGTAACTCACCTTATCCGTACACGCTGTCTGTCAATGGGACGACGTATAGCTTACCAGCGATTTCAATTCACGCGTCCCAATATAAGGCGATAAGAATGACTTATCGAGTATATTAGGATTTATCTCTATCTGTAGATAGTATAATGGGAACGGCCGTTAGCCGGTTTCAATGCATCCGCCATATAGCTCAGATTTCAACCAATCATCACGGAAGGAAATAAAAAAGGCATAAGAGGCATTTATTTTCTCAAAATTGATTCCTTAAGAAATGTTTTTGATGTCATAAATAATAAATTCATTAGAAGTCCCATAACTTCTACAGCGACGAGATCACTTACCAAGACGACAAAAAATCTTCGCACAAAAAAGTACCTATAATCTATACAGGGTGTCCCGTAATCAGTGGACCAACGGGATACCCGTGATAGGGGTGGTCATCATCTATCGAAAACACCAAATTTTACTGTTCTAGGGCCAGTAGTTCAAAAGATATGATTTTTTAAGCATTATTTTGAAAATTCTACCCTTATCAACACAAAAGTTGAAAAAAAATATTTTTTATTTTTATTTTGCCCTGTTTCTTAACTTAAGGTGGCTGAGGAAACATGTGTCTTCACAATTAAATCCATTTTTGTGAATAAATATTGCCAAATTAAAAATTAAAAACCAAAACATGCGCAAATATCAAATAACTAAATTTGCAACGTGATGTTTGAAGCAAGCTAGTGCAAAAAAAATGTATGACAGCCTTGCGGACCATTATTTAAAAAACATCTGCAGTTCATACTGATTCCAAAAAGGTATAATTAATCATTATTGTGAAACAATAAAAGACAATAATTATTTTAAATCAACATTAGATAGCAATTTCTTGGCGGAATTTACAATAAAACAAAAGTAAATAGTTAGAATTTTTTTATTTATTTCTTATAATAAATGTTCGAAATGTCTTCCTCTTACTCTAAGGCATAGCCGGCATCTTCTTATAAAATTTCTTTTTAAACTTTTTAACGCCCTTTCATTATTTTTGACTTTTTCACTCACCACATTCAGTTTTTGTCTTAGCTGTCTTTCGTTATCGTTAACGGTTTCATATACGGATTCTTTAAAATATCCCCATAAAAAATAATCCAATGGATTAAGATCAGGTGATCGAGCTGGCCATGGGATTGTACCTCCTCGTCCAATCCACCTACTTGGGTAAGACTCGTTTAAATATTCCCTCACTTGTCTGCAATAATGAACGGGTGCGCCATCATGCTGTAACCACATCCTCTCACATACCTCCTGTGGTACATTTGCTAATAAATTACTTAAGTCATTTCTTAAAAATTGCAAGTACCGAGCACCATTAAGCCTCGGTGGGAGCTCAAATGGACCAATAAGTTTACCATCTAAGATTCCAGCCCACAAATTGACTCCAAACTGGTGCTGGAATCTATCTTCTCGTACAATACGTGGATTCACAACAGCCCATTCATGTAAATTATGAATGTTAAACACTCCAACTCTTTTAAAACACGATTCATCGCTCCATAATATTGAATTGAAAAATAGTGGATCTTGTCGGCATCGGCGAAGCATCTCTGCACAAAAATCTATCCTCCGTTGATAATCAGCAGGTAATAGTGCCTGCACTCGTTGAATATGATAAGGGTATAAACTGTTTCTTTTTAAAATGCGATGTACTGTTGTTTTTGCTATACCAGTACGTCTTGAAATACGACGAACACTCGTAGAAGGTTCTTCTGTCACTTCGGCCAGTATTTGAAGTTCATCGACTCTTCTAGGTCTTCCCACGTTGTTTGCAGCTCCGGGAATTCTGCCTTCTAAATACGCGTTATTTACACGGAGAAAAATTCGATGATCCGGATAGCGGTCGCGATTAGGATAGCGCTCACGATACGTACGGGCTGCTTGCCGAGCGTTTGCATTACACAGACCGTAAATAAAATACATCTCAGCATATTCACGAGGAGTATAGGTATTAGGCATTTTATAAAATCCGGGCAAACAGTATCCAAATCACAAAGACAAACAAGGTCCAATTCAAGCGTCAGTCACCAAAAAAAAGAGTCGTAATGGTAGCGAAGTAAAAAACACGTGTGCAGCTACGAGCTATGAGCAAGTCTCTGATGAAACTAAGAATAATTTGAAAAATTAGGGTGTGGGGATCATAGGCGTCGGCCAATAGGACCCCGTAAACGAAAAAGGTACCTGAGCGAGAAAGAGATAGCATATTGTGTTATCTCTCTCTCGATAACAAAATAATTCTCAGAATAGATAGCGCTTAAATGTTTCTCGCAATTGGAGTCTAAAATTGGTTATTAAGTTATTTTTTTTGTAAAATGTAATATTGTTATACCTTTTTGGAATCAGTATGAACTGCAGATGTTTTTTAAATAATGGTCCGCAAGGCTGTCATACATTTTTTTTGCACTAGCTTGCTTCAAACATCACGTTGCAAATTTAGTTATTTGATATTTGCGCATGTTTTGGTTTTTAATTTTTAATTTGGCAATATTTATTCACAAAAATGGATTTAATTGTGAAGACACATGTTTCCTCAGCCACCTTAAGTTAAGAAACAGGGCAAAATAAAAATAAAAAATATTTTTTTTCAACTTTTGTGTTGATAAGGGTAGAATTTTCAAAATAATGCTTAAAAAATCATATCTTTTGAACTACTGGCCCTAGAACAGTAAAATTTGGTGTTTTCGATAGATGATGACCACCCCTATCACGGGTATCCCGTTGGTCCACTGATTACGGGACACCCTGTATATACCGTAGTTGAATGCAAATAAATACTCTTTGAAAAAAATCTTGAGTTTTTATATAAAATATGAAGAATCTTTGATCTCCACTCTTGACGATTCTCGGTGATATATTTGGATTGGTATACATAAATTTTGAAATGTTGATTTATTACTTTTGTAAATGAAAACATTGATTTCAATGCTTTGGTGGGTAATATCATCAATTGAAACATCGTCACCATAAGTTTATTCGATCTTTCAAGATTAGCTTAATGACTAGCTGTACGGTCTTATGATTCCTTATGTTTGATCTTATGATTCCTTATGTTTGATCTTATGATATCCGAATGCTTTCAATTTCATTTTGTTTTTCATGTCGCTGTGCCGTCCAATTAGACTGAAAATTGGATTTGTTCCTAGTATTTCGAATTCTTCGACCTAAATTCCTCCGCTCGCGTCTTACTAGTGGCCTGGGTCTTGAAATGAGTATAGATGGAAACAGACACAAAAGAAAACCAATCGCATAGATGTATCGAGTACTTGATGTGGATTTAGAAGCAAAGATTTTAAATCCACCAAAAATAATACGCATTGAGATTTTACTGTAGATCTTTCAAAGTATGGCGGACAATTTCGAAATATGGCGACGCCGAATTAATATTATTTTTTAAATCTTACAAATTTATCATCCGATTACGTTTATAATCTATATTCAACAGGTACTGTTTGAATGGAAAAAAGTAAAAGGGCTTATTATTTTTCGCGGAATATTTTCTCCTATAATAGACCTTCCTTGGGCTTTATACAAATTAGTTATGACTTCTTAAACAAGTTGAATTGGTTTAGTCCTTCTATATTCAATAGAAATCCTAAATTGATTGAAGGATGCCATAAATCTGGACTAAGATTGGAGATCGAATATACAAAGGAGCCGTCTGTCTCGTAATTGGTTGACGTTTTGTGATATAAAAATGTTTTCATATTTTCATATTAGCAGATAAGATGAAGGTCGTTTGGCTCATTAATTATAACGAAAAATATTTGCCCTTATTGTTATTTTTTATAAATGATACCTTTATTATGGGAAATAATAAAGGTGGTTTTTGTAGCAACACCAAATACAATTCTGTGTAGTAAGTATCACTTTTAATAGGGTTTCTTGATTAGATTATCCTTGTATGTAACCAAGAAATCGTCATCATAATGTCATTCGGCCTAATACGTCATAATTTCATATATACAGGGTGTCCCAAAGTTATGGGACATGAAGGGAAAGTACCTTAAATATCGAAGATAGGCTATTTTACTGAAAGTTATGTTATTTTTAAAAGTTAGTTATTTTACTTTATGTTATTTTTAAAAGTCAGTACTTTTGCATTCAAAGATTTTCTAAAAATTACTTGCCTCGTCTGGGAATCGAACCGACTGAAATGTAAAAAAAACAACACCCCTACTTTTATGATGCCAATTGAAAGAATGGCCAAAAACTAATAACTCTTCTTAAGTAACATAGTATTTTAAAAGAAAGGAACAACGTAAAATGAATGTTTTCCTACTTGGATTGGTACGAATGGACCGATTAGATGGCCGGCCATATCCCCGGACCTTACACCATTAGATTTGTTCTTGTGGGGATACGTGAAAGATATGCTATACAAAAAACGATACGAGAACGTGGGCGAGTTACAACTCTTTGTAACAATTCTGTAATTGTGCCATATCATATCGAGTATTCACCATAAAATTATAAGAAAATCAACAGGCAGCGGACTCATTAAAAGATTGGCGATTTGCGTAAGACAAGAGGGATCACATTTTGAGCATTTAATTAATTAATTTACAAAAAAATACCCACTTAATTGACTACTTTCTTTTAAAAAACTATGTTACTTAAGTCGAGTTTATTAGTTTTTGGCCATTCTTTCGATTGGCATCATAAGAGTAGGGGTGTTTTTTTTTTACATTTAAGTCGGTTCGATTCCCAGACGAGGCAAGTAATTTTTAGAAAATCTTTGAATGTAGCATTACTTTATTTATTATTGTATATATTATATTGTATTATATTATATATTACTATTTATATTATTACATTTTGAAAATAACATAAAGTCTTCTTTTAGTTCTTGTGGCCGGCTTTGTCGTGGTCGGAAATGGGCATTAATATGGTGCCTGGATCATCCTGTCGCTCAGAAGGCAATGGAGACGGCTACACTTGGAGTTTCCCTGCTAGATCGAATCAGAAATGACGAGATCCGTAGGTGAAACTGAAGTGCCAGTGGGCAGGGCACATAGCTCGACGGACAGATGGCCGTTGGGGCAGTAAAATCCTCGAATGGCGACCACGTACCGAAAGACGTAGTGTTGGTAGGCCCTCTATAAGAAGGACCGACGATCTGGTCAATATCGCCGAAGTAGGTTGGATGAGGGCAGCGCAGAACCGAATGTCGTAGCGATCTTTGGGGGAGGCCTTTGTCCAGCAGTGGACGTTTTCCAGCTGAAATGGATTGGAATCATCTTGATATCGAGAACTCTACCTCATGTTGTTGAATTTAAAGTTATTTTATGCATTTATAGTTACATTTTTGTAATGGGGATATAATTCTCGAATAATAAATACTTTTATTTATTAACAGTTTGTGTAGATTGATAATGTATCTGCTGTACTCAATAGCTCCTGGGGTTTTTAATTTAATAACATTTTTTAACTTACTTGACAAAATCGTGACGTTGGGTATTTTTTTTTGCATCACTTTTCACAGATTGGAATTAAAATAATTTGTAAAATTATGAAGATGTAAACATTTATTTAAAATAATGGCAATTAATTTCTTGGTATGTTATGTTTCTATAACTATGTATATTGATATACAATGTATTTGTATGGTATAAATTTTATTGTGCAGTTTTCGGATCAACATCCCAAAGAGATTGAAGAGTTATGGTCAACGCTGTGCGCCTGTTGGCCCAACAATCTCAAAGTTATCATCCGGTACCTCATCATCGTTTCCGGAATGGCACCCAACGAACTTCTACCATATGTGAGTCCATTTTTTTATTACTCGCAGTTTCATAAGATAGTCTATGGCGTTAAGAGTAACACGTATCCGAATTGATATGTTATTGAACTTGATTGTTATAATTTTGTTTTTTTTTTTTATTAGATTAAGTGGCGCGAGGGGCATGATGTTGTCCTGTTTACATACATGTTTCTTATAATCATAAATCAAAAATTCTGAGAGGCATCGCAAGATGCCGGCTAGATTATGGGTACCCCAACGGCACCTTTTTCTTCCGTGAAGCAGTAATGTGTAAGAATTACTGTGTTTTGGTCTGAAGGGCGTCGTAGCTAGTGAAAATACTGGGCAAACGAGACTTGACAACTGGTATGCCTCAAGGTGACGAGCGCAGTTGTAGTGCCGCTCAGAATTTTTGGGGTTTTCAATAATCCTGAGCGGCACTGCATTGTAATGGGCAGGTCGTATCAATTACCATCAGCTGAACGTCCTGCTCGTCTCGACCCTTATTTTCGTAAATAAAAAATACTCCTTTACGGCAGGTAAAGGCGACGCTGTTGTACCAACCTAGCTGTAAAATACTTAAAAAAATATATTTCTTAAACATTGACGTACAAGAAACAACTAGACTCACAATTACACACAAAAATTGTCGAGTTGAGTTTTCGTTCACTTGTGCTTCGGCCGCGCTTTGAATACAACGCCACGCAATGACAAAGTGTTTAGTCAAAAGCTGACCAAATATATATTCAAACTTTAAAAGGATGAAGTGTCGTATTTCAAGTAATGCGCCATTAAATCAACAAAACTGTGTAAGTAATTGAATAAAAAAATCTCTTAACCTCTATTTTCAGCAAACGTACGCATACTAAAACAAAGGCATATCTTATTATACTATATATACCTTATGTACTTACTAAAATTATAATTGTATAATGATTGTGTTGACAGTGTAACTATCTGAATAATTTAAACCATAAGATCATATCTCTCTAAACAATGTATTGGACGATTGGCTCAGCGGTGAAAAGCGTTGGAGGTGTTTTAGTACATACAAGTTCTGTATAATAAATCATTTAGGCACAAAACTTTATAGAATACAAGAGAAACTATAGACGAGTATTTATTTCAACGTCCTGTTACGAGTACTAATTCCTTAAATACAATTGCGGAAGTAAAAGTGTGTATATGAGTCTTTACAAGCAAATATTTCATTTGAATATTAATTTTCAAATGAACTCAAAGTTTTATTTGTGAATTCCTTTGACACTCGAGCTGGAATTAATGGAAAATGCTTTAGTGGCTTGGAAGGTAGTGCACATGTTTAAGTACTCGGACTATATATGGTTACAAACTTACTTCGAAATACGATTCATGCATTTGGACTTTCAACGAGTACGTTTCTCTTTGATACACTTATGTTACAACTTCTGTGTTATGATTTAAAATCCTTTTTTACAAAGAGTACTTTTGTTGAAACTTTAGATGACTTTTTTTAATCTAGGATGATACTATTATTTGCTAATTTGCTTCAGAAATTCTCATTTTTAGTCTCATTTTTATCTTTATATCAGAACATTGTTCACCATAAACATAGAATTAGTGGTTCCTACGAGGGTGTGATTTGTAGGCACAAGTTGAAACCGAGGGTCTCCATATACCTGAATAAGTGATTCGCCCTATACTCCCGAGTGAAACATAGTAAAGTAGTTTATAATATGTATAGTTACGACGAAAATAAAGTAGAAATTATTGCATATATAACAAATGTCAATTCAATAATGAAAGCTTCTTAAAGTACAGTCAGCGTCAAAAAGATAGAAGTTACCCATCAAACAGTTCAACTTGTAAGTTTGTGTATTTGTGTAACCACTTTTGGTCACATTACCAACTATGTTTTCTATATATTTTTTAATTGTAGTTATATATATTTATTTTTATTTATCTGATAATCTATCAGGTAATGAAATGAGTATATAAAACTAATATTAATAACTGAAACATTGCTCTGTCTGCATGTTTACATTCAATGTTAATATTAACATGTCAAATGAAGTTAAAGTTTGTTGACAATCTAATGTCCTTACACCAAAACTTAATTTTCCACAAATGTATCCATATTTTTGAACACTTTTTGTGGTTTTATGTTTATGGTGTCCCGATATAATTGACTACTTTGAGTGACGATATCTATTTGGTCACTTTCGATGAATCGATGTATATGGTAACGATGCGTGTTGCAATGTTTTTCAATACAGTGGGTGACGCTATCTTTTTGACGCTGACTGTACCTTTCACAGCTTTTATGAGTACATTGTTCACCTAGCGATACATAATGACGCGATGCTGCAATTAGTAGGCGCGCGACGAATTCGAGGGACACCCTCGCTAAATACGTATAAAAACATCCGAATGAAATCGCTTATTCCCTGCGTGTTAAATTTAATGCTATCTACGAAGAAAATACAAACAAATTCTTTTATTTAAAAAAATACAAAAATCATTCTTACAGTTTGTACTCATTCATTGTTAATAAAATATTAAGGTTGCCACATAATTTGTACGTTAATAATTGTAATTGGCCGATTTAAAAGTAGGTTAGAATTTATTATTTTCATATAATTGTCTGCCAATCAAACCAAATTTAATGATTTTTAATGCAACTTACTTTAGTCGCCCCCAGGTGCACCCTTATTACGAACCGCTAAAATTATCCCGTTTGTAAAAAATGTACTATTTTAAATGACTTTTATGACTGCTAATCCGTGTCACATAACATAAAATTACTGTCGCTTTGAGACCATAAGGACATATTTTTATGGAATAATTCATAAGTACTCGATTATGGTAAGTGAATACAGCCCATCGATATCCACTTGTTGCAAGAAAATCACTTATCATTTCAAGATTTTAATGACAGCTTTTAATTAAGGTTTTCGTAGTATGTGTGACATAGAAGGAAAGACAGTCTGAACACATATATTGAATAATTTTATAATGATATAATTAGAAACCGTTCGTCGAGAATTAATTAATTAGAAAGTTAGATATCGTCGGAAGAGAAACCCCAATGTTTCGCCAAGACAGATATTTGAAATGGAACTGTAACTCTGTAATTCACTTAGTGCGGCTGCACCGAAGGTTCAGTGCTGTTATATAAATATAATTATATAAATTACTTTATTTCAATGATGCAATAAATGTAATTAGAGCAAAAGTAGACTTCTTATGTAATTATTACATCAGAAATATGTTGAAAATTATATTAGTAAGATGTCAATGTCAAAGTTCTTTATTTGCCAGAAACATTCACAAGCTAAGTTCGTACAAATTTAAGAGTAGTCACATGTTTCGTTTGCATGCCATGCAAATATTTTAGTGGTTTCGTTTTATAATATTATAACCTTACACAATCAATAATAACTGCTACATTTAATTTGATCAATGTAAAGATATACCTGATAAACCCTACAATACACAATTATAATAATTAATGAAGCATTAAGAGATAATGTAGTAAAAATAATCACAAAAAATTATAATATCAAAAATAGTATTCGATGCTCTTCCAAAGTGAGACTTAGTTGGTTTACGAAAAATACTCAGATTAAAAGCTGATCTGTGTGTCTCACATGTTTCGTGTTATGTTTTTTTTTCTGGTAATTATTGTTATAAATGTATGTTTAGGCAAAACGCGTTGTTTTGTACCTCGCCCGCTCCCGCCCGGAGAGACTCCTTGATGAAATGATGACAGAACTCCAAACTGTTGAGACGCTCAACTGCCTAATAGAACGTACAGAGACGCCACCTTTCTACCGTCTAACGTCAATGCGGAAAGCCACGTCTGGGCATAGTGATGGACCTGGCACTGGTTCACAGGTAATACATAACCTCTTTAAATATTAAAAATAATAATGTGTGATAATCTCACTTCTGGGATTAATACACAAATAAAACTTGACTTGCCACAACTTGAGAGTTGAACAAAGCATACTAGATTTTATAACGATACGTCACTCGAACGGTTAGCTCAGTTGGAAGAGCACTCGCACGGAACGCGAGAGGTCGTGGGTTCGAATCCCGCAGCGTTCATAAAATTTTGTTTTCAAGTTTTATTTGTGTATTAAAAATTTAAATAATACTATCACAGTACCTATGCCAATAAGTTTATTTAACATTGAAGAGGTCGCAAATTTGTATTTCTCGCCTTGGCTCCCTTGGCCTGCCTTGAAATTGCAGATTATTCACTTGAGATAAGCTAAATATAGCGGCTGGCCCGCACTGGCACAATATCCCCTATGTGCAGTCACTGACAATTTCATTATTATCTCAATGGCACAGTATGCGTAGGGCTGCAATCGATCTAAATAGGTGTACACCTCATAAAATTGTTTGCCTCGTTTTCATTGAGTAGGTCTTGTACAGGATGAAAAAGTTTTAAAACTTCGTAATATAACTCCAAAAGAACATTTTTCTTAATCTTCACCTCATGCCACTAGATTGATAGTCATTCAGCGACGCCATGCGACTCTTCTAGAATAAAATACGAAGTCTTATTCGGGCTTTAGATGTCAGCAGTTTATCCAGCTTTGTAAACACAACCGAAGAGGAAAACTTGCCAGTGGTTATGCGCAAAAATTTGAAAGTATATCAAAAAAAATATCTAACGATATAAGTGGCCACCTACTTGATTTTAATTTTCACCAAATATTCTAATAGGTCTAGCGACAGATACTGTATGCAAAGATTATATAATTATTCTCTCAGATCAAAATATCTTTTATGCCGTTTGATCTGTAATAAGTCCTTTTCGTCAGGATGCTACTGGACGCACGTGCGAGTTGGCACCAGTTGAAAAAGGAACTATACATACCAAGAGGCACAGCGGGGAAGATCCGGCTAAGGCAGCGTAAGTTGAAATGAATAGTATTTGTATTATTAACTCTTCATCAAGCTTAAACGAATGAAAATTTGTATACGTATGTTATTATGGACAAAGGCCTTCACCAAAGATTTCCACTACGATCGGTCCTGTGCTGCTGTCATTAAACGTATGGTTGGGAATCTTTGAGGGAGGCCTTTGTCCACCAGTGGACGTCTGATAATGTTGATGTTATTATGGAAGACGGTTTTATTTGTCACGATGTTTGTCATGGTTGCCTTCTCGACGGTTAACATAATAGATTTCTGTCTAGTTGATGTTTTAGTCCTTAAAGGCGCGTTGATCGAAATAGATCAGAGTATATTTTTTAGAAACAAAACTGCGCCTCACGTATTTAACATAAGAAGTTAGTCCGAGAACTTGTTAGTTGATAATTTAAAATTTCACATGACAGAATTCAATTGACCTTAGGTACTTCTCGCATCAGTAATTCGATTTCCTGTTAGGCTATATTGCCATTAACTGCATAAGTGTATTTAACATCAAAAAGCCCTGCGAACGAGATAATTATTTTAAAATCTCACGTGTAGAGGCTTTGGCTCGGCGATTCACTTAGTGTCCAGGGGAAATACTTTGGTAGAATTACGCCGCATCGCTGTAACCGGATATTTTCATTACCATCCCTTTGATGATTCCATCGATAATTAAAATATAGACGACATTTTCCATGATGCCATAATTGGCGGATAGAGTAAAGTCCGGCCAACTTCAGCATTTATTAAATTTCCTCTGTGTATCACGTCCGTCCTGTTCGTATTATTTTTGTAAAAAGCAAACCATATTATACCGACATGCTCCCTATTTCCATTCTAGCAGCTTGAACAGCAAACTTCGCCCTGGTAAAAATGACTTCGGATAGTTTGCTGTCCTCTGGAAAACTGCTTAAACGTTCTGTTGCACGTATTTAATATATGATAATATATTGTATAGATATAGGTAATCAAGGGCTGTTTTCTGCAACTTGACATTTACTGTAATAAGCCTATTTTATCTGTTGGACTTGATGGCTAATTTTGCCATCGAAAATCTGCAATATAGTTAATCTGTCCTCAGATGGCACCAATGACCTGGGGATGTCTTCGGTGACGCCACGTATTAGGCCTGCTATCTTGCCACAATCCCTTTCTCTATAAAGTTGTGATAAATGGATTTTCTTGCGTAATGATCTTCATAATGAATCCTGCGTGTAGCGAGAGAGTAGATTTAATTCCTGGGCGACGCGACGCGAGGGCGTTATGTAGAGTCCTGAGTGAAGCGAGAGAATCAAGCCAATCCAATTGCAACACTACTTTTCAGACTTTTTGTGTGTCAAGAAAAAATGGGTCACTTAAATTAGCATTTATTTAATTCATAATTTGAACTTAATTAGTAATAGTGATGTTCCACACATTAGTACAAATGAGGGTTGAGTTTTTTTGAGTTCTTAAAAATTTTGAAACGTGTGCTTAACTGGTTATAACATGTGTATAAAAATATTTTAAAATGTTAAATTAACAAAATTTGTCTGCAATTGCGCCTTTTCTCTTTTTTAGCGTTACTTTTTTTATTTAAATATTATAAAATTATTTAGGATTAGGTATATCTGTAGATTAGGTATACCAAAGTCTATGCGATTTCGGTCAATTTCTGTACTAGAATAGATTAAAGTTTCGTCAAGGTTTTTGTCAAACAAAAGCTAAGCCAGTTCAGTTTGGACTTTCACTCTAATGGTATAATAGCCTTTATAAATTCGCAGCCGGTACGCACTACGTACGAAACTATACAGTTTCGGTTTGAAACGAAAAATAAAATAGTTTTTTTTTAAAATACCTAGTTTGTTTTGTCGCCTTATGAGATACCTATACTATCTACCGATATATCAAAATTTGGAGCTCCTCCTCTCTATATGTAAAGCTTCTTCATTCAGGCGTCCCTAGACGGCACTTTTTTTGTGTTCTGCTTATTTCCTTACGTAATCAGTAGGTGATTCATGTTATAAAATGCTTTTGAAAAGTCCGTAGAAATTATTTCAATTAGTCAAAACAAAAAGATTTGTCAAGGTAGATCTGCCGACCACGAAACGGTGTTGCTGTCCTATTATTGTTTCTGTTTTATGTTTATGTGTTGGTGTGTAACAATTTCCCCACAATTTTTGCTATCTCCTATATTCTTCTGACCTTAGTCACATGGAAATGTTCATGCAGAATCTTAAAATGGTTGCATCGAATACTTCAACCATTTCTTAAGCATTTTCCAATCTTTTTTTACTTAAGCTTTGGTTTCTGGTCTGTTCAGCTCGGAGGGACGTCCAGGACAGGATCGCCTTCTGGAAGAGATGATATCACCTGTAAAACATTTGACATCTCTTCCATTATTGTTTGTGTATTTTCCTTGCTTGGTAACGAACTGAGTCACGGCGTGGTACCCATGGAAAAAAATACAAGTAAACAACTCGGAAAATCCATGAAATTATTTACAATGTATGAAGGACTACATAGTCATCGCAATATTAATATTTTCATAAAAGAGATTGGATTATAACGAAGTGAAGCTCTCGAAATAAACATCGAAATTGTCGCAGTCGAAGTAAAATCCGCGATGCATCAATTAAAATGAGGAATCAATCAATTTGTATGTTCAGTGCACATTATTGATGACGAAATTCGTATAGGATTATGCTTGGTTAAAAATATGGTATATATTTACTGTGAAGCCTTTTAATATACTCAACAAAAGTCTCTCCAGACCTTCTGCAGAGCAATAAAACAAAAACTATAAAAAATTGCATTCATCTCGTTCTTAATTTGTAATTTGTATTTATATCTTTAAATGAGCAATTCTTGTTCTTACAAAGGTAAATTTCGCCACTATATACAAAACTATAATAGCTCAGATGGGACATTGGATGATCTCGAAAGCATAAGACCCCGGTTCGAATCCAGATGTCCTCTTGGTGTTTTTTTGTTCAAGTTTTGTACATTCTTATAAATCCGAGCAGTGTTCAATCGTCCTGATATTTATTGATATCTAGCTGACCTGGCAAACGTTGTTTTGCCATATAAATTATATAAGTAAACCTTCCTAGAGCTTCAACGAATCTATTACAAAAGATTTCATTGATATCGGTCGAATAGTTTAGGAGTTATTAGGGAACATACAAACATACATTCTCTTTTATATATGTAGATAGACACATCCAATTTTTTTCAACAAAGCCAACAATATGCAGTATTTATCAATTTAGATATTGTGATTGATGCTTATTGTGGATCTGAGCATTGAATAAATGCAGAGGCTACTTTTTTTTTAATTAGGCTTTTTGCATTGTTGCTTATTGTTCGAAAATTATTTCGAATTTAGATAAACAAAATAGACTCGGGCGAACTGTAGTTTTTTATTGAACAAACTTTTTTTGTCAATGTTAAGGTTTACACCTTTTTTTCAAATTCAAATATATGTTTTATTCAAAATAGGATTCAAATTCACTTATTGAACGTCAAAAACTATCACCCATTCAAATAAGACTGCCACAGACCTGAGAAGAACGGGGGCAAGAAACTCAGCGGGCCTTTTTTTTAATATATGAATTACAATGTAATATCGAATAATAAATATTTATAAATAAAGAGCCTGAGGGTGTTCGCTTCATTCCCAGTCTGTGGTATCATTAACACGTTTCCCACACAAATGTTTGTAACAATTATTATAAATTTCGTAACACATTTGTTTTGTACATCTCCCAAGTCCCAGAGGTGGTAAAAGATTCAATAGTTAAATCACTCGACGAAATTTTCGTATTGCGAATTGTGAAAATGTTTGGGGCGCACCCCGATTGGGACAGATGAGGTGGAAGGCTATCCCTATCGTGTATTTTTTTATTATATGTAAATGAGCCCTGCCATGTTAGCATATTTAAACCAACATGATATATGGAACACCTCCAACATAATATATGAATAAAATATAAATGTCAGATATTGAATATTAAATTGTAAGCTTTAAATAGAAAATTGTTCGCTCTATTATTATACTGATCATTCTGAAATACGCGTAACTCAAATTCGTGTTATCATGTCGATACTTTCAGTATTTGTATTTGCCCACAGTCTTTCTCCCACTTAGTATTTCAGTACGTCTTAATTAGTATTTCTTACCTCTTTGCTTAAATTTATATTTGATAATTTAGATGCTATCACAAATTTATTAACTGAAAACTATAATTAGTTGTTTGCGTGTTTATCTCATATGTATCAACTCGGGAACATACACTGCGACTACTAAGATGTTTTGACATTTGAGGCCCTCGAATTCGTCTCGTAACAACAAATTCACCATCTTTAACAATTGCTACCTTTCTCCCCTTGTTGAACAGTATTCTATAACATTAAACCTTCTGAAAAAGTACCTTGGTAGTTATACCAACTTACTTTGGCACAGAAACTGTGTAATTTCTTACGTTTAAATAAATATATGCGGAAAAATTTAAATCGGTGTTATAAATAATAGCGGTCGAAACATTTATAAGATAACTGGCTGACCCAGCAAACGTTGTATTGCCGATATTAAAATCGCGATACAAAAGTAACTGTTGATCGTAGGTGGGTGAAAATTTGAAGTTGTATGTATTTTTTAATGCTGACTCATAATCAAACAAATTTAAAAAAAAATGTCATTTAATAAAAAAATAAAATTTCGTGTGGACCACCCTTAACATTTAGGGGGATGAAAAATAGATGTTGTCCGATTCTCAGACCTACCCAATATGCACTCAAAATTTCATGAAAATCGATCAAGCCGTTTCGGAGGAGTTCAATGTTTAACACCATGACACGTGAATTTTATACATTAGATTAATATTATAACGGGTTTTTCATTTGTATTGTTTTTTTTTTTATTCGTACTAAAATACTGGATAGTTATAATTCACATAAAAAGTATGTTTCTACCTTTATCTTTTTTTTAAGCATGTGAGTAATAATTAAAATCGCCGTGCGTTTGAACCGTTTGAGCCGTGCAGTTGAACATACCAATTCCATGAGAGGTTGTTACGCAATCTGTCAAAGAGACCGCGATTCGACCACATGAGTGTTTCAGTGACAAAGGAACATCAAAAACATAATACAAAACCATACATTTTAACTAATGGAAACAATATGACAAAACCGACCGTACACTTGATACTTGTCAATTAACAGAAACAGAACGTGTGTGTGATAATTTTAATTAACCAATGTTTAATTGGCTTCGACAGTTAACATTCCGCGGTTCCGTTGCTGACGCGGTGATGATGATATCAGTATTTCGATTAAATAATTGTCGAATTTATATTGTATTCTCAATTTTAGAGTAATCACGTACATATTTGTTTTTTAATAGTTTCTTTTAAAACCTTATTCGCCTGTGATGGATTTTAATATTTAGTTAACACTTCTTAGTTCACTTTAAAATAATATTTATTGCCATAACAGATTGACGCTAGTCGCAAGGTAAAACGAACAGCTTCTGCAAATATATTTTCTATGTATCCGTATTCCATTCACTTCAGGTAAAATATGTTAGTTAATATAATATAATAGTGACACACGCTTACACAAATTATCTTGCCCCAAACTAGGCATAGCCTGTACTACGATATATTTAATACAATAAACTTGCTTCAACATACATAAATACATTTAAACATCCATGACTCGGAAACAAACATCCATATTCATCACATAAACGTTTGCACCTACCGAGAAACGAAACCGGGACTTCTAGCTCAGTAGGCAGGGTCACTAACCATTGGGCTATATGGGTCGTCTAATTATATTAAAATTGTTAATAGCATATTGTTATGCCATTCATAGAATTTCAATATGTGGATGTTATATACCCCGTATATATATATTAACGAGAAATAAACTTCACAGAACACATAACATTTGCAACAAGGGCGCAAACAATATCGTAAGGTCATCATATCGTTACCCTACTTGCAATTATCGCAATGAACACAAAACGTGGGAGACTCACACACACACCTGCACGTATCATGTTTACACGACTGTTCATTATTCTTATATAACTGACGGCAAAAAAAATCGTTTTCTGAATTTTTGTTTGTTTTTGTATACGAGAGTTTTGCGTTGGTTTGCATGAGCATCCACCACCTCCCATCCGTCGTTACCCCGTAGGGTAGCACTTTCCCTTTGTCTGGGCGCAAAAAATAAATTTCTCAGAAACGGTAAAACCTACCGTAGTTTAACCGTAACCGTACTAACCTACGGTAGTATATACCGTAACATTTAGTTCTTTTTATATGTCAATAGATACAGACAGAAAAATGTAAATTGAAATATTTCGCTTAAATCTGCGCAAGTGAAGTCATATACAATATAAATATATAGGTACCATTCCATGTACATAATATTATGTAATATTTGTCAAAATACGTCACGTTTATTTACTTTTGACATAGCACATTGAAGTAAACGGATCAACCAGTGTGGGCCGTATCGATCATATTATATACTTACTTATAACTCTTTTATCTTAGTTCATTCATACGTATAGATACATTGTGAAAGCTGTGAAAACTTCGAAACAATTGAGGTTGATCTCTATTTTGAACAATGCCCACACACTACCACAAAGTAACATACAAATCGCGATTGTAAGACGGAGCTTTTCATGCACACTAAAGTAATAAACCCGGCCTGTTTTCATCGGTTTTCTAGCAGGAAGAGGCTCTATCTAGTCGTTTAAATTATCTAAGTCTTAACTATATAGATGTAAATAGTGCTGGTAGATTGCAACTGTCAGGATAAACTGCGGTCCAATTTAACCATTAGAAAAAGTTACACATCCGCAACGTGCAGATTTATCTCTTACCTAGTTGTTCGTTAGTGCTGAAAAATACTTAGCTAAGTATGCATTATTAATCTACTTAGGATAGTTCTATCCCAGAGACGTTACTTTTAACATATGTATCTTAGAACATATATTTATTAATAAACACTGATTTTTTATAAAGAAAAAAATAATTTTGATGCCCAAATATTCCTTAACCATTTAAGTATAGGTCTGACGATACTTAAAGTTAAGTATTTCTTAGGCCTATTAAGGAATCCTTAGGTAACAATAGGAGTGAAATAATTTAATACTATTATATTAAGTATTCATTAAACGACTATTAGTACGGCGGTTAGTGCTTGTGGTAAAAAGTTGGCATTTAGTTTGGACATCGCTCGTTACTACTGAGTTCGTTCATTGAATTTGAAAGTCCTTTGATATTTCTAAAGCTCTGGTAAAAGCTCACACAGCTACATCGCTACTAGTCATTAGAGTACCTAGCATGCTTGTTAGTTGGGGATTTATCTCAGCTCATTTTATGTTGGGCTAATTCATTCTATAGAAATAATTTCTTGAAGTGGACGAAGGGTAGAGGCGTTCAATATTTTCAGTTCGTAGAAACGATTATATTATCATATCCTTCTGTTGTATTTGTATCAATAAGAATATAAAAAGAGATTCACGCATCAGTGTATTTAAATTGAGAACAGTTTGTCTAGAATATTCTGCCGCTATAATTAAAACAATGCTGATAGGGTCAGTAGGGCGACAAATGGAATGATTTATAGTACTATATTAAGATTTTCCAATACAGCGTGCACGAGTATCTAGAAAGAATTTTTTATTCTTTGGACTAACAATCAAGTAATAATACCCACGTTTTCCAGTCGATAATACGGCAACAAAGAAATCCAAGAGGATTGAGCGATGGAAACTTTGTTATATTTTATTATTTATATATAATAATTCGTGTCCTTGAGACGGATAATATTGTTGACATAAGCTTTTAAATTTCTTGAGCTCTGGAGTATCATCATCAAGATTCTTTACAGTAATCAATGACGTTCTATAACGTCATATGGACATATCAATCGCAGTCTGATAGCGGAACTGCAAAAGTGTGCTTAAGGACAATGTAAGCACACTTTTCTCCTTAGTCGTGTGTCAAATCTAAGTGTCACCAAGTCTATTGAGTATGTTGAGGTTAAAGAAGTTTGGAGTACGGTACCATGCATATCGCGAGTCTCTGCGACCCTGTAGCATCCACTGACGTATTTTTAACTACTTACGTAATTTACTTTTTGACGCTTTTGCGCAGATGTGAACATTTTATGACTATTTATAGATGCTTTTAAGTGTTTTGTAAAAAGTGCACAAATAATACGTGAACGATGCAAAAAAAGATGGTGTGACTTTTCGCCGGTGAGTTAATTTTATTTATATAAGATTGGTTTGCAAAATGCGTAAATAATTTAGTAAAAAGATTTTTTTTTTTTCATTAAATACAGTACAATTATTTGCAATTATCGAAATCCCTTTCTCTTCCGCTTGTCAGCAAGAGGCAGATGAAAGTACGCGACACGCACACAGTCAGAAATTAAAACTATAGAGACGCTCTTTTTTAAAAGGCTCAGTGAATAATAATAATCACTTTTGTATTTCCGGTAATTTAATATTATATTTAAGTGTTTGTTTCCCTCATTATAGGTTACTTATAAGATCCGAATCCATTTAGAGCGTTAATGAGCAACGAATATACACACAAACCAATAAAGATTATTGATTAGAAACGTAAAAAACCTGCGACTTAACAGATCTTGATCAGAAAATAGGGACTGACTGACACAACGTTAAACTTATTCGTAAGGGTAAAAACAATGCCTAACTACTACTCCACTGACGTCACTGTCCAAATTGGGTTCTAAATTCAAAATACACAGCTTAAACTGAAAAAATATAGACATTGCTGTATATTGACCAATAAATATTTGTATGACGTGAATTGTATATATGTATAGCACTTCATTGATAGTGATAGATAGACGATTTGATATGAACAAAGACATTGAAGGTCGTGTCAATAGTGTTGTTATAAGTGTGTCGTCTGGCGTATATGATATGGACATTCGAATTTTCATTAGTCTATATACATACCCTATTTAACTGATTTTATCAAAAGTTTTAATATTAAGAAGTATAGAACGTTTTAAAGTCTAATAGATACAATAAATAAGGCAATATTTCAAATTTTTATATATTCTACTTTCATTTTGGAAAATAATAATAAAATGTTTATTTTACATACAATGGTTGTATAGTAAATTATCCGAATACCATTTAAGCTTGACTATTGTTAAATTTTGGTGTTGAGTTATAGAAATTTTATTGAGAATTATATGAGAGAGAGACGAAGGCTCACTTCGAGTTTTATACTTAAGACTCGAGGATCGTTTCTTAAAATCGGATAAACTGTTGTTACACTCAAGCACCTGAGGCGTATAATAATAAATAGGTATGCATAAGGCCGTGTATGACAGTAATATGTAAAGAAATGTCTTGGAATGATGTATCACCATAGGGCGCGCCATAAGTGATTGCTTGATACAAATGTGAACCGTAACACTCGCAGTATCGACTAAATCATACATCACGTTATAACAATCTGATTTTATCCAAGTCAATCGAGGCTGTTGAACGTAATACAGGTCAAACATGAATCTATATTTGAGGAGCAACTTTTAAATATTAACAGGCCGGGATATTTTCTATATCTGCTATTCAGGTTAATTAAGCTATACTAGTGCACCAACTTTAGATATTCATTGATTTGTTTTTTTTTTTCTGTTTATCCATTCTGTGTAGCTCGAACTATTTGACCGCGTGCAAAGCAGATCTGCTCGAATTGTCGGGGACGAAAGTCGTAAAGATGTCGCTTTATTGTGTGTCTTCTACCGCATTTATCACGGGGAGTTCTCCGAAGAGCTGTTTCACTTGATTTCTGCCGCCGAATTCCACCTTCACACGACACGCCACAAGTTACGATATCATTCCCACCATCTGGATGTGTGGCGGTCCTCCACAGTGTGGGTTTCAAAGAGCTTTCTTCTACGTACTACAAAGCTGAGGACACCTTTAAAGGCTGGCAATGAGTGTGGGCGGCGGTGATCACTTAATCCGTTGACCCGGTGACCCGATCGCTCGTTTCTCATCCTTTTCCATAAATAAAACGGTTAATGATACTTTGATGACTCATATTATAGCCCAATGGTTAGTGACCTTGACTACTGCACTAGGGTTCCCAGTTAGAAACCGGCGACAAACTACTAATGACGTAGTGAGTTCGGTTATCACCTACCATTGTGTGAACCCCGCACCTATGTCTAAATAAAACGTGTGTGATTTAGTCTCTTGCCGAATACTTCCAGGAGTTTATTTTGTAATGGAATAGGAGGAAAAACGAGCGGTCGGGTCACTTGTTAGTAAGTGATCACTGAAAACCGCACCGTGTATGAGAGTAAGAATGTGTCTTATGTTATTTTAATGCAAAAATTTCGTGATCAAATAATTAAGTTGAAATAAAGCGTGTAGTTATTGTCAATTATAACGAAAAGAGATATTTACAAAGTTAAATTCAAATTCAAATAAGAGCTATTGAAGCAGTCTGAAATTTAAACACTTGAACTTATTTCCACCATTAATGCCATACATTTTGTAGAGTTAGTGAATGTAACTTAAAAGAAACAATTTTTTAATTAGTCGATATTTTATATTTACTTACTTTATTAAAGTGATAACTTCTTATGGGAGGGTAAACCGCTTCATAACGTAACGCGTTACGGCGCCAATCTGTCTGGCTTCCCTTTCTGACACGCATGTGGCAGCATCAGGTAGGCTCCTCCTCTCTCACTCCAACCTATAGTTTTATTTCTAGGGTTAAATAATCATAATTTAATTTACTTATAATGTAAATACACAAATTTCTAATGTACATGTTTAAGAATTATAACTAAGGATAAAATATTTTATTAATAAATGACCTTTCCTTACATTATCATATTACTATATTATACATAAAATTTTAAACCTAAGCTTTTCTCAAGTTAAACAATTTCAATATAAAATAGTTCAACTTATATCGCACACTATTTTTTTTGTAATAAAACGTTACACATTACTACAAGAAATTCATCCCAAATTGCTCATTCAGCAACAAGAAATTCCCGGCTCGTTCGACGCTGGCTAACATCAAACAATTAATTAACATTAATATTGTGTAGAATCAATTTCATTATAATTTCGATTAAGCGATCCAACTTGCCTTTTGTTAGCATACTGTAGAACAGCTCTTCATCAAAATAACAGAAATGTTATGTGTATCTTTAAGATCTTTAACCACCTTCAAAAAAATATTAGACAGATGCCTAAAACAATTATATGTATAAAAAACTAAAATAATAATATTTAAAAGTAATTATGTGAGAGTAAAGTAGTAATCGTAGTAAGTCAAGATCTCCGGAATACGTTGGATGAGGGCAGCGCAGGACCTATCGCCGTGGAAATCTTTGGGGGAGCCCTTTGTTCAGCAGTGGACGTCTTCCGGCTGATGATGATGATGATTTGAGAGTACTTACAAAATGTTTTTTTTTTATATTATATAATGACATATTAATTGTAATTCACCAGTTCTTCAAATCAAAGTTTCCACCATGAAAGCGTTTAGATGAAAATCGTACTGTGCGTTCATTAGCAGTCCCCTCTCTAAACGCAACATTGATATTGCGAGGTGTTCTGCCGCAGTAGTTCCGCGTTGGAACTCGTAGTAAAAAATTACTCGAATTATCGATGTATCCATTTTTCTTGTCTAAGCTGAATAAAAAAAACAACCGAAGTCGATAATGGAATGTTGCATATTTAAAAAAAAAGAACTAAATATAGGTACCATGTGAAAATAGTCACTCAACAATCTCAAACCATGGAGATTCTATGTCAATAATTCGAAGTACCTGTTACAATAAAGAGGCAATTTCATACTTCAACCCGTATTATAATAATTCTAATATTGACAATGAAATATTACTGAATTGTGCTGTGCATCTATCAATTGTTAAGAACTTTGATATTACGTTTCATACAAATAAATAAATTTCATTTCATTTCGAGCAGCATTGGTAAACATAATGACGTAAATCGAATCCAATATCGTATTTATAAGCAGGCTGTGGTAATAGTGTTGTTTAGCTTATGTGTACGAGTATGTAGGTAGCATGCAAACGGCTTACGCGTAACTAAATAGACTATTTGAATGACAATAATGAACTGTTTAATATTTCAGAAACACTTCGTTCAATATTTATTTGTTACATATTAATTAATAAATAATCAACCATAATGTATTACACAATAAGGTATTTACAAGTTAATCGAGAGCTAAAGATATAAAAACTCAAATAGAGTTACTCATTATCATTTTGAGATCTAACTTATGGAAAGGAAAATTATGTGGGAATTATTTTCAATGATAAAGGAGAATTATTGTGAATGCTATTCAAATAGTCTATCCGAAACCATCATATGAAAGCCGTGTACCGGAAGCAAAACAAATGAATATTCCAGTTCCACAAATTAATTGGTGAGTATTGATATGCCATAGGCGAGCGTAGACCGTAGTTTTGATGTTAATTAACACAATTACACTGGTACGCTAACAAAGAAGATTACAGATTTTGGCTGCAATATTTCAATGAGTTATTACTTATTAGTCATCGCAATATTTTGACGAATATTTTGAAAGGTATTCAATGGTAATCGAAATATTCATACGATATATTGTGATGTTTTCTGATTTCTAACCGCTGTTAGTTATTTCACGTGGTAACTGTGTTAAACTAATAAGCGAACAACCTGTAAAACCTGTTATCGTTCTATATCCTACAGTTTGTGTTTGTGTTAGCTGTATTTTAATTAAAAACAGAAGCGTACAGCGGAAGTGCAAGTTCAATTCGCGCGTAAAGGTTTGTGTTCCGATTTGACAGCATACACAAAGACTAAACGATATACTATAGAATAAATTAAACTATAGTTCGTTTCCTAACAGTAAAGGTTGCGTTCACTCTTTGCGAATTTTGTAATAGAATATAACGAATACAGCCTATTAACGGCAATTATTTTTAAACAAGCTAAGTCAAAAGTATAATATAATTTTTATCAACTGCGTTTTGAAGTTGATGATAGTACTACATTGCCGAGTAAAATACCTTTATTTTAAATGAAAATACCTTTTTTTAGTTGTATACTGTGTGTGTGGATAGTTATATTACTGTGCTCAATAACTATACTTTTTACGTATTAATTTACATTTACTTTTTTGACTTACTCCGTGTAAGGAATTGAGTATTTGAGGTTTCATTATTTTTGTGGCAATGTAGTTCGAGATATTTGTAGAACGATGAAGCTGTAAATTTTGATTTAAAAGTGTGTGATTGAGTTTCTTGCGACTTTTTCTTATTAAAGCTCAACCTTTTCTGAAATGGCCGTAAATATAATAGAAAAAAAAAACTTGTCTTTCATATGTGTCATTTCCTTGACCCATATGAATAGAGTGATTTGGTTTGATTTGATATGAAACACGCGCGTTCGTTTACACTGGCACAATGTTCAAAATAAACGTGGCATCAAAGTGCCCTAAGAAATCTTAATGCCAACTTTCAAGCCCCCAGCTGTTTCGGACACTGTATTGATGAATCAGTCAGTATGTTAGTAATTTAAGTATATGTATATTAAATAAGTTACTAAATTAATAACTAGAATGCTGAACTAACTACTAATTAATAAGTAGGTAATTCCTATATTTTGTATAACAAATACATTTATTATGATTTCGTAATATTCCACGAACTGCGTGATGACAGCACAGTGTAATAACTAATTAATAATTTGGTAATTCCCATATTTTGTTTAACAATATCTGGACGACCGAGCCTTGCTCGGATTTTTAAGAATGTACAAAACTTGAACAAAAAAAAACTATAGGGACAACTGGATTCGAACCGGGGTCTTCTGCTTTCCGGATCACCCAATGTCCCATCTGAGCTATTACAGTCTTGTATATAGTGGCGAAATTTACCTTTGTATTCTAATGTTATTGTAGCTGTTTCTCATTCAAACATGGATAAAACCATTTTTTTTTAATTGAAACCTAGCTAGATCGATTTATCACCCCCGAAATCCCCTGCATGCTTAATTTTATGAAAATCGTTGGAGCCGTTTCCGAGATTCAGATTATATATCTTTATATATATAATTCTTGTGTGCGTGTGTATGTCACTGAACTCCTCCTAGACGGCTGGATTCCAATTCTAATGAAACTTTCTGTGTGTATTCAGGTGGATTCGAGAATGGTTTAGATTCACAATTGAACTACCTCCTAAACGGCTGGACCGATTTTGATGATATTTTTGTGTGTTCCAGTGAATTTGAGATTGGTGTGTGTCTTCAGGTGGATTCGAAAATGGTTTAGATTCACAATTAAACTACCTCCTAAACGGCTGGACTGATTTTGATGACTTTTTTGTTAGTTTCAGTGAATTTGAGATTGGTTTAGATTCTCAATTCCGCCCATATAATATAATTCTCCTGCTCATGTGTATGTTAGTGAACTGCTCCTAACGGCTGGACCGATTTTTCAAATTTAAAACATGTGTACAGGACAACGTCTGTTGGGTCCACTAGTATATATATATACAAGAATTGCTCGTTTAAAGATATAAGATATATTCGGTATACTGTTCTGTATTAAATTATGATTTTATAATGTTCCGCGAATTGCGCGATGCCCGCACAACAATATTCTGCAGCATATTCTAATTAGTCTCGTTAGAGTTTCAAATAGCTAGCCGGTCACAATGGCCTATTCACAAAAACTTACTAATTACGACAGGACTCGGTGAGTTCTATTATTATACATACATAGTTGCTTTTGCCTGTCCTAACAAGCTATGACGCAAGTTATACGGCTCTTGCCAAAAAAACGTGACGTAAAAAAATATCGGAAACCCGAGTAATATCACATTTGTGGCCCGAAATACAACTGTTACTGTTGTTGTTTTATATAGTTTTTTTCCAATATTTTGTGATAAAACTCACTGTTAATATGTTAACTGAATTGCCAACGTATATTTTAAACTAATGATAAAGACTCCCCCATACAGGCACGTTAATATCGCATGCGTTATTGCTATATCTGTTTTCAGTAGATTTTGTATTAGGATGGCCATGGAATTACAGTATGACGTTGCGGTTCTCTGTCCTGCGATATTTCGATATGTGTTCTAAAATGTATTGTATCAGTAGGTCTACTCTTTTTCAACGAAAAACTTTTTCGTTTGTGTTGGTTTTGTTGCAAACTTGCAAGAATGATTTTAATGGAGGCTGCTCCACATGAAGAACATTTAGGACGTAGAAAGAACCGGCACCGCTTGCGCAAACAATTTAATATTAGTGAAATACCCGACTTAGAGTGTGTAGGAAACTGACATAAAGTATATCCTGCTGTTTTACATAAGTTATGTATAAAGGGTGGTATTGGTATTACCGAGTTGCCTCTGTCTGAACTCCAATCTGAAAGAAACAGGCGGGTTCCCTCTTAATTAGCTGCTTCTTCACATCAACCTCTACAGGCTGGTCTATTTTGAGCAATGCACGCACATTAACACAAAGTTATATACAAATCGCGAGTATACGACGTAGCTTGCCACGCACACTAAAGTAATAAACCTGGCCTGTTGTCATGGGTTGTCTAGCAGCATGTCTATCTATCTAGATGTATAAATTATCAAAGACTTCTACCATACAATTCAACGTATTTCGAAGAAGATTTTAGTATATAATATGTTGGTGATTACTTATCCGTAACCTTTATTTTTTTTTGACTTTAAAAAACCTCTATATTCGCAATTTATATTATTCCTATTCCTGCAGTATTCCTATTAAAGTTTTGTAATTATTTCATCTAAATTGGCATATTTGTAATCTTATATAAAGCAGTTCGATAATTATTACTAAATAAATAAATCAGTTACTGACATTTCATACAATTAGCGGGCGCGGGTGCCTACTTAATTTAATATGTCAAAACAACGTTTGGCGGATCAGCACTTGTTAAGTTATACAAGATCTATGCTGGTTTTTAATTTTTTATATTGAATCAAAACAAACTTCCTTCAAACCTAATTCTCCATTCACAATACAGTGAAAATAAATGTATGTTATGACGTTATTAGATTCAAGGTGCCGTTTTACTTTATATCTGAGCCTTTTATCGAGCGCAGGTGCAGGAAGTGTCAATAGAATTTTCTGACTCCAAATGTAATAAGTTTCATCCGTGCATCGCTTCATATCTTGGACATATTTTAATAAAATAGTTTTAAGAGGATAGAGACGCGTGTAATTTATAACTGAGTTTTTACATTAGGTTGAAGGTATGTTTATTTAAGCCAACGTTTTGCAGCCTTTGCAGGTTAACCTTTTTAAAGGCAACTGAGATTGACAGTAGAGATACAGTAACTGCCATTGTTGTTATTTAGAAGTATATCGCTATTTTTGCGAAGTTTATTGTCTTGGGGGTGGTATTTGCAGTTGAACTTTCCTTTTCTTGTTTCGACATCAGGTATATAAGAGGAAACCGTTTGTCAATCAATATGTCTCTTCGTCTGTCGAGTTTTTAAATACTTTTTTATTTTCAGTAGTGTTAAATCGGAAACACCGTGCCGTAGTCAGGACAAAAGAGCATCTGCTCTTCCTTGCACAACCCCGCCAGCCGATGAGGAACCAACATCGCCTTCTGATGGAGATGCTACACCGGTAAGAAAGTACTATATTTATAGTGTCTCTAACTACAAACTACCGTGATTATGTATGAAATAACAATGTAAATAAACATTTTACTTATTTACTTATATTGTCTTCTTTGTCGATCAGAATAGGCGTGGGTTTTTTAAAATTAACAATTAATTTTTTTTGCTGACCGAAGCGGCTACATCTCGCCGTGCTACCAAATTCAATACTATTCCTGATATTTCCAAAGCGCGAATGGTAGTGCACGAGCAAGGCATTAAGGACTGACTAACCCCCGCGGATATGAATATAGTGGCGAAACCGTCACGTCCTTCGCTTCTACTGTGTTGCGGTCTCGTGACGTCCCGTTGCGCGACAATCCGCTGGCGGAACAAATATAACCGTATTAAAGATTTAAAAAAATATATGATTTAACTACGTACTGTAATGAAAGTATTTTGAGAAACCAGTCATCCGGCTACGGTTCTGTTTCATAGTACAAGATCATGCTTTTTATTAATTACATTATATTGTGCGAGTATATTATCAGCTCTTTAATTAGTGGATGACGGATAGGTTGTTGTTACTATATATCTATGTCTGGACCTCGCTGGAACGTGAAGACCCCTCGCGTTTCCCTTTCACGAGCTAATCTTTTTCCGAACATGAGGTATACTCATTAAATTAAAAGAAGTGACCATTCAAAAGCCCTTAGTTTAAGCCTAATTGAATAAAGTTTATTTGAGTTAGACGTATGATACATATTGTGATTATTAAATCATTTTTATTACTAAACAGACCGGCATATGTCCGGAGCTTGGTGTCTGCGGAAGTGTTCCAACAACACCCCAAGAAGCGCGCGTGGACATGCAACAACCACGGCCCCTGCCGATGCCTGAGTACGGAGGATTCTTCGCACTCCTGACCGAGTACTTGCCTGACAACAATCAGCCTGTTTCTGGATTCCACAGGTATATAGCCTATCTATTTACACTAGGTACTTCTTACAATCTCTTTGAGTATCCAAATGTTTTGAGTTTTCTTTAGTGTTAATTCCGCCAATATTTGTCGAGACTGACTTTGCAGTCTCCTGCCAGAGTTTAGAGAGTCAACTTCTCCCTAATGGGATGCCTCGTGTAGGGACGAAACACGTGTCGAATTGTTTAAAGACAAATATTGGCGGAAAATAACACTAAAGAAAACTCAAACAATTTGAATAATTATAAAAGTAATTATTAAAGCAACGCCTACTTCAATAAAATTTCTTTAAAGTTTCAGGAAAGTTAAGCCTACCGCGCACTACGAAATCTGACCGCAATGCGATTTTTTTTGTCGCGTATTATAATCATCGTACTAAATCTTTAATATTACGCACGGTAATTAATCTTTATTGCGTTTTTGCAGTAAATAATAAATGTTGATGGCATTAAAAACCATTCGCGTGTGACTGACTGTGGCGGTTCGGTTTCGGAATTATTTTCGCGTGGATTTATTTCCGCGAGTGAGTGCAGCTTCATACAATTGTCATTATATTATGCCGCAGAATTCGACAGGAATATTAGCGGGAGTAAAATTCGCTGTGTGTGCTTTAACTAACAGTGATCATTATACTTTACATTTTTGTGTGAAGTTAAATGTTATTTAGACTCGTTGATTACTTTCTTTTGTTGGTATTGAATGATACTGAGCCATCACGTTTGTTTATGTTACTATATTAAAAATTAAATACCAATGCACTGTAAAGTCAAACCATAAATTTTTTAGTACTTAATTTTAGAGTCGATTTACAATTAAGTTAAATTTAAAAAAATTGTGGCTGATATTGAGCACGTATCGTAGCAAGTACTAGAATCATTGTAAGAGAAACAAACCATGCCCTAAGTGTAGAATATATCCCAATCTACTTCTTGCTCCGGTCGCTGGTGTTCTGTGACGTGGGGGTTTGATAGTCAATGCAATCCCAGTACGTTGATGGAGGCCTGCTAACTATGGGAATGTGTTCCGCACGCGCGAACGACCTATTGGTACAGACCATACGGCAGTGCAAAGTAATTTAATGTAACAGATTGCCCTGAGATCTATAGAGCGTACTTATACTTTGCTCAGACTTTACTCACGTAAACCTTAGCTGAGTGTGAGCTTAGTATAATCTTTGATTTCGTTTTTATAGTCATTTGAGAGTTGATATTATACTGAGCTTAAGCTACGACAGCCCAATGCAAAAGTCTGGGCAAAGTCAAAGTACGCTCTTTAGATCTCAGCCAATGATTTCAACGTAAATGGGGGAGGGGGGGGGGGGGTCTGTGCAAGCAGGCCTACGGTGCTGGTACGTAGACGCGCGTAGATTCCCAAAATTTTCTAGACTGCAATAGCAAATGGGGTTATAACTTTTCCAGGACTATTAATATATTGTGGGGGATAGTTGGGGAGATGGGCGTCGCTTCTCAATCCTTACCTCCACGAAACAAAGCAGCTTTACGCAGTTAGTGCGAGTGTGACGCTAATCCGGTCGAGTGTAGCCCATTCGTGCTGTCACGAAGTTCAACAAAGCCCTTAGTCGCCTCTTACGTGTGTATTATTTTTATGCCCCGGTGATATACCTGGCAAATAATAACCCCAAAAAGTAATTTTCGTGGTTTCAGTAATGTACTACATACATAGATTTACCAGTGGGAGGCTCGTTTGCAGATGATGCCGGCTAGATTATGGGTACCACAACGGCGCCTATTTCTGCCGTGAAGCAGTAAAGTGTAAGCATTACTGTGTTTCGGTGAAATGAAACAACATGTTGTCTCAAGTTGACAAGGGCAAACAAATTCTGAGCGCAGTTGTACTGCAGCTCAGAATTTTTGAGATTTTTCAAGAATCCTGAGCGGCATTGCATTGTAATGAGCAGGGTGTATCAATTACCATCAGCTGAACGTCCTGCTCGACGTGTCCCTTATTTTCTTTAAAAAAAATAGAGAATAGGCTCAACGTAAACCGAATCGCAAGTTAATGGAACATAATAATAATATGTCATAGATTCTATGATCTAACTCATAAACTCAGTATACTAGCGTAATAGACATGCCCTGTGTGAGAGTGAGAAAATTATCCTGACACAAAAACCTAGGTGTGAGAAAGAGACGGAATAGATCGACCGAAAACCGTATTGAAACATTTTTTTCCATTAGTCCCATGTCATATTGGACTGCGTTTTAATTTTAGTATTTTTATCGTAATTGTTCTGTGTTTCAACAGATATCAATTAGAAAATTTAATGGTATCGTGTTCTGTGTTAGATTGTGTTGTTATATATGGCAACAATTAGTTATACAAAACAAATAATGAATCTATACTATTTTCGTGGTGTTCATTTTGGTAGAACATATTCACTAAAATATATTTATATTATATTTTATATACGCAGTAAATTATCTATTTTCTAAAGATTATATTTATTTTAATAAAATATGTGTTAGATAACAATATACTCGTATTGTATACGGTGAATATGACACCGTTTATCAATATTTATTTATAGGGATTGACCAAAGGCAAAATACAATCTATCGATATGTCGATATTTATGTCTGTTGGACAAAAGTGGCTAGCGGCGTTCATTTCAGAACTTATTGTTTTTGCGAAACGAAAGTAACGAAATCAATATTCCTCACTTAAAATAGGTTCTATATCTACGGCGTTTGGCGCTGTATGTGTTTGTTTTAATTTGATTTATTATAAGTTATCTCTCTTTAGCTCTCCTTTTTATTTCTACACAATTTTATTATTATTATATATTTATCTATACTTAGGTACCTAACTCATTTTTGTATTGTGTGTAAACTTAAATTTGTCTCAAACAAAGTATTTTACTACTGCATTATATATTTTATAGATTCCGTAACTCTAACAGTATAGAGTAGTTTCTTCTCTGTGTTCTGAATCGATAAGTTCGGGCTACAAGTAAACGTTACCTTTGAAATTTGGCACAAATCAATTCTGAGTAATTATCTATACTATAATATTATAAAGCTGCAGTGTTTGTTTGTTTGTTTGTTTGAACGCGCTAATCTCTGGTACTACTGGTCCGATTTGAATGATTCTTTCAGTGTTGGGTAGTCCATTTATCGAGGAAGGCTATAGGCTATGTTTTTTTTTTCAAAATTAGGGGTCCGTAATAAAATTGCTATTTTGTAACACAAGGTGTAAAATCGAAAACCTATTTTTGCGTGCGCTGCAAAAACTATTGACAATAGAACAAAATGATGTACAGGCTATAATATAGGCAATATTTTTTTACTTATAAAACTATCGCGTGAATTATACTTTATATGGCAAAACAATGTTTGCCGGGTCAGCTAGTTGGTTATAACATAAAAAGCAACGGAAACAAACATGTTTTCTAAGAATATATGCAATCCAATAAATTTTATGGCTTGAAAGCATATACGAGTAAGCATTTTGTGCATTGAAATAATACCTGCGATCTTTTACAAGTTTATCTTATTTCACGTTTAAGGTATGCGTGACACCCAAAAAGTGAAAATACGTGCATGCTGGACGAGATGTAAGGGATATTAGGTTTTGGAGAGAAGTAGGAGGCCATTTACATGTTATTATAGATGTGATCATTGGTTTCTAAATAAAAATAAATAATTTAATACAATATATCTCACTGTGTCTCTGACTTAATATAAATTAGGTGAAGTTGGGTAGGTAGATTAGGTTGGAAAGAGTGGTTTCGTTAGCTCAGATTGTGTCAAGTGAAGTAATGTTAGGTACAGACCGTAGTATAAAATAGCTTGTGACATAGTTTCTGCTATACTTATTCTGTTATAACAATATATTTACCCAATTATTATAGGGCGTCAAATTCAAGGACAAATTAATATGATATATTCGAATTTGCCTGAACACGAAATTTGTTTACGATTTATCGCCCTACGTCGGTCGAGGGTAGCTATTACTTTGAAAAGATTATGAACGCGTTAAGTCCAGCGCTGACGAATTGCTACGCGCGTAGAGCTACGTCGCGCTGAAGAGAATCGTCGGTGGAGCTCGTCGGTCCGACGTACGTCGATTCGCTGACGCGCTATAATACGAAACTCTTGTTAGGTAACGTAGGTTTCAACTATCTTGCATTTTATATGAAAACTTATGGGTGGAGGGAAAATCTTAGGGGTTTGCGTCACCGACACGCTCATGAAGACATAAATAACCGAAATTCTTATAGCAGTATATCTGTAGCAATACAGCTGACGTATTGTGCAACATTACTGCTTTGTAGTTCATGTAAGTGAAATTGAATTGATTTAGTGAAAAGTTCAATTGTAAGTTTTAAAAATTAATAGAAATTAATAATGACATTTCAAATTTGAATACTAAAAGTTCTAAGTTTTCATTATTATCGGCAGTGTCTCTACGACTGCTGATTTTCTTTTTACAAGGACATGATGATAGTACATGATATCGTAGCTGTAGAAATTTTGAGACTTCTGATTAAAAGAACGCAACAAATAGCTTTGGCAGTTCTGCCACTGCCTAAAGAATTCTGAAACAAGTGGAAATCTGAAAGTTCAAGGCAATAATACCTTCTAGTTAAATTTTTGCTGAGTGGCTTAAGATAAGAGTTGTCTACCGTCATCGTGATTAAAGACCCACACCCTTACTTGAAATTAATTCCGGCCGCTGTCTCTCATACCAAGAGTATGTACATACTTTTATCTCATCAGTTGTTTGCAGTAGAAATAGAGGGTCTGCGTAGCAGTAAAACCTTAAAATGTACATTCTCCTTATTCTCCTTCCCATAGACTAACAGCAACAGTTCCCAATATACTATCTACAGATATAGATAAATTACTACCTTTTACTGTCAGTAATTAGCTGTCAATAATCTGAAGCTGTCCCAATATACCCGATAAATAATTCTTATCGCCTTATATTGGGACGCGTGAATTGCAATTTCCATACAAACTTCTGTCGCTGGTAAGCTATACGTCGCGTCGTCTCATTAACAGACAGCAGGTACGGATAAGGTTAGTTACCGCTGATGAGTTTATTGGGATAGAAAAGTCAACGATAGTTACGATTTTTATCTTAAGTAGGCCACAACCGGAGATAGACTGAATATTGGGAACGGCCGTTAGATTATACTAGCGTACCTACTACTGACAGCCCGATATTTTATAATTTATAATGATATTGACACACTTTTTACATAAATTATCTTGCCCCAAGTTAAGCATATATAGCCTGTGTTATGGGTTACAAGACAATGATATATTTAATACAATATACTTACTTAAACATACATCAATACATTTAAACATCCATGTCTCGGAAACAAACATCCATATTCATCATATAAATGCTTGCACCTACCGGGATTCGAACCCGGGACCTCTAGTTTTGTAGGTGGGATCGATAACCACTCGGGTATACAGGTCGTCATGGCAATCAATGATATGGTTAATCAATTTTGATTGGCAACATAATTTGTTTCTTTATTGAAACCTTTTAATCAGCGTCATCAAAACCAGCCAGTTACAAATAGTACAGCTTAAGAGATTTTAATACTAGTTTATACATATTATATGCGATAAGACTTTCTCCACTTCCTATAAATTTTCCATAAATCCGTGCCCAATTAGGTCGCTTTGATATGCTGCACAAAGACCTGGATGTAAAAAACTTCTTACATTAAATTCCAAGTTTTTCCAAGATTCAATCAAGTGTCTGTGAACTATAAAGTAGCTGTTCACGGAAAATATTGTGCTCGAAGCTATGCAAAATAACAACATTAACAAGCATTTCACTTCAGCTATTTCGAATAGATCTCCAGGAATTCATTATAATAATCCCTTAAAATCTCCGGCATCATTTCTTTGTAAAACTCCTGGAATAAAAATACAAAATAAATATTGTAACGTGTTTACCAGTAGATATTGTTTTTAATTGGTACTTGTAAAGATTTTGCTTAGCATAACTAGAGTTGTAAAAGGTACGCTTTTTGGCCTACGGATTTATTTGTGTGAGGCAAGAGTTGAGGACATTTTTGATTTCACATTAAATAAGATATTTAAGGTAACTTACTACAAATTTATTCACTAGTGAAAATAAATAAAAACGTGTTTGCATTGTTATTTACTTTATTTCTTTTTATTTGAGTCGCGGTTATATCGTCGATTTTGTGATTTCGAGGGGGTGAAGCAGAGCCGTGCGGGGGCCTACCGCTCGCCCGCGAACGTACGCGCTGGGAGTTGGGTCATTGACCTGACTGTTTGTATTTCAATTCATACCGTTGATTGTTAGTATTTATATTTATTTATTTATTTATTAAAGCACACCACATCATACACAATACAATTTTCTTAAT
This sequence comes from Leptidea sinapis, assembly GCF_905404315.1. NCBI lineage: Eukaryota > Metazoa > Arthropoda > Insecta > Lepidoptera > Pieridae > Leptidea > Leptidea sinapis. The sequence goes on along the minus strand of NC_066312.1, from coordinate 7,064,348 downwards.
CTAATGTTACAATTAGTAGTTCTAAAGTATACAACAATAATTATTATGGTGAACATAAAAATTACAAAAAATACTCCCTAATTACTTCAGAAAAATAGAACTGATACTATCTAAGCTATAATAAAAACAAAAAAAAAATAAAAATGAAAGTACAAATTATAACTTTAACTTATTAAAATAATGAAGACGAAAAAAAAAGAGAAAACTACTAATTTGACAAATGCAGATTGAGTACCAGCTAAGTGTTTAACAACACTTTCTTTAAACCTGACCAGCTCACCACCGAATATATCAAGTTCTGAATTGGTATCGTTTAACTTATTGTACTCGCGAATAATTCGAGCGAGAGGCGCCTGTATTTATATTTACAAATAAATAAAATTGAAATATCAATAATGTATATCAAAATATCTGATTTTACGGAATGCATGTGTAACTATTGATAATTTATTTATGAACCTGCACCTGTATTTGTCAGCGTTTTAAAATATTAATTCCCAGCTCAGCAAGGGACCCTTAAACCTTATAAAAAAAATTAAAATTTAGTGCTCGGTTAAATTCTATTTTTACTGGCTTTAACGGAAATTTTACATTATTACTAGTTTAGTAAGTTTTTTTATTGTTCTTTCCTGATTTTATGCAAACGATACCCTAGACAACCTGATTGCGCGGAGTTATCATTGAAATGTAGGAACTGACATAGTTTTTTGAAATGATTTAGTGAAATTGTCTCCATAATCAAAGGAATCGCCAAAAACTTTTTCAATTCGTTTCCCATTTCAAGTGCCAAAAACTTTTCAATTCATTAGTTGTTATTATAAATGCCTTTGAACGATTTTTAGACATAAGATTTGAGCATTTCTTTTACAATATAATGCTAACATATGAGTTAGTTAGCATTATATTTAGAGTTAGTTTGATGATGCATCAAAAACAATAAATATATTAACAGGGAGTTTCAAAGTCTATAATTGGTGACTGTAAATTTGTGTTTCCAGTAAATGATCGATATGACATTTGTAGTGTTGGTTCCAAAAACACAAGAACAATATTCGGGCGATAATGGAACTAAAGCATTATAGATGCTTTTTATAGTTGTTGTGCTTTTTTTTTTGTGCGTTTCTCCATATGAAACAAAGCATTTTAAATGAGCTGGAAACTATAATGTTTATAAGTATATATATACTATATATATAAGTCTTTGAAAAGTATTACAGAGAGCTTTAAAATACTAAGGAATATCACCTTAATTATTACTTATATTATTACCAACTTAATTAAAAAATACACTATTATAGTACTTTTATATTATGTTACTTGCTGCTATGGAACCCATCATGAGCGAGTCCAACTAACACTTGGCCGCTCTTTTTATATTTGCCGCTGTATTATCCTTCAATGTGTCTCCTCATGTTCAATCCTCTAATGTTGTCTTCGTGAATCAGGGTTACTTATGAAGTAAATATGTTACATCGAACTGAAAATATGTAGTATTCTAGAGTCAATGTACGATGCTAACGTTGCTATTGTGGGCCTTACTCCGGAGTTCTAACTCATTTATGTCGACACTTCCTTCAGGTCAGAGGAACAATATTTTGAGACACAAATCACCCACTATTAAGGCTATTTTCTACAGTGAGGATTATTTATAAAGGTTCATTGTTTTAATCGGTTCAGTATGGGCTGCTATTAAATTACTGGACTACAGTGATATAGTCCCAGAAGACTTTCCTTATTTTTAAATTTTAATTAACACTGTCCAAAATTAATTTTGGGTCAAGGGCGAACGTTTCGTCGATTTTCGGGCTATCATGATTTATCATACTAATGAATTATTATGTTGGTATTCATTTAAATTTAAGAGTGATCCATCTATTTAAATTAAAGAATGACTCATTTCATTTTCTAGGTGTAACGTGGCTGTAATGCTCCTGTGTGACGTAGTTCTGGATGGTGTTGAGTTAGACTGGTCAATCCATGTGCCACTAATGCTGCATATAGTCTTCCTGGGAATGGACCACACCAGGTTAGTGAGAAGAAGTATACCGAAGCCTATGAAATTCTCATTTTTATTGTTATTTAAGTATTTATGATCACAATGCAATACATATCAGTATTTACCAGCGGGATACTCCTTTGCACAGGATGCCGGCTAGATTATTGGTACCACAACGGCGGCTATTTCTGCCGTGAAGCAGTAATGCGTAAGTATTATTGTGTTTCGATCTGAAGGGCGCCGTAGCTATAGAAATTACTGGGCAAATGAGACTCAACATCAAATGTCTCAAGGTGACAAACGCAATAGTAAGTATTTGTATTATTTGATTTTTCAAGAATCCTGAGCACTGCATTATAATGGGCAGGGCGTATCAATTCAAATCAACTGAACGTCCTGCTCGTCTCGTCCCTTATTGTCATAAAAAAGCATTACAACTACTAATTGTCATGTATGGATATGGAAGCACTTAACGTTAACCCTTCTGCACACATTAATTGTTTCGCTATTCGATTGTGCGAATTGGAGAAACAATGGGTATCAGTGGGACAACTGCAAGTACCTACTGATACCTGATACCTAAAAATTGAATAGAAATTTTCGAACTTACATTACAACGTATGATTTATTGACATTTTCATTTATAAAGTCTATTTTGCCATTCCATAGTATAAAAATAAATATAACTGTGTTATCGAGCTTAAATACCACAAGACTTCTAACATCTATCTTCTTCTCTCTCAGAGCGTCATTTGTTTCCGAAACGGTAGTAGTATCTAGTATATTAGAATTGACATCAAAACGAATCAATTTTGAGAAAATAAATACCTTTTATGCTTATATATTCGCTATGCAAACAATTAACTCAACAAGTATTGAATATTTAGTGGCCAAACAATGATCACCGCAAATCTTAATTGGTCAGCTTGTGATCGCAATGTATCGTAAACAATGCCATTAGCTGCTTTTGATCTGTGTACCTGATGCGGTGACCAAAATATTTGTCTTTCGATAGGCCTGTATGAGTAATAAGGTTGATGTATTCAGATGGATTGTGCATCAACATTGCCGGCAACTGCTGCTCAATCTTCTGGTAGCGGTCGCGGCGCATCAGGACCACCTCACAATTGCGAGGATACTGCTGGCTGCGAGATCTGCTCCGCTGCAGCCCCCACAGACTGCCACACCGCATAAATTTACCGGCAAGTCCATTATGTTACGTTCTACTTTGGATATACCACAGAGAGTTGAAATTGAGTGTTCCAAAGAGCTGTTTATCCTGATTCATGGCGCCGAACTCCACCTTCGCACGATACTCCACAAGTCAGGGTATCATCCCCACCATCTGGATGTGTGGCGGTCCTCCACAATGCGGTTTTCAAGCTTTCTTCCACGTACTACAAAGCTGTGGAATGAGCTTCCTTGTGCGGTGTTTCCGGGACGATACGACATGGGTACCTTACAAAAAAGCGCGTACGCAAACGCGCTGTGATTCCTCTGTGTTGCAAGAGATTGTGGGCGGCGGTGATCACTTAACACGAGGTGACCCATACGCTCGTTTGTCCTCCTCCATAAAAATGAAAATAAAATACGTGACTAGGACATCTGTCTCACGTGATATACATAAAAAAATGGAAATATATACCGACTTATTCACATATTATCGTTCTCAAATGTAATGGCCTATGGAGAGATAGACTCCATGTATCGGCTTCAGTTTAGTCTACCATATGCTTCCATTGGCAGTGCATAAGGATTTTGTTAATGGACTATTTATGCACAATATTATCCGCATCTAGGTATGTATAAGTCAACAGCTGTCCGTTAGACACTCAAACAAGCAGAAACGGTTTGACCTTATTGAATATTTTGTTTATTATATTGTTTGCCTCAATACTGGTGTTTGACAGAACAGAACATTATAAAAAACCCAAAGGTAGGAAATTGTAATTTTCTTCGTAACATCTATAGTCTGTTTGAAAGCTATATTTCAGACGGTTATGTTGTATCATAATATATTTTGTGCACTCTAAAGCCATGAAAGTCATCATTTTCATATTATGTTTCAATTTATCGTATTTTGATTTCGCGACACCCAATTCGTGGTTTATGATTTACTTTGATGAAAACGCAAGTATTGTTGGCAGACATATATGTTTTTCATCAAAGTATGCTAAAAGCCCGAGATATAAATTATTATTATAATCAGTAACGCTTTCACATGCGAGCGAAAATGGTACTTTATTAATGAGATTGTAGTAGTTAGATAATCATAGCTTCTGACGCCTTTTTCAAAACCACAGGAATCGGAAGGAACCCTTTTTTTGTCATTGAATCATAATTTCACTTGAACAGAAGACATCTGTGGGGTCAACTAGTAAGTAGTAGTATAATGATATAACATAGCATGATGACCAGGTAGACGTCCCGGGTTCGATTCCCGGTAGGTGCAAACATTCATGTGATGTATATGGGTGTTTGTTTGTAAATATTTTTGTATGTTTAACTAAGTATATTGTTTTAAATATATCGTTGCCTTGCACCCATAATATAGGCTATGCCTAGTTTATGGCAAGATAATTTGTGTAAAAATATAAAGGCATATATTTAAAATATATATTCTGTTCTGAAAACTTTACTAGAATTTACCGGTTTCCTGCTTGAATAATCTAATAATAATTATTATTTTCTATACAATATCTTTACCAGAACCTGATACCGTCTACGATGGACACGCACCTTGCGGTCATTCTCCGCGGGCGCACGTGCGTTCCCTCTCCTCCGACCCGCAGATTACGCCAGAAGGTGACACTTTATATTATATGCCTATTGTCCTTAAAGTTGAATATCCTGTGGTCTGCTCAAACTTGAAAGAATTAACAGCTCAATAGCCAAATAAGGCAGTCAGCTAGTCTTCTATTCGTAGATATTGATATTTCGTAACTAATACAATATATCCAACTTTGAATAAAATATTGTATGTATGTTATGCCACGTGTACCTAGCCACGCACATTAAGGTACACATGGCATAGCACATTTATTTGAGATTTTGTTCTATGTGAAATGTTTTGTTTTTATTTATCATTTTTCCTTAAGAGTAAACAAAATAACTCGAAATAATTATGCTGATCCAATATAAAATGGCATCAATATGTATCATGAAGCTTACTATATGTCACAACATTATAACTACTCTCGAGTGATCGATCAGTGCATCTATATTTTGTAGTTATTTTATTGTATATGTTCTTCTAAATGATCTAAGAATCTTATTACTAATATAGATTATCGTTCGCAGAAATGTGCTCATTAACTCCCAATATAAGGATCTCGTTTCATCTTTATGAATAAATAAATTTCAAAATGAAAGTAGTATTTTATTTCATCACTTTTCATATACTGTAATTGTTTGTAAAAAAAATGAAGCTATAAATATTGATTTGAAAAAGAGGCAATGAGTTTCTGGCCACTTCTTCACATTAAAACTCAATCCCGAAGTGAATTGAAGGAGAGTGAATTTCCGAAGTGGTGGTAAATGTTAAAAGAAAGAAATTTTTTGACATACATAAATAAAATGATTTGGTTTGATTTCTACGTATAGCATGTTATTTTTTTTTTCGCTAGTTATATAAAAATTGTTTGTTCTTCAAGTTCACCTAAAATAAAGATATAAGGTATAGTAGGCTTAAACACATATGTATCGCGAGTCTGCATATAAAATTGTATTTCTTGTTCAGGCGACGGTGATAACTATCCCTCACTACCAGTGATCGTAACGAGCGACGAGACAGTCCCCGCGGCCGCCGCGGGGGGTGAGGCTTGCGAGGCGCAGGGAGGGGAGGAACAGCCTGTCGCTGACGTCATCAAAAGCTTGGTGCACTTCCTAGCCAACAGACCATCACATCAACCGCTTTGGCAATACGAGGATATTACCGCGAAAGGTGAATCATTATTTTATAACATATGTCTAGCTTCCCATGCCTGAAACGGTGAATAATAACTTTTTTTATTGTTATTTCATTATACAAGTCTTACTTAAAAGCTAGTTAACACTGTGCCTGAACTAGGTAATACTGTGTTTCAGGCGTTCAGAGCTGATATTAAAACTAAATAATCACAAAAGAGGAAAACATAATAAATTAAAACGGTGTAAATGAATCTACAGGTTAAGTACATAAGAAAACAATGTCTTCAATGTAATGAGTATTAACTAGTACAAACAAGATATAGATAATGTTTATTTTAACACTATTAGAAATTTTTCTGTATCTTCATAGGACGTATTATGAAGTGTTTCATGAAGAGCCTTCTACAATTAATATATTTTGAATAAAAAAGAGTCGCTTTATTGTTTACTTCGATAAAAAAACTGACTATGGTAACCATACCATATATATATGTATACCTATGGTAACCATATCTACCAAGATTTAAGGTGATTATTTCGCCAGTAAAAATAAAATTTATGTATCATAACACTTACTCATTTAACATTATCGAGATAAAGAATTTCGCAATTAATCATAGAATATCCACTTTATTATAGTTTTAAATTGTACTTAAATTTAAATCGAGCTGACTTGGACTTCTACATTTAAATTTTAATATTTTATTTTAGTGTAAAACTGGATTCTTGGGGTATAATAAAATACATGACTGATTTTCAGACCTACCAAATATTATATCGTACTACAATAATTGTATTCGATTGCCATCTTGCAACTTTTGCGGATCTGTGGATGGAACAGAGTATAAAAATGTGATTTAAAAACAGAATTTTTAATTTGTATATATTTTTCAAAGCTGAATCATAATAAAATAAAATAATTGTCGAAAAAATAAAAGAAAGTATTTAGGGGTTCGGTCACTCTTTTCATTGAGGAGTATGAAAAATAGATGTTAGGCGATTCACACACCTATCCGATACACAATTTCATTAAATCGGTTGAGTCGTTTCGGATGAGTTTGGTAACAAACACCGCGACACGAGAATTTTATTTTAATAACATATTACGTATTCCTAGTTTGGTCGCTGCGAAGCTGCCAGCAGATGGCGACACTGCTGCGTCACGTGCTGCGCATATTCCGCGAGTCGTTGCCACACGCGCTGATATCAGAGCGGTGGGCCCAGACAGCCCTACAGTTGGGACTTTCTTGTCCTTCCAGGCACTATGCGGGACGATCACTGCAGGTAAATATGCAGCTGCAAAAAAAAATAATAAATCACAGATTAATCATTTGTCATTGAGTTTGATTATATACGAAAATGACGACGGTAATGAGATTAGAAATATATGTGACGCAATTTGTCATATTAGAAGCATTGAAAACCGAAATTACCGATTGATATATTAAAAATCTAGACGTCATTAAAATTCCGCGTCCACAAAAAAAAATGACGAAACGAGCACGAGGTTCCGCTGATGGTAATTGATACGCCTTGCCCATTACAATACTCAGGAATCTTGAAATACCCAAAAATTTTGAGTGGCACTACAATTGCGCACATCACCTTGAGACATAAGTTGTTAAGTCTCAATTGCCCAGTAATTTCAACGGTGCCCTTCAGACTGAAACACAATAATGTTTACTCATTATTGCTTCTCGCCAGAAAAGGGCGCTGTTGTGGTACCCATAATCTAGCCGGCATCTTTTGCAAAAGAGCCTCCCACTGGGAAATGCCCTTAGTCGCCTCTTACGAAACCTCCCTATTCTTTTTATGCCCCGGGAAAGCACAGGGCTAAAACTAAGTGAAAATGGGTAACAGAAATAACAGATTCGTTTTCCTTTTCTATCTCGCTCTATCTCCTTTAGAAATTTTGCCTATACGTCCCTTTAATGCCCTTTAGGTATTTCGCTTCATCGGTGTAGCGATGACTGGTCGGATGGTGTCCGACATTCTGTCTCGTCTGGTGGAGACAGTCGCGGAACAGGGTGAAGATATGCAAGGCTACGTCACCGAGTTACTCCTGACGCTCGAGGCTGCTGTCGATTCACTTGAGTCTAACTTCAGACCGCTGGACTATATGAGGGATATCTTCAAATCGACGCCAAACCTGAACAATAAAGAGGGACAACCGACAAATGGCAACGTTTATAATGCTGGTGAGTATTATAATATAATATCCATATTAAAGTTAGAATAACGTATGATAGTAAAAGTGCTCTCCACTCATCAGTTGCCCATGAGTATTCTTGGCAATTGAAACTGTCTCACTCTCCATTAAGGTATTGAAATGGTAAGTACGCGTGGCGGCCACGCTAGCGGGGCTATTTAGTAGGGACTCACATTGCTCAGATATTTTTATAAGATGACCTTATAATAAGTACGAACAGTTTTTTTACCTATTGCTACGCATTTCAGTAGGTACCTATGTGAAGTAGATATTTATGTACCTAGTAAGTTAAGTATGCTTTATTTTTGTTATTATAAATGTCTCTTGTATGTAATGTAGACATTAGGTTTGCTAGGTCAGGTTTTACTTTGAAATGTCAGAACTTATTTAATGTTTAAGTATTAAATGAATAAATATTCAGATTTAATTATTTTTTTAAAGAAGACAACCCTACCGTCGTCAGAAGAAGTATTGTGATATTGATATTGTGATTCGTGCCTACACACGGGCACCCTATCGCCCATTTTCTACCGTTGGTGAACAATGTAGAGTTTGTGTTTCAGGAAAGCGATCTCCCGGTGTATGCGTGGGCTGTGTGAACAACCACACACGGAGCACCAGCTACTCGGTGTCATACTGCGTGAGGAAGAGCAACGCGCCACCATCTTCCTCTTCTGACAGACAATCCCATGGTAATACTTCATTACTGAGAATGAGGCTTTTTTGCACAGGATGCTGGCTAGATCATGGGTACCACAACGGCACCTATTTCTGCCGTGAAGCAGTAATGTGTAAACATTATTGTTTCGGTCTGAAGGGCGCCGTAGCTAGTGAAATTACTAGGCAAATGAGACTTTACATATCATGTCTGTGACGATCTCAATTGTAGTGCCGCTCAGAATGTTTAGGGTTTTTCAAGAATCCTAAGTAGCATTGCATTGTAATGGACAAGGCGTATCAATTACCATTATCAAAAAGCATCACCTTGCATTGAATAATCATCATCATCGTATCGGTCGAAAGACGTCCACTGCTGGACAAAGTTACTCCTCAAATATTTCCATGACGATCAGTCCTGCACTGTCCTCGTCCAACGTATTCCGGCGATCTTGACCAGATCATCGGTCCACCTTATGAGGGATATACCAACTCTGCGTCTTCCGGTACGTGGTCGCTATTTGAGGACTTTACTTTCCCAACGGCCATCTGTCCGTCAAATTGAAGCAATTTCAACATCAAAAATCAGAAAAATAACTGTAATTAAGAAAAAATGTAATGAAATGCCCTATCCACTGCCACATCAGTGTCACAATCATCTGGGCTATGATGGTGACTTTGGTTCTCCTACCGATCTCCTCATTTCTGCAGGGAAACTCCGAACATAGCCCTGTACATTGCTCTCTGAGCGACCATGATGGTTCTCATCATTACCTTGCATAATGTATAATAATATGTATATTTCAAAGTAGGCGTTAAAATGGTTAATTTTATTTCTTTTAAATTGATTTTTAATAGCATTAACAATGAATTTTATTTACAACAGAAAGTCGAACGCGTCCTTGCAGTGAGGCGGCGAAAGGCGGTTGTTCGAATCTGTGCCGATCGAGATCTGCGCAATCTCTCAAACTGCTGGGTGACACGGCTACTCAGGTATACATGTCTTTTATACTATGAGAGACACGGTTTAATGACATGAAATCATTTATCATATCAAATCAAAAGTCAAAAATTACCACCTATTGGGGAATTAATTGCTCAGAACTGAGAAGAACGGACGCAAGAAACTCAGCCGGCTTCATTTTAAATAAAATTTCGATACAGTCAAATTTGTAATTTTAGTAGCCTAACGGGGGTCGCTCCATTCCCAATTTGTGGTACCTATCATTAAGAAAGTCATTGATGTGATTGTACCCGACCACATAAACTGCTTTTAACAATTCTTTTGAATTGCGTATAATTTATTTTAAACTATTTCTGGGCTCATGTTGTAAAAGCATATACATTGCCCCACAAAAGACTTACTACCTCGACTAAGCCCAGTAGTAGGCATAATAAGTTTATGTTTACCCAATCGTTCTCAGGGCGAAACCATTTTTGTTGCAGATTGAATGTAATGTCTATTGATTTAAAGAGTCTGTGCGTATCATTTTAGACGATGATAGAAACGGTATTTTTTATAAGATGGGCAAACGGGTAATAGGCTCCTGTTATGTGAAGTTAATACCCATTGATATCCGCTACACCAGGGGTAAAGAGATGCAAGAGAGGCCTTTAAATATGTTCTAATCCTGAGGGTCACTTAATCGAATCGCTTCGGTAAAACTGCAGCCGGTAATTGATTCAACAAAGTGGCTGTGCAAGAAGTTTCTCGCATAAAGCTCGGTTGTTTAATCCCAGATATTAATATTATGGGGTAGATGGAGGCAAAATTTGTTAATATTTATTGAATAGATAAGTATGGGTGTATACCCATTACCCCCTATTGGGCGTATGCCCAAAAAAAGTTTTAAGTCATTCAGTCAACACATATCGTGTTCGCTTGTGTGTTGTGTCCGCGGCTGTAACCTTCATAGCACAGTCTTGGTTATATATTATATACAATACTAGCGGACCCGACAGATGTCCTATACACACGTCTTAAATTTGAAAAATTGGTCCAGCCGGTAGGAGTTGCTCACTGACATACATACACAAGGGCAGGAGATTTATATATGGACAGAATTGACAATCTAAACCATTCTCAAATTCATTGGCACACACAAAAAAATCATCAAAATCGGACCAGCCTTATAGGAAGTAGTTCAATTGTGAATCTAAACCATCCCCGAATCCACTTATTACTAATTATATATATAAAGATATACCTTTGTCAATTTTTTTAAGTATATTATGTTAGCCAGACCGCAATTATGTATATTTAAAAAAATTCAACAAGGTATAAATAAATATACCGCGTTTCCTAAACAGACATACGAAAATATTGAGTTGACTTATATTAAAAATTTGTTGTAGTTTACTTTTAAATTGTAATTTAAAGTAATGGAATACGTTTAAATTTGTCACAAGGGTACATTATATGGGTTCGGTTACTCTGCCTGCTCACTGGTATATAATTAATTGCCAACATATCAACCAATAAACACTGCAATTTATTCAGTTGATGATTCTAGATAATATAATTTTAGAATTTTCGTTTATTCTATGTTGAACAACTGTATTGTATATATAAAAGATTTGGTTGTCTAATTGAACAGTTTTTATCCTGCAGCTTCAGGTAAGCAAGTTGATAATTATTATTTTTGTTCGAAATGCACTGTTTCATCGATATCTTGGCGTGCCGAAACCGTGCTGAGCCCCCGAGACTGTCAAGCGTGTTTTGAACATAGTCTCGACGAGTTTGAATAAACGCTTCCGTTTGATCCTGTCTTTACATGCGTGTGTGTTAGATATTTGTAATAGACACAAAACATAAATAATATAATTAATCAAATAATTTGATAAAAGTTTGAACGTGAAAAAGTGTTTGACCGTCTGGGGGATCCTTAACGGTAACGAACTCGGCGATATTCTTAGTATAAATTATTTGTATGGCTACACTCAATTATTATTTAACCAACTAAGTCCATCATAAATTTCGTTTTTTTTTTTTTTTAAATTAGAAAAAGATGATTCATGTTCCATAATGTTTTGTTTTACATAATTGAAATAAGGGTTTGATGAAATTGGTCACAATATATTTTGAAACTCTCCCCGTGGTTTGGGTGTAATATAAAAATGACGAGAATTTCACATTTTTGTTTTATGCGTTATCTATTATTGATGATAATTTTAATTTTTGTATGTGACCGGCCTAATAATTTTACTTTTTAACCATCCGCTCCCTTACAAATTTCGTGCTCCCTTTGGTTAAATACCTAAATTCTCAAAACCATTATGTTACCATTTTACATCGTAGCGCGCTATGACTGTTCTGTTTCCATACTAACTCGTAGACTGTGCACGCTTAGAATATAAGTATGCGTACATGTCTTATTCAGAACTATTCCGATCTATTCTGCCTTGTGATGTATTATCGCTGTCATTTTTCGCAGTAGCTTCAAATTTCTTCAAAACGTAGCAATATATAATACATTCTTTGCCATTAGTATTTACTATCTACAGTACGAATACGAAAATCTTAGTGTCATCTGCACCATAGTAGACGTACTAGACATAAAAATCCACTACATAACCGTAATTAAATTTATAACTACCACTGTTTTTAATATATGAATGCTTATCACATATGCATTTTGGTGAAAGCGTAATTACTTAGCCAGATAAGTATGCGTTTTAATTTTTGCAATTAAATATTAATATTATTTGAAATATTCAAATATATCTTGAAATTATTATCTCCATAGAGATAACACTTGCCACAGCTATCATTGGTCTAACTATCATCAGTGGCAATTCAACGAGATAATTCAAGAATTAACACGTACAGCAAGCATGCTAACAACATAATGACAGTCATATGTAAACCGTTCAATTAAAAGTGAAACTCATAGATACAAACTCACTATAACTAAAAGAAAAGTAAATACAGACTGGTAAAATTTGGATATTGAATAGATTAAAAAATTAGACACCATTCAACAGGGCGTAATATTAATGATAACATACAAGGGAAATACCGAAATACAATGTGAAATCATTTTTATTATACACACGAAATATTTCAATACTAAAATCCTGATTTTGACATACAATAATATCAATATGTTGAGATGAAGATAAAAATTATACGACCTATGCAAAGTTTTAACCAATTGAGATACTACTCTGGAAAATTATTATAATATATTTGGTAGTTGTTAAGTTATAGTTATTTATGCAACTGTTGATAATTAGGTATTAAAACACGAATGTGGGTTTATCACACGAGGCAAAGCCGAGTGTGAAAATAGTATCACATGAGTGTTTTAATACCTAATAATCAACAGTTGCATACAAAACTTTATCCACACCAATAATAATATGAATCCTCTATTAAAGATTCTGAAACAGTTAGCTTACTACTAAAATTGAAATAACCCGTCCTAGTAACCATTACTTCTTCCAAATGAGTGTTGTTATGTTGTAATGAATTTCATTACAACACTCGTTTGGATGATGTAATGGTTGTTAGGACATTGGGTGTTTTAATGTTGGCAATAAGCTAACTGTTTTAGAATCTTTAATAGAGGACTTAAAGCATGGGTATAGATAAAAGATAATGATGTATCAGGACGACAAGCTAACGATCCTGGCGACGGTATTCTGGGTGGGCGCCTCTTTGCTGGAGTCAGACTACGAGCACGAGTTTCTGCTGGGTGTACGGCTCCTGTCGCGTGTAATGTCGCGCTTACCGCTCGACCGACCAGACGCGCGGGAACGACTCGACCGTACGCAAGTCCACGCCCCACAATCACCAACCTCGCTGCATGTTCTATTACTCAAGGTCTTTATAACAAATTAATTGAAGTTGATTCTAATTGAACATCCTTTGTCAAAGGGCCACAAGTTAGCAATTCCTACGCGTAACATTTGGTAGGCACGAGGCGAATCCGAAGACCTGACTACATAAAAGTAGTAGAATCGCACTATTGGAATAAGTGGATCGCACAGAGCGCTTTTTGATAACTTCATCGGTGCTGCTCATATCTGTCTTCGTATCTGGGAATGCACCTGTAATCTTGTCAAACCTTGAAGCAGTAGCGAAGCTATTTTCTAGTTCCTATTTCAGTGCTTTATTTTTAAATTATAATCTAATTAAATTATATTTTATGTCAAATTCGACCCACCTGAAAAAGAAATGCTTCAGGCCTCAATCATCTCAATGAAAGCAAGAAACTCAGCGGTACTTATAATTTTTTTAAACAACTTAAATTAAAAATAACTAATCATAACAATGATTCAAAGCGCTACCAGGGTATGTCAATGTCAATAACAAAAAAAAGCGATACTTACATCGAATGAGTTCTTGGTAAAACTTAATGTCTTTAATTTTATTTTTAAATTGATGAAAAAGCCCCTCGCCCCTTTGATTGCCGTGATATTTATAAAGTCTTTCAAACTAATGTTCGATTGAAATAAAGTATATATACAGTATATTATATTAAGTCTAATGATGTGTTACAAATAATTAAAAATCTTTCACTGATAATTATTAATCATTAATAATTTCAGGGTTGTACACATCCCAATACCTACGAACCTGTAGTAGGCGTGTTAGTGGATATGATCCCACTTCTGGAGCTGCCTGTGATCGACCCTACTCAGTCACTAGCTTTCCCCATGACGGTACTGGCACTCCTACCCTACATGTTACTGCACTACGAGGACGCGAATGAACTATGCGTGCGCGCCGCATGTCATATCGCACAGGTAATTAATTTCATCATCATTTCAATCGGAAGATGTCCACTGGTGGACAAAGGCCTCCCCCGAAGATCTCCACGACGTGAGAACGTGAGAACGATGAGAACATGTTATATTATAAGAAAATAAAAAAGAAAAATATATTATCTAGTGTTTGTATTCCGTTCTGTATTTAGTTTCCAAAATCATATGTAATTACGTATCGGTCCTTACATTATAAAGCTGAATATTTATAAAATATTTTGTTTGTTTCTTTGAACGTGCAAATCTCCTGATCTACTAAAGCGCTAGGTAACAAAACAGTAGGTATTTATTGCACGCAGGTAGACAGCTATAATAATAAGGCATGACACAGCTATTATATGTTCTAAAACAATTTATTGAACAGTTCACAGCTGAGAAGAGCAAGAAACTGGAGAATCTTGGCACAGTGATGACCCTGTACTCCAGGAGGACATTCAGCAAGGAGAGTTTCCAGTGGACCAAATGCGTCGTCAAATATCTGTGGGACACCTACTCGCATCTTTCCCTGCAGATGATAGCATTCCTCGTAGAAGTACTGGAGAAGGTAAAGCAAGAAACAAATCACAAACCGTACTCTTTCATATTATAAGACCAACGAACGAACTACTTGAAGATCACCTGGTGGCAAGAGAAATCTCGCACCAGCAGAAGAATCACAGATGCGTTGTCGGTTTTTGGCTACCCAGAATATAGCGGCTCGGCTAGTAAGTGAATCTCCGACGGTGTGCTTTGATGGTAATTAAGATAAGAAATTAATTAAAATATGGCAGATAAGCTAATTCTACAGTTTGGTAGTACGTGGAAGAAAGTTCCTTGTAAACCGTATTGGGAAGGAACACCATACATACAGAGAGAATAAAGTTTTTTGCTTCGAACACTCCTTATCGTAAATGTGGTTAAAGATAAGTTGATTAGCCGAACGCTGATATAAGGCAAGGCTTATAATTCGTTCGTTTCCTTTATAAGCGATAAACGATATAGGACCCACTTGTTAGGCGGTAATGTTAGGATAGACGTTAGAAGTAACTAACTAATTCTTAAAATACCACAATGTAACAAAGCTGTTTGTTGATATTGCGTAACCAGTGAGATTCTTGTATCTTCTTCAGTCATTTTAAAAAAGCTGTGATTCAGGTGCTCGGAATGTGTAAATTCCGACGGCATAGCGAATCAATGATTGACTGTGAAGAACAGAGTGTACTTTTCGGCATTATATTATTTAAAGCTCCACTTCACATACAAAACTTGGATACAGGCATGATTGGTATGGACATAAATCAGTCAAATAATATAGCAATTTTTAATTATTTTGTATTTCAGGGCGCTGTGAATCTGCAACTCCCTGTATTATCAATTCTCCATTGCATGCTGTACTACGTGGAGCTGAACGCGCCGCAAGTCAACGCAGACCTCTTGAGAGCTGTCGCGAAGTTTATCGATGTGAGTACACAAAACCTCAATTGTTGGTTTCGGCATTCGTTCGTGCAGTCTAACACGCCACATTTGACAGGTGACATTGATAGATATGTTAATAATTAGCACCTTTATTATATTCATAATTATTCTGTGTCATTTTAACTGAACTTTTTTGAACTATGAAAAACATGTTAAAGACCAAGAGATAAAAGTAAATGCATTTTATCAGTCTTGTAAAATTCATAATATTGCAAAATATAAACGCGACGTTATATTTTGATTTAACCTGAACTAATGTATGTTCATTGGACAAGTAATAAAATCCATAAAACCAAAATGAAATTGTAATATTTTAATGAACATGCATTCAGTAGATATTCTATGGGTGAGGCTTAACGTATTTATGACTTAAAGTAAAAGGAAAAAATAAGCAAAACCACCTAAGAGGAATTTAGGTAAGCACAAAAGAACTTTATTTTCAATATCTCAATATCAATTAATTAAGTGGAATTAAATTGTATTTTTTAGTAACAATTTTACCAAACATAACTTTAATTCAGCAAATTGAAATATTTTTATTCAAAGTAGGATGTGACATCACTTATTGAAAGTCAAAAACTACCACCCATTCCAAAATGACTGCCTCAGACCTGAAAAGTACGGGCGCAACAAACTCAGCGGGCTGCAGTTCAATAAGTGATTTTAAATCCTATTTTGAATAAAAATATTTGAATTTGAATATAACTTTATGTCTGTTCCTCGTGCTAACATTATGGTTTTGACAGTTTCTAGCAAATTCACTTAAGTGCATCAAAATCATTTATGATGGACATTCCCAGTAATTCGAAAAAGACAAATCAGTCTCTGAATTAGATAATTGTCCTTGGTTTCTCCAATTCGAGTTCATTTTTTACTGCGTTTACTGAAGGAGTAAATGTTAGCTATTGAATACGTTAACAAATATTAAACAGTTTGTACATAAAGTTGATAAAACATTAAATATTTATTCAGCAGCAGGAGAGTAACAACTATAAGGAAGCAATGAAGATCTTGAAATTGGTGGTGACCCGGTGTTCTACACTGGTGGTGCCGCCACATTGGGAACACACGGCCTCTGCTCTCGATACACTTATTTATGGCAAAAAGGTAACAATACATTCTTTTTCTTCCTTTCTGACCGGTATGCACGTATATACTGCATTAAAAAAAAACTCAAAATGATGCGAAAAAAAGACGCATATTTCTATACGTAATTAAATATTAACGTTAAGTATCATTGCAGATGTAACATTTTACTGAAAGAAAACTTTATTTTTATTTAAAAAACATTTTGAACTGCATTCATAGAATCCGCTACACGAGAGAAAAAATATCCTATAGTTAATTATCATACCGATCGCAAAGCTTCATCATAACGCTATCAAAAACCGGCCGGTGTACTTTATTTACTAATATTTATCAACAGGAGCTCCCTGGACGCACTATGGACTTCACGTTTGATTTGTCACAAACCCCTGTGATTGGTCGCAAGTATTTACCGAAGGGTGGCACACAGACTAGCACAGGTGCTGGCCCGCTATCCAACGTGTCATCAACTCCTGAAAAAGGTACCCTTAGCACCCATCGCTAGTGAATCATTAAACGGTTTTGCTTTCCATTCCCCGCACCAAAAATTACTTCGTGAATCCTCTATCCTCTTTTTATCAAATTTTATTTTTGTTTTATGGCTACTTATTTTTTTTTTGAATTTTAATTTATTTCCTTTTAAAATTCGTCCAGCGAAGCGGGCGGGAACGGCTAGCTATATAGAAAAAATTGTGTCCCAGTAAACGTTGTATTGCCAATTAAAGTAATTAAAACTTTCAGGGTATACAAAATAGATGACGACCGATTCTCAGACTACCAAATACATAAAATTATCGTGCTACAATTATTGTATTCGATTGCCATCTTGCAACAATGTTGCCGATCTGTGGATGGATCAGAATAATATAAAAATCGTTAAACAGGGGTTAATCGTACAAGTGTGAAAATTTGAAGTTGTATGTATTTTTCAATGCTGAATCACAATAAGATAAAAATAAAAAAGTCAAAAAATATAAAATATTTTTTAGGCATCACCCTTCTCATTAAGGGGTATGAAAAATATATATTGGCCGTTTTTCAAACCTCTCAAAATTTCATACAAATGGATTCAGCCGTTTCGGTTGAGTTTGGTACAAACACACGAGAACTTTTTTTAATAGATTAAGATGCTCAATGCTCTTGGCTGTTAAAAATACACGTATCAAATTAAAGTAAGCCATATTATGAGATGTTGCTTTGTTCAGGTTCTTCATCTGCGTCAGTGTCAACAGTTGTGGGGCAGGAGACGAACCAGCCGTCGAGTGCTCCACCACCTCATAACGCCGCGTCACCACGTCGCTCCTTGTCTTTGTCTCCCGCCGACGCGATGGCCAGCGGATGGAAACGACCTTGGATGTCGCAGGTTCGATTAATACATACCACCTATAACATATATTTCACCAGTGGGAGGCTCTTTTGCAAAGGATGCTTGATGTGTAGCAGTAATTTGTAAACATTACTGTGTTTCGGTCTGGAGGGCGCCGTAACTAGTGAAATTACTGGGCAAATGTTCGGGTTTTTCAAGAATCCTGAAGGCACTGCATTGTAATGGGTAAGGCGTATCAATTACCATCAGTCTTCTTTTCTAAATCCATCAAAAAATATCATATTATTTACTAATATTGTAATTACATAATTTGCACTCATTACATTACAAATGTGATTACACTTCTGGGATTATGCTATAAGGGAGCCGACAGTAATGATCAATTCAAACACGTTTGATTCCATGATATTTATTATTTTTGCGAAGGACATTGTTTAGTATTGCCAGGTACTTCACCGATCCGACCGATCTTTAAAAAATGGAGAAACATATCAAAAGCAAAGTAAAGTAAAGATCACTGCGATCCAAATCTATCCTTTTTAAGCTTCCTAAAGACGCTGAAACAATCTTATTTAAAATGATTTTTATTATTATATTACCTACTTTTTGAAGGAAAAATAAACTATGTTGACTATGTCGTCATATACCTGCCACTATTATAGATTTGACAACGAAAGGGTATTGATAAAATAACGATTACATATCTATTTATATAAAAGAAAAACTGGGCTATTTGTATTTGTATAAGATGACCTTACACTAGGTAGGTACAGTTTTAGGTAAAGAAGACAGCCCTAACGTCGTCAGAAGAGGTAAGTGACTCGATAGAAAGAGAGGCAACTTCTAGGTGAATTAAAATGTAGGTTAATAGTGCTGTGCGATCTGAATTGCACCTTATTGTATGGCTGCAAGAGTCACTATTTCTTTGATTGGTTGAAGAGTGAGCCTTCTGTACTTGTGCTATTAGATATTCTTTGGCAATACACACAACGATAACATTAACAAAATATGATTATGGAAGTATACATATATAACTTATATATGTATAGTTATATTAACATGGTTTGGTAACTATTGAAAAGGTTACGTATGTTTTATTATATCTTGGATTCTGAGAGAAAAGTGATGTAATAAGAGATCCAACTTACTGGCAAGCGTGATGAAGAGATACTATGAATAAACTCAGCTACTTTAATAAGTTTTAATGCAAATAGAAAACCTATGCTTATAAGACGAAACTATGTTTTACCTTAGCGAATCCATTTACTTCGTGTTTCAATTTCTACCTAAGAAGATCTGTTTGCTTTTTTGTCATATTATATTAAAGTATTTTGTATGACTATTGCCATTGTAACTATTAATTTTATTTATTCCAGAGTCGAGTTCGCGAATGTCTTGTCAATTTACTGACGACATGCGGGCAGCGCGTGGGGCTACCTAAGAGTCCATCTGTAAGTGAATCTATACCTTATTTTTTGATGTGTAAAGATCACTTTTGATTGATGCTGTAAAAAGTTTTGTGTTAGAATGTGTAATATCTAAGTTGCGTTCGGTGACGGCATTACTTTTATAACATAAAATTTATTCTAAAGTATTTTTACTATTATATTAATGCTCATACACTGTGTTATTGTTAACCGCGAAGTAAAGTAATTCCAAATTTAAAACTTTTTGTCTTTACCTTCGTTGTTACTTATCTTAATTTTAAACTTGGAATAACTTAAAATTGCGTTTATTAATAAAACAGATATGTTTGTTTTTGCCCCCCATTTCATATTTTATGAAACAATTAATTAAAGCCGTCATTAGGCGCGTTGTGGGGGCGTTAATAACGTGTATATTTCTATCCATGGCTGCGATGACAGGATGATTTGTTAACCACTCTATGCTCCAAGGTAACTGCAAGGTGTACTGTATGTTAAGGCTTCTCGACACAGCGCTAAACGTGAAATGGTCGACGCCGGGTCACGTATGAAGTGTGCTTTAGCTTGACATCACAATTAATATTGTTTATGAATGTTATTTAAAATGGTGGTCATAGATGAGTTTATTATTACTTATAAATTTCACTCTAACCAAACAGTGTGTGTATCACACGCTTATGCAATAAATGCTTTAAAAATATTAATAATTTACCGTTTACGCCAAATTAGCAAGTAATGTTATTAGTTCTATTATTTTTGAAAAGTATATATATATTTGTATATACTTTTTCGATTTTTAGTACGTTGCCGCCATTTTGAATGTCATTCGTCACTCGCGTGATTTCGTACAGTACTGATTGCTATTTGTCACGGTATATGTTTGAAAGGGTTTGTTTTATGTGTCCACTTGCTACTGCACATGCATTACACATTACTATAAACGTATATATCGCATTACTAAACACTATTAAATTCATCGCTCTTACTAATAGTTCAATATTTCATTTTAAACATACATTTTTACACACACAATTAAATTTTAACAGCTCCTAATTCAATTTGTGTAATAAAATCAGCCGTTATCCATTTCTTTATATTCATAAGACATTTCAATAAACTATTTATTTTTAATAATAATAATATTATTATTATACAATATATCAGAAAAAAAAAAATAGAGATAGCTTCACCACATTTCGATCAGAGTAAATACACATGCTTTTTACCAACTAGGCTTTAATATTAGTTATGTAAGTAAGAAAGTATGTATCCAACTTTTTCTTGACATGATAGTATTATTGACATTATAGTAAGGACCTGTTTCACAAATATCCAAGTAAAGTTCCTGATAGGCTACTTGCTACTTATCTATCGAATAAAGACATCATTTGCGTTTCACAATGTATACATAGTGTTATCTAGCAGGTAAGGGCAATTTAAATTAAAGGATGGATGTAGTAGCAGATATCATAGTTTTCTGGTGGATCGCCTGACAAAGTGACAAGCATATTATGACAAAATAATGTCAATTTTTATAATGTTAGGGGAGCCCAAGAGATTAAGTAGGGATTTTCTCGAGCGTCGTGGCCACTTATTGTGTAGGTTAGATGAAAAATACTCAAGCGCGTCAGATATTAATAGTGTATGCGCCCACGTGTTACTAATAACGAAAAATATTTATCAGTCTTCTTCGTGAGGGTGGCCAAACGAAGGGGAGAAAATAGGAATCAAAGGAAGGCAAAACAGGAAAAAGCAACTTCTACCCTATTGGTCAAAAGACTGACAATTTGGACGCGACCAAAAGTTATGATCGATTTTGGATAACGCAAAAGAAACCGTGACCATGAAATACTCAAGCGCGTCAGACGACGATATAGAGATATGGACGGTATCGAATAAATCCCAAAATTCTCGCTTGGGCTACTCTACTATAATGTTTGGCACACGGTTTGATTATGTTATGACTTATTGACAATTATGAAATGCTCATGTCACTTGATTGGTTGACATTCTCAAATTTCTTCAAATCAAAATTTATACTTTTCAAATTTCTGTCATTCAATCAGCCAACTTAATTCCTATCAGATCACCGAGGTCAAACATTTATTACACCATCTCTGACTAGGGTTTTCAGGAATACAGCACTTAGTGATAAGGCCACCATTCGGCACATTATTGTATAGGTATTTCATTTCAAACTTATGGTCAACAAAGTACTATAAATACGATGTTTGGAGTACGTCTCAACAAGTCTTCATTATCAGTCTGCATTATCGCTCGGATCGTGTAAATACAAACAGTTCCTTATACATCTTCAATGTAGTTAGTTGTAATACAGGGTAATGAGTCTTGTAAATTATCAAATAGCTCAAAGCTGCTAGACGGGAACTGTTGTTTTGAAGCTGTGAAACTAGAAGTGCATGTAATTAAGAGATTAGTCGCTACATAATCTGGTTAGTATCAATGTAGTTCGGAAAAATTTGTCGTCGGGAAATCGTTGAAGCATTCATTGATACTAGACGGAGCATTGCTTGCGTCTTAGAATAAAATTGCAATATTTTATATCTTTTTTATGCCACTGTAGGATTATAATGAAATTGAAGTACCAGTGGGTGGCTCCTGCCGTGAAGCAGTAATTTTTTGAGTAAAAAAATTATTATTTTGTTTCGGACTGAAGGGTGCCGTAGCAAGTCAAATGAGACTTAACATCTTATGTATAAAGGTGATGAGCGCAATTGTAGTGCCGCTCAGAATTTTTGGGTTTTGCTAGTATCCTGAGCGGCACTGCATTGTAATGGGCAGGGCGTATAAGTTACCATCAGCTGAACGTCCTGCTCGTCTCGTACCTTACTATCATTAAGAAAACTTAATGTCCTATACAGTAAAGCGTTCAGAAAGTGCAATGCTCCATCTAGAACTATTTAGCAACTATTACCAGTTTAATTAATTATTGATATTGTCCAGGTAATCTTCAGCCAGAGCTCGGAACTGCTAGAGCGCGAGTCTTCGATGGCCTCCTCTCTGGAAGAAGTGTCGGGTACACCCGGCAACGAGCCCTCAGGAGGCGCACCGCCTACTGATCACTTCGGAGTCTTCAAGGACTTTGACTTCTTGGAGTACGAAAGCGAGAGTATTGAGGTATTTTTTATATTCTCATTTAAATACTTGCTAAGTGTAGCCATTACTGGTGGGAGGTGATGATAGTGGCTAGATGTGTTTGTACTGAGATAGGTATTACGTACCGTGGCGTCAAGTCACTGCGCAAGCGAGACTTAACATCTTTTGTCTCAACTGTCGACAATTTACCAATAAAGTTGTGACAAAATAATAATTTAAATTAGTCACTATTGCCGCTATGCACGGTGTTACCCGCCTTTAAGGATATAATTTGTCAGCTGTGAAATTAAAGTTTACTGAAATTAGTACAACACTTTTTTATCGGAGATATCTATGCGAATAAACCCCAAAAATCCCAAATAATGATGATTATAAACTTCAGCTTAATTTTTTGGGCTAAGTCGAACACTTACCACATTTACAAGCAATTGAGGTATTTGTTATACGGTCGATGACTCCATGCAATCTTACTGCATACGATCCCGATTATTTATTTTAGATAAGCTATGACGACGTTATAGACAAACAAATTGTGATGGCTATTAAATACTGTACAACACACTTGCTCGTGAAGTGAGCCTTATTTTATCGTTCTTAAGGCCATGAACCGAACTATAACATGTGCAAAATATTCTTACACACTAGTGCTTGATAGAATTATCCTTACAAAGTTAAGTTAATACCTAACTGCAAATTATATGACAGTAGACAGAGCACTTTTTTTTAGTAACAACAAATAGTAACAAAAAATATTTATTATAATCAACTTATTTATAATTCATATTAAAAAATATATGAATTTTGTGTCGAGCTGTGAAATATATGCATTTTATCATTAAAATTATAACTTTGAAGTAGGCTGTAATCAATCACCTTACATTTAGCGCTTGCAAAAAAATGCTTTCGCGCCATTTCCCATAATTTTGTTTGTATTGCAATGCTGTACATGTTTGTTTTTTCCTAGCAAGTGAGTAGCTCGGCTGACTTACGAAGTCGACGGCTTGGGTTGTCTCAACTTAGCCTACTTGTATCATAATTATAATATACTATTCCCAGATACCTTACCTAACCTAACGCTATTTTACAAATTGAAGTGAAGCTGAAGTGATAGTAATTGGTAAAAAGAAAAAAAAAAATGTCATTCATATGTGTCATTTCAATGACCTACACACACTAACATGTATAAATACCACTGGACAGGCTGTTCCTTATGTTAGACAGATTTTTTTGTGCCTGTTTGACTGTTGCCACTCGCGAGCGTCCAGAGAACAAATTTTTACGTAAAATACAAATGACTGCGAAGAAACGTACAATACTCTGAAGTATTTTTGCATTTTGATTTAATTTCGTTCGTTTTCCGTGTTAAATATACTTCAAAAATCAACGTTATAAAGAACATTTTTTTTTGTAAGTAGTTTCCCAACATCTATCGATGTTAACTGAAGCTGTCATTACTAGTTTAGGCACAAAAGTACTTTGACAGCCGCCAGTCCAGCCCTCTACTGTTAGAGGTCAGTGCCTACATTGTTGAAAGTGATTTTGATTTTTAGGGGGAAAGTTCAGACAATTTCAATTGGGGCGTCCGTCGTCGCTTACCGAGCGAAGAGCGCGAGGACGGCGTCGCTCTTGAGCAAAGCGTGCCCCCTCTTGATGTGAGCGACCGACAGACTCCGAGACATACACACGAGGACTCCTCCGATGAAGAGGGAGCGTGGGAGGGGGCACGCGGGGAGGGCGACGGTGCCAATGAGAACGCGCTGCGGACCAGAGCGCATTCCTTGTCCAGCGCATCTAGTGGAGATCCTGACGGTCAGTATACCTTCATCATCATCATTTTAGCTGTAAGTCCTCCCCCAAAGAACGCCATGACGATCGGTCCAGCGCTGCCCTCATCCAACTATTCCAGCGATCTTGACCAATCATCAGTCCATCTTCTGGGGATACTACAAACACTACATCTTCCAGTACGTGGTCGTCATTCGAGGACTTTTCTTCGCAACGATCAGGGCTATGTCGGTAACTTTGATTAGTATACTTATTGACATATAAATAAATTTGAAAGTAGTTTCGTACGGTGATTCGGTTGCGCAAGTGATTGATATCTTTCAAAATACTACAAGAATTACTTCGGTTTTATTATTCTATCCAGGGATACTTAATTTGTCTATTAGTGTTTATATCACTTTACCTAATCTTTATTTGCGTAGAGTTGGGATTGGACAATTATATAAAATATAATTTGATTCCATAACATTTTTTTTTCTGTATGTAATCAGAAGTAAATAATTTCATACTGTGTTTTGGTTGCCATAGAGAATGGTTTCATAAAACAGTAACACATTGTTGTGCTTTTGTCTGCTACTTTTGAAGGCCTGTGAATGTGGGGTAGCACAGCATATTGATGTCAGCCAGCTGTTTAACAGGTTAACATATCTTGCGAACGAGGTTTAATTTGTATTACAATCAAAGGGGTCTTCTGTATCATCCCTAAAAGATAGACGAACGTATTTCCAACATGTTCAAATTTATGAATGAGCACAATGACAGACTATACTTATTATATAGGTATCAGAAAAAAAAACTATTGCAGCAAATGAATAAGCTGTAACTCCAATTATTCCATTTTTATTTATTTAATATAACAACAAAAACTTCAAGCCGAGCCGTGACGTAATTCGCTTTGTTTGGTGCTACAGTTAACACGGTCGATTGCCCTAATGTGTACTTTCATTTTGTTGATATTTAAATAAAAACTGGGCCATATTTTAGAATATTTAAGTACGTGAGATTTGCTTTATCTATTACTATTTATTATATAAAGTTCCTTAATATAAGATAGTTATATTTTAAAGTCAGATAAATATTGTTAGTTTCAGTTCTATTACATTCATTTTTAACATTAAATAAAATTACATAGCATACGGTAATACTGGTTGGCTATGCACGGGGTTACCTAGTGAGCCATCCATAGGAATTTAATACATTAACGGCCGTTCCCAATATACTATCTACAGTTGGAGATAAATTACTAACAGTAATTAGCTGTCAATAATCTGAAACTATCCCAATACAATACCCGACAAGTCATTCTTATCGCCTTATATTGGGACGTGTGAATTGCAATTTCCATACAAACTTTATATTGCTGGTAAGCTATACGTCGCTCCATTGACAGACAGCGTGCACGGATAAGGTAAGTTACCATCGATAAGTTTATAATAATAGTCAATAGTTTATTTTTAAAAGTCAACGATCGTTAAGATTTTGATCTCAAGTAAGAGATAGACTGAATATTGGTAACAGCCGTAAGGGTGCCTCTCTGTTTCTGCTTTTGACACTTACACTGTAAATTAATATAATGCATCAAAAACAATGTATGTAATTATTATTAATAATAAGTAAATAAATGAAATAAAATATACCATTTATACCTTGATTAAATATAATATGTAAAGGAACTTTCACACACAGGTGAGCGCGGTGACGTCACTCCAGTGCCGGGTGCGCTACGAGATTCATGGCGGTGCTCTGTCGCGGCGTTGCTGAGACACGCCACTCACTTGCCGCCACTCAGCCTCGTCCATCGCCTGCATATCGTAGTTAAGGTGACAATCATTTACAAAAATCAAATATTTTTTATAAAAATAGGATGTGATATCACTTATCGAAAGTCAAAAACTACTACCCATACTAAAACGAATACCTCAGACCTGAGAAGAATGGCGGCCAACAAACCAAACGGGCTTTTTTTATCAAAAAAATATGTTTACAAAGTAATATTGTACAATTAAACTTATTTATAGCCTGAGGGCGGTCGCTTAGTACTCAATCTGTGGTATCATTAAGAAAGTCATCTATCTTATAGTGACCATTACCACACAAACGTTTTTTAACAATTCTTTTGAATAACGTAATACTTTTGTTTTGAACATTTTCTAGGATCTTGTTGTAAAAGCATATACATTGCCCCACAAAAGTCTTACTAACTCGAATTAGCCGATTAGTAGGCATTATAAGTTTACTACTGCTTTTGTTTTGGGCTTCCGAACACAAAAAGACTCAATTAGAAATTATTATAGGTCAGACACCAATTAAATATATTCTAGTCGTTTTTATAACTATAGGTGTAACATTATTTTTGTTTACTTATAACATGGACAATTTCAATTGATTTTCATTATAGTAGTAAATAATAAACAATAACAGTCTCTGTCACGCTCGATAGCCTGGCGGTGTTCGAGGGAGACGGTTATTTTTTAGTAATAATGGTATATACTTAGCCAATGATGGCGCTCGTGACTTCGTTTGCGTTGCTTATACTTCAGTATTAAGATGTTCTTTAGTTATGTTATTTTAAAGATAAAAGTATTTGTGTGGGTTACCACACAAATATTCAAATTCACAAATAACATAACGGATTAATACTCGGCATCGTACACTGTTCTATATTGCACTAAGCTAAGCTTTATAAGCAGAAGTTGCAACCAAGTTAGTCAGTTATTTGCGGGAAAAGATTTTCTTTCATCCTTCTCCCTGTTGACAATTAAGAAGGATATAATGTCAAATACTGATTTTTTTGTGTAATAAGTTGGTACCTACCTATCAATCTTGTTTTCATGCGTGTGCTATATATATATATAGACATAATGTTGTAATAAGTTTACGTTTTTCATTTGGAGACTGTTTAATAATATAATAAATAAACATATTTTGATATACAGGAAGTGACATCCAAAACAATATCCGTTTGTGGTGAGGGCGTGGCGGCTTGTGCGAGCGAGCTAGGAGCCGTATTGGAGCGTCTGTCGAAAGAAGAGCCGCCATTGTTGTGGGCGGGGCCAGTGGCTGCGGACTGTTCACGCGTAAGAGACGCGGTGCGATACGCTGCGCTCGAGTTCAACGAACACCTCGAGACGTACTTCGAGCGGCGAGAGCACGCACTAGAGGTAATATTTTACACGAACACATTCTTTTCATAATATCTAATATATTATATACATTAAAATGTTTGTTTGTTACCATTTAACGTAATGCCATAGCGTTATTGTTTACAATAATTGCGGATAATTTATAGGCATAAGCAAATAACAAATCAAACATTTAATACTTCACATTATAGGCAATATAAAAGTCAAAATTCTTTATTCATTGTGGTTTTAAAATAACACTTGAATTTGTAATGTAGTTTTTCATAGATATTTAATCCGTACTTAACTTACCGCTACATGGGTTTATATTATGGCAGCTTTTTTGTTTTGCTTTTATAGTGTATTTGTATTTTTATAATTCTTGATTTATTAGGTCTTGTGATTATTATTGATTGGTTTTTATTTGTAGACGTTGGAGGTATCACACAACGCTGAGGAGACCGGGCGATGTCTGTACAAGCTAATCTTTCAGCTGTTGTTGCTACTAGAAACTAACAACAAAATGGTTATGGCTGTCTATCACGCTGCCGTGGACAACAGGGTAAATATCATCAGTTTTGCTACTTATTTATTTATTAGGGAAACCACTAAGACTATAGAGTTTTACAATCATAGTACCAACATATTACCTTAAGCTTAAGTTATATAATTACAAATAACAGGATCTCGCTTCTAAACAATATTAATCACATTAATTGAGAAGTTACACGAGTCGTTTTATTTTTGTGTTTGAGCATCTAATCTGTAGGTTTAAGTCGGAGCTAGTTCACAGAACGTATCAAATATGTAATGTGGGTATTGATTATCTATTTTGAGTCCACTTTTTGATTCCGATGGCGACTCACGAGCATCCGTGGTTTAGCTACGCTAGACAATGTATTCGGTAGGTAGTAACTGGTGCAATACCCTTAGTATTTAACTAATTGTGAGCATTTATTTCAAATGATAGTGTGCCAGAACATGTAATGCACCGACAAAGTTAGCCTTCTAACCCAAATAATCCAACGAATCTGAGCTGATAGTGGGATTAGGTGGCTTTAGGGTTGTTATAAAATAATTCTGTCACAATTTGGTCCTACACATTATTTGATACACTAATCAATATTTATCAAGCCTCACTGGTAAAAATCACCAAATACACTAAAATATAAATCGTCCAGTTTTATTAGTCCTAACATTCACCAACTCGAATCTATACCTACTTACCTCAAAAATAAGATCTAAAAATGTGTTTTTCAAATAAGCAATAATTATTTTTTATGTTTAATATACGCAGGGTGTGGAAATGAGTATTGCAGTGAAGAAAGTACGTGCTGCACTGATCGCGCACGCAGCCGACTCGTGGGCGGAACATTCGCCAGCACCGCACGATGACGCCACACTACTCGGACTAATACAGAGGCAAAGGTTGCTAGCACTTTTAAATTGTCTTTAAATTAACTCGGTGCTATTACAAAAAAAAAATTAAACATGGCTATTGGCCAGATAACTATTATAATATAATAAACATTAAACTTTCAAATTATTAAAAATGTAGATGAACGGAACAATCGCTTCAAGTGCAGCATTAACATTAAAAATTGTTAAACCGTCAACTACCCAGTTTGTTTCAATCACACGCATTTACATAATTCAAATTCACAAATAACATAACGGATTAAGTCTCAGCGTCGTACACTGTTCTATATTGCACTAAGCTAAGCTTTATAAGCAGAAGTTGCAACCAAGTTAATCAGTTATTTGAGAGAAAATATATTTATTATCTTTCTTTTCATAAATATAAATAAGCAATGAAGTGTTATTACAAAAAAAAAATTAAACATGGCTTAGACACGTGTTTTGTTAGACAGTGACCTAACTATAACGACGAATTTATCTTTTTCTATTACAAAACAGTGTTTAGCTTGTGTTTTACTGAAACGTCGTTAAGCCTAACATAAACTGAAGTGTTTTTTTATCAGCTGTCATCATATAATATAAATCATCCATATGAATAAAAATCTATCCGGTAGACACAAATCAGACATTTCGACTCGTGTTGAAATATAGGTTAGTAATTTCTAAAGATTATTGAACGAGAAACAACAGAAAGACACAAATTTGTGAGAGAACTTTTTTAAAACGAATGTTCAACACATGTTTAACTTTTTTGTAATAACACAGACTGAATCTAACAATTGTTCGAGAAAGCCTTTGTGATCATTTGTATGAAGTTCCACTCACTATCAACTCTGTTTACCCAAAAAGTTTTATACACACGGTTTAAGGTCTGGTTAGCAAATTAATTTTTATAGAAGGATATTATTTCAACTCTGTGTAATTTGCACATAATTAAATTGCATGCTATAATTAGAATTAGATAGCGGCAATACAATATTTAATCTAAAGTTAATGCATTATCTTTTAAGGCAGATACAGCATGCAATTATTATGAAGCTTAACGATTCTTTGAATAGATGGGGTGTTGCGCTGGCGTTGGTACGTGAACGAAACGCTGAAAGAATACTCGAGCGCGGAGAGTTACCAGAAGATGACGTCACCAGTCTTCTACATGTGTATTGCAAAGGACTTGCGCAGACGCATCCCGGTAAGCATAACTCTATATTATCATCACTACTTATTATAAAACAAAATTCCACCGCCGTGTCTGCCTGTCTGTTCGCGATAAACTCAAAAACTACTGCACCGATTTTCATGCTGTTTTCACCAAAAAATAGTGGTATTTGAGGAAGGTTCTAGTGTATAATTTATTTAGTTTTTGAATACATTTACAATATTTGTTGGAGGTGTCGGAACAAAATAAACCGTCTGACCCGCATTCGATGGAAATGCTGTCTAAGCCCTCTGAGATATAACAATATCATGTATGGTGTAATTATGTATCTTATGTAGGTCTACAGTACAGTAAAGTCATAATATGTCAATTTCTTAAGGATAATATACTACATATTTTAATACTGTAAAAAATTGGCAATAATAAATCGGTACTTAATGAAAAAGCTGTTTACACAAGTATGATTTAATCCATATCATTATATTACTCAATTTTATTATAAAATCATTCAGAAACACGTTTTTGTCTCGTTTTTACCTCATTAACTTTGATTTTACATTTCCGATGGCTTAAGACTACATTATTTCCGAATACTTACATGTTTTTTTCTATTGGCAGACAGAAATCTGACGGGTTAGCTAGTTAAATATAAAAGTAATTTAATCGAAATTCGTTATAATCTTGACATGTAGTATTTTCTTTAATAATAATATACAGTTTTTTAATTAACTGTGAAATCATAACATTTATATTAATCGCTGTCCGTCATTCCGTGAGTTTTAATAGGGTACCTATATGCATTTGATTTAAATAAGAGTCTTTTTATATAAGAGGGGCAAACGGGCAAGTGGCTCACGGGATGGGATGAGCCAACCACCCATCAGATTACGTTAGTTAGTTAGAGATACGTTGCCGGCCTTTTTTAACATGGCAGTATGCTTTTTTCTTGAAGATCCCTAAGTCGTATCGGCTCGTAGATTGATTCCAAAAATTTGCCAAGAATGCGTTAATGTGATTCGGGTGGTATTTTAATCTAGTTAGTCAAATCGAGTTAGTAAGTTTATTGGATGTATATGCTTTTACAACATGATCCTAGAAAGTGTAACAAAGAAATCTGTAAAAAAGCGCTTGTGTGGTTAAAGGTGTGTTAAACTATAAAATAAATTATTTTCTTAATGATATCTACCACAGACTGGGAATGGAGCGAATGCCAACAGGCTATATTATCTTCTTGTACGATACTGCTTATATTGTAACTAAATTAAGGAAATAAATAGCCCGCCGAGATTTTTGCGCCCGTTCTTAGGTCTGAGGCATAATATCTGAGGCATATATAAGTGATTTTTTTTTCCTATTTTGAATAAGAAAATCTAAGCTAATTAATATGTACACTTATATATAGTGTTGTTATATGTTACTATTACAGATATGGTGGCCATCACGCGTCCAGTGAGTGACCTTTCACAGAACCTCTCCTTCATGATGGAGAGTCTCTACAAGGTGTCAGTAGCCCTTCAGCGGACTGACTTCGCTTACGTGTGACCCCAGCCGGAGTCGAACACTCGCCAATTCTACGGAACTATGTTCAGATACACCCGGCTTCAGTAAAAGACAATTAATTCTTCAGTATCATATTTAGCTTCGATTAGCATCTAACTCTAACACACACGTAAAACTATTTTGAGTTTACAGACATGTATTTATAATACTTGGTTTAAATGTTATAGAAATATATATATATTGTAAAGCTTTAATGGTACCCTCGTTAACAAAATACTCTTATTAATGTTGAGGTGTTCGCGCCTTAACATTATAACCATGACTTTTACACACTGGCTAGCGCATCTGTAGGACTAAGAACGCTTATAATTTATGTTGTATATATTGTAATTGACATGTAACTAATTTGAATATGCTTCAGTATCTGTAGCTGCACTTTACACAGTACCCTCATTTAAAAATGTTGGTGTAGATTTCTCAAAAAATTGCATTTCTCACCCCAAACCTTTCTATACGCACGTATAGCCGGTAATTTATACAGAACGTTGTCATCCAGTGAATATGTTATAAGTATTTTAATGTTTATATTTTAAACGGAAAGAAAATGACGCGCCCGACTGTAAAGGTATTATTTTTTGGTCGTTAGTATTTCGGACAACATTAGTACAAAGTTGTACAAAATAGGGCTGTGCGGCGGATTCCCAAATTAAATGTTATTTTTATATTATAATAATAAATTTAGTTAATTTATCGATTGAATTTAGTTTAATATAATATTATAAAGTGAACTCATCAATGATATAATTTGAATAATTAATGAATGATTTATTCGATTCGATTCGGAACCTAATTGATTTTACAGTAAATTGTTTTCAACTTGAAATGGTTATGGTATAGCACTTAGGGTCTTGGTCTTAACAATAAGGGACGAAAGAAGAAAATTGAGTTTCACATAGGAATAACAAATACAAATTACATATCCTCAAATCTCTCGGTCTTAATAAAACCTGTGTTCGGAGAAGATGTCTGGTATAATCATTAATTATATACTTTTCTGCTTCTCGGACGCTAAACTCTTCAAGGAGCGGTCGTGGTTATTATCAAGCGTGTCAGTACAAATGTGTCAGCCTCAAAAATTCTCGTCATTGTGTTAGAGGTTCTTCGAGACGCTGATCCTAGTTCCTGGAGTATCAAGAAGTTTGTATGAAATTCTATCGACGATATTCCAAGCGTAATTCCTCCAATACCACATCTCCGGAACGTTCATCCATTTTTTTTCAACTTCCCGCAACGTCCACGTTTTGGCAGCATATAATTCAAATATGGGTATGGTATTTTTATACCATACCCATATTAGTATAGCACGAGCATGGTATTCGTGCGGATATTGATATAATACACTTTATATATATATACACACACAAAATGTTGAGAATTGATAGGGGAGGATATCAGGGATTTTCTGGTCACAGTGCACACTTTGTAAGAAACAGGAGATGGAAGTTGAAAGATTACCGTGACTATAAAATGTGGCTCTCCTGGGAGACAGAATGTGTTTTTCTGATAATTGGGATATTGCAAATTTATTCACGTGAAAATGAAATAGTGCATTTAGATTGCCGGGGAGACCGTTGTTTGATTACTACGTGCGTTAGTTTCGTATCTTCTCATGTTTCTTATAATAATATCATATTAGGAGGTCTCATTTGTCAAACTCTACCATCTTAAGTGCTTACCAATCAATATATGTGAAATTATTATCCACACTTGTTCCTTAACTTCTTTGTATGATTTTCATATTTTTAGGAAAGTAACGTATTGGACGAATTAACCACTGGACATGAAATCCAAGAAAAATATTGAATGGTATCGCGACTATCGCCCTCTATAGAGCGTTATTTTCATGTTGATAATAATTACAACTTATTATATAAACAAGTTATCTTTCTTTGAACATGTTCGTGTACAATTTTTGACTATCCGCATATACAAAAGAAAAGAGCACATTCAACAGAGACAACGTCATATTACTACAAATACTGACGATATTACGCTCAGTATGTAGCTGGAAAGGTAATAGCGAACACGGCTATCTTTAAGGTATTGTCAAACAAATGCGACACGTGGAGAATGCGAACCCAAGCGGAGACGTCAAACTACAAAGTAGGACGCCACTCGTGTCAAAGTTTTGTAAGGCTCTATTTAGTGGTCGACCGACTCGACCGACGGTCACCGCTGACGTCGGTCGAGCGTAGCGCGTACCATACGCGCAGACCATGTTGCGTTTAGTGCTTAGTTGACAGCGAACTTGATGGCGCCTGTACAATTGCGAAGAAAAATGAATCCATTTTAAACCTCTTTAATATGTATGTAGTATTTAAGCAAACAATTAATAGAAGACGGAGAAGATAATTAGCTTACCCAATTAATATAGAGCGTCGAATTGAAGGAAAAATTTATACAATATATTGCCACCACACGAATTTTTGTTAACGATTTTTAATGATGATGTTAAACCGCGCGTAGGATCGGTCGCTCTGTCAGCGTGGCACTGAACGGACTTAGTTATTGCCACATTGCGTTAGCGGACTGACGATTCTCGTCAGCGCGACGTAGCTCTACGTACATAGAAATTTATCAGCGCTGGACTGAACGCGTTCATAGCTACGCTCGACCGACGTTAGCACTGACCGTCGGTCGAACAGTCGCGTCTCGCATTAGCTCTCTGTTTGATGTGATGCATACAAAGCCAGCTAATACAACTATCTCACGTGCTGTCGTGACACTACATTGAAACGATACTATACAAGAATAATGAAAACGCTTCACCACACGTTTGGTTCGCTGTCTATTTGACAATAGCTTTAAGGTTAATTCGTCCAAAGTTATTCTTTAATGTACTAAACTTATGTTTTATTATTTTACTCTAGACGAGTTAGTGAAGCTTTATTATTAATAACATAACTTATTTATACAATTTATTTTATCGTCTTTATTGGTTGTATAATGTGTAATATTGTTTGATATGAGATCAGATTTTCGACGGACATGTTATAATAATTCTAAATTAATAGATTAATAATATAATCTTATATGTATTATCTATATTGGTAGCGACTACAAATACCTACTTTTTGCGTTAGTTCGTAGATAGCGAAATGCATAGTGATTTAATATTTTAGCAAATTAACTTCTTATCACGTTTGCACGAAGGTTGTTTTTCGGACCGTGGTAAGCTCGTATTACCCTAACAGTTATTAAATGTTAGTGCACTCATTTTACTGACCAGTTAGTGATCTCAGTTAGGATATTGCGTAATGTATTAGGTTCTTAATACCGCATTCATTACTGTTACCATACCAACCCTACATAGAGTAACTTAAAAGCAAAGAAACAGTAATATTCCGTTTAGGTTTTCATTCATGAAATTAGATTAAGTTAGTACTAGTTAAATATTTCAGTAACGATGTTTATAGAATATAGATCAATAGAACAATGTTGTCAATAGTAGCTAGGTTTTGTTACTTCCGGCCTTAGTTCAAGCCAAGTGAAAGAAGCCAAATATTATATATTACTTTTAACTGAAGTGCGTTTTTAGAATAGACTCAATGAAATATTAAAAATATGTTTATGATAGTACAATATCCTGGTTACGATTCTTCTCCTCAAGTGATGAAGAGATGAACGGAACTTAAGAACGTAGATGAAGCAAATTCTTTGCCTCAATATTCTTTCCAGGATCATACTCATTAATATTATACAACTTCTTCTTATCTATTAACTTTCGTATAAAAAAAATAGTGAAAATATTTCGTTTCTATAAGATTAAATATAAGTTAAAGTTAATTCTAAAGTCTCGAATATTGAAAAAGAAATGTTAAGTATTATTTCATGTAATGTAACAAGAGTAGTTATATTAACAAAATTTTATTGTTTTCTTTTTTAACAAATTCTTATACAAATTTATTGTCATCAACTCAAATGTTCACTTCCATAATACTCGTTAATATAAATTAAGTTCGTTATATAAATTAAGATCAAATAAAGTTAGTGGAATATTAATAAATGAAAATATATAGCGATTTATTAATGTTAGTTTAATACTATATGTTAATACTAGTTGCACTCTCTTTGATATATAGCTACTTCAACTACATCACATATTTCTGCTACGGATTTACGGAGATGTAAAGTTTATGTCGTCACTTATTTATACAAGCAGATTTTCTGTTTTAGATTAATTAAATTTATATTGCTTATAATATTGTTGTGTAGTTTTACACAGTATGCTTTATGCGATTCCCAATAATTATTCAAGGTATATATTGCAAGTAAAGGTACCGTACTCAATTGGACCTAACCATGACTATTATACATATATAATCAGAAATGTAAGCAATTCAATCAAACATTCCTCCAATTAATTCGGCGGCATCATCCGCTTAGACTTGTGGTTATATATATACTAGAAACAGTTTCGTACATCGATGTCTTACTGCCTGTCCCTGTCGCGTACCTACAAATAATATTGCCGTCTCACTCACCCTGATGTGGGTGAACCCATGGCTCTACCCTTTACCCAGTCAAATTTTATTTCATAGAGCGACAAAGATCACAGATAGCAAAAAGGCTTCTCTTTTTATCGCATCAATTTATATTGCTTTTTATTTCTAGTTTCAACCTTATTCTATTTTAAGGTACGGCTCGACACTTCTAGAATTGTTTTTTTTTAAATGGCCTGGAGATAATTTTTGGGAATAGGCAAAATTATACACAGTAATAGTTGTTTGCTGCACCATGACAATTATATTATTCATACCTTTCGTGATTATTTTTGATATATTTAGCTTATTTTTCTCTAATCGCCAGGCGCTCTATAGTTATTTGTGAATTAATACTACTAAAGTGATTTTTTTTTGATTGAATAAATATTTTTGTTTCCGAAAATAGTTTGTTTTATTACTTTTAGTTTTACTTGTTTTTGTCCTTTTAAGTAAAAAAAAGTATATATAGCTATATATAGCATACACTAGCTAACCCAGCAAACGTATTGCCGATATTAAAATCGCGATACAAAAGTAACTGTTGATTGTAGATGGGTGAAAATTTGAATCGGTCAAGCCGTTTCGAAGGAGTTTAACTACAAACACCGCGACATAAGAATTTTATATATTAGATATATATGCCTAATCATTACCGACACGTATGATACAGTTTTTATAAATTTGTAACTGGTAGTGATATATTGCGTCCTTACAACTCGCGAACACCAAATCTATCATCAACCGTATTTGGCTCGGGGACAAATCTACAACATGGTCCTGAACATTTCTTAGCTCGATTTATAAATCATGGATAAAACGAGGCTTCACCAATATGATCTATGACCTCGCAAAGACCATTATCTCTAACCCCCTAAGAACAAGGGGACGCTCCTTTGCACAGGATGCCCGCTAAGATTATGGGTACCACAACGGCGCCTATTTCTGCCGTGAAGAAGTAATTTGTAAGTATTATTGTGTTTCGGTCTGAAGGGCGCCGTTGCTAATGAAATTACTGGGCAAATGAGACTTAACATCTTATGGCTCAAGCGCAGTTGTAGTGCCGTTCAGAATTTTTGGGTTTTCAATAATCCTGAGCGGCACTGCATTGTAATGGGCAGGGCGTATCAATTACCATCAGCTGAACGTCCTGCTCGTCTCATCTCTTATTTTCATTAAAAAAAAAGGCAGGAATACATCATGGGTTCTCTTTTCTGTGATAGGAAAGGAGTGGTCATGATTGAATATTTGTACCATGTATACTGTTACTGGCTCTATATACAGAACAAAAAATAAACTGGGTAGCAAAATTACTGAGCAAAAATGTTTTGTTCCATTCCGTCTCACAGGTCCGTCGTTGATTTGGCTGCAGATTTAAATACTGGCTTCGAAATACTTGAGCAACTTCCGTATACACCCGAACCAGGCCCAAGTCATTTATATTTTCAAGGTTAAATGATAGAGATCTGAAAGGACAGAGATTCGAAGATGGTTAAGTCGTAGCTGCAGTACAAGATTTTTAAGGTGGGTGGGATAGAGGGTTTTTTGAGGAAATAATTTTGATTTTAGAAATAAGATAAGTATTATACTGTTAGGCGAACTATAAACAAAATTAGATTCAATACAAGTTATATGTATTGTTAGTCGTGGACTGTGAGTTGGAGTCTTGTAATCTCTAGCAGTAGAATTAGTTACCCGAATCCAATCAAGGCTGACTTCTTTTCAATGACGACATATTTTAGGTAACAGTGGCGAAATAGACGTATTCATTAAACATGAAAGAAAAAGAAGTCTTTTACGTTACGATGGTGTGGAAATGTGTGGCGGAGGGATGATGCAGTGGCGAAACGGCTTTGCAGTATAGCCTTCAAAAGTACCCAGTATTCCGTGTTTAGGCAACATACAGGAGTTTTCAATTAAAATGGTTGGAACCATTGAACGCATATAAAACATGGAAGCTGTCTTGCCATACTATCTACCGTTAATTATTAGCGCGAAAAAATCACACAGAGTCACAATATAGTAAACCATCACTTCATAAAATAAAGAGTGCTAAGGAGTAGTATATTCTTTGGTTATTGATGTTGAATGTAGGTCTATATTAGGATGTGCTTTGTCAGTTAGTTTGTCATGCGCCCAACGTGATTTACGTGATTGGTTCTCGGCATGACATGATTACAGTAACCAAAGGTTCTTGCGTAACTGGTTCTCGCGCTTGACATATTGGCAATGTTTGTCAGATATCTGGACGATGTATGCGTTATGTATGATAAAAGAAATGCATTTTTGAACTATACATTTTAGCTAGATTAAAGTATACATTAAAAAAAGGCGTATAAGTCCGCAAACGCTTTAGTGATTCCTCTGGTGCTACAGAATATGGCCGGCGATGGTTTCATTTAATATTTAAGTATCAATTATTTTAAATTTTAAAATAATAAATGAATTGTCAAGAATAAATTAACTGTCACCAGAATATTAACACACAAAACTTACAAACAAAATTGATATGGTTATAAAGAAAAATGTAGAGAAGCTTATTGTTACAACACTGAAAATAATTTGATATTTGAAATATTTAAATGACTCACTCACAAGCATATAATTTATATTCCTCCTTCTCTTCCTATTCCTTCTTTCACGTGAAAATTTATTAAATTCCCCTTGGGACGACGATCCGTATGACCTCGGTACCACTTTATAATACATGAATGTATTGTAAATCCTAGTTTTATCTGTTTTTAAAATCCCGCCCGACCAGGTACCGATCGTACAGACTCGCCTAACTGAACTAATATGCGTGCCGGGACCTTTTGTAAGCCCTGCCCACTAACGGTATAGTTTTACTTGCGCTATTTTAAAGCGTTAGAAATGCTTCCATCTTTTATATGCGTTCGATGTACTGACCTCTACTATATACCACTGGACTCGCGGCTGTCAAAGTGCTTTTGTGCCTGTTTGATATTCGCCATTTTGGCGCTGTTGGTCATGTAGTAAGAGTCGGTACTAAAACTAGTAATGACAACCTCAGCAAACATCGATAGATGGTGAGAAACTATTTACAAAATGTGTACTTTATTACGTTGATTCTTGAAGTATAAATAACACGGAAAATGAACGAAATAATTCAAAATGTAAAAATGCTTCAGAGTATTGTATGTTCCTTCACAGCCATTTGTATTATATGCAAAATTTAGTTCTCTGGACGCTCGCGAGTGGCGCTTCAAATAGGCACAAAAAAATTGCTGTCAAATGTATTGAACAGCGTGTCCAGTGGTATTTATACAGGTCACTGGTTCACTGGTTGTAACCATATAACAGCTCTGCTACTTCAACACATGCATTTTATTGTCAGATGAAGTTTAGATAACCAAGGGGTTATTAAAACTAGTAATTAATACATAGATTGTTTTGGACAATGTTTATTAGTTTATAATTGAGCTACCAAACTACATATAAATTATATGGTCACATATTGGTTTCGTACGACGATAGGGTAGGTATCTTTTACTATGTTACCCAGACATTTAAAGACCAATTATATTCATGCTAAATGTGTTATCTTAAACCTCTGCGAAATTGAAGACATTAAAAGGATCGGAAGCACCAATATTGTTACATCAAAATAATTGCTGCGATATCTAGTGGTATCTATAGGAGAATCAAGACTTAGTAGTCAACTTTGACTATTATAATATTGTGTTACAAAATTTATAATCATTATTGATCTGCAGATATCTCTTATAATTTATATCGAACTGTTGCTAATTATTCAACAAAATATCTAAACATTCTAATATTAATTTATCCTTTATTTCTTTCCGAGAGAAATAATAGAATC
Organism: Leptidea sinapis; assembly: GCF_905404315.1. Lineage (NCBI taxonomy): Eukaryota > Metazoa > Arthropoda > Insecta > Lepidoptera > Pieridae > Leptidea > Leptidea sinapis. The sequence goes on along the minus strand of NC_066312.1, from coordinate 7,024,035 downwards.
GAAGCACAAAATCGATTATAGTGGCATTCCAGTGGGGATCGATTAGAGACAGTGAGTACTGACTAGTTTTACGAGTTTCGTGTTAGCCACTTCATTATCTAGTATTATAGTATTTACTAGGTTCACAATAAATAATATTACAACATATTCATCGAAACAACAATATTAATGTTATTTATCTTGATTTCACAACGATTTACCACATATATAATAATGTATACACTCTTTGATTGTTCCGGCTGATCTCCTAAACGGCTAGACATATTTTAACAAGACATTCGCTGGCAGATATGTTAAGAGACACAACTAATATTTTTTAAATCAACAAAACAATTCGTAACGGCCAGAATTCGATGTACTCAGCTAATCGGTCCGGTTGCTCGTTAATAAATAATATCGAATTTTTCGTGAAGAAGAATTCTGTAAATATTATTTTTATAGATAGTGTTGTTACAAGAAAGTAAGATAGAAAAGGACAACATACATCTTGTGTTTTTACAAACTTCAAGGATTCAATGAACAAGCTCTTTATAAGTAAAGAGCTTGGAGCAGACCGAAATATAAGTATTTCGGTTTTCTCAGGTAGCCTATGGTCCATCTGTCTGTATTGTCGGCGGAGCAGTATTTCGTAAGCCGACTTAGACAGCTAAAATATTAACAGAGTATGCAACAAATATTAGTACGAAAATGAGGAAATAATATTAACGCCATGCAATTTAAAAGATCTTTGTATAACTAAAGTATTTAAAAAGCATATAATATATAGTTTTGTGTGCAACTGTTGCTCTAGACTTATAATTTATCTGGATTTATTAATTGAACATTAAAATTGAGTAATATATATACAATGAATATAATATAACAACTAATCCATTAATTTGCTGAATATTATAATTCAAATAATCATTTCATTAAAAAATTCATAGTAAATTAAAAGCAATGTCAGTGACTCAAATGATTTTATATCCTCATCTGAAAAATACATTGATGAAAATTATGTATTTATATATGTGTATAATTTTACTAGAAATTAACTTACATAAATTTATATAAACGTGAAAAATCACACATTATTTATAAAAATTCATCTAAATAGTTTACAATAAGAATGTATACATCCATCAGATTTAATAATTATATATTTAACTAAAATTGTAAAATAGTAATAAACAAACACAAAAAATCGATATATTCAGAAAAAAATATTAAACATAATGTCACTATTTTTAAAAGCTACACACTAAAGTATGAAATAGATCTAAAACGTAGCGGGGAATAACTATCATTGCAACTATATAAATAAAAAATAACACATTATTCTTACAATAACATTAAATTCACTTTCGGGCATATACTAATCAGTAATAACTGTACAGTGTCGTCTTTTGGTGTTTATGATATTTTAAATATATTTATTTGAAACCTATTATATAATACTTAGCACTGCTTTCGTCTTATAATCTTCAATTGTAAGGTCAGAATAAAAATTTAAAATAAAAATTATAATATCTTGTTTTGATTGTAATTATGAGTTTGCCGTTTTGTGTAATTAATTATTAAATTCTACCAAAAAACGACACATAATTAACTCTTATGTCATACATAAATTAATCATTGTGTGATGTTATAATTAAAACAATCAGATCAAACAATATAAAATACATTCCATGTTATTCCCACATAGAAAACAATAAAACGCCTTTATCAAGTAAATCCATTAAATAATTCATTGTAAGGAATTCTGATTATTATAAATAAAGTTCTTCCTTGTATAACATATTTTTACTGCGACATATACATTAGAAATAATGTTCCCTATAGTATTGGACATCAACTTGTTATATAATTAATGTATTCAGGCACTTGTAAACGAAAAATATATATATATTTTAGGGCTAGTGTCGTTTGGCAGGAGTTTGGGGCTAAAAGCTATTTAATCTGGTTGGGGTAACTTATGGTGTTAAATTATCATCAATGAAAGTTAAGCATATATTTCGAGACATTGATAGAAAATTGATCGAATTGATAAAGAGTATATATATAGTTATTTTAACGAAAATAGCATTATTTATTTATTCACCAATTCTATATTTTACTACTATCGCCTTTTTATAACCCATTTTTTCTTAACATTTAAGCAATCATTACAGAATAATATCTGTTCATACATGAAAGTCTTCAATCCTATTTAATATCACTGCACATAAGCGTTGATACTGATGTATGTAAATACGTCACGGAAATAAACTGCTGTCATGGTCATGTGCCGTCACTGATGTGTGTGGAAAGGGCTTAAGAACTGACGTACTTCTAGACAAATTGACATGACCAAAAACTAAGTGTAGTGTATTGACATCTAGTCTGAACTGAGTATGTGTTGACAGCCAATGTCACTGTCATCAGAACCGAGTAACTTTCAGTGTTATATAAGGAATGTACAGTACAGCGGGAGTTCTTATCGGCTATAGGTTGCGAGCGAACATCCCCGGGTGCTACATAGTGAAAAATAGTTGTTTCACTCGTGACCAAATGTGGGACATTACACTAAGCATAGCCTGTACTGTGGGTGCAAGACAACATAAATACCTTAGATAGTTTATATGTCTCGATAGAGCCTCTTGCTGCTAGACAACCGATCATAACAGGCCACGTTTATTACTTTAGTGTGCGTGACAAGCTACGTCTTACACTCGCGATTTGTATGTCACTTTGTGTAAAATTGCGTGCTTTGCTCAAAATAGAGGTTAACAGTCAATCTCAATTTCTTTTTTGACGTTTTCATAGCTGTCACAGTCTATCTAGAAGAATAAATGATCTAATATAAATACATAAATTGATTGTGGTGCCAACAAAACCCATCTTGATAACAGAATCATGCCATCGCAATTTACGTCGCTTCTTTACAACATTTACATATTATTATTATTCTTATACCTATACATCAATATATACAAAAGTATATGCACAGCTAACACATTTTGCGAATAAATATATTGACAAGACTATAATTGGCCAACTTGGTGCTTTAGGTGACAATACAATGAATACAATTGTTTTCTAGACATTATTTATAACAAGAAAATATCCCGTATATTGTTACATATATATCCATAATTAATACAAGAAATATGTTTTGATTGGAGACACATTGGTATGGTGTATTTGTGAGGACTGTTATGTTATTATTACTGATTTCATGTACGATTTCACAAAATCACCCCTTTTTATATAAAGGGCTGACGTTTCAGACAATATTAAAAAAATACAAAAATAGTATCAATATTATTAATCCTCCAAGACAAAGTTGTCTGTAATAATGCAAGTTGTTTAACGTCCAATATTAAACATTATCAATAAAAGATACATTGATTGATTGCAATGCAACTCGACAATAAATAACTAATTAATAGATTTCCCCGATAAACAACAGGCGAAGTAAAACAAACAATATGAATAATACTAGAACAAGTGGACGTTAGTTAAACAACACAGAGCTTGGATCTTCATTGTCCATTTGTTTCACATGACGAAGCACATCTTTCTTGGTGATTACGCCCAGAAGTCGCCTAGGAAAAAACATTGATTATTTATTAGTATTTATAATAATAGTACTGGAATTATCTTGCTACGAACTAGGCAAATATTGATTGCGAAACTGAAGTGGCAGTGGGCACATATTTTCGACGAGCAGATGGCCGTTGGGGCAGTAAAGTCCTCGAAGTGCGACCACGTACCGGAAGACGCAGTGTTGGAAGGCATCCCACAAGATGGACTGACGATCTGGTCAAGATCGTCGGAATACGTTGGATAAGGACAGCTTTTCCTTTCGTCACCTTTCGTCGTGGAAATATTTGGGGGAGGCCTTTGTCCGGCAGTAGACATCTTACGGCTGATGATGATGATGGTCATGAACTACGTATATCCTATAATTATGGGTGCATTTAATACGATATACACATACTCAAGCATACATAAACATGTATAAACATCTTCAAGTCTTGAAACGAATAAAAACAATTAAAATAATAATAATTAAAAACATAAAAAAATTACTGGGCAAATGAGAGTTAACATTTTATGTCTCAAGGTAACGAGCGCAATTGAAGTGCCGCTTAGAATTTTTTGGTGTCTCATGAATCCTGAGCAGCACTGCATTGTAATGGGCAGGGCGTATCAATTACCATCAGCTGAACGTCCTGCTCGTCTCGTCCCTTACTGTCATAAAAATAACATCCTTATTCATTGCATAAATGTTTCTTATAGGAGCTATAAGTAGCTATTTCTATAATATATTTCCAAGACATTATAGCATCCATGTGGAGAGGGTTAGTGCTGTTGACAAGAGTCCAACAAAAATGAGAAATGATCTTCCTTGCGCAGTGTTTCCAGGACAATACAACATGTTTACCTTCAAAAAAAGGAAGTGAACCTTCCTAAAAGCCGACAGCACTCTTGTGTTTGCTCTAGCATTGCAGAAATGTTGGTGGCGATGACCACTAAACATCGATTGACTCATAAAATCGTTTGTTCACCTCTTACTTCAACTTCGGTATGTACTCTTCCAAGAATTTTAATAATAAAATTGTGAATTTTACCCATTATGAGTTACGAGCGTCTGCCTGAGGCCCAGTTTCCTGAACATGTCAACCACAGTCTCCATGGGTGTCTGATCGGTGACCGTAATGGGGGCCAGGTCCAGTATCCTGGTCAGTGGCAGCGGCGGGGGCCCCGGGGGCAACGACTGTGTGGGCCCCGCGAATATCACTATTGACTGGCCACAGATGCCATCCATTGTGCGGCGCGCGTTTGCTGAAATTGTATATAAATATCAGTATAGGCATCCTGTATTTTATTAATGAACAAACTAAACCCTCATAGGAACCACTAATATTCATCACTTCTACAATGTTTTTTTTTTTAAATACTAATCTATCCCATGGTCCATTCTCGACCACAGCTCCTTTTGTTATATCATCTTCCTATCAAAGTGGTCCATCTTTTTGATTTGACCACTGATATCGATTTGACATCTCATAATATTATAGGTTTATTTATTAATCACATCAAAATGCTTCACAAAATCCTAAGTAGTAGTGAACTGTGATATGATGCTCTGAATGATACCGGCAAGTGAATATCACCAATTTTCACTGTAATATTTTTGCCAGGTACAGCCACTTAAGTCTTAATTATAACACAATAGTTAAGACTTAGGATAATCATTAAGGCTTTTAGGAACCTTAAGCTTAGAGGATACTCCCACCTTAAAGGCCGGCACAAAGGATGTCCATAGGTTTCTGTCTCACGGCTCACCACTCCCTATCACGTGAGGCTCTTTGCTAAGGATCGCTAAAGTTTTCAATTAGTTAAAACTCTGATTCAGTTTATCGTACAATAGTGCGTTATTGTTCAAAGGGAAAAAATAAAGTGAAGTTTTAGTATTCAAATTTGAAATTTTTGATTTAGTTTTTTAAACTTATTTCTAATAATATTAAAATCTAACAATTACACTATGTACAAAAATGCACTATCTATATACATTGAAATTTCTACTAAACCCATTCAATTTCACTCATAAGATATACAGCTGTATAGCTACAGATATACTGCTGTAAGTATTTCAGTGACGCAAAAGCTCACGAGATTTCACCCATCCAAAAAGTGTCTAAATGTATATTTTCTTTTTAATATTTGTTTATCGGTGACGCGAACCCATAAGGTTTTCCCCTACCAGAAAGTGTCCAAAGCGGTTAAAAACGTTTTCACTTCAATAATTTATCAAATTCATACCTATAGCAAGATTGAGATCCCTCCTCAGTACGAAGCCGACCAGATACTGGGATTCCTTGGACACGACTACAGGATATCCGTTGTGTTCCGTCTCCTTGAGGAGTGTTTCAACATCATCCACAGTCATGGAGTCTTGTGTTATCACGGACAAAGTCTCATTACGTCTGAAATATATAATAAAAGATATTTAATTATCTGTTCGCTAAATAATCAATATTACATAAATTTCCACATAAGATGCTTTATATTAAGGGGATATTAAAGTTTAGCTCAGCCAGTCAGCCAACCCAAATTCGCGGCAGAAAAGTTACTTATCAAAAGTTACTTATTAACAAGTGACGGAAAAATTTGCTATGCTCTTTAAACTATAAGACTCACAATACTTTTATTATATTCAAACTTTTTTTTAAATTACTGGGCAAAGGAGACTTAACATCTTATATCTCAAGAGAGAAGAGCGCAACTGTAGTGCCACTCAGAATTTTTCATTTTTCAAGAATCCTGAACGACACTGCATTGTAATGGGCGGGGCGTATCAATAACCATCAGACGAACTTCCCGCTCGTTTTGGAAATACATCAAAGTATCAATAGTAAATAAATTTAAAATAAATAAAACGCAATGCAAAAATTACAAATCCAGATTAGTAAATGATATTGTATTATTAATAAAAGGACACTCCATACAAAATAGTAACTAAACAGAATAATATATACAATATAAAAGGCAATATTGCGTTAGCATAGTAGGGCATTATATTTCCATTGCATTGCAAATAGGTTTCCACTTAAAGTTGATTTTCATGAATTGTGTATGAACTTTACTATGACCTGAATTGTTTTACCTATAAATAATTTTCTTTAGAATAAACTCTAATAATATATATTAAACACATTTACCCTTTTCTCTAATAAAATCGTAAAATATTTATAGTTTTTACGGCCTTTGCAGTAAGCCAAATAATGCCTAAAGTTATTACCGTCGGTTGATACAAAAATTCAACAACAATGACGATTTAAACACATATAAGGACATATTATTCGCAGTCTGATAACGGAACGGCAAACGTGTGCTTAAAGACAGTGTAAGCACACTTTTCGTCTTATAGTCATGTGTCGATTGCCACAGTCCGATTCGAAACTGAACTGACTAAATGTTTTATATTGCTGATTTATTGGTCCAAGAACATTTTTAAACAACTGGGATAAATGCGGCAATGTATAGATATAGCAATCCAAGCTTATGACGGTGTAATTTGTGGCATGATCCATATTTTGGCTTTATTTCTACACGTGATTTGTCTATATATTATATAGAACGTCATTCATATCTAATGATAAAAAAAAACCCGAAAACCATCGGCTACAATTGATGTCTCTGTTGATTATTTTTCATATAATGTAATCATAAGTAATATAGCTTATATGTTCTTGTAGCTATTCTATATATTATAATAATAACACAGTCGACCTTTAAAATATTCGCAAAGCGAACAATACAGTCAAACAACTGAGGTTAGCGCGGCTGCGGTGTAATGAATGCTAATTGGTCAGGTAATTATCAGAAGATATCATGAACAGTTGCTATTGGCTACTGAGGATTTATGAAATCTGTGTTCCTAATAACGAGGAATTCAGTCTATGGGTTATAATGTCGACCCACAAGATACACCGATGATCTGGTCAAGATCGCCGGAATACGTTGGATGAGGGCAGCGCAGGACCGATCGTCGTGGAGACCTTTGTCCAGCAAGTGGAAGTCTTCCGGCTGAAATGGACTACCATTAAAAATAGAAAAAAAATAATCTAAATCTTGGTGGTCGACATTGGCAAATTGTGGTAGACCTTCCACAGTAGCCACAGTAGACACAGAATAGAACGTGACTTACTTGGGTTGCATGACGTCAGCGGCTAGCGACGTGTGTTGGAACTCGTCCTTGCTGTCGAGGAACGGGTATCCGTTAAGAGCGATGTGTGCGTCGTAGATGCCTTGTCTGCCGAGCGCGTCTCCCACCCACTTGGAGGCCATAGCGGCCGCCATCAGCGGCACTATGTACCGCACACCCCCCGTCAACTCAAACATTATCACAACCAGGGACACTGTTAAACAATATTTATTTCATTAATATCACCAGGTGGGATGCTGGCTAATCCTGTGCAAAAGAGCCTCTCACTGATTATGGGTGCCACAACGGCGGCTTCTTCTGCCGTGAAGCAGCAATGTGGAAGCGATACAGTGTTTAAGTCTGAAGGAAGCTAGTGAAATTACTGCGCAAATGAGACTCAACACCTTATGTCTCAAGGTGACTAGCGAATGTTAGGGTGTTTCAGGAATCCTGAGCGGCACTGCATTGTAACGGGCAGGGCGTATTAATTCCTATCACCTGAATATCCTGCTTATTAAAGAAATTAAAAAAAAGTAAAGGATAGTATGTGTCATAATTTATTTTAACAAACCTTTATTTATCTTAATAACGAAAGAATTGAAACTTTTTTCAAGTTTAAGAAAATAAAAATGTTCAAGGAAATAGAAAATATATCTACCAGTCATCCTAGTAACTCCGCCTAATACGGCAGCCGCTCCAACCATCGCATATAGCCCAGGAGTTATACAATCATCACCCGCTGAACATTCACCAGAGAACAGCCAGCTCTTCGGGTATCTGTATGCAAGCTGCTCAACACCTGTTTAACACAGAACATTGTAAGTTACAAAGTTATCACACTAAAAATAATAATATAATTTTTATCTTGTATATTTAGGCCATAATATGCACTATGCAGGTCAAACATGGTTCTACTCTGGAAAAATTAAATAATTACATTTACAATCACATAATTTTAAAAATCAACTAAAAAAACATTATCTGTCCTCTATTTGATAGAATCTATAATTATACAATTCTGAAATGTTAATTATTGTTCCTACTTTTTACTTATTTTACTTTCTTATAAACTTATCTATATTTTAGTATAGTATATATTATGTGTGTCTATATTTTTGACACTTTTCTTACCCTTTTAATGTACTGTCTTTCTCTTTTATTGTATTACAAATGGTTGCCTGGAAGAGATCACTATATAGTGATAAGGCCGCCATTTGCACCATATCATGTAATTATGTATGTTAGTAGTTGAGTTATATTTTGTTAATGTGGTGTCAAAAAAGTGTAATAAATAAATAAAAATAAATTAATTTAAATACACACATACAAAAAAGCAAAGCCATAAATTTATAGAGTATGTTCTAAACTAAATTTATAGTAGTTGCCACTGCACTGGCGGGAAACAACTATATGTTCACGGCGCCTATTTCTGCCGTGAAACAGTAATGTGTAAGCATTACTGTGTTTCGGTCTGAAGGGGGCCGTAGCTAGTGAAATTACTGGGCAAATGAGACTTAACATCTTATGTCTCAAGGTGTCTCAAGGTGTCTCAAGCAGTTGTAATGAAATGACATGAGTCTTAAAAAACCCCAAAAATTCTGAGCGGCACACACTGCATTGTAATGGGTAGGGTGTACCAATAACCATCAGCTGAACTTCCTGCTCATCTCGTCCCTTATATTCATAAAAAAAATGTTAAGTGATAATTTGGCATTACTTGCAATCTTTAACAATATCATATGTAAACTTGGTGGCCACCCCATGATTGAAGAACTCTAAGCACCCAGAAATGATTGATTGTAGTGGTGTTGTCAGAGTGAGATATACAGCATGATAGAATAGGATATTTATTAGAAGATGTATAGTTTAAATTTTACAGAATAAAATTCACTTACCAATGCCAACAATGCGTCCGGGGATGGCACCAAGCGCTAAGCTAGGTATGAACAGACCACAAGGCACCTTGATGCCGAAGGTGAACACGGTCATGACCAGCTTGAGGATCAGTGCCAGTGTTAGCAGCCACATTGCGGTGTACACACCATCACCCGCCGCCGCCTTTTCAATAGAATTCACGTCGGTATAGTTCCGGGGGTAATCACTAGACACAAAGAAATATATTTTACTTTTCAGTATTATAAAAGGAGACACTGAACAGAGATCAATCTTGCATGGGTCGCGGATAGGGGTAGAATGAACCATGTTCTGTAAACCCCCAAAACACTCAAGTATGCGCGTTGACCATTATGCAAACCCATTTGAAAATTTAATGAATTAGGCGTTATTTTGCGGAAATCCATAACTATAGTGAGTTTTCTTGAGTGTAAATCCCGCTAAGCTTTGTCTTCGAATCAGACACGTGTTTCGATTTTACACGAGACACCCTCAGACTGTCTGTCAGTCTCAAAATATGACAAATCTCAGCGGAATTTACCCTCAAGAAAACTGACAATATTCATAAAACCCATTTGGTTTACAAGTAGTGTTGTTGAAAAACTCTTCTCTTAGCGAATAACATATTGGAAAGTTTGCCTCGAATTCTAATTTGAGGCTTAGGCCCGACCATATATGGATCTCATTCCTAGTCTAGTTTATCTCTGTCTTCTCGAACAATGCGTACATGGCAGAGGTGCTACAATTGTCACGGATCCGATACTTCGTAAACGGCAAACTCTATCTTTGACATTTATTAGACGCACAATGTCAATATGCCACCACATGCAGCAAACGGATAATATAATATTATTTTAATATCTGAATGTGTGAAACGCCACACATACACACATACATACATGGAATTAAGTAAATAATAAAGTAATGACTTGAATAACAATTAGCGATAATAGCCAAAGTTATTATATTGTTCTAACCACTTATTCTGCGAAAAACAAGTACATAATGGAGAAAAAACTCACCACAGTGGATCATTATTGGATATTCCACACTGATTGAACAGCAAGTATATGAGTTGGCTCGTATTCATTCTTGTATATGGATTGGGGTAAGCTATGATAGCTGTTATCAATGTCACGACCAACACTTCAGTGACAGGGTACTGGCCGAGCTTGGAGTACTTGCGATATCGGCACCAGTAAATGTTTGCTTTTATGAATATAGTTGCAATACATCCCTGCAAATCATTGTAAATATAACATTAATATATAGAATAAGCTGCCTAATGATCAAATAGAAACATTTAAAATTAACAACAGTTAAAAAAATATATTAGCATCTCTCTTTACAATATTATGCCATCACAGAATGATCTTTTTTTAAATAGATACATTCGTTAGTAGGTTTTTATTGACAATATGGTGATATCTATCTGATAAACAAAAAGGACACATCATAAAAACTGGATAAACTTAAACAGGTTAAATATGTGAAACACTAAATACTTCTTTCTTTTGCAAAATTAAAAACCTACCATGGGGTATGCAATATGTAACAATATACTCACAGAGAGCATACAATTATGCTACTTTAAAAGAAGTAGCATATATTTTTAAATTATCCCATGTGTTGTCAGTATGAAGACTACTAATATTTATTGAGTAAAGCCAAGCTCATTCTAAACACTCTGTAGCAAATACACATTATACGGTTACTTTAAAGAAATACATACACCAATAATTCCGAGAGCGATGAAAGGTATCAGCTCAAAAAACTTCCAAGGCTTGTTATACTCTACATAGAACAGCACAAGATGCTCGTTTCCAAACGGATTTATAGATCGCAGTATAAAAGCGGCAATGAGCGCGCAAAAAAATGACCGCCACAGTGTCTTCAGTGGAAAGTAATATGATACCTGGAAATTAATTAGATTATAACAGATTACACAGATACACTTTACTATACTTTTAATATAAATAACTAAATTGTGTATTGTTATATCGAATTTACAACATTATTGTAAAATTATATTATATATACTCAAATTACAGACGGGCAAACATTAAAACAATTATTTGTTTTAACACCAACAGTTACCCAGGCAGATGCTGAAAATCAGCACTTTAGCCAGAACTGGTTTACAGTACAAACTGATTGGTCTTTTCTTTTGGCACAAATCATATTTAATATATTTATTATTGAGATTTGTAATGTTATGTGTGTTGCATGGAATTTTTTTTTCTTATTCTTATTAATTCATAATATGAAAACTTGCAATAATGAGTTTTCTCACTAAAACTAATATATTAAAATACACATTATCAAAACCGTCATCATCCACTTAAGATGCACAATAATGCTACGTTTTAGATCTTTAAAACTTTTCATAAGGATCATCCTAACTACCCACATAATATAGTATACCTTGAAAACATCCCAACTTTGCAGCAGTAATTAATAAAGACACAATGGTGATTTTTGGGTTATTATCAAATTTAGTGCATATTATTTCCCGCTGTTCAATACTTAATTAGATAACCTAAAAGGCCACATACTCTTAATGGCTACTGGCTTGTTTACTCTGTAGTTCCAATACAGAAAGCCGTGACAAACTTACTTCTTCGAGACTGAACAGAACACCACCTATGGGCGCTCCGAAAGCTACTGATACACCAGCTGCGGCCGCCGCTGATAGTATTTCTCGTTTCTTCGCTTCGTTTCGACCGTATTTTGGAAAAAGATATGAAAGAATATTTCCTAAAAAACAAATTGTATTATCTAAAAGAAATTTCATTGTACATGTTGAAGTAATAATAATAATAATAATACTGACACACTTTTTACACAAATTATCTTGCCCCAAGTTAAGCATATATAGCCTGTGTTATGGGTTGCAAGACAACGATATATTTAATACAATATACTTACTTAAACATACATAAATTCATATAAGCATACATAAATACATTTAAACATCCATGACTCGGAAACAAACATCCATATTCATCACATAAATGCTTGCACCTACCGGGATAAGAACCCGGAACCTCTAGCTTAGTAGGTAGGATCGCTAACCACTCGCCTATACAGGTCGTAATGGTGTCTACTTGAAGAGATTATTATAAGCTACAGCTATATTAATTAATAAATGTAACCGTTATATAATATACATATTGTCAATTCTCAGCATAATAATAATAGGTGGTACTAAGTAAAAAATATAACATACCTAAACAACTAGCAATATGCACCATTGGTCCTTCCTTGCCAAGAGAAAGTCCTGATGATACGGACAATATTAGACCTACAACTTTGATTATCAAAGTCCATTTTCCTAAATACCCCCTGATGATGAACCCACTCAATATTGTCTTGATTTCGGGTATACCTGAAAATAATATTGATGATGAAAGTTGATATGACGACAATAATGAACGTGAAAAGTGTAGAGTTCATTCAACTTTACATTACTACCAAAAATTTTGTGTGTGTCGCTATTGCGACTGCCAATAAGTGTTGAAATTCATCTGAGTAGGATGGAAACTGCCAAAATGTTTTTTAATAAATGCGGTTACTGGATGCTTTACTAATCAATGCTATACAATTCCGGTTTAAACCAGAAAATTAATATTTAATTTTACTTTACTAACTTGATATTATAATAATGTCATGGCTGACTTTTAATGTGGAAAGAAGATTTTGTACTGACCAAACATTGAACATGAGCAACTTACCAGATCCACAGGCATATGGGGCAAACATACGCACAAGAGACGCCGACAAAGCTGCAAATATCAGCGCCCACACTATGTAAAATAGGTAACTAACAATATAGGCCCCTGCACCATCTCTAGATTCGCCAAACACTTGTGGCCAGGTTAACCACTGTTGAACAAATCACATTTTGAAATATTACAATATGAAAATTGAGCAATTATGATGTAGCAAAATAAAAAAATTACCTGCGAACAATTGTCATGATCAACAGTGACTTCATCATTGGACCAGCAACATTGCTCTCGATTGAACCAGAAGGCTTGCGGACAAATGCCAAATTTTAGATCTGTCATCCATGAAGCTCCTATGTCGATAACACCTGCCACCACTCCTGTGCAAACACCCACCAACAGTACACAGACCCACCCTGACCAAGCATCATGAGCACCCTGTAAGTAAATAAAAAAAAACTCTGCAGTTATAATTTGGTATGAAGATGAGTATTTGAGATGCTTTTGCAAGGCTTGTCTAAAACAACTAGACATAATTCCAGAAAAATATTCATGTCGAAATTCAGTTATGAACACAAAAGTGGTCATGTGATTGATGTGAACGGACTGACAAATAATGGCAGCCCTACCGTTAATCTTTAAATGACATCATGACTTGTTAGCCCAACCCACATGCAACTACATCCGACTAAAGGCCACCCATCTCCAAATCCAGCCAACGGTGAAACTTTGTGAAGATATCCTTCTTGAAAACCATTTGTGTAAAATACCTAAATGACTTGATCCTCATATTATTGTAGACTTCTGGGAAATGTCCCATAGCTAGAAAAAAAAACTACTTGTTTACAGCTCTAAAATAAAAAACAATTTGAAAGTGATCATAGAATATCCTTGATATACTAGAAGTAATAAGATCCACTCCAATCTTGAAATCACAACTACTCCTGTAGAAATAGTGGTTTAATAGAAAATATAAAGATTAACTATTTGCACACCCAGATTTTCAAACCCAAACACTACTACCAACCAGTAATGCTAAAACTGAAAAGAGCAAATGTATTGGCCTAACCATTGAATACAGTGGCTACGAAATAATATTTTAAATTCAATTATATCTGGTTAGGTTACTGAATGTCTTTAATTTGTTCAAATAAGTGATGTTTGCTAGGATTAGACTTAAATGATTATTTATAATTAAAATCACTAGTTCTTTCCTCACCTTTATGAGATCCCATATGGAGTCTTGCCTCTTTTTCACTATATATCTATGCCTCATACGATCACGGGCTATATCACGCTGCCAATCAATTGTGTGAAAGTCATCATACTGCCCAATACCGGGAATGTCATCACCTTCACCTAAACAAAAAATTACAAATCTCTTATTAGTAACTAGTGAATAATTTATGATACATAAACTAATAAGTCAAACCTGTTATAGTAAATCCCTACAACCTTACTTCAGTATTACTATGAATTGCTGTTTTGTAGCAACATAGACATTTATTTAATATATCATTTATATAACATTTTATTTATTTCAGCAATGAACTCTCAACTTTTATTCCCTAAAACATTATTTTTGTTGTTATCATATAATAGCTATTTTTACCAATGCACTTTCAATTTTGCTTTAATGTTTAAACATTCAGTTTATTGTGGCAAGTGCTGTGGATGCATCTTAGCTTCTAAACCTGTGCCCATGTCACTTCAAATTTATTAACATCTTAAAAAACATATCATCAGAAAATTTTTGTCATCAGTTTGGCATATTTATTGTTAAGTACAAGGACACAAGAAAAGGAGGATCTGGATAGTATATTAATTAAAGAAACAGAACAATAAAAAAATTTAACAGCTTACATTTTTATTAAATTGTTACAAATTTTACATGATGTACAGCAAGCAGTATGTGCTATTGTTGAATACATTGAGTGTATATATATGTGGTATTGCATGTGAACATATTATATTATATTACATCACAAGCCTGAGAAACCACTGCTCAGGCTTGTCATATAAGATTGTACTAGTAGAACAGAAAGTGCACTGGTTTAGACATTGCTAATAATATCTAAGATATTGTGCTCCACTTTCCCCAAAGTAGAATGTAGCCAGTGTTTTATAACAATAGGCCTCAGAAATAGCTGGTATTTAGAAACATTCAGCCTAGAAACTGCATAAATGTGATTCACATGTTACTAAAATTTGACATCTTTTATTGGATATACAATGTGGATCAAGTTATGGAGCTGTGACATTAACATGTAAAAGCTTAATTAAGATTAGTATAACTATATATTGTGATCAAGCTGGAACAATAGTAATAGCACAACGAAAGTATTAAAACTATGAAGCTATGTTGTATCATTCAAGCAAAATATTTCTCCAAGATTGTTATGACGAAATCACGTGATTTCAAGCTAACAAAAAAGTAATTGTGAAAATGACATTAGAAGCCACTTCTTTTATATCAAATTTGTTTCTATATTGCTATCTAAGTGACAAATGTTGTTAAATCTAAGAGACAAAAAAAAATCGCAATAAATTTAATGAACGTTGAATGTAAATAAATAAATTTGTTGTTGGATCGAAATAGTGGTAGAAAATGAAAGAATCCACACTCACCTTGCATTCCGGAAAACATAACGGCGTCCCCTGAAAATTATGTTAACGTAACATAAATTTTAACATAGGTTTAAGTCATTAAAAGTAGCAATTCACTTCATTGTTGTTTTTTAATACAATACACTACGAAAAAATATTATAATTTAGTATTTATATTTAACAATAGTCCTTCTTAATTCTTAACTTAAACATGAATATGTAGAGTGTAATATGTATCTTGAAGAAATAAAATAATAAAACAAAATTAATAGAAGGAAAGCCGAAAGATCGAAACACGAAAGTAAAAATTGCAAACGAACCTACATATACGAACGAATATCGATATATCTGTCAAGTGTCATCATTCAACTACTTGTCATGTGCGCTGTCAATTGTCATCTTATTATAATAACAGCTATCTAGAAGTGTCGTGTAACCATTGTACGTATAATCACTACATAAAAATAAAGACCTCCGCCGCGTCAAAAATACTGCACCGATTTTCATGTTGGCTTCGCCAATGGATAGCGTGTTAGGTTCTCGAGGAAGGTTTTAGTATATACTTTGTTAAGGTTTTGTATACATTAACGATATTTGTTGAAAAAAAGTAATCCGTCTGGGAGGGAGATATAAATAAATACGTTGTCTAAACCCTTTGAGATATAACTATAATAATAAAATAATGTATGGTTGAACTGTGTATCTTATATAGGACTATCGAAAAGTCAGCGATGGCATATGCCTATCTGTTAAGGATAAAATACGAAATCCATTTTAATACTTTACAAAATTGGCAATTATAAAATGTAAAAGCTGTTTACACAAATTAGGATATCAATCCTTATCATTTTATAACTACATAATATTAAAAAATAATTCAAAAATAGATTTTTGACTGCTTTATTCCCGAATAATTACATCATATTCTTTTCTATTGATAGAACAGCGTCGGTCGCAATATCTAGTTTAAATTAAATTGACATAATAAATAACAGAGAGACAGAACATTGTATTTAAATCATCTAGAAATATAAATAACCGAAGACTCACATAGCTTATTAAGAGGATTTATTTGTTTTTATTACTGATACACATTTTTATTTACATTTCAAAGAAGGATGCCTTGGACAAGTGACAGTATTTTAATATGATATTATAGTCTATCAGTTATAGGTACATATCACATGCTACAGCAGTAAGCTGATAAATGTAAGACAATTCTGCGTTGGAAAAAATACACCTATTTAAAATAGATTTATTAATTATATATTTTACCAACATCGCCTACAAGGGGTTGTTCCTCTCCCGTATCTACGTCACACTCTTGCAACATTTTTAACGTATAAATTCAATGTGTCCCAATAATATCAAAACCCTTACTAAATTCACTAATACACTTATTATATCTAATCATTTACACTCGATAATTTTATTCGCTGATTATGTAGATAACCATAGGCATTGGTAAAACTGGTCAAGTGCAATTATATTTTGTCGCCATATTCAATGAAAAATTTAAATGAGAGTTATTTTGAACTTAATTAAAAAAAAACGCGTACACCTTCCTTAAAGGTCGGCAACGCTCCTGTGATTCCTCTGGTGTTGCAAGAGATTGTGGGCGGCGGTGATCACTTAACAACAGGTGAGCTCGTTTGCCCTCCTATACCATAAAAAAAAACAGTAGAAGGTAGTAATTTTTTTCTATCTGTAGATAGTATATTGGAAACGGCCGTAAGTGTATCGAAATTATAAGATCATTCTCATCAAAATAAATACCAGTATAATATATATATTTTATTTTTAACCCAGACATGCGTTGCGGAAATCCGTTATAAATAACAACACTTTCATATTCATTGTACGAGTCTTGCACTCATAAGAAATCTCGGAAAAAGAAAAAGTCTTCTTTTCTGTCGTCTACGACAAACCCGTACGCTCGTTTGTCCTCCTATTCTATAAAAAAAAATATGGATGTTGAAAATTTTATTTTTTTTATATGTTATTTTGTTCATTTCAGACTTGTAACCAGTAAAAAGAGCATAGTATGAAAGAAAGAGCATAGAATGAATGTGATGTGTTTTTTGGCAAAAGGAATGAATAATATATATAAAAATGAATTGATATTCGTTAGTCTCGCTAAAACTCGATTTTGCTAATTTTGATCTTGAATTATTTGTGGAAGTCCAGAGAAGGTTTAAAAGGTGAATAAATATTTAAATGCTCGGAATTAAATAAAAACAACAATTTTGTTTTTCCTTTGATGTGTCCCCCGTCGTTTAGAAATCAATTTGAAAGAATAGTTATGAATAACTAATTAAAATCTTTATATATTTCTAACTTTCTCAGGAGGTATAAGATAAACTTAATTTAGTAGATTAACTACAGTTGTTAACTATCTATCAGATTGATAGATCTTAAGTTTTGTCACAAATTAAATTTCTGAACCTAACCTAATATATTTGACATTTGACAGTCAACCAATAATGACGATCGATACCTTATACAAAGAGTAGTAGTTACTTATCCTTCTATCTTTGTGAGTTATGATTACTCCTACGTGCACAAGAACTTTCTTTACTTCGGTTATCCTTTACGATAGTGGCATTTCAAGTCATGTGCTTTTTTTGTTGATCTTTTGTGATAGTGACACTCTACTGCTAAGTGCGTGAGAACTTTTCTCACTTTGATTAATTACAATTAACGATGCCGAGGAGAAGACAACCTGACTTAGGTCGTCGCAGTCAATCACATGTGCGAAGAGCAGTGGCGGATTTACAGATTTGCCGCCGGTTGGCTATTCAATTTTTGTCGCCTCTAAATTTAGTTCCATGTTATGTTAGTCATAGTTAGTTGGTATCATTTCTTTATTTGATAGTCGTATTAGATACAGACCTGCCACTGCCGTCCGTCTTCATTGACATAGTACGCTCCCACATTGCCAGTTTCTGGTATTTTCATAGTTACACTTATATGTTATACTAAATCTATGTAAAAAGTTGCAGTTAATGTATGTATGCAAATTAATGTATGTACGCAAAGTAATGATATAAAATAAAGTTCCAACTTTATGATTTGTGTTCAATCATCCTCGTTACATCAACTTTTCCCATATAGTTAGTATCATTGAGAACTATTACCGTGTTAGATCCTTGATTATTTTTACAGCAAAGAATTATCAATAAACATTATTTTATGCAAAAAATATCCGCAAAAAATATCGGCAAAACGTTCCGTTAGTGCAAGATGGTTTATTTTATAATAATTTATTTCTTTTGACTCCCATATCTTAGCGCCTCAATAATGTTTGTATAAACATCGTATAAACTTAAGTTTATAAGTAATATAAAGTTGTAATTGTACGACGCTTCCTTAATTTTTTAATTATGTGGATCCATTCTCGTCATCCTCCTTTTTTTCAGTTCTGGAAGGAAATCATACGGCAAACATGCAGGTATCAAATAGGTGAAAATCTTTTAGTTTGTGAATTGTACAGCATGTGCTAATCAAACTGTAGTAAACAATATACAAAAACACTCACAATGAATGAACAAAAAAAGATGTGGTTTTCAAAAACGTGTGCAACACCCGATTCAGCTTTCTTTAACACCCATTTTATATAAGATTTATTTACTTTTACTTACTACAGTATATTTACAAATTTGCCTTCTTTTTATATTATCATGGTCTGTTCACCTACTCTGCTCTTTGATATAGAGATATTATGGGTTATGAAGGGTTATCTTTCATATAATATAATACTTGCAATAAAACAAAAAATTGTTTGAGTAAAAACAATTAGAACTGTGAAAATTTGTGATAACATTTATAACTACGCATATAATGTTATCGAGTATAAATTATGTTTTCATGCATACCTAATACACTTCGATGTGCAGGATTTCACATAATCTATTTCAAATATATTATATAAAAAATGGTATATTATGTTATCGTTTCATTCGTTAAACCGATCACTAAACTTAGCATGTGTTTTTTTTGCGGAGAAGGTTTGTGCTTTTTTATACACATATGAGGTGGCAAACGGGCTAGAGGCACACTTGATAGGAAATAGTGAGGCAGCCTCCCATGGACATCCTCAGAAACAGGGATCAAGAGGTTCATTGCCGGGTTTTAAAATACTCTATGCTTTAAGTTGACAATTTTCAGCAATATAAAATTGATTAGTTGATGTGTTAACAAAAGGTTAACAAGCACTTTGGTAGTGTCATGAACGGTCATAACTCATAAGATATCCCTATTAATAATTACATTTATTTATCTACTTACTGTGTTAGTAATGTGATTTTATTTATCTACACCCTTGGTGTAAGTCCTCTATTAAAGATTCTAATACAGTTAGCTTATTGCCAACATCAAAACACCCAATGTCCTAATGACCATTACGTCATCCAAACGAGTGTTGTAATGAAACTCAGTACAACATTACAACACTCGTTCGGATGGTGTAATGGTTGCTAGGACTGGCTTTTGAATGTTGGCAGTAAGCTGTTTCAGAATATTTTATAGTGGATTCATATTATAGGTGTAGATGAAGTCTTGTATGCAACAGTTGATAATTAGGTATTAAAACACTCATGTGATACTACATTCGTGTTTTAATACCCCTTATTACAGAACAGTTGCATAAATAACTAATAATTATCACTATAATTAGAAGTAACTATAATAGAATATTAAAATATTATTCAGATCTTTAGTTAACTTGATTCGCGTAAGTTAGTTGGCACTACAGCAGTGCTAACTAACATTTGGTAGCATCATCACGGTAGACGGTCGTGCCCTATATAAGCCAGAGCGCTAAATTCGAGTAGGCATTACTTATGGTGAATTCTAAGTATCAGTTATTATTAGTGGAAACTGTAAATACAGATATTTCTATTTTATTAAGTGCTTTTAAATTATCAACCCCTTCTACACAATATATTAGTATAATTATAGCGAATCATCGCTACCACTGCCATTGGATTCTTGGATCCTTGGAAAAATCAAAACTGTCATGCTACCATAACACATTACAATCTGTAAAATATACTGCGATATAGCTCTGTGGGCTGTGACATACAGAGTTTCATTAATTGAATCTCGGTACAAGTTATTCAATTAGACCGAACATTCTAATAATACGTATCAAAGCGTAAAACAAAATCGTCCGCGACTCTCGTCGTGGGTCGTCAGTAAGTGTTTACATTCCGAAGGAAATAATAGAAACTCTCCGATTTTGATCGGTAGTAATCGTTTAATCAGGAACAATTCCCAACCATATTATTTAAGTGTACATTTTGTATAGCATTGTGTTTAGGGTTGTTATAATATATCGATGGTTTTGAACTTTTTTGAAGGTTTTGACGACTCATATATCCCAGTGGTAAGTGAACCTGCCTACTGAGCTAGAGGTCTCGGGTTCAAATCCCGGTAGGTGCAAACATTTATATGATGAATATGGATGTTTGTTTCCGAGTCATGGATATTTATATGTATTATTTATGTTTAAGTTAGTATATTATATTAAATATATCGTTCTCTTGTACCCATAGTACAGGCTAAGCCTAGTATGGGGCAAGATAATTTGTGTAATAAGTGTGGCTAAATTAAAAAAAAAAAACTCACAATGAGCGCTGGCGTCGCTGTATCTGGTGCCGTGCTCGTAAAGCTGGAATGTGCCGTGGCTGGTGGGTGTGGAGGCGGAAGATGAGTCAGCCGCGCGATGCGGCCCCGCCTTGATGCTCACCATGTCATCGTCGCCGCCCTGACCGCTGTAACCATTACTTGAACCAGTGCCCTGTTCAATGTAAACAATTATTGACATACATCAGCCAAGCAAAACTCTTTTTTTTTATGGAATAGGAGGACAAACCAACATACGGGTCACCTGTTGTTAAGTGATCACCGCCGCCCACAATCTCTTGCAACACCAGAGGAATCACAGGAGCGTTGCCGGCCTTTAAGGAAGGTGTACGCGCTTTTTTGAAGGTACCCATGTCGTATCGTCCCGGAAACACCGCACAAGGAAGCTCATTCCACTCTCTACGAAGAAGAAAAAACAACGGGTTGCGCTCCGGGAGTGCCGGCAAAGTGAGAACTTGATCATTTCTATACGCTCGTTTGTTTTTAAAAACAGAACAGAGGGAGTTATAGGGTGAAGGGATGTATCAAATAATTTATTATTTTGTCTGGTAACACATAATAAGCATCAACGCCTTTGACCAAGCCCTATCTACCCACAATCCCATCTCAGAGTTTAACTACCAAAAAATTTGAACAGGGGCTGTATTTGTATTTATATTTTAATACTTTTTAGTTGAAATATTAGTTTAAAATTTCCATAGTGTATAGATTTGGAAATTTGGGGTCTTGTTTTGAAGTTAAACTTCTTTAGGCGCGACTACGAGGTAAATGGACGACAATGGAACGGAAGTCCGTTACGGCAAGATGGGGTCACGTTTCTGTACCATCCGGTTTTTGATTTCTTCGTCCATTATTAGGACAGATAAAACATTCGAGCCCATACTCTTGATATGTGATAAATAATAATCTAACCTTCAATTTCTCATTTTCAATTATTTCATTTAATGAGTATAATTTAACGAATAATATATTAAATTTTACTTCAATCGCGAGTAGATATTACACGCACATACTACTTTTTTAATTTTTTCTTATTAAATATATCTTATTAAAAATAATGTTTTTCTACAAAAGTATTTGATAAATTGATACAAAACAATCTTTTAATAAAAAAATCTCAAAAAAATATCTTAGTTTTAGGTTTTAAATTATGAAATTATTGTAGTGAGCTATGAATATTGCTTCAAATAAAAAATTAGGTATGTGGGAATAAGAACTGAATATAATTAATTTATTTATAATAACAATTTATAATGCAAGTAAATAAGGATTGTCATTTGTTATTTGCGCTATTAAAAATATAAATAAATATTTAACAAAAAACAATGTGTTTTCTGTAAACGTACCCAATATTAGACTGACAACCAAAAAAAAAAAAATTATATGAACTCTATCTCTCCAGCTAATCAAAAAATATTTCACAAAGAAAATAAGCTTTTCTATCAACAGTTTCCATTCTAATTTACTCGGGAAGTAATTCTCATTTCTTATAACTTGCATTTCTTTTAGCAAGCTCAAACTCTTTTTTTTTTGGAAAGTAAGTATATATTATTATGACAACTTTTACCTGTTGTCTTTTAACATAATATGTAATTGAATATTTAAAAACAAATTAATAAAAAAAAATAAGCATAGGTATTCTTTATAAGTGAAAAAAAAAGCTTCTCAAATAAAAATTCTTCAAAATTTCTCAAAGTTCATTGTCCCCGTATTTGATCTATATCTCTGCATAATTTAGTTAGGATATAACACCTCTAAGGGCAGAAAAAAGGGGATTGACATTTCATATATCGATGGATATATACTTTGATTAAAAGATATTGTCAGTCAGTAAAAATATAACGAGGCTTATAACGTTTGGGCATCTAATTTAAAGGTATTATAGAAACATGTTTTGTAGAGATGAGAAAACCCTGAACACAGTAATTGAAAGAAAACATTATTCAGACCGGCTATCCTGTCGTGTCGTTATACTATTAAGGTCGCTAGCTATCTTTGTCAGCATATAATAAAGCCCGCTCTACATTCGCGGCGCGAAATCCGAGAATTGCGTGTATCAATGGTTACACGGAAACAAGTTCGCGCTTCGGGGCGTTCAAATACGTAACCCATAAAGTGTATTCTGTCTATTTAATACACAATTACGAAGGCAGTGGCAAAAGACACTTCATCAAATCAAATCAAATCAAAATCACTTTATTCATGTAGGTCACGGAAATGACACTTATGAATGTAAAAATAATATTTTTTCTTATTTAATCTACTGCTAATATGTAGAGGGTCGAGCTAATGAGAAGACGTAGCAAGAAACTCATTGCCACTCTTTTAAATCAAGATTTACATTTACATCGTTTTAGAAATCATTTCAATTACAATATAATATGTAAAGTGATGCAACAAACATACTCAAACGTCAAATAGCCAATGCCTTACACGAGTAAGTTAAAAAAAGTAAATGTAAATGAATACAAAGCAAATGTTACAGTAACAGCACCATCCACACACCGTAAATAAATAAAGGTATTCTGTGAGAATTTTATAAAAAATATATATCTATAATTACTTTTAAGAATGTGACGAAAAAGACTCAACCATATTTTAGGGAAGGGGACGACCCGTCCCATGTCGTCGCCACAAGCAGTGACATTTAAGCGAGCATGACGAAGCCTGGCGAATATCAGTCATTGGATATTACCATCTTGGGATTAAGTATTACACCTTCCGGAAGACGGAGCTTAGTGTCGATTTTTATTGGGCGACAATTTCGCGCTTTATCAAATTTGTAGAAAATCAGATGTTGCGAATCTATAGCTATATATTTCGCGAATAGTTCACACGTGAGTAGCACTCATAAATCGAATTTTCGACTCACGGGCAAGTGTACAACCGGCATAATAGATTATCATGCACATCTATGATGATCGGCATTGAACGATAACAACTTAATTCGTTGACTCACTGATAGATTTTGCAATGAATCGCTATCCTCAATCGGGAACAATACGCAATTTATATTATATCAGCATTTGATGTTTATGGGTAGGTACTTTTATATCATTACTAGCTGACCCAGCAAACGTTGTATTGCCATATAAAGTAATAAAAAAAACATTAATTAAAATTTTGGGGTATAAAAAAGAGATGCAACCGATTCTCAGACTACCAAATATACATATATTATATACCATCTTGCCATCCTATAGCGGTTTTATGGATAGAACAGAATAACATAAAAATCGTGATACAAAAATATATGTAGATCGTAGAAGGGTGAAAATTTGAAGTATGTATTTTTCAATGCTGAATCATAATAAAATAAAAATAAAAAAAATTGACAAAAAATTAAAAAATATATATTTAGGGGTGGGTCACCCTTAACATGATATGGTATGAAAAATTGATGTTTGCCGATTCTCAGACCTAACCGATATGCACGCAAAATTTCATACACATCGGTTCAGCCGTTTCGTAGGAGTTTGGAAACAAACACTTGGGACACGAGAATTTTATATATTAGATTAAAATCTTTTGACAAGCCCCCCAACACAAGTTTCTGATTCCCTTTATTTTTATTATTTATATTTTCCCGAAGGGGTATATTGTTAAGTCTTCAAATTTGCGTGTTTGTATTTTTAATCTGTTTTGATCGCGAAGGACGGATTTCTCTTGAAGGCCGACTTAAGGAGGCTGTTATTTTTTCTCTATATTTTTTGTTTTTATTCTCTTATTATTAATTTTAGAGCAAGGCAACATGCCGAACAATTTTTGTGTACTTCAATTAGGTAGGTATTAGAAATCAAATCAAAATGAAATAATATAAAATGATTGTTTAAAAAAATAATGGACTTTCGGAACTTAGAAATTGTAATACATACCTAAGTGATATTCATAAACAATATTCATATTGAAAAATATCTAGATTATACTACTCACTATATTGGATATTGTTATGACTTTTGGTTTAGAATTAAATATTTAAACAACATTATTCGAAACACTCTAACGTACTTACTCATTACGCGAGACGATACAACACTATAAAAGTCGATAAAATACAATAAATCTATAATAATAACAACTATTGCGTATCAGCTAATCCGTAATCGCGACCGAGCGAGACTAGCGCGAACGTTATTGAGCCGATGTCTAGCGCTTAACTCTAATACGAAAATCGATAACAGACGACCACAGACTGCTTAGCGTCGCTGCCGACTTGCTATGTTGAATGCGATAAAAAGGGCTAGTAACCTCCACGTAACAATACCCATTAATGGTGTTAAGATTGTTTTGTAAAAAGTAGCTTTACTATCTTATTCTAAATTATACGTACTTTGCGTGCAAAAGTTAATATTTACGGTGCGCTACTAATAAATCGTGATTCTTTTAAATGTAATCAATAGATATAATTCTTAAACTTAGATAATTTATACGTCCAGATAGTCCTTTGCTGTTAGTCAACCGATAAAAACAGGCCAGGAATATTAGTTGAGTTTGCGTGACAAGCTACGTCCTACACTCGCGAAAATTTCGACGTTTTCACAGCTGTCATTGTCTATTTAGACGTATTAATAATGATTAAAGATGTAAAAATTTCGGTTTTTACTTGCAATTACAAAAAAAGAAAGGTACAGTAAGCAAAAAAGTAATGTAGTAGCTAGCTTAGATTAATCTTTTTGGTTTCAGTAGTGATTATCATTATGTACACAGTCCTGCCGAGTCAGTGAATATAGATAGACACCATCTTAAATTATTTTCTCTATTGCACCGTTAATAACAACCTTTAAATTACTTTGCGTTTTTTGTACTAACATTATCTTTTATAATACAACAGAGCTATACATACCTGTAAGAAAGCTATTCTGTTCATAATGTTCGTTTTATATTTTTCTTATTTTTGTTTAGTTTAGAATAGCTTGTTGGTGTGTCTATTATAAATAAATAAATAAATAACAACAAGACAAGCGACTGCGTAGTCAGTAATTCCATGCTTTCGGTGGATAAAGAAAGAGCGCCATCTAGTGAAAGTAGAAGAAAACATCATAGACGCCATACAAATCGTAGTAAACTTGTACATGTACGCAATCAAATAGGTAAAAAATCTCACACTTGACACTCTGGTCACTCCGCCTTATAGTCACGAAAACCTATCTAACGGTGAGGTGGTCCTCGAGGCAGTAATTCAGTCGGTTGTCGATCGCTTATACCGCTTTGTAGCCGACTTAAAAAAAGGAGGCAGATTCGACATCGACTCCATTTTTATGACTCCATATTATATTTTTTGAAAGCTGAAAAAGTAGTCAGATTGTATAAAAATAGGCATTTATTTTTAAACTTTTAAGCGCATAATATTATATCTATTGTTTTGGAATAGTTTTTTTGAAGTCAGTTGTTCTTTTCGTTAAAATCTTTTTTGTTTAGGACATTAGGTGCATGTTTTCTTTACTATATTACATCAGACTAAAAATATCTCAAACATGGAGAAGAATATTAATGTTTTAGACAAAAAAAAAAGCAGCCATAAAAATTACACCTACAACACCTGTGTTTATGGATTTTAAGTTGGAAAATGCACCAATACAATAACAACCACCATGCTCTGATCAGCCAAACAGCATATTCATAACTGCAAGCTCATAGGCTAATAATGATGAATGACAATCAAATTGTTAATAGGAAAGAAATTTAAATAAGTATACTAAATAAAATCAAAATAGCACATCCAATTATCGTCTGGTGAACTATCAAAAGTATGTATAATATGTATTTGTATAATTAAATTTGATAATTAATTATTGTGAAAATATATTTATAATTGAAGAAGAATATAAGTGAAGTAAAACTTATTAAAAATCTCAGATATTTTAGGTGATGTTGTGCAAGGAAATGACTTGATCCGTACATCACATTCCCTTCTGAAATCTCACTTGCACATTACATGTCTTGTCATTAGTCACAGTTTCTACTTGATTGAT
The DNA here is from genome assembly GCF_905404315.1 of Leptidea sinapis. Classification (NCBI taxonomy): domain Eukaryota; kingdom Metazoa; phylum Arthropoda; class Insecta; order Lepidoptera; family Pieridae; genus Leptidea; species Leptidea sinapis. The sequence goes on along the minus strand of NC_066312.1, from coordinate 6,996,514 downwards.
TATTCTGGCATACACTTCCAACAACACCAAGAAAGCTGATCCCAAGATAAATTCGACGATCCTGCTTCTAAGCTTTGCCTTTATTAAATGGGACAGTCACTGCCTTTGTGTACTTAGCCCAAATTCCTACAAAGATTAACGACCCAGGGCACTGGATTTTTCAGATACACCAAAACCGAGTCTGCCATATGGCACCCTATTTCCTCACCAAGCTCTGGCCCGTATTTTGATTATAAAATGGTTTATTTTGTATGGTCTTAAAGCTTGTTCAAAATCGCGCCAATCTACACTGTACCACACACGGCTCAGAGAGTGCCGATTTGCTTTGGTTAAAAAGATAATGCACCAGGCTTACTATTAAACCATCACCACCCTTCATATGCCTTTAGCCAGCCTAATATATGACTTTATATTACCATATATGTACACAAAATCAATGCTGGTAAGTAGGAGGCTTAAAAATAATATATTTTGTTAGACAAGTAGCAAGATCTTTAATTTAAGGCGACACTAAATGCCAGAGACCTTGAGTGATATGAGTTCACGGCTGCCGGCCCGCCATCTATGTAACAAAGCCAATATTTTCAAAATTCTTGCGTGGAAAACAGTTTATATGCTTACAATCCTCGTTATCACTACTGATCTGAATAAATGAACCTACACAAAAAAGTACAAGCTAAACTTGTTTAACTTCAAAGAAAAGTGGTAGTTCAACAAGGCTCGGCAGTGTTAACTATAACCAACAGCAAGCATTAGCAACCTACAAATAAGACTTAAGGATATTTGTAACAGGATTTAATAGTGTTCATAGCTCTAAATGCTATACTTTCACCACAAAACTTGTCTAAAAACACCATGTTTGTGTGTTTTCTGCTTACTCTTCGCCTTAAAGATTCAGTCTAATCATCTTTCAATTATTTTGTATTTGTATAATATATCTTACATATATATACTTACTGTACATTAATAATCTTAAAGATTGATAAAGAAAGATGATTATTTTGATTCCATACCCAAGGCATAAGATGTAACTATTTAAGAGTTCTATCAAAAGTTAATATACAACCATTTTTTAATATTTTCCTTATAGTTAGTATAATATTTGAAGAACTTTTTACAAAGTGACTTGAAATTTATTTTATGAATCTAGAATGCATCATTAATGATTACTTACCTTTTTATAAACAGACTGGTATGTAGTTGCCATTTTTGAAGTCTTTAAAGGAAAGCGTTCCATTGCAAATAACCTGTATAATATGTTTTATTAATATTATTAGACAAGACTATATTATCAACAGGTGTAAATACATACTATCATTTTGTTAATAGAGCAATGTTCTGAATCAATTAAATAAAGGTAAAAATGAATTGTTTTCGTTAAATAATAACATTTTCTACATTTTTTAAAGAAGCGTATTAGGTGCTAGATCTTTAAATCATTCTTGAGAGTGCTATTTTAATAACTCCATACGTGCAATGACGCCCCAAACACTACATGGAATGGTTTGAAATACAAATATTAAAAAAAAATATTTTTAAGTATACCTTAGTTCATATAGCGTTTGTTACGCATTCTGAATCAGTAAACTAAATAATTTTTCTTTTAACAACTTATACAATTTATTTACTAAATAATATCTATTATATTATTTTTATACTACAACTTTTTTTTTGGCACTTCCTGGCTTCAGGCTTGGTAACTAAGACCTTTAGTTAAGTTTTTTATTTTTATGCTTTTCATTTCACATCACTTTATTTTAATTGTTAGAAGAATTGTATACATAAGATATTTTTATATTAGTTTAAAAATTCTCTTATCTCTTACTAACTGATCAAGTGTAGGACGGAATGTAGAATCACATAAAACTTTTGTATCACTGCTTTAACTTGCCAGTACAAGTCTGTCAATCAGAAATGTTAGGCAATTGGCAGTTAAAAATAAGGTGTTATTTTTACGTGTTCCACAGTTTCTTCGTTGAAGTCGCAATGTGGGCTAACGTTATTCTCAACAATACCCAGTCTTACAAGGTGTGATGATGCACTATTATGCCTAAAACACAATCTTTAAATCGTGGTAATAAAATATCTATTGTAATCCTTCAATTGATTGTACCATGGTTTGACAGGTATACGGCCATACCATTTTCCTTTAATATCTAGGTCTTTTTTCCTCGATCCTAATTATAATTTTTGAATTTCTTGGTCAATATATTCTATTACATTTTCAACATCTAATGAAATTCATTAAAAGCAGTCTTATCAGCCATTTCGTTACATTTTCTACCTTTGTGAGATAACACCCATAGGAAGGCTACTTGGATTTGCTTAAGGTGGTATTTATAACTATATTATTTCTTTTCAATGACGTTCTATACATATGAACATATCATTAGCAGTCTGATAGCGGAACAATGTTAGCACACTTTTCTCCTTAGTCGTGAGTCAACTGTGTGTCAATCACCAAGCCGTTCCATAAGTTCACGTCGCAAAAAAAGGATGGTGTGACTTATCACCGGTAAGTTTATTTTATTCGTAAAAGATGGGTTGGCAAATAGCGTAAATAATTTAGTGAAACGAATATTTTTTCATTAAATATGGTACAATTATTAACAAGTATTCACATCCCTTTCTCAAAATCTCTCGCTTGACAGAATGAGACAGATGTAAGGAAGTCATTAGCACACAGTAAGAAATGAAAACTATAGAGACCCTCTTTTTTAAAAGGCCCAGTGGACAATGATTACCAATATTGTATTTTGTGTACGGAAAGTCATTGCCGATAGAATCGCTCTTTTTTAAAGGCCCAGTGAACAATGATTAACAATATTGTACTTCGTGTACGAAAAGTCATTGCCGATAGAGTTACTCTTTTTTTAAAGGCCCAGTGAACAATGATTAGCAATATTGTATTTGGTGTACAGAAAGTCATTGCCGGTGAATGTCAACGGCATACTAGGATGTTAACAAACTAGTGCAATCAGACATATCATTACCTAGTTATAATCGATACTTCTTTATTCCACAAATTTGTAAAACCTAATATTTTTCAGTTTTTACGTACACGAGATAACGAAAGAGAAATTGGCCCCAGTTGGTAGCAAGAGAGAGTAGAGAAGAATTTTAACATTGCTAGATTCATTTCTTTTAGGTTGATTTATAAATCTCCTCTAAAGTATTTATGCGTTTAGAAATTCATACTCAAAAATTATGTTAAACTATTTTAACATAAAAGTATTGAAATCTCTTTCAAAACTCATTAAATTTAGTCAAATTTAGCCACATTTATAATTTGACAAAAACTGTCATACAAAGATATGTTGATATCCGCGTATAGCTTAGCAGCCTGGCGCAACTATCTAATAAACTCGAGTATGTATGGCATTGTGTTAAAAATAATGGCGGCAAACGCTGTCTCGCTCTAACATATATTCGACTCTGTTTGTTTTAGTGTGAGTGTCATGTGACATGTCATAAATTCAAAATAAAAGTGACTGTTAACATAATTTGTTACGCATTTTCGTTTTCTTTTACTTTATTCGTGTATTATTCGGGGTAATTTGCTTAATTATTTATAGAATAAATGCGTAAGACTTTCTAACCTATATAGGGTATATATATACCATGTAATAAAAATTGTGTAAAATATGTGATTTAAAATCTGGCTGATATGGGAGTAAGAGGTTTTCCATGGCTATTTTCTTTTTGGATAAAGAAAGATAAGCACTAAAGAACAATTAATAAAGAATGCTATAAGTGATTAAAAGTGATAGAGTATTGATTTAATTAATCTAGAGTAAAAATTATAATATTATAATCTACCTGTAGTGTTTGACACATTTTTATCGATTGTCGATATTTTATTTTAAATAATTATTAAATTTATTTAATTTTTATGGTGTCTATATTTTTTTTAAATAAGTTTATTGATCCTTAAATAGTTAATAAGTTTGTTATCTTTAAAAATCATTTTTATTATATTATATTGTGTTTATGATGTGCAAAAAATATTTAAAGCCTAAAATATGGGTTAACTAACTTCTGTTAAGATGTATTCTGTTATAATTTCAGATTCAAGATCCACGCCTACGACTTCCTAAAAATTTATTGCAACATCTGAAAAACGACGATGGCGACGATGGCGACACCTATTAGTTCACAGATAAGTTGGTGACACTGTACGTTACATATGCCAAAAAGAAAAAGATATCTGAGTCTAAAAGAGAAATTTTAATAAAGTAAATTTATTTCAGGGAACTTAACATTATAATAACCAGTTTACCAAATTATTTTATGTACATTAAGTCATTTACATCTATAAATCATACTTTGATGAGATTTTTCATCTTGTCGCTAACTCGCTACTCGCTAATTTTAAAGTACAAGTTCTAATGGCCATTGCCCACAGCCTTGCGAAACTCTGTAAGATAAAAGCGATTTACTCGATTGTATGAAATGTGCAGTCATTGATAGATAGATAGACGAAAGCCTTACGAGCAATCATAAATATATTTACATTATATTTTAAGCTGATCTTTGATTCTGTTTAAAATTTGTTATATGTGTAACTAAATTAATTTAAGTTGTATAACATTTAATGTATTGTATGTTTTAAAAGCAGATATTAAAAATACACCCTAAAAATATTCTGCATTATTTAGTTAACCTTTCCTTAATTACCAGCTAATGACTATCGATAAATCCCTTCTTTGTTGCACACAACACTAGCAGTGCGAGCGAGAGTTCCGATATGCCAACAAGTGTGAGGGTGAGTTCCGATATGCCAATAAGTGTGAGAGATCTGATAAAAATGATTTGTGACTCAGTTCGCACGTTTGTAATGGCCCAACTATAATAGGTATGCAACAATAATTGTGATAAAAATAATACCTAACATAAATGAAATAATAAAAGTATTTTGAATTCATTGTTTTATAATACTTCATACTTGTCAAATGAATAAACAATACTAAATGAAAATAATAAACTAATTTATTCGTAGGTAATTGTTTTCCATTAAACGCCATTGTATTTTGGGTAAAGTATAGTAATTATCATATTTTTAGGGAAAATTTGTAAGTAGTCTGGGGAAATGGCACGTACATACTAGACGCCCTGATCTTACTTGACAGTTGTTAAGATGTATTCTGTTATAATTTCAGATTCAAGATCCACGCCTACGACTTCCTAAAAATTTATTGCAACATCTGAAAAACGACGATGGCGACGATGGCGACACCTATTAGTTCACAGATAAGTTGGTGACACTGTACGTTACATATGCCAAAAAGAAAAAGATATCTGAGTCTAAAAGAGAAATTTTAATAAAGTAAATTTATTTCAGGGAACTTAACATTATAATAACCAGTTTACCAAATTATTTTATGTACATTAAGTCATTTACATCTATAAATCATACTTTGATGAGATTTTTCATCTTGTCGCTAACTCGCTACTCGCTAATTTTAAAGTACAAGTTCTAATGGCCATTGCCCACAGCCTTGCGAAACTCTGTAAGATAAAAGCGATTTACTCGATTGTATGAAATGTGCAGTCATTGATAGATAGATAGACGAAAGCCTTACGAGCAATCATAAATATATTTACATTATATTTTAAGCTGATCTTTGATTCTGTTTAAAATTTGTTATATGTGTAACTAAATTAATTTAAGTTGTATAACATTTAATGTATTGTATGTTTTAAAAGCAGATATTAAAAATACACCCTAAAAATATTCTGCATTATTTAGTTAACCTTTCCTTAATTACCAGCTAATGACTATCGATAAATCCCTTCTTTGTTGCACACAACACTAGCAGTGCGAGCGAGAGTTCCGATATGCCAACAAGTGTGAGGGTGAGTTCCGATATGCCAATAAGTGTGAGAGATCTGATAAAAATGATTTGTGACTCAGTTCGCACGTTTGTAATGGCCCAACTATAATAGGTATGCAACAATAATTGTGATAAAAATAATACCTAACATAAATGAAATAATAAAAGTATTTTGAATTCATTGTTTTATAATACTTCATACTTGTCAAATGAATAAACAATACTAAATGAAAATAATAAACTAATTTATTCGTAGGTAATTGTTTTCCATTAAACGCCATTGTATTTTGGGTAAAGTATAGTAATTATCATATTTTTAGGGAAAATTTGTAAGTAGTCTGGGGAAATGGCACGTACATACTAGACGCCCTGATCTTACTTGACAGTTGTTAAGATGTATTCTGTTATAATTTCAGATTCAAGATCCACGCCTACGACTTCCTAAAAATTTATTGCAACATCTGAAAAACGACGATGGCGACGATGGCGACACCTATTAGTTCACAGATAAGTTGGTGACACTGTACGTTACATATGCCAAAAAGAAAAAGATATCTGAGTCTAAAAGAGAAATTTTAATAAAGTAAATTTATTTCAGGGAACTTAACATTATAATAACCAGTTTACCAAATTATTTTATGTACATTAAGTCATTTACATCTATAAATCATACTTTGATGAGATTTTTCATCTTGTCGCTAACTCGCTACTCGCTAATTTTAAAGTACAAGTTCTAATGGCCATTGCCCACAGCCTTGCGAAACTCTGTAAGATAAAAGCGATTTACTCGATTGTATGAAATGTGCAGTCATTGATAGATAGATAGACGAAAGCCTTACGAGCAATCATAAATATATTTACATTATATTTTAAGCTGATCTTTGATTCTGTTTAAAATTTGTTATATGTGTAACTAAATTAATTTAAGTTGTATAACATTTAATGTATTGTATGTTTTAAAAGCAGATATTAAAAATACACCCTAAAAATATTCTGCATTATTTAGTTAACCTTTCCTTAATTACCAGCTAATGACTATCGATAAATCCCTTCTTTGTTGCACACAACACTAGCAGTGCGAGCGAGAGTTCCGATATGCCAACAAGTGTGAGGGTGAGTTCCGATATGCCAATAAGTGTGAGAGATCTGATAAAAATGATTTGTGACTCAGTTCGCACGTTTGTAATGGCCCAACTATAATAGGAATGCAACAATAATTGTGATAAAAATAATACCTAACATAAATGAAATAATAAAAGTATTTTGAATTCATTGTTTTATAATACTTCATACTTGTCAAATGAATAAACAATACTAAATGAAAATAATAAACTAATTTATTCGTAGGTAATTGTTTTCCATTAAACGCCATTGTATTTTGGGTAAAGTATAGTAATTATCATATTTTTAGGGAAAATTTGTAAGTAGTCTGGGGTAATGGCACGTACATACTAGACGCCCTGATCTTACTTGACAGTTGACATTTGAATTTTTAGTGACAGTTCGTTCATAACATCGAAGCGTATCGGACTTCTTACGTTGGCGCGCGCGCTTTATTGAAATGCTCGCACAAAGTCGTAATACAGTATTCGAAGATGATTTTAATAAACCCGTTGAATCTATAATGCGTTGCGAAGATTTCAAAAGTAATTTCGCAAGGAAACTATCAAATAGATTTATTTCTCGATTACCGGCTTTAAATTCAAAATCGAATTGTGCTCTAAAATTGTGCCCATCGGAAAATCAAGTTGTTGAAAATGTAAGTATTCTGATTTGTTTAAATAGTTAAGTTTGCAGTGCGATTTCTGTGTCTAATTGATAACAATACTTTAAACCGACACCAAATTGTCATTAATTAAAATACTTTAAGTACTTAATTATATTTAGTGACACAGGTTGTGGTAGCAATTAGTCCTAGATAATACGTTAAATTCTATTTTAATTTTGCATGCAGTCCATAGATTATTTACGAATTTTGATATGATATAAATGTAAAGGTTTTGCATTATTTAGTTTAAAATAAAATATAACGAAGTCACGATCAAAAGAAAGTAGTATTTTTTGTGCTCGTAATAATACAGAACAGACTAGTTTTTTCTGTTCCGTGTAATAAAATTTAAACATAATAGAACTTCAATGATACATTAATACCTCGAGAAAAGTTGGTGATGATAGTAGTGACCTATTCAATTGCCAAATAAATACCTAGCCCTAGCTATCTTATCTAGCCAATTCAATACTAAATATTGATTCGTTTTAGCTTTCGTATCCTGTGGAGTAAAAAGGCTTATATATATATATGAATAATGTATAAAAACAAACCTTTTTTTATATGCTAATAACGATCATTTTTAAATCCTTTTGAAAATATTTTATTTTATAAATATAGGAATGGTATTTTTAAGAACGAGTTGAACAAAATGTTCACCTAATGGTAGGTGATACGTGAAAATATCCTAAATTCAGAGCGGCACTTCCAGCCCATCGTGCGATGTAAGATGTAGTCTTCATCATTGACCCTGTTGCACAAAAGCCTCCCCCTAAACCTCCACGCTGATCAGTCCTGCGCAGTCCTCATCCAACCTTGCAACCGGCGATCTTGACCAGATCATCGAGATCAATCTTGTGTGCCTACTAACACTGCGTCTTCCGCTACGCTAAATCTCCACTGCCCTCTGAGCGATGCCAGCATCACTGGCTGGTTAAAACTGGTTAAAAACGTTCGTCTTCAAACACTGTGGTATTTGGGACGAGAAGTTTTTAAGGAGTCACCCGAACGCTCGGGAACTAAGATAAATACACTAATTATTTTATAGTCATTTGACAGCTGAAAGATAACACAGACCAATCCAAGAGTTAAGTTCGCGTTTTATCACTTTCAGCAAAGTTTAACGTAGGTAAGTAAAAAAGTCTACTACTGGTACGCTCTAAAGATCTCAAGCACAAGCCTAGTAGCCCTGTAATCTCACAAATTCAAAGCGAAACACGAGTAGGTAGTGTACTGGTGGCACAAATAGCCGCCGTTGTGGTACCTAAAATGTAATATCGACAACAATAAATCGTGACCCACCTTAATGTCATTTTCCTGCTGTCAATATGAACAAGTAGGTCGAAATTCGCTTGAACATACATTTTTTTAAGTAACTGTTATGATTTTATTAGACACTGGAACTCCACCAATGTTTTTATGAGTTTTAAAAGAATTATCAGCAAAGTGGGTCTTGAATCAGTTTTATTGATGCCACGACCTACCTACCTTCTTAGTGTCGTATTATTTATGTATTAAGAAGCAAGATAGAAAATATTTGATACTTTTACACATCAAAATTTTACATACCTACTCCAAAGTTGTATTAAATTCATCATTATCATCATCATCAGCCGGAAGACGTCCACTGCTGGACAAAGGCATCCCCAAAGATCTCCATGACAATCAGTCCTGCGCTGCCCTCATCCAATATACTCCGGCGATCCTAACCAGACCGTCTGTCCATCTTGTCTAACCTACCAATACGTATTATTTTACTAGCTGTGAATAATATCACAACTTACTTCACAATTTTTTCATATACAAAATTTCTAGATCATTCAAAAATTGTCAAAACATTTTCATTTGATTAGAATAAAGGCTTACATTTGAAAACTTTCCGAATAATTCTAGAAGTCTCGAGATCATTTTAGAATTTTCTAGTACAATCCAAATCATTTTAGATTAATGTTAATCAAACATTTTTAGAAATCACATGTTTACACCCCGTATCTTCTACCCCTTTATAGAAACCAACTTGCAACCGCCATATTAAAATGTTTACAATATCGTTGACAACACTGTTAATGCAATGATAATTCTGAATTTTTCCGAATGTCAAGCAGCCTTGCGCGCGGGAAACGTTATACGTCCGAATAAACCAAATTTATCCAAAATGTCTATTTGTAAACATTTTGCATATTCTTGGGATATTCACAGGTATATATTTATACCTTGTTTATTTGTATACACTATATTGTTGCAGTTGTAGTTTTTCATTTAATTAAAATGTCATTAGTGAAATTGTAATATCGTGGTGATCGTGGCGTTGTCAATATACCTGCGATACCGTATCTATTGCAGTAATATTGACATTAATTTATTATAATACTCTATAAACATTTCGTCTGTCTAACGGTTTATGGGGGAATGTTGTACGGAGGAAAAGACGAACGGACAGTAGAGTCTTAATCATCCGCGTTCTTTACCCTTCGGGAAAAGCACCTTAACAACCACATCTACAGTGTTACAATGCCACAAAGAGAGATGCAAACGTAGAACATAGCATTTTAAGGGGTCTGTAGAAAAATGGCAAAAATACGGAACCCTTATGGATTCGTCATGTGTCTGTCTGTCTGTCTGTCCGTATGTCACAGCAACTTTTTCCGAAACTATATGAACTATACTGTTGAAACTTGGTAAGTAGATGTAATGTAATAAGCGCATTAATATTTTCACCCAAAAATATGAAAAAAACATAAATTTTGGGGGTTCCCCATACTTAGAACTGAAACTCAAAAATTTTTTTTTCATCAAACCTATACGTGTGGTTAGAACTATGGATAGGTCTCCAAAAATGATATTGAGGTTTCTAATATAATTTTTTTCTAAACTGAATTTTGCGTGAGACACCCTTCCAAAGTCGTAAATTGTGTCCCCCCCGTAACTTCTAAAATAAGAGAATGATAAAAATAAAACAAATAAATGATATACATTACCATGCAAAAATCCACCGAAAATTGGTTTGAACGAGATCTAGTAAGTTGTTTTTTTTTATACGACATAAATCTTAAACCGTAATTTACCTTACATTCAGTCACTACTTTGTGTTCCCTCCCCTAGCCTTAATAACTGCTCGAAGACGATTCTTCATAGACCTGATAAGCTTCTGAATTGATTCTTGTGGGATACCTTCCCACTCCTCAAACAACGCCGATTTCATCTCATTCAGACATGAAGGTGTAGGAGTTCTGGAACGAACCTTCCTCTTCAGTTCATCCAACACGACTTGTTAGAGGTATTCAGTTGTTACGCGACTGTATATTCATTGACACATAATAATAATAATATTGACACACTTTTTACACAAATTATCTTGCCCCAAGTTAAGCATACATAGCCTGTGTTATGGGTTACAAGACAATGATATTATATATTATATATATATATATATATATATATATATATATAAATGAATAGCTGTTCGTTAGTCTCGCTAAAACTCGAGAACGGCTGGACCGATTTGGCAAATTTAGGTCTTGAATTATTTGTGGAAGTCCAGAGAAGGTTTAAAAGGTGAATAAATAGGAAAATGCTGCTAAATTAAATAAAAACAACAAATTTGTTTTTCCTTTGATGTGTCCATATATAATTTATATGAGAGAATTTATTGACGCACGGTTTGACAGTTCTGCTGTGAAACAATTTCATTACGACAGCAGGGTGCATATTTTACGAAGTAATTTTTGATGTTAGGATATATTATTGACAAATTCATATAAAAACATTATTTTATTTATTATATACAGAACAACGTATGTAGTTACAAACCTATCTTGATGACACGGACTTAAAAAAAGAATTATATAAATCGGTTCACCCAGTCGAAAGTTTTGAGGTAAACACATATAAAAAAAATATACCGACGTATTGAGAACCTCCTCCGTTTTTGAAGTCGGTTAAAATACTTAATAAAGTTTTGTGCAAATGAGTAAAACGCAGCTTTTTACATCCTTTGCGGATTCTGTCATAATTGTTCAGAAACAGTTTCTTAATAATTCTTATGAATAAAAGAAAAACAATTTTTAACTGAAAAATTCATTAGGTGCACTGGGCCCTTTTGTGTGGGTAGTGAATGAGACTGAGTGATCACGCTCGGGTTCTTAACGCTGATTCGGAAAATGTCGGATCCAGTCTTCTAGTACGGGATCGTGATCAGTCAGTTCAAAATTTACGTGTACCTATTCTTGGCATAATTACAGAAAAAAATACATAAAAAGCTTTTTCGAAGTAGTCTCCATTGGCTGCAATACAGTCCATTAAACGTTTAGGCCAGTTTTAAATAGAAACTCGCACTTTTTCCATGGGAAAATTCTTCACAACTAATCGTACGGAATGTTTTAGGAACTCCAAATTATCACGACGTTCAGAGCAAGCCGTACTCTCTACAACTGATCTAATAAATCATAATCCCGTGGATTAAGATCGGGGCTAGACGACGGCCAGTCTTCAGCACTGATGAATTCCTAAACCAAGTTTCCAATCAAGACTGCGTAGACCGAGCTTTATAACCCGGCGCCGCGCGTCATGTTGGAAGGACCATTCTTGGTTATTGAACATGGTGTTGTTAAAGGAATAGCTTCACAAGAATGGTGATCTTGATACACTTGTACTGATGTTTTGATACCTTTTTCACAGAATATGGCTGAAACCATTATATTAGACTCAATATGTGAAGTAATAAAGGATGTGTGATGTGAAGTAATGTGAAGGAGTAAGCATATATTTTCACTAGCTACGTCGCTGTTCAAACCGAACCATATTCATGCTTGCATATTACTTGACGCCAGAAAATGCTGGCGTATCTTTATATATATATACAAGAGACTAGCTGACCCGACAGACGTTGTTCTGTATATAATAAATAAAATAATGTTTTTATACGAATTTGTCAATAATATATCATAACATCAAAAATTACTTCGTAAAATATTCACCCTGCTGTCGTAATGAAATTATTGTTTCACAGCAGAACTGTCAAACCGTGCGTCAATAAATTCTCTCATAGAAATTATGTATGGACACATCAAAGGAAAAACAAATTTGTTGTTTTTATTTAATTTAGCAGCATTTTCCTATTTATTCACCTTTTAAACCTTTTCTGGATTTCCACAAATAATTCAAGACCAAAATTAGCCTAATCGGTCCAGCGATTCTCGAGTTTTAGCGAGACTAACGAACAGCAATTCATTTTTATATATATATAAGATATTTCTACGTATATAGTCACTCATCACGATATCTCTGGAACCCTTAGAGCTAAAGACTTGAAATTTGGTAGGAATATTCTTTTCACCGAGTAGATGTAGTAGTATCAGCTCGATCCATTTGACCGCGTGCAACGCAATTCAACGCTGTTCAACCTGATTCCTGCCGCCGAATTTCACCTTCGCACGACACGCCACAAGTTACGATATCATCCCCACCATCTGGATGTGTGGCGGTCCTCCACAGTGCGGTTTTCAAGGAGCTTTCTTCCTCGTACCACGAAGCTGTGGAATGAGCTTCCTTGTGCGGTGTTTCCGGGACGATACGACATGGGTACCTTCAAGAAAAGCGCGTACACCTTCCTTAAAGGCCGGCAACGCTCTTGTGATTCCTCTGGTGTTCAGGAGAGTGTGGGCGGCGGTGATCACTTAACACCAGGTGACCCGTACGCTCGTTTGTCCTCCTATTCCATAAAAAAAAAAAGATGTCAGCTAAGAACGGATTTTCCAAAATTCCATCCGCAAGAGTTTTTTTTTATTATGAACAGATCAACGTCTGTCGGGTCAGCTAGTATTAAAATTAATGTAAACAAAGCGAAGGTACCGCGTGTATTCACTGTTATTCACTGTGTACCAAGTTGTACGGTATGAGTTCAAAATGATGGCGGATGCGAAGCCATACATTGTCTTGGAAATGTATGAGATATGAAAGGCAGATAATAATGAAGCATTGTATAAAGCTCCTTATCTTTACAAATCAAATCGAAATAAAAAACCAGTCAAGTGTGAGTGGAAATGGCGCTCGAAGGTTTTTTTTTCTGAATACAGATCTAGAATATTTTTGCCCCTTACTCTGTTAATGTTGTCTTGGATTAAGGATGTGTCTCCGCTGTGCTCCAACTAGATACCGCACTACCTACGAACAATAGCTTTTTGACACATCTTGACACTCAATGGCATCTTTAAAATTTTGTAGCATACGCTTCGTAGTATTTTACATTGAGATTAATTAAATACAAAATATTTACTGATGATATGTGATCCCAGTGTCTTTCTTATTTCTTGTAGTATTATTTTAACAAAGTTTTACTACGCAACTGGGCATTTTAGTTTCAATTATTAGCAAAGTTTAACAGAACATGTGGCACGTCAACGTTACACATTGTTCGAGACTGGCTCGAGCTGGCACTTGGACGTACATGCAGCACTTTGCGACTACGCCTGCGGTATCTTGTTGGAGCGTAGCGGAGACCAATCCTTAATCTATGATTGCTTACTATAGAATTTAAAGTGCGATTAATTTACGTAAGAAAGCCAATTTATTATAAAATTATTCCGTAAGAAACATTTCATTCCAAAACAAACAGTACAGCATACAAATGGTCAGTTCATTATCGTTGTTATTGTTTTTTATTTATTTTTTGTCTGAGTTTGTTTTTTATTTTTATTTTAAAATATAACTACTAACATTATTCGAGAATGTTATAAATGATGATGTAATCAAATTATTAAAATCTTGTATTAAATATAGAATTCTCATGTCATAGTGTTAGTCACAAAACTACTCCGAAACGGCTTAACCGATTGTATAAATTTTTTTGTGTATATTCGGTATATATACTCCTTCCTTAAAGGCCGGCAACGCTCCTGTGATTCCTCTGGTGTTGCAAGAGAATGTGGGCGGCGGTGATCACTTAACACCAGGTGACCCGTACGCTCGTTTGTCCCTCCTATTCCATAAAAAAAATATTCGGTAGGTCCGAGAATAGGTCGTTTACTATTATTGTTTATACTCTAAAATATTCAATAAACTCGAGAACGGCTGGACCGATTTGGCTAATTTTGGTCTTGAATTATTTGTGGAAGTCCATTCTCTGGACTCTGGTTTAAAAGGTTTGAATAAACATGAAAATTCTCGGATTTAACTAAAAACAACAATTTTGATTTTCCTCGGAAGTCTCTCCTGTCGTTTAGAATTCAAATAAAAATAATAGTTTAAAATTAACTAATTAGAATTTTTATATCTTTCTATGTTTCTAAGGAGGTTATTAAATAAACTTCCTTAAAACATATAAAAAAATAACACTTAAAAAAGGATTCATTTTATTTGTTTTAAGTTTATTTTATACAAAGGTTTAGGTCTTTTATTTATCGATTGAGGCAGTACGGAGTCTGCCGGGTCAGCTAGTCTAATATATAAAATTCTCGTGTCGCGGTGTTTGTAGTTAAACTCCTTCGAAACGGCTTGACCGATTCTCATGAAATTCTGAGTGCATATTGGGTAGGTCTGAGAATCGGACAACATATATTTTTCATCCCCCTAAATGTTAAGGGTAGTCCTTTAATTTTTTTTTTTTAATTTGTTTGTTTATTAAAAAATACATACAACTTCAAATTTTTCACCCATCTACGATAAACAGTTACTTTTGTATCGCGATGTTAATATCGGCAATACAACGTTTGCTGGGTTAGCTAGTCATCTATAAGACCTAGATAGGAGTGAATGAAGGATAATAATAATAATAATAAAACCTAATTATTACCAATCTACTATTAAATTAATTTCTTACAGTTATATTACAGTTTTACCTATGATTGCACCCATTATAATAAATATTACTTATTGTTACAATTGTTTACATTCATAAGAAAATTTCTTGAGTATAGGCCTCCTCCAGCTTGTTCCATGCCTCTCTGTCCATTGCTATATTTTTCCATAAGTATCCTGCTGTAATGTCTTCTCTCCACCTTCTCCTAGGACGTCCTATTCTCCTTTTTCCTATTGGTCCTTCCCACATAGCTGCCTCTGATATCCACCTATTGTCTCTACATCTTGATATATCTCCAGCATAATGTAGGATACTGAAAAGGAAGCAAAAACAAATAGAAAACCGTTATAAATTTTACGCAAAAGACTAAGCATAGGCTAAATTACTAAAAGATATCAGTGCCCACTATTTATGATAATCGTAAGAAATAAATTTCAACATCAAAATATAACTATTCTATATATATATACGGGTAGCACCCGTCTATTTTTATCAATATCGGTCAAACTACGGTTGAATTAGATAAAATTATATTAATAATTCGTAGAATAGGTGTCAGTGAGTCGTAAAACAATAAAAAAGCATAATAGTTTAAAAAACTAAAAATCACGCTAAAAAGAAAATAATTTGGTATTCGAAAATCGGTTAAAGATGGTTGAAACTTAAAATTAACATCAATTCCCGCCTTATCGACGATAGATGAAAATTATATACCTTTATAAAAATCTTATATTGTTTTTTTTTTTATAAATTGAAAAATGGAATAGTTTTATCAAATAAATGTATTGTCGTCGGTCCTCGATAAATCTACGAAGTGTGATCCGTTCACACTTCGGACCGTTTAAAGTGGGTCAAAATCGTTCCAAAATGAGTCGTTTACAAACAAAGAGCATGTAAAATGGTATCTTTTATCACAAAATTTGACAAATTGTATGTAAATTTTACATTTTTATATACTTGTATTATAGATACATATGTATAATATACTAGCTGACCCGACAGGCGTTGTTCTGTAGATAATAAAAAAAATCTGTTTTATAGGAATTTGCCAATAATATTTCAAAACTTCAAGAATTACTTAAAAAATGCTCCCTGTTGTTATAATGAAATTATTTCACAGCGGATCTGTCAAACCGTGCGTCACTAAATTCTCTCACAGAGAATATGTCCGTACAAAACAAATATTGAAAATAAAAATAATTATGGGTCCCAAATCGAAATAAAAACTATCCTATCTCTCAAGTTGGACCAAACAGCACTCCATGAAGTAATCCCCATTGAAATCCGTTCATTATTTTAGGAGTCCATCGCGGACAAACAACGTATCAGGTAATTTATATATTATATTACTAGCTGCTCCAGCAAACGTTGTATTGCCGATATTAAAATCGCGATACAAAAGTAACTGTTGATCGTCGATGGGTGAAAATTTGAAATTGTATGTATTTTATAATGCTGACTCATAATTAAAAAAATTTAAAAAAAAATGTAAAAAAAAAATTGGCGTGGTTTTGATGTTGTCCGATTCTCAGACCTACCCAATATGCACTCAAAATTTCATGAGAATCGGTCAAGCCGTTTCGAAGGAATTTAACAACAAATACCGCGACATGAGAATTTTATATATTAGATAAAGATATTAGAGGACGTAAACTACTTAGGAAATAATATGTAAGTGATTGTGTAACTTTGAAAAGCTTACATCGCAGAATGAAAGGTAGATCTAAGAAAATCTTGGTGGGAATGTAGACGAAGCTTTTGAGGTTAGCTCGAGCTCTTTGTACAATTAGAGAGTTTAATGTGGGAAGTATACAATATAATTATAACCTTTTACTAACGATTCAAATGAAAGATGGCGGGAAATAGATAAGAGAATGCAGCTATGCACATACTATTGTTTGTTTGTTTGTTTTTAAGTAAAAATTAGATTTTTTTTAATGAAAGAGCGAAATGAGTACATTTCCCACTTGGTGTACGTGTTCTTCTGAAGATATCCTTGTCGTATTGACCTGGAAACACCGCATTTATCACGGGGAGTGTTTCGAAGAGCTATTTCACCTGATTCCTGCCGCCGAATTCCATGTTCGAACGAGGATTAGGTGTTTCCGGGATGATACTACAAGGGTACCTTCAAAAAAAGCGCGTACACTTTCCTTAAAGGCCGGCAACGCTCCTGTGATTCCTCTGGTGTTAAAAGAGATTGTGAGTGGCGGTGATCAGTTAACACCACCCTTCTGTTCATCCTCGTTCGTCCTCCTTTCCATAAAAAAAAAACAGGTAGTCATTTGACAGTGTTTTTATGGAAGAAATTAAAAGACCGCTATGTTCAAACGCCACACGTCTAGTTGGTGAGAATGATAGCCAAATTTGTGGCGTGTCATACGAAGGTGGAATTTGTCGGCAGGAATCTGGTAAAACAGGTCTTCGGTGATGCAGTCGGTAGGAGACACAAATAGGCGACGTCTCTACGCAACGCCTGCTGTTTTAAATGCAGGCCCAGCTATGGTTATGTGAGATTTTCTAGCTTTAGGTCACATATTTTAAATAACATCTGATGGTAAAAATAAACATATTTCTGCATATATATAGTATGTCTAGTATCTGTAGTATATATACAGAGCTCGCGGTAGTTGTAGTGAAGGTGATACAGGTGCGGGGTTCACAGCTAGGGTCAGGTCCCCACGTTTGATCGAATGCAGTCATCCGTTGCCTAACTTCCGGGATTTAAATGTTAAGTGCAAAGGGGAGACCTACCGAGCGAGACCGCTTAACAAACAAGTCATTACCTACTTGTCTAGTTTTATATACATACAACTGAAATTCATATAATATCAGTTTTTTTATGGAAGAGGAGAACTAACGAGCATACCTGTCACCTGGTAAGTGATTACCTCAGCCCATACTCTTTTGTTCTTCCAGAGGAATTGAATTACAAGAGCATTGCCGATTTTCGTCGATCGTAAACACATTGGTCAAAAAAAAAAAATCAAATTCAAAATTTCTATATTTGGTATTAAAATATATATACAAAATTACTTAAATCTAGTTATTAAAGCAATTTACAATTAAGCCTTATATATATGTAGGTATCAGAAAACTTATTTCTACAACTCTTTTACGTATTGAGGGATAAAACTTTATTATGCTTAAAAACTAATACATGAGGTTTGTTGGGGAATCCAGGAAACTGGGAAAACCGCTTAACAAACAAGTCATTACCTACTTGTCTAGTTTTATATACATACAACTGAAATTCATATAATATCAGTTTTTTTATGGAAGAGGAGAACTAACGAGCATACCTGTCACCTGGTAAGTGATTACCTCAGCCCATACTCTTTTGTTCTTCCAGAGGAATTGAATTACAAGAGCATTGCCGATTTTCGTCGATCGTAAACACATTGGTCAAAAAAAAAAAATCAAATTCAAAATTTCTATATTTGGTATTAAAATATATATACAAAATTACTTAAATCTAGTTATTAAAGCAATTTACAATTAAGCCTTATATATATGTAGGTATCAGAAAACTTATTTCTACAACTCTTTTACGTATTGAGGGATAAAACTTTATTATGCTTAAAAACTAATACATGAGGTTTGTTGGGGAATCCAGGAAACTGGGAAAACCTGGCTATTTGCTATTGAAAACACATTGGTACGTGGCGGACGAGGATCGAACCGGGGGCTCCTTGGTGAGAGTCAACGGTTCAACCTATTACGCCACTGACCCTAATAGATCTTATATTAAAATAACAACTTGTTATTAGTAAAAAAATTTATCGATACGTATAGATTTTTTTAGTAGTTTTGTTATTTCTTCTGTCTCATTTTCCGAAACGGATGTACCGATTTTCACGGGAATTTTAGCGCCTAGTTATGTAATGGACATAACATTTGAGATTACATTTTAGAAAACGCATTAGCAGAGTCAAATGGGTTGATGCTATATTACATCTATATAATGTATAACTGGAATAGTATTACTATTATTTTCACTCACATCAAGATTTCCTGTTTATTTGTAAATATTCAAATGTATCAAGGACCGATGACAATACAATTTTCAATTTATTATTATTCTTGCAAGACATGACATTAGAGTACTTTTTTGCATCGGATCATATAGATCGTAATAAATATAATTATTGGAATGATCAATTTGTAAATATTGTGTTGAAGCAGTGGCAATCCACTTATTAAAGCCCTTTCCGATGAGGTGATAAAAGAAAAACGTTTATCTATTGAGTACTAGTAGAACTAGTAGTAAATACATTTGTAATCTTTTTTTCGCCCGTTTTCACCCAATGCCACACTTATTGGACCCCCTCTCTTCCCCTTTAACATGTAACATAATTTATGAATGGCCACTAAGTGATCACCAGGATAGTGAAATGTATAGAATGAAATCATTAAACGTAAGTTTGACTCAATTAAAAACGTCTGATTTACATAAGAAATTGCACCCGTATGTTGAACCGATGACAAAATATTATTATAATTTCTTTGGCCTTGTATGTAACCAAGATTACCAGGATATTTAATATATATCGAGACTTATACTTTTAATGGTAGAGTTTCTACAATAATTTTTCGATTTTTTATTATATGTTAATTATATATACATATATATTGATTCTTAAAAAGTTATTGATGTCATTTTACTGATTTTGAAGTATGTTATATATATATAAATACTAGCTGACCCGGCAAACGTTGTTTTGCCATATAAAGTATAATTCACGCGATAGTTTCATAAAAAATAAATAGCCTATGTGTTATTCTGGTGTGTAAGCTATATTATTGTAGAGTTTCATCAAAATCCAATCAGTAGTTTTTGCGTTAAAGAAGTTCAAACATACATCCAGACATACAAACTTTCACATTTATAATATTATTAGGATTCGCCTGGCCACACACACTTAACCATCAGTAGGTACTGTTGTTGTTGTTTTAAATAAAATAATAAAATGTCTCTTCAGTTTTATAATATACTTATATATATATATATATTAAATTACAAGTATATATATTAACGGTTACAAAAGTAGAAAATGATATATTTTAAATTTAACATGTAACACCGTTTTATTGGATTGTCTTGTTTCTAACTATGTACTCGTATATAACGGAATCTTTCACCGTTATTTTTACAAACTTCAAGACGATCGCGTCCGATTGAAAGTTTGCATTCGTGTTGATGACCCATGACATGCAGTTTGGCCACATGAGTAAATTTTTAATGAAAGGTTATCATCAATATAATATGGTTCTTATTTCTTACTAGCTGACTCGGCAAACGTTGCTTCCCGTTTCTTGGACACTGCAACATTACTTTATTTTTCTAAAATAAAAGAATTTTATAACATAAATGTAGCCTAAGTTACCCTTATTACATCAGCTACTTGCAAATAAAGTCAGTCCCGACAACATCGGCCCAGACATTTCAGAGATTAGCCGGAATACACAGACAAATATAAAAAATGTTATTTTCGTGTATATATTAATATACATGTAGTAAAAAACGGTTATTTGTTTAGATAATATGAAATCTAATTATAAGATTCTCGTGTCATGGTGTTAAACATTGAACTCCTCCGAAACGGCTTGACCGATTCTCATGAAATTTTGAGTGCATATTGGGTAGGTCTGAGAATCGGACAACATCTATTTTTCATCCCCCTAAATGTTAAGGGTGGTCCACACGAATTTTTTTTTAATTTTTTTGACACATTTTTTTTAATTTGTTTGATTATGAGTCAGCATTAAAAATACATATAACTTCAACTTTTCACCCATCTACGATCAACAGTTAATTTTGTATCGCGATTTTAATATCGGCAATACAACGTTTGCTGGGTCAGCTAGTAAATATATAATATAAGTCTATCAAATACCTAAACTTGACAGTGAGATATAATTTATATTAAATAAATGAATTCCCCACTTTTAAGTAGCTTATTCTCTGTACCCATTAGTTACTCATGTGGTTTGGCATTTATGATTTTTTTTTAAATTATAACTCTTTTTAGATGTTAAAATGTGTTGATTGTAGAATCTTTTGATATTACAAATATATAATAATAATAACTATTATAAATAGTAATAAATAAATTATTAAAATTAAAACTTCTATTAAGACTGTCATAAATGTATGTTTATAGGTACTCACTAGTGCAAATACTTTCTCGTTAGTTAAGAATAACTTACAGTTATAAGTAACTAAGTAATCGTTAAATTTTTTGCACGTATATTAATAACTACTAATATGATTCGCGTGTTTGTTTTATATCATAATATAAGACACTTATTGTGAATTAACTGAACGATTATTGCCTTACTAATAATTACATATGGCGTGCATCTACGCATCACCAAACATTAATGGATATGAGACCGGGATGTTTTACCACAGTGTTTTACCAAAGCCTTTTACATCCTAGTTTATACGCAAGTACTTACCCCCTACTGCTTTATACTTCAAAGCACTACAAAACTAATACACATTCGAAACTTATTTCTTTTGCCTTTCTGATATTTTCGCAGGCAGGCAGTATGATATTAGAGGACGGCCTGCGATTTCGCTCACGTTTCAAATGTTTACCCAGAAATTGGACAGTTCAAGTGCTCACAGTTTAACGACCTATTAATTTGTGTATTTAACTTCATTATGGAAAATAAAGTTTTCAGTGAAAAATCCCATCAAAATCGGTCCAGCCCTTTTTAAATTTACACAAAGTCAGACAGAAGTCAATATTAATATTATACATCATCGATTTTTTTTTAAGACAATAAGTGACGAGACGAGCAGGACGTTCAGCTGATGGTAATTGATATGCCCTGTCCATTACAATGCAGTGCCGCTCAGGACTCTTGAAAAACCCATAAATTCTGATCGGCACCACAATTGCGCTCGTCACCTTGAGACAGAATGATGTTAAGTCTCATTTGCCCAGCAATTTCACTAGTTACGGCGCCCTTCAGACCAAAACACAGTAATGCTTATATATTACTGCTTCACGGGAGAAATAGGCGCCGTTGTGGTACCCATAATCTATCCGGCATCCTGTGCAAAGGAGCCTCCTATTGGTATATCGTTTTTAAAACTACCATGGAAATTTTTAAAATTAATTCAATCGAAGCTCGTTGGGATTCGTGATTGAGATACTTCCCGTTTGTGTGCCATAGCCTTGGATGGCGATACAACCTTTAGAACGTATTATTTGAATTAACTGGTAGGAATTAAGCAAACACTACATTTAATTACGGGCACCTTGCAGTATACATCAGTGAAAATCACATACGAATCGTGTAAGCCGTTTCTGAGATAGCGTGTCCAAGAACACAGATAAACAGATTAATTGGTTTAAAAATTTAAGCACAGACAAGGCACATTTAATACATAATTATAAATAAGGGTCTATAGTTACTTATATATTATGTTTACATACCTATACAAAGTACTTAAGTATCACTTATAGTACTGTTCAAGCGAACTGAGGTCATTTGAGCAAGCGTTGGTATGGATTTATGCTTATCATAAGAAACAAAAAAAATATACTATAATAATAACTAGCTGACCCAGCAAACGTTGCATTGCCATAAAAATGTAATAAAAATAATGAATATGAAAATTTTTTGGGGCATACAAATAGATGACGACTGATTCTCAGACCTACCGAATATATTGTACATAAAATTTATCTTACACCAATAATTATTATAATCGATTGTCATCTTGCAACCCTATTGCGGGTCTAATGACACATATATTAAAGACTAGCTGTTACCCGCGACTTCGTTCGCTTAAACACATGACTAAGCGCGTAGAACTTTATATCTTAAAACTTTATTAACTTTATTTTAAATGAAGATATCGCCATATTTTATCAATTTATATAAAAATAATCTGATAGATAGTTAACAACTGTAAGTAATGTACCAACTATAATAAGCTAAAATTAAGTTTCTTTTTTACCTCCTGAGAGAAGGAAAGATATAAAAATTCTAATTAGTTATTCATTTTAAACTATTCTTTCAATTTGATTTCTGAACGACGGGGGTACATCAAAGGAATAATAAAATTTTTGTTTTTATTTAATTCCGAGCATTTTCATATTTATTCACCTTTTAAACCTTCTCTGTACTTCCACAATTAATTTAAGACCAAAATTAGCCAAATCGGTCCAGCCGTTCTCGAGTTTTAGCGAGACTATCGAACAGCAATTCGATTTATATATATTATATATATATAGATATTAAAATCCGGAAGATAACTATTGCAAACGCAAATATTACACTTTGAAAAATATTAAATGTTAAAGTGTTAAGTATACGTATAATTAAATTATTTTTATATACAATTAGAGAGAATATTTTTTTATTTTAACACTTGTATATACATTGAAATTTTTAATTCTCATCCATTGCTGGTGGTTCAGTAAATATGTCGGTTACAAGAGGCTTGGTAGCTGAAGTATGATACAAATGGTTGACGAGTTGACCGGCTAACGTCAGGGTGTTGAATTTGCGTGACGGTGTGCGCGCGCATCGATAAATTTCAGTCTGATAAGTTCCTAACGCGCCAAAACAGGTATTACTTAAAAAATTGAGAAAGTAAATTGAAATAATGTAAAAATAAGTAAAAATCACAGCCAATGTAGATTTGTAACAATTTGCTGTTCAGGATTCTTGAAAAACCCAAAAATGACCCTGAGCGGCACTACAATTACGCTTGTCATCGTCAGACGTAAGATGTTAAGTCTCATTTGCCCAGTAATTTCACTAGCTACGGGGCCCTTCAGACCGAAACACAACAATATCTACACATTACTGCTTCACGGCAGGAATAAGCGCCCTTGTTGTACCTATAATCTAGCCGGCATCCTGTGCAAATGAACCTCACACTGGCTTAATAATATCAAATTCAGTTAGGACGTAGTAGTCAGTAATAGAGCATATCAACTACATACACATGTAGAACGACTAGTATGCGCAAACATCATAATATAATTTATACTTTAATGAAATTGCAATAAAAACTCCACAATATAACTCAGCTTAAATCATCATTTATTAAACGCATGGCCTCGTGTATGATCGTGACATACATAGCAAAGTGCTATATCATATTTGGTAACATGTTCATAAGTACTATGTATTAAAATCCAAAAAAATTGATTGATATCTCAATAATGTTGAAGATTGGATGATTATACTTTTAGATCTTTTTCCTATTCACGTCATTCATTTATTCATTCGAAAATGGTTAAGATATTGTCACCAAATTAATTTAAAATATAAGGTATATATTTGTATGGAGATATGTGTCCAAAGGTAAATAATACGACAGTATATCTATACACATACTAAAGTCGGAACAGAGTTAAAAGAGTTAGTTTAATATTGTTCTAATAATAAAAGTATTTTACTGATTTTTTATCTGTTGGTCTGTATGAATGTCCTGTCGGATTTCTGCAGAATAAATCTTATACAAGTTTTGCAAGAACATCAACAAGAGTTTGAGACTACATATAGATCATACGTAAATATACTACAAATTATCACTCTAGATGCAGATATAGTGTTTTTGTGTTTATACCATCCCGTGGCTGAAGTTCGGGATTGCTTGAGGTTACTAGCAACCTCATAAAATTAGAAGAAAAATATATACCGTTAAGTGAGATATTTTATTCTTCAATAAAACTAAGATTTTTTATTCTTGCTTTTCGCGCACTCTCATTGTCTGAATTGTCATATGTAATGAAATGTCATTTACTGAATAATTTGTATTGCGAATATATAGGGATTTGTATGCCAATGAACTATAGGTTGTGGATAGGTAATCATCAACGTATTTTGTACTAAATCCTTCTCCAAAACACATGCATCTTATGGTATAAATGTTAATCAAACATAACATAGTATCAATCAGGCTCTCCGTTTATTAGTACTAAGTTTATGCATTTGTCTGATATTGCGACTCTTGTTTTATAGCAACGTAAGCAGTGATTAAGTATATTATATATATTTTACGTACCGGAAGACGCAGTGTTGGTAGGCCCCAATATGGACCGACAATCTGGTCAAGAAGAGGGCAGCGCAGGACCGATCGTCGTGGAAATCTTTGGGGGAGGCCTTTGTCCAGAGGTGGACGTCTTCCGGCTGTTGATGATGATGGAGTTTTTGTTTTGAAGTGATTGAGTTTTATAATTTTATTTATTAATTTGCAATACGTAATTATTCTTATTCGTTTTAGCTTCCTAAAAAGTGATCCAAAGATTTCACATCACGTATAAATCTTAATATATATAAATTACGTGACACGTTGTTTGTCCGTGATAGACTCTTAAGCTAATGAACGGATTTTAATGGGGATTACTTCATGGAGTGCAGTTTGGTCCAACTTGAGAGATTGGATAGTTTTTATTTCGATTTGGGACCTATAATTATTTTATTTTCTATATTTGTTTTGTATGTACATTCTTTCTATGAGAAAATTTATTGGTGCACGGTTTGATGGTTCTGCCGTAAAACAATTTCATTATAACAACAGGGAGTATGTTTTATAAAATAATTCTTGATGTTATGAAATATTATTGACATATTCATAAAAAAAAAACAGTATTGTTTATCATCAACAGAACAACGCCTGTCGAGTCAGCTAGTATATTATAAAGTACTTGTTGATCCGACAGACGTTGTTCTGTATAAAATAATGTTTTTATATGTATTTATCAATAATATTTCATAACATCAAAAATTACTTAGTAAAATATGCACCATGCTGTCGTAATGAAATTGTTTCACAGCAGAACTGTCAAACCGTGCGTCAATAAATTCTCTCATAGAAATTATGTATGGACACATCAAAGGAAAAACAAATTTGTTGTTTTTATTTAATTTAGCAGCATTTTCCTATTTATTCACCTTTTAAACCTTCTCTGGACTTCCACAAATAATTCAAGACCTAAATTTTCCAAATCGGTCCAACCGGTCTCGAGTTTTCGATACTAACGAACAGCAATTCATTTTTATAAATATAGATGTTTAAATTACAACTTCTATGCGATTACTTGTTCATATAAAGTAGCTTTCCAGTGTGAAGCAAAAAAGTATCCATTTTTATCTTCGGATTGTTTGATCAAGGTCACCTAGTTGAAACTGGTCCCTGACATCAGATAAAATTCACATTATAATTGATCTTCTCTTCGAAAAAACCGGCTAGTTTGCTGCAATAAAAAGTTGCGGATCAATACAGTTTAGTTTGAAAGGATGTTTCACTGTCTAGAACCGGTCGTTTGCACCAGAAAATATCTTAAGACATCTTTAGACTTTTGTCTTTAACTCTTATAAATTGACGACCGCGGATACATTTTTACCAGTGGGACGCTCCTTTGCCCAGGATGCCGACTAGATTATAGGTACAACAACATGGCCTATTTCTGCCGTGAAGCAGTAATGTGTAAGCATTATTATGTTTAAGTCTGAAGGGCGCCGTAGCTAGTGAAATTACTGGGCAAATGAGACTTATGAGTCTCGAGGTGACGTGCGCTATTGTATTGCCGCTCAAAATTTTTGTGTTTTTCAAGCATGCTGCATTGTAATGGGCAGGGCGTATCAATACCATCAACTTAACGTCCTGCTTAATGTAGTGTTGGTAGGCCCCCACAAGATGGACCGACGATCTGGTCAAAATCGCCGGAATACGTTGGATGAAGTCTGTCAGGAACGACCGTCGTGGAAATCTTTGGGAGAGGCCTTTGTCCAGCAGTGGACGTCTTCCGGCTGATGATGATGAATGTCCTGCTCGTCCTGTCTCTTAATTTCATAAAAAAATACAGTTCTATTCCTTTAACACCAACATATTAAGTACATGTTTTGTAGAAAGGACTCTAAAACATTCACTAATAATGTTAGTAGTTACAAACATAATATTATTACTATAAGAATACGAATTATTACTATAATATTACAGCTTTAATCTATATCCTTTTATACTTATAAATGGAGACCCGGATCTTTCCTTCGGTTATACTGTGAAAACTATTGAACCGATCGGAATAATATTTATACCATTCGATGAAGCGTGTGTCAGAGAAGGTTTTGGTACAAAGTTTGTCGGTTCCGCACTTGTATGTAATATAAAAGCTATGAAAAGCTGAGATAGTGCGAAAACGCTATTTAAAAATGGTTCTGCGAATATGTTCACGAATTTTTTTTTGAACTGTATAAAAGCTGACGTAGTGTGCCGCCATCTGGGGCAAAGGATATGATGTATAGTTTAGGAACCGTCTCCACGAAAATACTTGTTTCTTTCGTGCAACTGCAAGCAATTAGCTTGGAAAAGTTTACAGTTGGATGAAACAAAACAACAGAGTGACATTAGCTCTATAAGTATATTTATAAGATACTAGCTGACTCGACAGACGTTGTTCTGTAGATAAATTGTTTCACATCGGAACTGTCAAACCGTGCGTCACTAAATTCTCTCATAGAAAAAAAATCCATGCAGAACAAATATTGAAAATAAAAATAAATTATGGGCCTCAGATCGAAATAAAAACTATCCTGTCTCTCAAGTTGGACCAAACTGCACTCCATGAAGTAATCCCCATTAAAATCCGTTCATTAGTTTAGGAGTCCATCGCGGACAAACAACGTGTCACGTAATTTATATATATTAAGATATTGTTAGTCTATAGTCTCTTGCTATATCAATAACAATGACGTTCTTTACATATAGACAATTCACGTCTGATAAAAACCAAGTCGAAATATGGAACATGCCACAAATTACACCATAATAAGGTTCGACTGCTATATTTATACATTGCCGCATTTACTCCAGTTGCTTAGAATATTCTTGGTCAATAAGTAGCAATGTAAATCATTATTTTATTCAGTTCAGATTTGATTCGGACAGTGACACTTGACGTACGACTAAGGAGAAAAATGCGCTTACACTGTCTTTAAGTACAGTTGCTGTTCCGATATCAGACTGCGAATGATATATCCTTATATCTGTACGTTATTGATCCATAAAGTAAGGATTAGTACGCCTAAAGAAGTTATCATTTCAAAAACGTATCTGTTGTATAAGTCTGGTTTTTAAATATTCGTCGGATTGTCTGACGCAATATGCGAAGAGGAATTAAATAATAATAAATCTCGTGTATTATAATACTAATTGTTGTTCTATAAATTAATGACTAACAATATAAGAAAATTCTCTCCGAAAGGTTGGGCCTGATATTTTTTTTTATTTTATGAAAATAAGGAACGAGACGAACAGGACTTTGAGTTGATGGTAATTTGTACGTCCTGCCCATTACAATGCAGAACCGCTCAGCATTTTTGAAATACCCAAAAATTCTGAGCGGCACTACAATTGCGCTCGTCACCTTGAGACATAAGATGTTAAGCCTCATTTGCCCGCTAATTTCACTAGGACGGTCGGCGCCCTTCAGACCGAAACACAATAATTTTAAAACACATTACTGCTTCACGGCAAAAATAGGCGCTACAGTATAAGTTATAGGATGGGTTACACATAATTACGAATCTACAATTGTGACTTTACGTACTCGAATAGCCCAAGTTCCTTATTTTGAATACGCGGACGTCGTAGAACAAGTATTCATATAATGTCCCCAACACCGACTTTGGTCCTAAATAGGGGTGCATGAATTCATTAGGTAATACCTACAATATGAAACCGTGAGAGTAACCTTCTCTAATTGAATAGTCTAGGATTCTCTCACATACACATAAACTCTATCATAATAAATGTGAAAGTGGGTTGTAAACCGTAGCTTCACTGACCGGATTAAAACATTTCTTATTCGAAATTATTTAGAAACTATTTCACGTGGTGGCTTATACTGTTTTTTTAATAGCCACAACTATTAAAACAATTTTTAAATAATATTTATTTATGATGTTGAATCTACGGCTATAACAGATATAAAGAACAATAATTTACAGTTTTGTACAACGTCAATATTTTTCCTATAGTTTTCGACTATCTAAAGCTTTTAATTATCTTAATCAGAACTTTAATGCCCGTGTTCCAGGAAGCATAGTGTGATCATATTGTGTATTGTGTAGCTGTCTTTTATATATATACTAGCTGACCCGACAGACGTTGTTCTGTAGATAATAATAAAAAATACTGTTTTATAGGAATTTGCCAATAATATTTCAAAACATCAAGAATTATTTTGTAAATAATGCAGCCTGTTATTATAATGAAACTGTTTCACAGCGGAACTGTCAAACCGTGCGTCACTGAATTCTCTCATAGAAAATATGTAAAAGAAATATTGAATATAAAAATAATTATGGGTCCCAAATCGAAATAAAAACTATCCTATCTCTCAAGTTGGACTAAACTGCACTCCATGGAGTAATCCCCTTTAAAATCCGTTCATTAGTTTAGTCCATCCCGGCCAAACAACGTACTTTATATATATATATATACTAGCTGCCCCGACAGACGTTGTTCTGTAGATAGTAAAAAAACAACTGTTTTATATTTCAAAACTTCAAAAATTATTTCGTAAATATGCTCCCTGTTGTTAGAATGAAATTGTTTCACAGCGGAACTGTCAAACCGTGCATCACTAAATTCTCTCATAGAAAATATGTCCATACAAAACAAATATTGAAAATAAAAATTATTATGAGTCCCAAATCGAAATAAAAACTACCCTATCTCTCAAGTTGGACTAAACTGCACTCCATGAAGTAATCCCCATTAAAATCCGTTCATTAGTTTAGGAGTCAATCGCGGACAAACAACGTGTCACGTAATTTATATATATTAAGTTATATATATATATATATATATATAGACGTCTTCTGGACATACGAAAATAAAAAATCGAAGATCCACAAATTTTATTTTGATTCAAAAGGTTCCTGCTAGCGTCTGTATTGCTAATTACGTAACAGTCTTTATGGTTATAAAAATGTTCGTCACGTGTGATGTTCGTGTCGGTGTTGCTTTATTTACATCGGATCCGGTACTTGTAATGCGTAACTGGACGTCACCAACGCGTCGTCGTCAGCGTTCACGTGACGTGTCATTTGCATTGTTCTAATGGCTCGAATAGACAGACGAATTGTACGACAGCTTTTTGAGGCGCGGGAGTTTGAACTGTCGATACAAAGCTGCAATTAACTCGAAAATATTATTGAAACAGACAGGATAATTGGCCACGAGTGAGTATGCCTCGTGGTGATCGAATTGAACAAACTATAACTGTATGAAACAAGTGAGGCCAAGAGATCGGTAATGGAACTATGTGGCGGTAGCAACGTAATCTATACTATCGACACTATTAACACTATTGAGAGACGGACTATACTATACAGGAACTCGTTATAATAATAACAACTTTCTTTCTTCCTGTCTCGTGAAGGAATTTGCTCTTAAACGGATGGTAGAAGCTTGTTTCACAATCGTATGTCTATGAAGTTTTCTATAAACTGTGCCTCTATGAAGCTGTGTCTGAAGTGTGTTCGTGCTCACAATATATACTCATTTCTATCCCTGCCACCGCTCACCGTTCCCCAACCGTTTCCCACGCCTCAAACACTTGTGCAATTTATCAATCTAAGAACACAATTTTACAAAACACCTTTAAGAGAAATTTTAGAATAACAGATGCTTAAGCAATAACTATGGGATCTTCACACCCTGCTACGAGTACGTAGTAAACTCTTTCCTTTATTATCCTCTCCAAACCAATTCTTTGTAAAGGGAGCTATATATTACTTAAACTGCTAAAATGTCCATACTTTGGACACGTCGCAAAAAATAAGTAACTGACCGCATCTGCACATCTTTTACATGCTTTCTAAATTACATTTAGCGGAGTGTAAACTATGACACAAACAATTGATGTTAAGACGGCTAATATTCTTACTTTCTACTAACTAATATTAAAATTATACTATTGAAATCAGTGTTATTTTAACCACACATTGGTTTCTCTTTACTGCTGACTGTGAGAACTTCTATCTTGTCAAATTTCATACATTTTCAAATTTGATAACCTGCGGTGGAAATTGCCTTAAATGGACGAATCTTTAGATTGGGCTAATTTTAGAAATGGGATGTGAGGATTCGATATTAATTTCAATTTGATATACATCCACGCGTTCTTGAGAAGAAGTTTTTACAATTGGAAAAATACTAAATTAAACCATTCCATTAGTTTTTTTTGAGCCATGATAGTCTAAATATGATATGGTTGACAAACTCACACTAAACGTATTAAAAGCAAGCAATTCTTGAATACCAATCACAATTTGAAATATAAATTACTCGCTTTATGAAAAACGCGCGTCCTATTAACCGCTGCTTGTGCAGCCCATTTGGTAGGACCTTTATGTCTATCATATCGTGATTCGTGTGCACGAGGTTGTAATTGAAGTTCACGCACAAACCAAATTTGAAACTATTTATATATTGGAGCTTAGAGATACAGCTACCGCTAATAGAAAAAATTTCTTCAAAATGTAAATCTATATTTATATAAAAATGAATTGCTGTTCGTTAGTCTCGCTAAAACTCGGGAACGGCTGGACCGATTTGGCTAATTTTGGTCTTGAATTATTTGTGGAAGTCCAGAGAAGGTTTAAAAGGTGTAAAAATTATGAAAATGTTTGGAATTAAATAAAAACAACAATTTTGTATTTCCTTTGATGTGTCGTTCAGAAATGAAATTGAAAGAATAGTTTAAAATTAATAACTAACTAGCTGACCCGGCAAACGTTGTTTTGCCATATAAAGTATAATTCACGCGATAGTTTTATAAGTAATAAAATATTGCCTATATATATATTGTACATCATTTTGTTCTATTGTCAATAGTTTTTGCAGCGCACGCAATAATAGGTTTTCGATTTTACACCTTGTGTTACAAAATAGCAATTTTATTACGGATCCCTAATTTTGAAAAAAAAAAACATAGCCTATAGCCTTCCTCGATAAATGGACTACCCAACACTGAAAGAATCATTCAAATCGGACCAGTAGTACCAGAGATTAGCGCGTTCAAACAAACAAACAAACAAACACTGCAGCTTTTAATATTAGTATAGATTAGAATCTTTGTATTTTTCTAACTTTCTCAGGAGGTAAAAAAAACTTAATTTTAGCTACCTATAGTTGGTAGATTAACTACAGTTGTTAACTGTGATGGCAATACAAAGTTTGCTGGGTCATCTAGTCTAATATATAAAATTCTCGTGTCATGGTGTTAAACTTTGAACTCCTCCGAAACGGCTTGACCGATTCTCATGAAATTTTGAGTGCATATTTTGTAGGTCTGAGAATCGGACAACATCTATTTTTCATCCCCCTAAATGTTTAAGGGTTGTCCACACCAATTTTTTTTTTTAATTTTTTTGACATTTTTTTTTAAATTTGTTTGATTGTGAGTCAGCATTAAAAAATACACACAACTTCAAATTTTCATCCACCTACGATCAACAGTTACTTTTGTATCGCGATTTTAATATCAGCCATACAACGTGTGCTGGGTCAGCTAGTAAGTATTATAGATTTCTTATAATAAATATGCTAGTTATGTATGGTTAAAAATAACGAATAAATACATATTTACATAATACACAATATTAATATAAAAAATTAATGATACCACTGATTGAGTTAGAGCGACCACCCACACACAGGTTATTAAATAATACATTTTATTGTACGATTTTACATTGTACCATATTTAAAAAAAGAAATGCGATTCGCGATTTGAATGTCACTCTGTGTGGTAGGTATCTAGACGAATAAATTATCTTAGCATTTAATTTTAAATGTATAGTTTTTAGTATACGTAATATTACGAGGAGACTTTAAGACAAAAATTCAAGATATCATTACTGTTTATTTTATAACACATTTGTGTTTCAAAAAAAATAAACGATTGTAGTTTTGCGATTTCCTAAGCTTGTAACTGAAATATTTTATTTAAAAACAAGCAGACAGAAGTTTACTCATGTGTTTTTTGCAATTCAGTTCGTAAACTTTTTTGCCATGTATTCATTAAAGTAACAATTCTGACAGATGCCCAAAGTATAAGATGAGTCTGAGGCCTAGAATATTAACGCTAGTAAGCTCTAAGGTATTGATCGCAAATCAAACGTGCTGGTGTTATATCCATAGATCACACAATTATATAATGTCATAGCAAGTGAAGTTGTAAGTTGTTTTATCGTAACAATCTGGTTTCCATACCATCTACTTGTATTCCACGTTATTAACGTAGTGGTATTTGAATTTCACTTTACTTGATATTTTTATTCAAAACATTTAATACATATTTATTCAAACATATATGCCTACATAATATAAGTATTCGCATAAATAGAATACCCATTTATGTAATCAACTTGAGGTGATAGAAAAAACATCTACAATATCTATATTTTGATTCTTATACTTTAATTTTATCCTTAATATAACTAATGATCTTCCAATAATTGCAGTGAATCTGGTAAACGAGCTACCAACTTGGAATATGGTACGTCTGAGCTAATCACGTCATAAACTGGTGTTTAAAGCAGATACAATATTTTGTCTCTTACACTATATCATTTGGACAAATATTTGAATAGTTATGAAAACAATCGAGTGCGCGATATTATGGTGCGGTCCGGTGACAGACGAATGGGATGGGCATGCAGGCGGTCGTACGATTGCGGGCGGGGAAGTAATTAATTTCAATCGCCTGCAGTTCCCATTAAAAGTTGCATTTCATTGACTATATGACTTATTCACGCGTTTCTAATTCTGTCTGTCCGAAATAAATAGTTAAACATAGTAAATTGCATATAGTATAGGAGTATGTTGCAGTAGCACCTACCTATAACTTTTTCATCGATACATTCGTACCTATCTATCCTTACAAACTATAGCGTTTATAATACCTATTAGTGGGACCATCTAAATAATTCTTAGTTCTAATTTTATGTAAATTACACAATTACACAATATAGTTGTTCGAACACTTAACTGGAGAACGGCTGGACTGATATTCATGCTTTTTAATTTGTTGGATTTATCTCTTTCCCGAGTAGCATAATAATATACATAAAAATATTGATGAAAAAGAAAATACTTTCTAATGATGAAAATCTCTGGATCTCCTGAACTTATTTTAAAATTTCTATTACCAATAGAAAGCCACATTTTTGTGAGTATTATAGGCTATATTAT
The DNA here is from genome assembly GCF_905404315.1 of Leptidea sinapis. Classification (NCBI taxonomy): domain Eukaryota; kingdom Metazoa; phylum Arthropoda; class Insecta; order Lepidoptera; family Pieridae; genus Leptidea; species Leptidea sinapis. Next base: position 6,961,874 of record NC_066312.1, on the reverse strand, counting down.
ATTAACCCGAAAAATGAAAAGGCTTTTTCGTGGTAGTCGGCTTTAAAAAGTAAGTCGTAGAAAAACGGTCAAACACTAAAAATAATTTATATGGCAAAACTACGTTTGCCGGGTCAGCTAGTATTAACTTATTAAATCAAAGGTCCCATAGAAACAGATGCTCTAAGTAAGTTGACACGTGGTTAGATCTATCTACAAAAGATTTACCGTTTATTAAATTTATTTTCTTTCGTGTAAACTCTAAAGTGATTCATCACTAACCGAGTTTTTATAGACACGTGATGAACTATTGCTTTTTTGTTGTTGGAAACCGTTTTATATCAGATATAGCTGACCCGGCAAACGTTGTTTTGCCATATAAAGTATAATTCACGCGATAGTTTTATAAGTAATAAAATATTGCCTGTACATCATTTTGTTCTATTGTCAATAGTTTTTGCAGCGCACGCAAAAATAGGTTTTCGATTTTACACCTTGTGTTACAAAATAGCAATTTTATTACGGATCCCTTATTTTGAAAAAAAAACATAGCCTATAGCCTTCCTCGATAAATGGACTACCCAACACTGAAAGAATCATTCAAATCGGACCACGGTACCAGAGATTAGCGCGTTCAAACAAACAAACAAACACGGCAGCTTTATATTATTATAAGTATAGATTACGATATCACCCGAATAAGTGCGGTAAGAACTATTGCCACTTTGAGAATATTAACCTACCAAATATTTATCATTATTTTAAATTATTTAATCTATTAATGTCGAGCTTTTAACTTATATACGCCTAAATTTCGTACGTTTTCAGACCACATTAGGAGCTAAGGTCTTATATAAATCTACAGTAGCTAGTTGCAATTATTTATTTTTGAATTTGATTATTAATTATCAAGTTGTGAAACCAAATATATCATCCCAGTCATCTAGATGTGTGGTGTTCCTCCACAGAGAAGTTTCAGGAACTTTCTTCCACGTACAATAAAACTTTGGATGGAATGTGCTTCCTTGTGCCTTGTTTCCTGAACGATACAACATGGCTACCTCCAAAGAAAGCGCGTACATCTTCCACGCTCCTGTGATTCCTCTAGTGTTGCAAGAGATGGGGGCGGTGGTGATCACTTAACACTAGGTGCGCACGTTTGTCCTCCGCTTGTTCAGTAAAAAAAAAACATTTCATTGTTGACTGAATTGTTTGCATTGCCTATATAATGGCGGTAGAACAAAAATATATTTTTGTAATATTTATATTATACCAAAAATAACACGAAATACATCCATTTGAATATCAGTCCTCTCCCATATCAAATGTAGTCAAGTCATTAATGAATAACGTATTAATTACAGATTAATATTCTTAACTTATTTTACTAATTTCGTGTTGGTGACTGACAAAAGTCTCGTTGGGTTTTTTCAAATAGTATCTTATATAATAAATCTGGAAATTATTCATAGATTTCAATCTTGATAAATGATTCCGACTTGGTAAAAGTTGTTTTGTTATTTATATTTTAGTGTCGATGTTACAATCTGACTCAAATCTGTATTTTATTTGTGTGTTGTAGTTATTGCATAACACCAGCACCATCCTAAAGTTAACTGATATTATAAAAATGAAAGTGTCTTCACAAATAACATTTTCGTGTTTATTTTTAATTTTACGTCAAAATAAATATAAGTTAATGTGTGTATATTAATAAAAAATCCTTGAATGAAGTCCTTTTAGCTTAGATAATTTTTCATCACATCATATTTCGAACTGAAAAAGCAGCATCATTACTAATATTGACTACACTACAGTTAAAGTTTATTCGTTTTGTAATCTTGATTAAAGTGGACACAAAACGTAGTGCTGATAAAAGTTCCAGTTCGATTTTCTTGCTTTTTTATGAGTTGACTGTCCTCGTTTTGCTTCGGAACTCAAAATAATATAGCCTATTGTATGTATCATCCATAGCTTTCGCGCTCAATAATGACTTGTGATAGCAAATTTTTGATTCATGGGTCACATAATTGAATTTATTTGAAAATACTGCGCTGATAAGGTAGAGTAACGTATAGGTGAATGAATAAAGGTATTAATAATTGCCGGCTGCTGTTTTCCCGAACCGATACGACTTCCGGCCGTTCACAATATACTATCTCCAGATAGAGATAAATTACTACCTTTTACTGTCAGTAATTAGCTGTCAATAATCTGAAGCTGTCCCAATATACCCGATAAGTCATTCTTATCGCCTTATATTGGGACGCGTGACTTGCAATTTCCATACAAACTTCTATGTGATAGCGTGTACGCATAAGGCGAGTTACTGTCGATAAGTTTATTGGGACAGAAAAGTCAACTATAGTTACAATTTTTATCGCAAGTAAGAGATAGACTGAATATTGGGACCGGCCGTTAGGGACCTTCAAGAAAACAGCATACTTTATAGGCCGGCAAAGCGGCCCCTGTTGTTGCGGATGTCCATGGGTGGTTACCTCACCACTCCCCATAAAGTGAGCTGAATCATCATTTGCCCCCTCATTGATTTTACTATTATTTACTACTAATTACATTACATTATATGAACGAGCGTCACAAAGCTGAGCGTAGCAGTCCAATTTCATTAAATACGCACATATGAAAGTACTCAGTGCATTCTGATATTATTTATAGCATATTCATGGGTGATTTCTAATCCGAAATTAACCTATTAGTGTGAAAATACCTTCATTATAGCAAATACATTATTTTTGTGTAACGGTTCAACACTAAAGGAGGCTTTATAGAAAGTGAATTTCAATACAACCAATTCCAAACTTTTCGATTGAATTAAGAGCAGTTTTTATAAATTCTTGCCATTTGTCACGTAGATACGAATGAATGGAAAGAAAGCTCTATCAATTTGTAATCAAAATAAGAAATCGAAACCCGGCGGATGTCTATCTAGAAGAATTTTTAATATCGTCTTCAAAATAAGCAAGGAAATCAATATTTGCTTTGATTTAATGTCTATTGTAGATCGTAGTCGCAATTGTAATAACTTCTTAGGTATACTTATATTAGGTCAGACTCTCAGTTTCTGGATTGTAATTATTACTGATGCATACTTTACGACAAGACGAGCAGATTATGGTAATCGCCCTGCCCGTTACAATGCAGTGCCGCTCAGGATTCTTGAAAAACCCAAAAATTCTGAGCGGCACTAAAATTGCGCTCGTTTTCTTGAGACATAAGATGTTAAGTCTCATTTCTCTAGAAAATTCACTAGCTACAGCGCCCTTCAGAGCAAAACACAGAAATGCTTACATATTACTGTTTCACGGCAGAAATAGGCGCCGTTGTGGTATCCATAGTCCAGCCGGCATCCTGTGCAAAGAATCCTCCCACTGGTAAATCCAAGCTTTTATAAGTTAGCTGCGCCATAAATGGCAGGTTAGCTCTTCACCTAAGTATACGATACGTTGTTTTTAGCAGGAATTGTATCGCACATAAGGTTGGCCGCTCCTGTCTAGCACATCTAATAAACGTCTTCCGTTGCTCGACTCAGTGTAGTAAAATTACACAATTCTTTACTTAAAACGTGCATAAATTAGACCGTTTCAACGCTTGTATGCCCGCATGTTTCAGTTAATGGTTTTTAATTCCGCTATCTGTGTACTTCTTTTGTACCTATATTTTAAAGACTTTAGTAGTTTACATATTTTGTCACATACATTGTCTATATATAGCATCTTAAACTGTTTTTTTTACATTTGCCTTGTTGCAATACTTTAATCTTGCATCTATTGGCATTTATAGTATTGCAATAACTACGAAAAAAATACTTACATATATCTTTAAACATAACCCAGGCTTAAAATGGCGCATATTTTTTTGCCTAAGACTATTTATGTGTTCTATAGTGATGCTATTTCCTTATCATTTTTATCATAAGGGTAGGGATCAGACTACAGTAACCATGGAATAGCGGAAAGACATATCATCAGTAATCGACGAGAGATCCACTTCGCTGCAGTGAGGGCAGCATTGCCGCTGCAATGTTTTGGCCGATCCTGCAATCACGTAAAAGGAAAAGCCAAATTCCTTCGAAAAAACTGAAGGCCATCTAGGCTTTGAGTCGCCCCACAATTTAGCGTTTACATGGTGAAGATCCGGCCACAAATAGAGTGTTATTCTCATCGCTAGTGCATTAGACCACGTCCAACGCTGATCTGCTGGAGTTGGTGAGAACCCAAATATATGTGCACGACTTCCTTCACGATAGCTTCACTGTGTATCTTATGGCGAATTTATCAAGGACAAATAAATTGTATACAATATAAACTGTAGAAGTGACATATTCTTTATAAATTACTTGGTGCTTATAGGACATATTTTGATCAGACTACCAAAGAGAATTTAACCAGTGCAGAGTACATTAACATTTTAAATTATTTTGACATCTAACATTCTGACTTTGTTAATTTTAATAACCTTTGCTTGCGGTGATCAAATTTTCGTTATATTATAAAAGCTGAAAGTGTCGCTGTTTACGTCCCTAACATTGGTGAAAATAATTCCCGTCTATAAAGTATGCATCATGATGGCTTTTCAGCAATGGTAGCAAAGGCAATTTAATGCATAAATTTTCAGCTTTTATAAAAAATCACAAAGGTTGATCGTCGCGGCCTTTATTCTCTTTTTTAATATATATATATATATATATATATATATATATATATAAATTCTATATTCGTTACTACCCTGTTCCTGACATCATTCTTCAAAAGGGATCTACTACTAAGTACTCGCCCACGTCGAACTTTCGACCATAATTTAATTTCTTTTTTAACTGTTTTTTTAGTTTGAACTTTATTAGGGTGTCATTCAAGCAGTAGTGTATGTGTATGTAAATAATTAATTTAATAAATTATTATAAGACATATTATATAAGATAGCAATGCCCTGCGGTGTCACTCGCGTAGATACCGATCTCGTGTTAGTGGAAAGTACTAAGTCGGACTATACATTTATTTTTGTTAACATAATTTTTATTTCACTTAGTTATTATGTTATTATTGCATTATTTTCTTTAGATTGACATTTTTAAATTCGATATATCTTTTGAATGAATGGATCCCAACTAATTTTGAAAATGTAATACAGCCTATGTCACACAGCGAAGATGCAGCTTTCTAATGGTTAAAATTTTTTGAAATCGGTCCAGTAGTAATGTGTGAAAACATTACAAACATACATACAAAAACACAAATATTTATATTATTAGTTTAGGATAATAGCTTTATACAATTGTTTTCTGTAAGTATAAACTTTAACTGTATTACGATCGCGTAGTTTTTTTAAAAAGTGATACTAAGTTTTCGCTTTACGTAAATTTATTAAACTTATAGATGTGGCCTTGAGTATATCAACTGAAGTGTTCAAAAAGCAGCACTTGTTAGAACGGGATGGTAGGGCCGGGCCGACTTCCGAAGGCCATCACCGGATGTCATTGTAACGCCTCGTTGCACTGCCCGGCCATTCGACGCACCCACACTTCAACATACAGCTCACTGTTGTTCAATATTGTGTTTCCACAACATGGCCTACTTGATACTTTTGACTTAGTTTTGTGGCTGGCTTAAAACTTGCTTATTATCATCCTACTATCCACTTTACTAATTTCTATTGTTCGGTATTGGTGTGTTTTGGCAGTTTTAGAAGGGGGGGGGGGGGGGGGGGGGGCTTGCTATAGGCGAAAAAATTTTTGATAGATCGTTGAAGTAGATCGATAGGGACTGATTAAAACACTAGAAACGTTGTAGAGACTGCCGATAGTAGTGCAAACTTAGAACTTTTAGTATAGAAATTTCAAATTTTTAATTTATTTTCAACAATATAATAATCAAACAACTATTTCAACAATACACTACATATATGTACATTGAACTTTTGACTAAATCCAATGAATTTCATTTATAAGATATACAAAACACTAATGTTGCAAAATACCGCAGCTGCATAGCTACAGATATAATGTTATAAGCATTTCGGTGACGCGAACTCACGAGAATTCACACATCCAAAATGTGTCTAACAATGTATATTTATATTTATTTTTTTAATTATTTATTTGTCGAGTCCGCCAGTCATGAGCATGTCGGTGACGCGAACCTATAAAAACGGTGTCCAACGCGACTAAAGAAGTTTTCGCTTCAATATTCAGATCAGCATCGATGATTTAAACTCCATAGAATAGATATTCTATTATTTAGAGGATTTTGAAAAGTATGGAGCATTTTAACTCAGTTATTATTGTTCCGGGTTGTCACATGACAAATATTTTGGCTACCATTAAAATCGAAAGCAACGATATATCAGTCGACAATCAGTTGGGGGTCTGGCGTGAATGGAACTGATATAAAAAAGGAATGAAACGCCTCGCGCAGGCGCGCCACAATCTCATTACAATGACTCAGTATTTCGTAACATCAGTGAAAATGATACGTTTATAATCATTGACCTCTATACGCTATGCAGACTGTCTAGTGTTCTATTGACGCATTCATTTCTAATGATTTCTGCTCACTTTCTCACCATCGTCGTCCAGATATGCGGGTAATCGTCAGTCAATGCGGAAGAATCTTACCTCTTGAGATCTTCTACGGCGTTTATTGTGTTCATAGTAAAATTTTATGATAACTTACTCATCGGTCGTTTTCAAAAACCTTTCTATCCTTATTTTAACTTACTAGAGGTATACAAATCTATCCTTTTACGCTTATTTACATTTCAATAACCTATCGACATAACTATAATATGACATCTATGGATTGATAAGATCTTGTCATTAACGGCCGTTCCCAATATACTATCTACACATAGAGATAAATTACTACCTTCTAGTGTCAGTAATTAGCTGTCAATAATCTAAAGCCGTCCCAATATACCCGATAAGTCATTCTTATAGCCTTATATTGGGACGCGTGAATTGCAATTTCCATACAAACTTCTGTCGCTGGTAAGCTATACGTCGTCCTACTGACAGTCAGCGTGTACGGATAAGGTGAGTTACCGTCGATAAGTTTATTAGGACAGAAAAGTCAACGATAGTAACGATTTTTATCTCAAGTAAGAGATAGACTGAATATTTAGAACGGCCGTAAACGGTGATAGCATATATCCGCAACAAGAGATACGTTATTGAAAATGGCCGTATATGAGTCTCCTTCTTCAGAAATTCTTAGTACAGAGTGTATTGCATGAGTGTGACTTGTTATCCAGTGTATTAATGGGTGGCGTTTTGCCCTATTAGCCTTGGTGTGGTTCCAAGTCGGTGCTTCTGAAACGTGAGCCATGTGAAACGATATACTGGGATTGATACGTGTAACTGACACTAGGAATCTAGTTAACTATGTCATTTTTCTCCGTTTTCTCTCATATAATACGCAAGTTATGAACTGTCTCTGTAACTATGAAAACTACATGAAAATACTTTCAGGAGTTTCAGAGATGCAGTTAAATTTTCAATTTTCTACTACTCTTCTTCCCTTTACTTTTTTATAACATCTCTTCCAGTTTTCGGACACGTTTTATTCGGCTGTCTGTCTGCCGCATTTGTTTCTTTTTTTTTATTGTATAGTCATTATTTATTAGTTATGCATTAATGTAATCGTACCGTTATCTAATTGAATGGGCCTTTGTCACTCCCATAAACAAATTAACACTGTAAATCACAACGCATGAGCCGAACGTAGCGTGCAGCGGTAGCGGCCGGCGCGTGCCATTACCGAATCGGCCCTTGTTCACTAGTATAACACAAAAACAATCTTGAATAATAATAAATTGTTTGTCCATCGACTGACCTCACCACACAGCTTCTAACTACTTTTGTCACCTATTTATCGTGATAATGTTATTATAGATTTGATATTTACATTAGTATATGGTTTTACTATAATATGTTGGACTGGTGAATGTAATAGACTATAATTACTTAAAGGCTGGCAACGCATATCTGGCCTCACCAATTCCCACTATGTATATAAAAATATATAAAAAGCTATTGATTCACTGCGCATTGGATTAAGTTATATATTTTTTGCGTTCCATACGCCCTTGGGTGTCTGGCTGCAGTAGTCTACTGTATAGTGCCAGAACGCGGCTTACAAGCGACACGCGGCTATCAACCACTTCTACTTAGAAACTGCTGCTCGGAGAAGCCAGTAACGTTTGACTAACAAATATAAAAAGATAACTAACTAAGCGAATCAAAAGTATAACTCATAAAACGGAGGTTTTTATAAATGTATAATTTATAACATTTGATATGCTTAAGGAAAAAAGGAATATGTTTAAAAATAAGATGAAGGAATAAAAATTATTTCGAGGCACATACGCGCCTTTAAGCGTGGAAACAGTAACACGGTACTGCGAATAGTTCTGTTATACAAACGTTAACCCAAATATTTCTTTACGTTATTTGATTCTTCGTTCTAACTGTTTCATAACGGATGTTTATTAAGTTTTTGCAACGCATACAGGTCAATAAGCACCTGCATATGCGTGGGACTACCATGACATTGTCAGACACAATGGATCCCAGGGTTTTGCCATGACAAGACAATGTGAATTCTGCTTATCCCTTACATTGCTTGAATCGATTCAATTGAACTTGTATTTTGTCAGTTTGTTACCAACGCTCATCTCATTTTACGATATCTTTAGATAATAATTGATGATCACCTAGCTTATTCTCTGATCTCACTTACCCAAATAACATCCTCGATAACAAATTCAAAATTAAGTGACCTTTTCAGTTTAAAACAGCTGCGTAAAGTACTTTGTTTTTACATAATAGTAATAATATAGAGTTTTGCTTTGGTGGGACATAAATTTAGCACGAGGGCTGTTAATTCTTCCGTTTTAAAGAAGAATTTAGAAACTAAGTAAGTAGTAACAGGAAATATAGCTTGTCGAATATAAGTTCGCTAACTGCTGTAAATAATTGGCCAAGTGTGTGTCAGTCACTGTCACTCAAAGAGTCAGATCGTGGAAGATGTACTATGTACTTTAGACTTGTATTTTTTTTAATTTAGATTATGTATTTTTTTCATTTCTTTATCATCTTTGTTACAATTTATTCAGTGGCAATACTTATACCACCGAGTAGGGATGGATACTTACCTAGTAACTTATACAAACCCAAAATTTCATCGGTGTATTTATTTCGATAAATGAGACAGACAAACGGAAGCAGAGACAGCAGAGTGATATTCATACATTGGTTACCGTTTTGATATGGAATTCTAAAAAAGATGTTTCTAATGATTGTACTAATATGCACTTGGAGTTTAAATTTAAATGAAGAGTGATAAAAAAAAATATAACGAAAACTGCGTTAGTTGGCTAATTCAAAGCAAAAATTGTTACAGGTTCCAGACAGAGTTGAGCAGTGTACTCAACTCTCTGAGAACAGCGGTTTGTTGGAAAATGGAGAAATAGTAAAGCCACCTGACAAAGCTATGAAGAAGGGGAATGATATACAAGTCACCGAAGTTAACGCTTTACATCTAGAGGTGGAAACACTTAGGTGGCAATTGGCACAGGTACAACTATCATATATAGCCACGGTATTCTGGGAATGGATCATAACTATTGAAATTCGCGTATTTTCTCCTTATGGGCTGTTCAAGTTCTTGAAAAAATTTCTGGTATTCTAAGAGATCATGTACTTACATGGCTGTTGTTGCATTTAAATTTATTATTGGTGTATCAGTGGATTTCACTGTTATATGACAAGCCTCTTATAATACCAGAGAACGGGAAGCCCATTGCAAGCTCCTTGCCATGCCTAAAATTAGTGATAAATTACATATTATGTTTTAAAAGCAAAAGCGAAGTATACATTCAGCATTGCGATAACTTTGACTTTAGAATTTTACAAGATTGATATCATGATAAGCATTATGTTAAACTGCTTTTGCGATAAATACTACATACTTTGCTTTATGTGGACCTTGATTCCGATATTCTTTATTCACGTCATATTGGTATAATTATTATTAATGAATACATATATTCATACTTTTATTTCCAGACTGAAGCTAACCGACAAATGCATATTGCTTTAATTAAACAACTAGTTACATTTTTGAGCAGAGTTCAAGAGCACATATCATGTCAAAACAATGAGCCAATTGTAAAATCAAGGGCTATTTCGAAGATGACATCGAGAGTTTTGAATTTAACAGACATGCCACGTTCAAGGTCTGTACTTCATGTTAACAATGGTCCGGAGTACTCGAGCCCTACTAAGAAAATTAATACGAGAAAATTCAGCAAATCAATTAGCAACGTGAACGGATTCAATGATTGCAACAACATTTGGTAAGTGTTTAATGGTTACTCATTGTTTCATTTTTTTGCCTTCAGTTCAATTCGAAATATGTTTAAAATTTTATTATTCTACTATAATTAATGTTAAAGTTTTAGACAGGATTTGACCAATTTTATTTAATTTTTTTAGGAATCATTCCCATTTGACATTAGTACCTGAAAATGAAACTGCCACTAAATTAAGTGAAGAAATGACTCGATTGATCACTCTTGCCAATACAGTTCTTAGCACGAATATACCAAATCTAGCGTGTGCTTATTCTGACAATGGGAATGAAAGATCTTTAACAAACGAAGAAGAAGAAAGCAAGCAGAACATGTCTGTAGAGTTATTAAAAACCGGAGAGAGTATTGACTCAAATGTTTGTGAGACAGGTTACAAAATCACAATTTCAGTTGAACCCGAAAAAGATCTGATGGATTTATTCAAAGTATCAGACATATCAATTAATTCAGATCATACAAACGATTTTAATAAAAAGACTGAAACCGAGGATTATCCAAATCAACCAGACGTAAGAACAGATAAAATATCTATAAATACAAAGAGCGATTTTATATCACTATCGAATTATATCGAAGACGAAAGCGGCTTTTCATCAATGAATTCATTCCAAGAGATTGGTATACCCATCATAAGTATAATCCCACCATCTCCTTCCAAAGAAATTTCTTATTTAGACAGAATACCGAATATTTATAATGAGAAAGAAGAAGAAAAATGGAAATCAGATTCAGTTGAGTACGATAAGCAGAACGTTAAAGTGTTTTGGGTTTAAATTTAATTTAATTTTTAAACTGAATAAGGATGATGACAAAGTTAATCTAATTGCTTCATTGGTATAATTAACATTGTACTACGTAGAATGGATTACTATAATTTTACACATCCGAAGCATAGTTTTCAGGTTTTCAGATTAGTTGATTAAGAGTTCTTATATTTATAATAAATGCTACTTTTTAAAATGATGTTTCAATTACCAATTAGGTCTGCCCCGTACGCAAAATATTATGTGAAACTGTAATTTAATTTGAAAGCAAGTGGCCTTGTAACAACGTAAATAGCCTTGTTATTTCTGTGGGTTAATTGCAATTAAGGTTAACTTAAAGATTATTTTGAAACGAATTAGAGCAATAAGCAGCGTTACATTTTCGACAGTAAACATTAGTGATGAATTTCTTGTTATGGTTATGCATTTGGATAATTTGGCGTGGATACTAAAGTGGTAAACTCAACGTTTGTTTGAAATTAATTACAGTTATCTTATATCTTTAAACGAGCAATTCTTGTATATATATAAACTGAATATCGGAAACGGCTCCAATGATTTTCTTATTATTTAGTGTACAGGGGATTTCGGGGGCGATAAATCGATCTAGCTATGTGTCAATTTAAAAAATGTAGTTTTATCCGTGTTTTAATGAGAAATAGGTGCAATACATTAAAATACAAAGGTAAATTTCGCCACTATATACAAGACTATAATAGCTCAGACGGGACATTGGGTGATCCGGAAAGCAGATGACCCCGGTTCGGATCTAGATGTTGTCCTATTAGTTGTTTTTTGTTCAAGTTTTGTACATTCTTAATAATCCGGCTCGGTCGTTCGGATATTATTGTTTATACTCTAAATCAATGTGTGTATGTTCGTTCCCTATACGTTCCGAAACCATTGATGACATTGTGATCAAACTTTATAGAGTATTAAGTGGACGCCCGCGATGGTTTCTTCAAAAAATCTGTAATTAGGATACATCCCCACCATCTGGATGTGTGGCGGTCCTCCACAGTGCGGTTTTCAAGGTGCTTTCTTCCTCGTACTACGAAGCTGTGGAATGAGCTTCCTTGTGCGGTGTTTCCGGGACGATACGACATGGGTACCTTCAAGAAAAGCGCGTACACCTTCCTTAAAGTCCGGCAACGCTCTTGTGATTCCTCTGGTGTTGCAAGAGAATGTGGGCGGCGGTGATCACTTAACACCAGATGACCTTACGCTTGTTTGTCCTCCTTTTTCTTAAAAAAAAACTAGTATAATTATAATTATATAATATATACGTATAATTTTAAATTGCGATCAAAAAATTAGAATAAATACATTATTAGTTAGTGTAAATCTTGTGAATGTAATTTACCCTAAAAGAACTATCGGTTGGAGCTGTGCTATTTAAAACAAATAGCAACAAGTCAAGTGCCTGTATGCATAATTAACACCCCCGCACCCCCCTGCGCATGATATTTCGTAAGATCCGTTCTTAGGTGACCTCTACTCGACGTAACGAATAATTGGGTTCTTTCATGTTTGCCAATCTCTACATATTATTAAACACAGTTCTCTGACGCGTCTGTCTGTCTGTCTGTTCGCGATAAACTCAAAAACTACTGCACCGATTTTCGTGCTGTTTCCACCAATGGATAGATCCACCGTGGTTCTCGAGGGAGATATTTGTTTGAGGTGTCGGAAATAAATAAGCCGTCTGGAAGCTTTTAATGAAAACGTTGTCTTAACCCTTTGAGATGGAATTGTGTATCTTCTATAGGTTAAAGTTATTATATATTATATTTTATGAAATGCTCACATAATTCCTCTATTTATTTACGGTATGTGTGGATTGATGCACCTACTATACTCAATAACTCTTGTGTTATAAGTATTAATTAACTTTTTTTTCTTTTTTTGACTTACTCGTGTAAGCCTTTCGGTTTTTGACATTTGAGTAATTTTGTCACTTTGTATATATTGTAATTGAAATGATTTGTAAAACAATTAAAATGTAAATCTTTACTGAAAAGAGTGGCAATGAGTTTCTTGCTACTTCTTCTCATTAGCTCAACCCTTTACGAAGTAGCGGTAAATTCAATAAGAAACAATATTTTTATATTTTTTTTTACATTCATAAGTGTCATTTCCGTGACCTACATGAATAAAGTGTTTTTGAATTTGAATTTAGGTCTACAGAAAAGTCCGCGAAGGCATATTTATCTCTGGATAGCATAATATATACTTTTAAAACTTGAAATTTTGGCAATTATTAAGCGGGAATGTAAAAGCTGTTTACGCAAATACGATATTAATCCATATCATTTTATTGCTACATAATATTATAAAATCATTCAGAAATATATTTTTGTTTCATTTTTAACTCATTAACCCTGATTACAAAATTCCGATGTCTTAAGACCACATTATTCTCGAATACTTACATAATTTTTTTCTATCGGCAGAACAGCGTTTGTCGGGACAGCTAGTATAACAAAAAATCTTGTTATTTATAATACTTAATAGGTAAGTATATGTGTTTTTTTGCAGCCTGTGTCTGAGTTGGTAACAAGTATCCAACCCTACTCTGTGATTCTACCAATCCTTTAAAAATTTTTTTTTTTATATACAGTACTAGCTGATACCCGCGACTTGTACACACATGACTAAGAACTTATAAAAATGTTTATTTCTTATGACAAAAATTAAGATTTATCATTCATAAAAATTTCATTTTCAAATTTTAGTTGAGCTACAATTAAGTTTATATTTTACGTACTAAGAAAGTTGGAAAGGTATGAAAATTCTACTTAGTTATTCATTTAAAAATATTCTTTCAATTTGATTTCTGAACGACGGTTGACGACGACATCAAAGGATGAATAAAATTGTTTTTTTTTTTTTTTATTTAATTCCGAGCATTATCATATTTATTCACCTTTTAAACATTCTCTGGACTTCCACAAATAATTCAAGAGCAAAATCAGCTAAATCGGTCCAGCTGTTCTCGAGTTATAGCGAGACTAACGAACAGCAATTCATTTTTATATATGTTGATTATAAAAACCACTACGACCTCTTCGTAATTTTCATTAGACCCGTCATAAATCAAGCCATCTAAATATAAAAAAAAGTATGACATTCAAAATTGTTTGTGATTTCATTTCATTTACACGTATTTTTAAATATTTTAGAAAAAAAAATTACAAAATTTCTAGTAATTTTTATAAGAAAATTTTAAATACCTCTAACAATGGCCGATAACAACGAAGACGACAAAGCCAGTGGCGATGCAATGTCAGAAGGGAAACCAGAGCCTGAAGAACCCGAGCCACCGAAGATACCTGATGTGGAGTTAATAGTAGACGGTTTTGGTTTCATGCCGAAAGACTATCCGTACCCAGCGAAGAGTCGAACTTCTAATGTGTTCTCACAGTCATCGAAAGCTTTGAAGGAAATTAAAGCCGCTAATCACCAAGAACAAAGTCCTTGTGCTTCAAGTACTAACATAGATATAGTTAGAAGGTACACGTGGAAAACTAAAAACAGGATGCTAGTTCAGGTATAGCTTGAAATAAGTTTAGTAAATCTCACTTATTGTTTATTACGATATTGTATCACACAGTTCAAGAAATATACTAGAGAATACTAAAATAATATTCTCATTGGTACAATATATTTACAATAGTATGACTACATAAAATTATTATAATTATCATAAAACTATAATTACGTGGAAGCGTACCAAGAATACTGGCAGCAGCTAAGGTACGTAACTAATAAACTAACACTTCGCACTGTGTACTATGCGTTAGTTGATCCGCTTATCAACTACGCTGTTGGTGTGTATGGTTGTACCTACAATACATATACTAAAGAGGTATATATCTTGCAAACCAGATTTATAAAATATTTGGTAAGCAAAAAAGATAAAAATAATTGTAAAGGTGATTATCGAAAACTATATTCACTAACTAAAATACTACCTGTTGATTTAAAAACCAAATTCCAAAGAGCAATAGATTTTTATTTTAATGATAGTTTGAAAGTTCCTATAAAAAATAAATATAACTCCAGAAGCGTGAGGGAGGGAAAGTTAATGGTTCCAAAGATTAAAAATTACTACGGCAAAAGATTGAATGAATATGTGGTGCCAGTCATATACAACGAGATATCGTGGCTGAGGAGTGTTCCCAAACTAAATAAAAATGCAGTTAATTTGTTTTTTAAATTTAATTTTAATAAATTTAATTGAATTTAAGATGAAAAATGCGCTGTCGAATAGCATTGAATAACTCTCACTGATTGTTGTTCAATGTTATTCAACAATGCTATATGCTAATTTAGTATATAGATTTAGTAAATGTTTTCTTTTGTCTAATATTAATAATTCTAATAATGTTTAGTTGTAAGTCATAATAGTTTAGATTAAAGTAAGTAGTAGTTAAGTATGTACACATAAATAAATATTTTTTAAACGCATTAACTTGCCAAAAAACTGTTAAAGTTTGGCAAGATATATTAATAAGTTAAAAGTGTACTTATTTAATTTAAAATAAATAAAAAAAAAATCCGCGTTGGATAGCTAGGCTGATCCGTTGACCGAAATAGCTGCCAGCGCTTGAGTTTCCAGTTGCCTTATTGAGGCGCGAAGAAAGTATTTTGAACATTCTCCACGCCTCTGGGACCCACGGGCCAAGTGCATCGACACCAAACAGCATAAAGATGTATGACTCACTGAGATCGACATATTTGCGACGCTTGCTGTCTTCGGTAGTCGAAGCAGCAGCCCCAGAACCAACGACGAGAACGTAACTTGGACATGAGAAGGAGCCAGAGTGTCGACACAAGTCCCGTCCCACACTATTGATATTGTATTGATTGTGAGATACGATAGAATATAATGAACAGTCAGGACCGTTTCTATTGCCATTTCTTCGAGTTTCGAATATAATTTACATTTATCATATATGTTCCGAAGAGCTGTTTGTCCTAATTCCTGCTCCCGAATTCCACCTTCGGACGATACGCCACGAATAAGGATATCATCTTGATGTGTGTTCCACCAC
Source organism: Leptidea sinapis (assembly GCF_905404315.1). NCBI lineage: Eukaryota > Metazoa > Arthropoda > Insecta > Lepidoptera > Pieridae > Leptidea > Leptidea sinapis. The sequence continues at coordinate 6,945,688 of NC_066312.1, read as the reverse complement.
AGTGCAATTTTCATGTAACTTTCTTCCACGTACAACCAAGCTGTGGAATGAGCGCACAGAAGGAACCGTAGAGGCGCGTGTTTGAGACTCGCATCGTCCATGAATTTTGGTACAAATGAATATTTAATCCCATTAGTGAGGGAATATACAAAGTGTTAGATCTGCTAGAGTTGCAAAATAGATTGGCTTTATTTTCTATGAAACAACTAAACATAACACGTTATAATATCTAAAAACTAAACAATTTATATAGATAATTTCGTTTGGTGCCACAATGACATCAATCCAAGTGCCCGACAGAAAAGGTGTACCTGACGACGTGATTGCTGGATTCGATACATTTGAAGGTAAGGTATACACATTTTTTATATTTCGAAGTAAAAACTTCCTTAGGTGCCATGAGCTCTCTTCATTTGATGGGTATTTAATAAGACTGAGCTGTCACGCTTGGGGGTGTAACGCTGGTTCACGTTAAGACTGCTCAGATCGACTAAGAGAGTCCAATCAATCAAAGCAAAATTTACCAGAGTAATTTATACATAATTATAACTAAATATATTTAAATGCTATTTCTATATGAATAAAGAACAAAAAAATAGAAGTGTTTCGTGTAATTAAACTCGCTAAGGTGAAGTTTTTTCTTTTGTCGTGTGGTCTTAGTACGTTTTTTAGGGTTCCGTACCCCAAAGGAAAAAACGGCAACCTTATAGGATCACTTTATAGCCCTCTGTCCCGCCGTCCGTCTTTCTGTCAAGACCCTTTGTCCCAGGATCGAGTTGAAATTTAATCGATATACTCAACTCTACAGTCTCTTGAAACAGTAAAAATATGAGATTTCTAAAGGTAAGCTTAAAAAAAGAGACAGAAGTTTTAGCCGTAAAAAACTTCATCACAATTTGTAAAGTATTTTATTTTAATAATGTATAATTTTAATGTATCTTCGAGCTATGTGCTAGACTCATTTCTTTTACTATTTGCTTGGCGGTGGGTAAATAGCTATATTCGCTCTTATTTGGAGTAAATTAGGCATTTACGCATATCTGGAGGTAATGAGTGTGCAAATACATGCTTTCATGTTTTCAGAGTATTTGCAGCCAAGGAATCCTTACTTCGGCGCAACAATCGGACGTTACGCAAATATCATCCGAGATGGTACAATGGTTGTGAGACCTTCTGGGAAAATGTACATGCTGTCGACGAACCACGGACGCGATCATTATAACGGTGGCTACGTGGGGTTCGACAAGGTATTTATTAAATTAAAGTGCTTAAGAATACGTAGTTCCTCTTTCCACTTTGACTATAATCTCACGTAATTAACGCTTATTCCAACTACAGTCTATCTATACATATAATAAAGTCGTTAGATTGTAAACGTACAATATTTTCAAAATATTTAGTATACGGATTGTTGTTAAACGTTTGAATGTGGTTTTTTCTGATGTGGCAAGATCCTCGTTAGTCGTCAGATCGCCACGTAAACGAAATCAACACGTCCAGAGTCGAGGGTGACCGCTCGTCAGCCCTGTTTTATATATGTTATAACTGGACTGAATTAGTATCACACTGGCACGCAAAACCGGCGTGACGTAGCGCTCAAACGCTGCCCGTGTGAAACGAAACAGTACCCATTCCGTCCAACCCTGTACCACAATACGACAGTTGCCTTTAAAGAGATTCCACCCTAGCAAATATTGTAGAGTCAATACCCCCTGTATTATAAAATGGTTATGGTGTATTTGAGTGAAGGGCAAAATCTCGCCTATTTCTTCAGTAAATACGAAATAAATATATGCAGCGATGATCCGACGGGTGCGTCGGTTAGTGGTGACTAAAGAAAATTTATCAACTATCAACTACCGTTATTGAACATGCCAAAAAATATTACTATGATAATAGCCTACCATCGAATTTCAGTGACCTTAACTGTTACGTGTGGATGTACGGTGTGTAAATAAATGAAGTATTCACTGTTAGTCATAAATAGCTAGGCAATGGTGAACTTTGTGATCCCGGAACCTCTACTGGCCCCAAGCTACTCTCGCTCCCACAAACATGGTGTTGTAGGAGAATGTGGGCGTCTGTGATCCGTACGCTCGTATGCTCCTCCGTCTCCATAAAACTAGTTACTAATGACGATTTTTTCTAAACTTCCAGGTTAATTGGCGTTCCTATGTCACTGGGAATAAAGTAATAATGAGCCATGTTTCCGAACGATTCCATGAAGGTTATCCTGGCACCATGATGGCCCAAATCTGCTTCGAAGTGACGTGTGATAATACAATCAAGATTGAAATGAAATGCACGACAAGCGAGCCCACCATTGTTAATCTCAGCAACGCTTTGTACTTCAATTTAGCGGGCCATGTAAGTATATTTTCGTACGTAAAAGGATCAACCAGGCATTATGACAAAGACCTCAGGGCATCGTTTTATCTACATATGAATAGCGCGTATTCAAATGTCAATGATATGTACAATGATACGTCTTATTGACTGGAAGTGTCAATAACATTATATTTATTGATTAGTTGAATACTTTATGCCTAAGACACATTTCGCACTGTGCCAGGTCCGGTTACATAGTTAAAGCATTCAAGCAAATTCGATATGTGTGTGCTGTGTCCGATGATATAGCTGAGACATGTTACTTGGATTTGCATCTGACATCGAATTACTGCGTAAGCAATATCCCAATTCAGTCCTAGCTTATAAGACGCTTCATCTTTATTTTCTTGAATTTGGATCGAATGCAGTGTGGTACCGCCCTAATAATAAACAAGATTTAGCAGTCAAACCGTGTGCATATAATTCAAGTTTAGCTGTTAACCAGTGAGAGGCACACATGGGTATCACAACGGCGCCTATTTCTGCCTTTAAACAGTAATGCTTAAGCATTATTGTGTTTCGGTCTGAAGGGCTTGTAGCCCGTGAAATTTCTGGGCAAATGAGACTAAGATCTTACGTCTCAAAATTACGAGCACAATTGTTGTGCCGCTCAGAATTTTGGGTGTTTCAAGAATCCTGAGCGGCACTGCATTGGAATGGGCAGGGCATATTATTTGCCAGCAGCTGAACATCCTGCTCGTCTCGTCCCTTATTTTCATAAAAAAAACCTGCTAGATCGCTTGTTATTGTGTTTGAACAGACTTTTTTTTATCGACTGAATATGTTAATTTCAATTTGTTTAAAATGTATTTAACGTGGCTACAGCAGGCAGTCGCATGTCTGCATACATTTGTGTTTGTGTTAATATTATTATGATGATATTTGGAGTGTCTCCTTGTACTTGACGTTACTATAAAGACATATGCGCTGATACTTCTCTCTTAACCCGCGGGTATTTAAATAGTGTAAACATATACGCAGGACTATTTTGGAATTAATATGATTTCAGCACGCTGGATCTGTCTGCACGTACGATCATATATTTACAATCAACGCTGACAAATACACGGCGGTGGACGATGATGGTCTCATTACAGGTACTATATATCTCTACGTGTTGACATACAATCTTTTGTAATGTACGACATAACAGATGCAAATCGAGAAATGAAAGAATGACGATAATCAAATACCTTAATCCAACTTCCATATTATATTACCAACTTGGGATGTATAAATCAAAAGCAGTGAGGTCTTTCAAATATATGTCGTTACCTGTTCGTTGCCCCGGAACACTTAATTCCTTCCTATCCAGAAATAACTGGTATGTCACAAAGTTACAGTTACAGTTTCGAGATAATATGTCTGGCCATCAGGCCAGTGACGCAAGGGCGATGTTATATTGCATCAGGAATAGGGCCTATGAGAATAGGTTCATGAAATTTGTATTATATAATTTATGTATATGGTCTGTCCCAATTGGTTGAGTTGCCAACGCGGCTCCTAGACGTGTATCAGATCCACCAGATCTTCTGCTGACTACACATCCCGATCGTTACTAGGTCTCTGTCAACTCCCCTCTCGGAACGTCTGACAATGGGTAGGTCAGGAGTGTGGTGCCTATCTAACGATTTGGCACTACAAGTCCAGATGAGGATAGAATGCGTTCCTTTTTTGTATCCTACCCTTGGGGCAAACCTACCTGTGGCGTTGCATTGGCCCTTGTGATTCTACAGAGCATGGATATTTTCAGACCAAGGTCTGTAGTTCAGATCGGTGGCAGATCATAGCCCTACTTCAATGTGGTAGTCAAAGCAGCACTCATATTCAAAAGGCACCTGTGTTGAGGGTTTTGATCTGGTTTGTTCAGCATATAGGGGAGCGTTCTCTTGATCTACTGTAATTGACCCTTCCCTGAAAAACAAGTCTCTCTATGTCATACAATAGAGAGAGCAGAATACTCAAGTTTGTGCTTTTAACCATCAGCTGAACGTCCTGGTCGCTCGACCCTTATTTTCATAAAAAAAAAGTTCTGAAATGAGCTCCCTTGTGCTGGAAACACCAGGATACATCATGGGTACCTTCAAAAAAGCGTGTACAACTTTTCAAAAAGGCCGTCTTCGCTCTTGTGACTGTGACGTGAATGTGAGCGGCGGTGATCATTTAACATCAGTAATCAGGTGATCCGAAAGCCCGTTCATCCTCTTTTTCTATGGAAAATGAATGTGTTTGCTCATTTTGGCTCTATCATGATAGCTCATATTGAAGCAATTTCCAGGCAACCGCCTGCTTAGCTGACCTATTGATGATAGAGTGAGTTTGGTAGCAATGACATCAACAATTATTTTTGGTTTATGTTTAGAAACAGGTATTTTATGGAACAAAATCATGATTGCTTTAAGGTGAAAAGAAAATAGTGGGAGGTACACCGTATGACTTCAGAGTGCCTCGAGTGTTAAGTACTGTGCTGCCTAAGATACCGCAAGGCGGTTACGACATTAACTTCTGTATCACTCAAGGAACTGAACAAGACCTCACTTTTCAATCTAGGTATATTAAAAATATATATTTTTTATATAGTTCACATATTAATAAGATTTTCTCAAAATTCTTTAATTAATTTGCACTGTGTGTTCGATTGTTGAATGTACTGTGTTCAATAACTCTTGCGTTTTTTATGCTTTTATAGCACAATTTATTGATTATATTCCTCAAGTTAGTTCAAACGTTTGAGTATTTTTGGTGCACCCGTTTGCATAGGTTGTATTAAAAAATAATTAATAACAAAACAACCGACTTCACAAGCACTATTCCAAAACAATATGTATAATATACACTAAATAGTATAAAAATAATTACGAATTTTATACAACCTAATTAATTCTTATTCTGGTTACGATTATTGTTATTTTTCGGAATTTAATTTGAAGCACCAGCTTTCTTCAAAGTTCTGTGGTAACAAATATAAAAAAAATATACCGACGAATTGAGAACCTCCTCTTTTTTTGAAGTTGTTTAAAAATATCTCTACCGTAATGAAGCTGTCAATATTAATTATGTCTGGGAAAATCCCCTTTGTAGCACTTTCTTAAAAACTGTTTTATATTTCTAGGGCACTTCATCCCGGTACAGGCCGAGTACTCGAGGTCTACAGCAACCAACCTGGTATGCAGTTCTATACTGGAAACCTTCTGCCTGATCCTGATAAAATTATTGAGGTGATTAATTATTACGTTCACCGATAGTAGTTACAATACTTCACGTACGTAAGAGATTTTAAGTGCTCAATATAAATGCGGGGATATGCGCATGTTTAATGCATGCACTTTTCCAAATTGCAATAAATTGATTGCATCGGCGGGGTATGCATAAAGCCTAGCGCCCTATTCCAATATGACTCCACATGAAGCCATGACTCCATATAAACCCTAGCGCCCTATTCCAATATGACTCTACATGAAGCCATGACTCCATATAAACCCTAGCGCCCTATTCCAATATGACTCTATATGAAGCCATGACTCCATATAAACCCTAGCGCCCTATTCCAATATGACTCTACATGAAGCCATGACTCCATATAAACCCTAGCGCCCTATTCAAATATGAGTACATGACTCCATATAAAACTTAGTGCCCTATTCCAATATGACTTCGTGAATCGCTGAGAATCGTTATTCAAATAGACTTAAACTAAGTGCTTTTGCGTCGCCCTTAAAAATATAAATTTGAATTATTTAATCTACTATATGTCCGGAAAAAGTAAAGCTCGTGAGAACAATATACAAGAAATTCATGATTACATGAAGTCCTGTGCATAATTCGAGTATGACCTTCAAGAAGACCTTGACCCTATTCTAGCATGACTCTACATGAAGGCCTGCTCTGTATTCCTATATAAAGCCCTGCGCTCTATTCTAATATGACTCAACATGAAGCCCTGTGCTCTATTTACAGTATGATCCTCATGATGCCCTGTGTCCTATGCCAGTGCCAATCTGCATATACCTAGCCCTGCGCCCTATTCTAATATGACTCTATATGAAGTCCTGTGCTCTATTTCCAGTATGTTCTCCAGCCCTGCGCCCAAAGCCAATATGACTCGATATTTTATATCTTTGTTTTCGATACAAGTGTCTAAGTTCGGATTTAATTGCTCATATCACTTGTTAGTACATACTATTATAATATAAACCCTGCATACAATTCCAGTATGACTCTACATGAAGCCCTGTGCCTTATTCGAGTATGACTCCATATGAGGCCTAGTACCCTATTCAAGTATAACCTTCATGAAGTAATGTACCGTATATCAATATGACTCTACATAAAGCCCTGTGCCCTATACCAGGAGGGGTCCTCCTGGTATAGGGCACAGGGCATCATGTAGCCCAGCGCTCTATTCTTATATGGCATGATACCCTCGCCTTATTCCAGTATAACGTTCATGAAGTCATGCACCGTATGTCAATATGACTCTACATAAAGCTCTGTGCCCTATACCAGTATGACCCTCGTGAAGCCCAGCGCTCTACTACGACTACACGATGCCCTCGCCCTATTCCAGTATGACTCGACATGAAGTCAGGACTCCACATAAGGCCCTGCGCCTTATTATAATGTGACTCTTCATGAAGTTTTGTGCCCTATTCCCTTGTAATCGTAATGAAGTCCTGCGCCCTATTCCTATGTGACCTATGTATCCCTATTCCAGTATGACTCTACGTGAAGCCCAATTTCAATTTGACTCTTTTGTTTTATCTCTGTTTTAAATAGTAGTGCCTAGCTAGTAACGGATTTAAATGTTCATAATATCACTTGTAAGTTCATTTTATAATTTTTATGTATCTGTTAGTATATCAAGTTATTTTTTTATATAACACTGATTTTCTTTAGTTAGTTAAATAATACTCAAGGCCAATAGTCGAGTTTTTAATACTTCAAACAAGCATAATATATTTCAAACAAAGTTACTAAATAGTGAGAAATAAAGTTTTGGAGTCTTACATATTTTGATATTCAATATAGAAATATCACTAATACGAAGCATTTAAATGGCCCGGGTGTTAATTACCACCAACTTCAAAATGCTTTGGAGATTTCCTTTCAATTAGTTACCTGAAGTATAATTATATAAATCCCGATGATTTTTATTTAATAAATTGGAGTCAACCAAAGGAATTACTGTATGTTATTATCAACAGTTGCAAACAGGACTTTATCTACACACATAGTATGAATCCTCTATAAAAGATTCTGAAACAGTTAGCTTACTGCTAACATTAAAAAAGTCAGTCCTTGTAACCATAATATCATCCAAAGGAGTGTTATTATGAAAACGGATGATGTAATGTTGTACTGATTTTCATTACAACACTCGTTTGGATGATGTAATGACATTGGGTGTTTTTATATTGGCAAGAAGCTAACTGTTTTAGAATCCAGTGGGTGGCTCCTTAGCAAAGGATGCTGGCTATATTATGGGTACCACAACGGTGCCTATTTCTGCCATGAAGCAGTAATGTGTAAACATTACTGTGTTTTGGTTTAAAGGGCGACGTAGCTAGTGAAATTACTGGGCAAATGAGACTTCACATCTTATATCTCAAGGTGACAAGCGCAATTGTAGTGCCACTCAAATTTTTTGGGATTTTCAAGAATCCGGAGTGGCACTGCATTGTAAGGGACAGGGGGTATCAATTACCATCAGCTGAACATCTTGCTCGTCTCGTCCCGTATTTTTATTAAAAAAATCATTAATAGAGGATTTAAAGCGTGGGAGTCACTGACTTGTATAAATACCACTGGACAGGCTGTTCCATATGTTTGACAGCAAATTTTTTGTGCCTATTTGAAGCGCCACTCGCGAGCGTCCATAGAACTAATTTTGACGTGTAATACAAATGGCTGTGAAGGCACGTACAGTACTCTGAAGTATTTTTGCATTTTGAATTAATTTCTTTCATGTTCCGTGTTATTTATACTTCAAGAAAAACATAATAAAGTTCACAATTTTTTTTTTGTAAATAGTTTCCCACCATATATCGATGTTTGCTGAGGTTTTGTCATCACTAGTTTTAGTACCGCAGACTCTCGCTACATGACCAACAGCGCCAAAATGGCGAATATCAAACAGGCACAAAAGCTGTTTGACATCCGCCAGTCCAGTGGTATATAGTAGAGGTCAGTGACGGGAGTAGATAAATAATATAATAACAGTCTTATGCAGATTAAAACAGACGTTATCATGTGCTAATGTTTGTAGGAACCTGTGGCAGACGACCGGGATGAAGGCGAGAATGCAGAGAGCGTTAGCAGTGTGTCAAGTGTGAACGAGGGAGATATGAGAGAAGAAGGGAGCGAGGTGATCATTGTTTTACTTCCACATTACCAAAGACTTATTACTTAGATAAATTATATAACTAGATAGAGCCTGTTGCTACTAAGCATTATTACTTTAATGTGCGTGCCAAGATTTCTTTTACTCTCGCAATTTGTATGTCACTTTGTGTTAGTGTGCGTGCATTGCTCTTAATAGAGGTTAACAGTCAACCTCTATTTCTACATTTTCACAGCTGTCACAGTCTATATAGACGTATAAATGATGGGCAGGGCGTATCAATTACCATCAGCTGAAGGTCCTGCTCGTCTTGTCACTTATTGTCAAAAAACGGAAAGCGAAGCTATTGTTACTGTAACCGATTTTGATTGACAGGTCATAAACAGTCAGCTGGGCACATTAGTATTGAACCACTAGCACACGCACACATTGAAAAATCAATTAGTCATGCATTACCGGGCTGTTGGGTGATCTATACGCTAGTATTAATATTAATATATATTAAACCAGTGTCCTGATGTTTGTTTCCAGTGAACTCCTAAACTAATGAACGGATTTTAATGGTGATTACTTCATGGAGTGTAGTATAGTCCAACTTGAGAGATTTGTTTTGTATGGTCATATTTTCTATGAGAGAATTTATTGACACGCGGTTTGAGGGGCATGCATATAACAGGGAACATATTTTACGAAATCATTCTTAATGTTATGAAATATTATTGACAAATTCATAAAAAGTTCATAAGTCTCTACATTATTTATTAATACGGCTTTATTCACGTTTTTGTCGGTGTCGGTGCAGACTAGTTTCGGGCCATTCGGAGGTCCTTCATCAGAATTGAAAACAGCCTTTAGAGGTGGGACGTTATCGCGAACCCTCCACACTCACCCCTGATGAAGGACCTCCGAATGGCCCGAAACTAGTCGGCACCGACACCGACAAAAACGTGAGTAAAGCTGTATGTATAAATAATTAAATAATGACTCACGAAACTTTTAATAATTTTAGTTTTAACATATTACTAAATACTAATGTCTAATTTCACTTACAACATAACATGCGTCTGTCTTAAACACTTCCATGATCTATAGCAACGTGGGCTTTCTGCCCATGTTTGATACTATATTCTCGTTCATACAATTATTTATTTTCTTGGTAATTATACAAGACAAACATACCATATGCAACCCAGTTCAGCCAGGCTAATTCAGATCCATAAACTAATTATTATGCTACCGTAATAGACGAATCCTGTGTGAAAGTGAGACACCTATCCTTGCATAAAAACCTAGGTGTGAGAAAGAGACGGAATAGATGAAGAACATGAAACCGTTTTGGAAAATTTTGTGCCAATTTGTCTCCTGTCAAATTGGCGCGCGTTTTAATTTTAGTGTTTTTATCGTTATAGTTCTGTGTTGTAACGGATATTAATTTAAAACTATAATCGTGTCGTGTTATGTATTAGATTGTGTAGTTACATATAGTAACAAACCACCTAAATAAACATTAAAATTAAGGTAAATCAATACTGATTCTTCAATACTTTCATAAAGTGAAGTTTCTTTTCGTAGAACAAATGCATTAAAATACAAAATATTACATTTTATATACGCAGTAAACTCTATTTTCTTAAGTTTATAATCATTTAAGAAAATATGTGCTATACAATGACGTTCTAAACATATGGACATATCATTCGCAATCTGATTAAGGAACGGCAAGTGTGCTTAAAACCAATGTAAGCCTAAGTGTGGTATACGACTAAAAAAAAAAGATGGTGTGACTTATCATCGGTGAGGTTATTTTATTATACATATAAGATTGATATGCAAAGTCGACACACTAAGAAATGCATAGTCGAAGCTTATTATGATGTCATTTGTGGTATGTGCCATATTTCGGCTTTAATTTTGTATGAGGTGCATTGTCTATATGAATAGAACGTCATTGGTGTTATATATTTAAAAATTGTATACGTGAATGTGATTTATACTGGTTATCAATATTTGTCAAAGGGATTGACCAAAAGAAAAATATTACACTTCACTAACTCACTAAAACATCTGTAAAACTAGCACACATGAACATTTTCAATTTAGTCTTGCCGTGTTGAAAAGAGCGTTTATCTATTAAGCTAGTAAGTATAATGTTTAGGTTCAGAACTAGATTCCACCTACATTTCACTTGGATTTATTTTTAACCAATACCAATTCAATATTAGGACGTTATTGAATTATTTTATACGTAATTTAATGGAACAATGGATTATTATAACAGTTCCCTATAGTAAATCTACAAACACATTTCGTTTAATATATTTTGTTTCATCAGAAATATTATCACACGAATTAGTAGTTATTACACTAGTATATAAGATTTTTTTTGTATAAGTGGGGACAAACAGGCAAGAGGCACACAGAATGGGGAGAGGTGAGGCAACCGTCCATGGACTTCCACAACAACAGGTGTGTCACGAAATGCGATGCTGGCCTTTAAAGTGGGAGTATGCCTTTTTTTAAGGTCTCTAAGTCGTATCTGTTCGTGAAAACCGCAGCCGGTAATTGATTCCACGAAGTGGTTGTGCGAGGCAAGAAATTTCTAGAAAACGCGCCATGCGTTGTGAAATGCCAGACGTCAACGTGATGCTGGTGGCATTCGGCCGCTGAAATCAACCCGAACAGCTCCTCTGAGCACTCCCCGTGATAAATGTGAAGAAATAGAAGATGCAGAGAGAACCCACGTCTCTACCAAATGCCAAAGAATTAAGCCGATCGGAGATGACTTGATCGTCGATGATTCGAGCCGCTCTTCGTTGTATGTGGTCAAATGGAAAAAGCTGGTACTGGGGAGCACCCGCCCAGAAGTGAGAACAGCACTCCATGTGAGGCCGAATTTGCGCCTCATAAAGTTGCAGGCGGTGGCCTTTAGTACTGTCTCGCCTTACTGAGCTTTTTAGAGGCCAGTTTGGCCTTCTCTTCTAAGTGACCACAGAACTGAACGTCGCTCAATATATCGACGAAGTTAAACGCCTTGCTAGTGACTAACAGCAAAGTTTCACTTATCAACAATGGCTTTTCAATTAACAGAAAATACTCTTATACCTTTCTTATTACAATATTGTTATTTCTACAATATACTACGAGGAACAAAATTTTTAAAGATTTTGGTTTTTCACAATCAATGAACGAGAATAAAATAAATTTCAGTATGTATATTTTGTAAAATAATAAGAAATTAACATTTCACTCTATCTTCTTGTTCTTTCAAGTTGTTTGTCCGCGATGGACTCTTAAACTAATTAACGGATTTTAATGGGGATTACTTCATGGAGTGCACTTTGGTCCAACTTGAGAGATAGGATAGTTTTTATTTCGATTTGGGACCCATAATAATTTTTATTTTCAATATTTGTTTTGTATCGAAATTTTTTCTATGAGAGAATTTATTGACGCACTGTTTGACAGTTCTGCTGTGAAAGGATTTCATTTTAAAACGACAGCGAGCATATTTTACGAAAAACAGTATTTTATTAATTATGTACAGAATGTCTGTAGGGTCAGCTAGTTGTATAGAAATAATTTTTATTGCGGTATTATAATATTTTCGTTGGTTGTACTTAATACCTTAATAGCTTCTTAATTCTACAATCGTAATATAGTATATATACTAGGAACAAAAATTTTTGAGGATTTTTGTTTTGTTACGCCAAAGAAATATAACTTCTTGTGTGCGTACATAATTAGATGTACACACACTTTTTGAAGCGAAAACTTCTTTAGTCTATATGGACACATTTAGGTAGGGGAAAATCTTATTGGTTCGCGTCACCGACATGACTAAATATACGCGATAAATAAATTATTAAAAAATAAATAATTATATTTATTTTTCATATATAGCTAGGACACTTTTTGAATGGGTGAAATTGCGTGACCGAAATGCTTATAGCAGTATATCTGTAGCTATACAGCTGACGTATTGTGCAACATTACTGCTGTGTATATCTTATAAGAGAAATTGAGTGATAAGTTCAATGTATATATATTTTACATTGTTGAAATAGTGCTTTTGTTTGATTACTATATTATCGAAAAAAACTTTTAAAAATAAATGAAATTAATAATTAATTTGTTTTTGAACATTGACATTTCAAATTTTAATACTAAAACTTCTAAGTTTTCACTTCTATCGGCAGTCTCTACAACTGCCATTTTTTTATGTCGTCATTATATATTATTATATTTTATCTTTACAGGGTAAAAGGAGCTTTGGATACGTGCCGCTGCTTGGGAAACAAGGTGCCATCTACAAAAAACATGGGCTCTTCTGCCTGATGCCGCAGAATTATCCTGATGCTATTAATCACGTAAGTTTATTGGTGACTACTTCTGCGCACGCCCTTTCTGGTAGGCATTCCGCATTGGTTCCAGAGATAAATATATAATGTATATACAATGTGTCGCATGTAGTAATAAAAATTTAGGAGTAGTAACTTTTAACTATTTCATCGACGAAAATACCCCACATAGGGGTCAATTCCAAAACCCTACCAGTCTGCAGATACTTTTTTTATTACCTTAGCAAAATTCACCTTAATTTGTAAAACAATTCCGGTTTAATTTATACGTCTTGTAGAGGCACAATGTTCATCTTATGGTAAAGGCAAAGGTCTAAGTAGTAAATTATAAAAAATCTGGCAAATAATTGTTTTTTTTTTGTGAATTTTTTTTATAGTATTTTAGCAAATCTGGGCGCTTTATTTTATAATTGTGCGAAAAATATATTATTATCCCATCTTTCTTTCTAATTTCATAATAATATTTGAGTTTCTTAACAAATTTATAGTGGAAATTACATCGAAATCGGTCCAGCCATTTTGGTGTCTAAATGCTCATCGATTTAAATATTGATGTAATTTTTAGCTAATAATAAATGTTGGGGGTACCTAGGCATATTAGCTCCGGTGGCTGTGCTAGGGAAAAGTGTAGAACTGGAATAAGGAGCTTTTTCCAGTTTTAAACATACGGGATAGCCACGGACGAGTAAAAAAAGACGGACTCCTCGCCGTGATATTAACAAGTGAATCACCGTTATGCTAGTGTGTGTGCGGTTACGGGGGATACACAATTTTTTCTCCCTTAAATAATCATATATGGCCACAAATACTTATATAGTATCGTTTCTACACTTATTCACGACGCACGACGGCATTATTAAAATATTTTATTGAGACGCAAACTGATCTGTCACAGACGATGACTATTCTCATAATGGCCGCCTATCGGCCTGAAGTAGTGTGTGTGCGTGGGGATAGCAATATATTTCACGTCTATATTGACGCCCTTTGGTGGCGTTTTAATTTAATAATTTCGGTGGGGCGATGTAACACCGTTCATTAATTTGCCGTGAATTGTAAGACTGTACATATTTGACCTAAGATTAGGAATAACCCCAGTAATCGAATAAAAAAAGGCTTCGGTGGTTCATCTTTAGTGACGTTATGGGCGGGAAGGAGCACCTACCACATCACATCATTAACTCTATAGCATCGATCATCCAACTAACATCCTATATTTAATAGGTAAAATTTTTGGTAAGCATAAAGTGGCATAAAAATCGATCGAATTTGTTTCAGAAAAACTTTCCGAATTCTGTGTTGAACCCAGGTGAAGTGTACGTCCACAAAATACAATACAAATTTGGTATATTATTGGGAAAGTATGTATAAAAATGGAAATATGTAATAAATATAAAATTGTAAGCTTAATGTATAAAAAGTGTAATTATGTCAAATATAGTATTGTGATGGTATTGATTGTTTGATTTTAGATATAAATACAACGGCAACAGGAAACAGATAATATTATGTTCATTGTAATCAACGAATCTGCTTCTGCTTTTGAGATTTTTTTTTCTGACGTTCCAGTTTCTAACACAATAACTTTTGGGAAAGGAAAAGTAGTATCTTGACGCTCCCTGTTGCGGTTGAAAAAGAGCCGTTTGTCCATTTAAAATTACGTGTGAGTTTTGTCGTAAATGAAACTGTTGTTTGAGTGCGAAAAGTTTACTTGTCGCACCCAAATTATTCTTAGCACTTGCAAATTGAGATAAAATTGCTAAAATAAATAAAATAATATAAAAAAAAAACACAATCGAAAAATCAAAACCGAAGAGAGTTTAAAAACGAATATGGAGTCGGAATTAATACATAAATCGTCGCATTTGTAATACAAAATAGTATTTTCAGGTCGTGCGACGTTGTCAATTGCCCACGAAAGCGAAGTTGAACGGTCATTCGCACGAGTTGCACAATATACTATTGTCTCCTCCACCAGCGTTGTTGAGTCACTTCTTATTGAAAATGTTAGAGAGTGTAAACAAATTTTCAATTTCAGTTTTTTAATTCCTGCAGAAATAATTAAAACGCTTAAATCTCTCGAATTGAAAAAAACTGTTGACATATGGGGCATATCTTTTAAAATTATAAGTTTAATAATTGATGTCCTAGCACCATATCTTGCAATAATTTTTAATAGCTATAAATATTAAAGATGGCATGTTTCCCAACCTTCTGAAAAATACTAAAATTATACCAATAATTAAGTCGGGATGTACTTCTGACCCGAAGAACTGTCGATATGAAACGATTTGGCTTTCCTAAAGGATGTTCATTAACGGATGCAGGTAATGAACTAATCAAGAATATTTTTGATGCCTGGGAGGAATCACAAAATGTACCTGGTATCTTCTGAGATTTATCTGAGGCCTTTGACTGTGTTCAACATTTAATGCTAAATAAATAATATAAAAAGACCTGTGCTCGATCTTCTGATTTCATATTTAAACAATAGAATTCGAAAGTCGACCTGAATGAAGGAGATCTCCTGGGACACCTCTCAATATGGGGGTGCCACAAGGGTCTATTCTTGGACCGTTCCTCTTCCTTATCTACATTAATGATCTTCCTAACCTTAGAAAAAAAACATAAGGTATTATTTGTGGATCACACCACTGATATTTAAAATGAAAAGAATCCAGGTTATGTATGATGAAGTAAACGATATTCTACCTGACATTGTATACTAATTTAGCGCTAATAACCTAATGTTAAATAGCAAGAAAACAAAATATCTAAAATTTACGGTACCAAATTTCAAAAATGTAAATGCGAATGTTTTGTAAAACGGAGAGAGGATAAAACCGGTGGAGTAATAATAATATTTCAACAACAATAACAAGAATGTATAGTACATACAAAGTTGTTTATTAAAAATTGCTGCAACCGATTAAAATAAGGATAATAAAACAATAAGAACAAACTCAAGTGGAAGTGATGCAACAGCTAGAACCGTCTACTCTAACTACAGAGCCCCCAAATCGATCTTACAGGTGAACCGCAGGTATACTCGTAAGTCCTTTACTTCCAGAAAATAAAGTATTGATACAAGCTTCTTATTCTTGTTCATATTAACCTGGCCCCTTTTGAGTAGGTACATTATTACCCTGGAATATACGCGTAGGGATATCCAAGGTCAAGCTACCCTAAGTGTTATATATATTTCACAGGGACACCACGGTGCCGCAACCAGTCGCCGCTACCAACAAAATTTATACAGATGATAGATTATAAAGCTCTGACGCGTGCAATACTACAGTTTCATCTATCTATCTATCTCTCTTGTCTCTTCTCTCTCTTTGACATCTCTGTCTGTATAAGTTAATTTAACTTTATATACACACTTCGCAAAGCTCCATGTCTACCACGTTTATTTCGCTGCCTCTGAACAGCGAGACGTGTCTTAGGAAATTTTTATTTGCGTGCAAGGCTATGTTCTTTGGTTACTAGCATTCATTCTCTTTCTTTTTTACTTCTTCTGTCGCACCATCAATCATAATATAACATCAACCACTAACCATGAGAAAATTCAAAATGAAACTTGTCTCCTGGTTCAAATATCAAAATTATGAGGAACTTGTGGAAGTGTAAATTCTCATCGCTCCCTCACACACCCAACAAAAATACACACACATGCAACAAACTTCACAAACACCTTATTTATCTTTTTAACTGACTTCAAAAAAAGGAGGAGGTTCTCAATTCGTTGGTATGTTTTTTTTATGTTTTGAACTCTCAACTGCGTGAAGCAATTTCGATTTTTTTTATTTGAACGCTGATGCTTCCCATTTATGGATCAGTGTCAGGCAAGGTAGGTTTGTAACTACATACATAAAAGGCATTTATTTTCTCAAAATTGATTCCTTTAGAATTCTTTTTGATGTCATATCTAAGGTGTTAATTGGGATTTATTAGGTAATTGACATGTGTTACCTGACAGTTATATAATGTCCTGTCAAACTACGGTTGGTCGTGAAATTTTGATATAAGGTGTGATAGTTACACAGAATAGGTAAAGATATTAAACTGTTCTGTGGATTGTTAAAATAATTAACTAACGATAACTATCTTTTGAAACGGCGACCCTTAACCCTAGATCTAAGGCACATGTAGAGCCATTGGTATAGAAATTGGTAGAGACATCAGTTAAGTCATTGGGAGAGACGATATTAAAGATTTGTATGGCCATGTGAAATTTTTTCCGAAATTATATACTGACTGTCTTTGATTTTCAACCTCAGTTGCTAAGTTGTTTAAAGAAGAGGTTAAATGTTGCTGCTGTATCCATTCTTCCTATCGCTGGTTAAGTCATAGTAGCTGTTTACTGGGTAAGCCTGTTTTTTTCTTGCTATCTCTGGTTAAGTTATAGTAGCAATTCGCTGGGTAAACGTTTTCTTTCTCGCTATCGCTGGTTAAGGAATAATGGCAGTTTGCTGGGTAAGCGCTGTTTTATTTGTTGCTATCGCTGGTTAAATGATGGTGGTGAAGTGCTGGGTAAGCACTGATTATTTTCAGAGGTTGAGTGCATGTGGCAGAGTGTAGTACAGTTTGATTAAATCAATCAGAAATCAGTTAAATCATTTGTGTACTTTGTTGATCATTTATTTTGAAAAGCCAATGTATGCGTAAGGAAGACCAAACGGTTAAACTACTTTCGATGCTATAAGTTGTTCCAGAAACATCATACGAGGACGCATGACTGGTGTGATAGCCGTGTCGTAGTCAAGAACGTCGAACCACGAGCGAGTACGAAGATGTTTCGGTACTAGTCTTGGGTTGGGTTTAATCAGCGTGCGATGCGAGTGTGATCGAGATCGGACATGGGGATAGCTAATCGGGCGAGGCAATGCTGGCGCACGCGGGATACCGGGAACACCACATCAATATAATGTAATCATAATTGCTGTGTTACGTGTGTGAAGTATACCTACTTTTACGATTTTAACTACGTAAAGTATGTGTTTATAAGACTGTATTACTTGCTATCGTGTTAAACATCTACAATACTGAAGAACCATAAGAATCCTGACTATGTGACCTGCCTTGCACCGTCATACATATAAATACATTCTCATCATTAAGACTTTCATAGTATAGTTGGTCGGAAAACTTTACCGTTAGAGAATTAGAAATCGAAGTCTTTTGCTTTTACCAATATTGGAATTTCGGTAGAAAAATATCAGCGCGAATTAATTGGCGCCAACCTTCGAACGTTATAAAAGGTATACACACACGCACGCACGCACGCGCACACACGTGCACTCACAGACACACGCGTACACACGTGCACACACGCGCACTAACGCGCACATACGTGCACAAACGCGCGCACACGCTCGGACACGCGTTCACCCGCGCACACACACACACACACGCACATACATGCGCACACAAGCACACACACGCGCACACACGCACAAACAAGCGCACAAACAAGCGCACACACGCGTAAACACGCGCGCACACGCGCACACACCTTCGCACACGCGCACACATGCGCGCGACCCAAACACACGCGGATACACGGATACACGCAATCACGCACACACACGGGCACATACAAGCACACACACGCGCACACACGCACACGCACACACACGCACACACACGGGCACATACGCGCACACACGCGCATACACGCGCACAGACGCTCGCACACGCACACACACAACACAACACACGTAAACACGCGCGCTCACGCGCAAACACGTGCAAACATTCACAATGAATATTCAAACAACGATTAAGCTCTGTTCAAACTGAGGCGAATAACGCGCGGGAAGCGGGACTTGTTTTAGCGTAATTCGCTCGGTCGTTTAGCCTCTCAAACTGACGCGACTTCCCGCGTGTCATTTTTGGTCCTTCATTTTGAGATCAAACAATCCCGCCGGGGGTCCCGGTCTTGTTTCGCTTCAACTTGAGCGACTACTCGCGTCAATTTGAACAGGTCCATACAAATTAGCTGACACAATCGGCGCGAGCGATTTAGCGCTATTGGCTTCAGTTTGAACAGAGCTTTATGCTCCTCAATCTTAACAAAATCAAAAATACGTTCTCACCGTCCATGTTGTCCATCAGAATATGCGAAGAAACTCGGGTATGTGCAGATGTCAGTCACCTCGATGCACCACGCGCAAGTGCCACCCTGCAGCAAGTCAGTCGTAAGTCCAAGTTCGGAACATACTGGGCCGCGGCCCCATCACGTCACTCGATATCTCCACTCGGAAATACTGGGTGACCCCTCGAGCAGTAGAATCTTCACTCTAAACGTCGTACATTGTAATGGCAAAAACTACAGCATAAAATCATATCCAAAATAAAAAAACACATTTTGAAATGTTCGGGTAAATACAAAATTGCATTAAAATTTGATACCTACTTGTAAACTAAACTTGCTTAACTGACATCCTAAGCGCAAGGTGTAAAATAAACTAATAGCTGTATCGACGCATTTCTGACCCAACTCCAAGAAGTCCAAAAATATGAAACCCTACGTCACTTGGAATTGTGTCTGTCAACCATGGAATGCGTATCATCTGATTACGAACTTATCCATGCAGAGCCATCGCTTTATAGCACGACGTATCAGTGACACACCCTTGGAATCATTAAACATGAAAATAAGAAAAATTCATTGAAACTTACATTACTTATTGCCTAGGGATTTTCGCTAATGGCCTACCATCGCATACGCCTCGCTGTATCATGAGAATACTGCGCAAGGCTCCAAGTGACAAAACACGCAATTTCAAAGTAGAACTGTTAGCATAAAACTACAATTTCCCGCCTGCTCACTTACATCACAAACAATAACTTAACCTAACAATAATAAAATATAAATAACCTTCTGGTATATCCCAGTGAATCTACTTCTGTGAAACTTAGTACAAAAAATAAAACGATTGTCATTTTATATTGCGCTGTTAAGATCTTTTTTCGTAGTTACGGCGTATATTGAACCGAAATATTTCCACTCAACAGTAGCTATGATCTACAGAAAATTACAATCACGAAACATATCACTGAACAAACCCAGCTGCATTGTGGCAATGCAGGTGTTGCTACAGCTCACCACTTGCCATATGGTATCAAAGTAAACCTACGTAAATGATTTTGATGGTAGCGTGAAATTATTTTCACAAAAGGGAATTTCATATTCAAACTAAGAGCAATTACACAAAATGAAATTTCTACGAAATATAATTTACTGTTTAAGTATTAAAGCGAACATTTAACAAATCCTCTGAGCGTTACCTTTTCGCAAGACATACACACATTAAAACTACGCGAAATTCAACACAACAACGCAATTGGGCACAAGTTAACGATTATAGTTTTATGAGGACAATTTCATTCTAACATTACCACTTTCTTCACTTCTTTTTAAGTTTTCTTACAAGCAACGAGGTGAGTTTCAGACAAGCATTAAAACAGTACAGATTCCACACAACACGTTATCCTCTCGGTTTAAAACCTAATTATGTAACTCATTAAATATTATTTTTGTATTATTCAGCTGAACTCCTGTACGTCACAATTCAAAGCAGTACTTATCAAATTCTGTGGGCTTGATTCCTTTATCGCACTTCTGATGGCGGTGCAAGGCTGGTCCATAGTTTATGACGACAGCAACTAAAATACAGTCTTACAAACACATACTTTACATAGTGACAATCTTAAAAGTAGGTACACTTCACACTGCAATTACTATTACGAAATAATAACGTGGTGTTCCCGGCATGGGCATACGACACAACCGTCTCAGTCGATAGTTCTTCCCTGCTTGTTCAGCGCTCACCCGGCGCGCGATCCCGATCACACTCGCACCGCACGCCGTTTACCCCCGGGCCAAGAAGAGGCAACTAGGTACTGCAGCTTAGGAAGTTTTATGTTATTTTATTTTTCACGAATTCGTTTCGAGAACATTATATTTTTTAAGTATATTAAGGAGTGTGTTTTCATTCTGTCATATTTTTATACACTGATACCAGATTGCGCGTTTTTCAACTTTAATACATCCAAAAAGCCTTTTTTATTTTTTTATCCTATTCTTTGGTTTGGTGTGGTCTAAGTAACTATAGAAACACTATTATTTCCACACGGCGAGACTAGAATTTATATTAATTTAACACGTAATACATAGCATATTAATATTGTTAATATTATTTATATATAAAATCTATTTATTATTAATAAAATTAATTTAAAAACTAGACACAGATATTCCACAGCAGAGAATAGATAACGAAGTATATAACAAATATTACATTACAAATTAAACCAAAAACGTATCTAACCGTTAAAAGTTCTCACAACTAAAAGTTACAACTTAAAGTTCGTACTTCTCTGAAAACGCATTTGTGAATATTAGAATGTTGCCCGTTTTAAGCCAATTAAAATGAGCTAATACTTCAAACCATTGGGAATGTCAGTTTAACTGTGCGAGATAGCAAATCCACAGTGACATTTAGATTTTAATTGGAAAATCTCTATTCAACTAAGGTTCAACTAGAATTTCACTGTTTGAGAGAAAAGTTCTAAGCAGCTTAAGTTAGAGTCTGCAAGTATTATGTGCTTGACAAAATGGCGTCAATAATTTTACAAAATGTTCGAGTAAATCAATGACACTATAAATATTCTGCTTAAATCGAACTCAATTCGTTGCCTTCTTTACATTTATTTTTTAATTTCGTCACATGCTTAAAGAAAATATCAAAAGTAAGAAATTTATAATTTTTTTTGAATTAGGCCTCATTTATTAACTATTAGGAAATATACCAATTTATAAAAACGTAGATAAATTCAAAGATCCCAAGTTTTTGATAGTTACCTTAAAAACGTGGTATTTTCGTGAAACTTACAGAAAATAAATTATTTTATTACTTGCAATAATATCACACTACATTGATATTGTTAAGCATTTGTATAGCTTTAAAAAATAGGGTGTACGGGTCACCTGGTGTTAAGTGATCACCGCCGCCCACATTATCTTGAAACACCAGAGGAATCACAAGAGCGTTGCCGGCCTTTAAGGAAGGTGTACGCGCTTTTTTTGAAGGTACCCATGTCGTATTGTCCCGGAAACACCGCACAAGGAAGCTCATTCCACAGCTTTGTAGTACGTGGCAGAAAGCTCCTTGTAAACCGCACTGTGGAGGACCGCCACACATCTTATCATTTTATGGTGAATACTCGATATGATATGGCACAATTACAGAATTGTTACAAAAAGTTGTAACTCGCCCACGTTCTCGTATACATCGTACATAGCTTTGTAGTACGAAGGAGAAAGCTCCAGATGGTGGGGATGATATCCTAACTTGTGGCGTGTCGTGCGAAGGTGGAATATTAACTAAGTATGTGATTTTGTTCTGAAAAGATATTCAGCTAGCTAAGTGAAACATGTGGCATTGTAACAGGACTACTAGGGATTCATGTGGCTCCTCCTGACAGTAGTGTGTAGTATAATATTGTTCTTTCTACAAACGTAGAATAGCACGAGGAATAAATAATTTTAAGGATTTTTGCTTTGTTAGGCCAAAGAAGTATAACTTCTTGCGTGCATACATAAATACACACACACTTTTTTTATATTTTGATTAAATGAGTATGCTTTATTGTAATTTGACAAATCAGGGTTTGCAATATAACGACAGACATGATAGATAAATACTACACGGCCATATTATCTGTGGACGTCACTGGAAGTGAAGCCCCCTCGCGTTCCCCTTTCACGTTGAAGTTTTCAGTGTGACGTTTGAATTTTTTTTTGTCGTAGAAATTTTTCTGTAGTTTCTGTTGTTCTATGTCGCTATAATACTTCTACCAACCAATAAAACCTATTTTACTCAACCCAGATTCTTTCAATATTTTTTCATCATTATAATAATAATAATCAGTATCAATACACGATACATTTACATCAATCTTTAATACTGATAAAATATTTTTTTTTTATTTATTCTTTATCATAATATCCTAGAGACCTGACGTCATCGACGTTAGGCCCAGAGATAACTTTTCTATTAAATCACAGTTTGGAGACGGGCGCATCCAACGCATCTTCATATTATTACTATTATTTAAATAACTGCAGTTTTATTTGCTTAAATAAATGACAACTCTATATCAACCCACATGCATGACAAACTTTTCTGATAGAACTGACCCCTGGCTCAAATGCATAGGTAATATATTTTTTTACTGATATTGATGTCTATCAATTGTTTAACTTTTAAAATACATGAATCAGATACGAGATGGCACTGTCACAAATAATATAGATGAAACAAGTGTTAATAGGTGGCGTTTAAGTAAACTATTTCGATTCTAGTTTTACTTTTGATTTAAATCAATAATTATTAATAATAATAGATGGTTAACCATAATATAATTACCTAAATTTTAAATAAAATATTAAATTAAATCAAAAGGTAATTTTATCAGATTGAATTTATCAAATAGGGTTGGTTAGAGGTATTCATATCTCACCAACTAGAAATAGTATTATACAACTGCAATATAAAAGAGAATGTATGTTCACCTACAACTCAAGAACCCTTAGTCGATTTGAAATGAAACTTTGAACACATAAAGGGCGACATAACCAGTCTGACGAACATAGTTACGTTGGTGCCGGATAGGTAGCGCTGGTAGCAGTGATTTTATATTTTGAACCATTGGTTCAATCAAGTTCTATACATATAGACAATGCATCTCATACAAAATCAAAGCCGAAATATGGCACATGCCACAAATGACACCGTAATAACCTGCAACTATACATTTCTGCGTTTACTCGAGTTGTTTAAAAAAATAATGGTCAATAGGCAGCAATGTAAACACTATTTCAGTTTCAGCTGCGTATTTTATATTTAGAACCCGATTTGGATGGTGACATCAGTGGAGTAGCAGCTAGGTATGTTTTTAAACCCAGACGAAAAAGGGGGTTGCTATAACTTTTACATTCGTCAGTCTGTCCCTATTTTCCGATCAAAATCTGTTCAGTCGTTGGCTTTTTACGTTTTTAATCAGAAATCACTTTCATGTTATAAAGGGAAAAGTTTGTATGTTTATTTATTGGCTTGCGTTTATATTTGTTTCTTGTTTACGTAATAAAGGCATTTGGATTTAATATTTTACGGCAACCTTTAATGAGATAACGAATAATCAAATATAATATTTTTTCACACAAAATAATTAGTTAAACTTGTTATTTAAATGTCAGGTTCCTTGAATTAAATAAAATTTGTCTTTTTGACTATTATCCTTTTTGGTTTATGTAGTGTAAGCGGACATCAACATATATTTGTATGACAGGTTGTGGCAAATTTTAAATGTGGTTAAATCCAAATAGCTTAAATACGTTGTGTTGAAATATAAATATGCTTATTTGGTTTGCTTTTTGGCTAACTGGCGCCAATTTTCTTTCATTATCTCGTATACGGGAAAGCTGAAAAATATTAGCTTTTACATATTTGCGATGTAAGTAAGTATCGATTATCACTAGGTAACTAAACTTCCGTGATAACGTGTGAATAGCACTATTATGTAATTGTTCATGATCTTGTAAGCCGTTCACAATACAAAAAATACAATATTGCTAATCATTGTTCACTAGGCAAAAAAAAATTTTAACATAATAACAACCTACTTCAAAAACACTATTCCAAAACAATAGATATATTATGCACTAAAAAGTAAATAATAATTGCGTATTTTTAAATCTAATTGTAGGAACGATTATTGTTATTATAAAAATAAAAAAAAACATACCAACTTTAGAAACCTCCTCCTTTTTTGAAGTCGTTTAAAAAGTGCGACTCTATTGTTTTCATTACTGACTGTGTCCTTTCATTTGTCCCATTCTGACAAGCGGGTCTTTTGCTGGGGACTTGTCAATAATTGTACCATATTTAATACAGAAATATTCGTTTTTATTAAATTACTTACGCTTTTTGCATATCAATCTTATATAAATAAAATAACCTTACCGATGATAAGTCACACCATCTTCTTTTTGAGTCGTTAATGTATTATTTAAGCACTTTTTAAAGCACCCTTAGGCTTGTTGATTGACACACAGTTGACATACGACTAAGAAGAAATGTGCTTACATTGTATTTAAGCACACTTTTGCCGTTCCGTTATCAGACTGTAAATGATATGTCCATATGTATAGAACGTCATTGCATTGGTTGAATTGATCTGATATTTTGTACATATGCATTGGAACTCATTTGTAGATTTTTTATGCGAAGCGAAGCGCATCGGGCACCATATAGTACTTTCCCATCTTTGAAATCGCATCTTAAACTATATACAAGGTTTTTAGGAATTACGAATTGAAACGAAATTTTATTCAGAAGGAGCAGTGTTATAGATCTTTTGACAAGTTCAAAGCATCTAATGCTTTTTCAAGTCTA
Organism: Leptidea sinapis; assembly: GCF_905404315.1. NCBI lineage: Eukaryota > Metazoa > Arthropoda > Insecta > Lepidoptera > Pieridae > Leptidea > Leptidea sinapis. Next base: position 6,920,138 of record NC_066312.1, on the reverse strand, counting down.
TATTTATGACCATCCCACGTTTATGTTTCACCATTCCACGTTTTTCGATTCCACAACCGTGCTTTTACTTTTTGCAACACATAACCATTTTTTGGGACAGTTTACCAATGTTCCCGAACCGATACGACTTAGGGACTTTTATTTTTAGAGCATATATACATATGTCAATGGCTGAACGCTTCTTTTGACCTCTGGTATTAATGAAGTCCATGGGTGGTTGTTTTAAAAGTTACACTTCTTTTGGGCGGTTTGGGAAAAAATATCAGAGTGAATTTCTACGATGCACGCGCACACCGAAATCCAAATTCACCACCTTACCGTTAGCTGATCAACTAGACCACTTGTATCATACTGCAGCTACTATTACAGCCTCTTGTTAATCATATTTCTTCTGAACCACAACCAATGTACGAGAATTAAATAAGTTTTAATATGTACTATAAGTTGTAAAAAAAACTAAAAATCATTTCTTTCTAATTGTATAAACATAATTTCATGATATATAAATAAACGAGAAATAACTAAATTATGCGTTATAATAATATTTTCATTTTTTGTATTTAACACCTTTATTACAAGATTGTTCTTTCTACAATCGTAAAATACATTTTTTAGGTCTTTTGTTTTGTTAAGATAAAGAAGTATTACTACTTAGAAGTAGTATGTATGTATACACACACGTTTTTCTAACTTTCCGTGAGATGCGCCACAGCAAACGATAATTCCCCCCCCCTCCCTCCCCCTAATGAAAAAACCATAAGTGGTCAATGTGCCTTTAGACGTTTTCACTCCAAAAACAAGGGTTATTAAGCAAAATCACAATATGAATTAAAGTAACTCTATCAAAAAGTGAGATTGTGTTTACACTTTGAGTAATGTAAGGCCACGCTAGCACTCAAAATGTAGGTTGCTTTAAAATACTTCTGAATAACTCTAGGAATGCAATGTGAATCTCAGCCAACCATTCACTATTTTATTTCAATGGTTTTCTAAAAGATAATATATTGTAAGTACAGATAGTTCTAGTTCATCAAGACTTTTATATATTTGTAATTTATTTTTCTCATAATGTTTTGGTCATTCAGGTGAAAAAGTAATCCATTCGAAACAATGAATATATTGTAAACCTATAAATGGGATGCGTTTTTATTTCATTTTAAGGTAATATTAGTTGCTTAACTGTTCGCAACAACTGTTCATTACAAGTAACTGTTGACAGCCAACCAAAAGTTCGTCATTTTATTACGTAAAACTTGTATAAATCTGCGGATGAAATTTTGCATGAAAATCCATTAGATAGGAAATCAAAAATCCATCCTAGTAACGTGGTGTTGTTATATTATATATTTTTAAGTTTAATATATATCAACCCTGAAACAAAAAATGATGCAAAATATTAAGCGAAGATACAGTAGCATTAATAAAAAGAGAAACTCAACTAACAATAAAAATTAAAGAGCACATTAAAATAAATTTAAAAATAAACACATTATATACATAAACTAAAACAAGCAATTAAAAAGGATTATAACAAACGCAGTTAATTAACAAAGAACTAACAAAAATCATAAGTAAAAGAAGCACATGGGCATTTAAGAATTGTATATACAGAAAATATGTATATATAAAAACTAGAAAGCCAATCTAAAGAAACCAAAATAAGACAAGATGTTATGAATGGGAACAACTCTTTATTGAGATCTGTCAAAGAAAAGACGAGGAAATTAAGGAATTCAAAGAAATCTATCAAGATAGAAGCACAAAATCAATTTGACATATAGTTGAAAAAAAGTGATGAAACCAAAATAAGACATGATATTATGAAAGGCAAGTACTATTTATCGAGAACTCAAAGAAAGGAAGCAAGAAGAAATTATGGAAATCGAACAAATGTATCAAGCTATAAGCACAAGATGATTTTCAGCCATAGTTGAATAAAAGTGAACAACTGACTAAAATCAGATGCAAGTCCAGCTCACGAGGAGATAACCAAAGCAGTCATTAAATTAGTTGCAACAATCAATGGTACAAATCAGATGTTATACTGCTATACAATAAAGAAAACCTACTTGAGACCCGGCAATTAAAGACCAATCAGTTTACTAGCAAGTATATTAAAGTTTTTGCTTTTATCCTTCTTAACCGCATAGCATACGAAATCGACATTGCACAACTAAATGAATAAGTAGGCTTCTGTTTTAGCTTTTGCAGAACAGGCAATATACATGCATTAGAGCAAATTATCCAGGAATCTGAAGGATTTCAAATAACCTGTGTATTTACGTTTATCAACTATACCAAAGCATTCGATTTTAGTATATAAATGTAATAAAACATATTTACAACAACTGCGAGTATTGAGCAATATGTTGAAGCAGAAGCAATATGGATGGAAAGAGAAGTAAAACAGGGCCGCTTGTCACCTTAGTTGTTTATTTTCATGTTAGAAAACAACGAAATAATTAATTGAAAAAGATTACAAGTCAACATTCTCTATTTAAATCATCTCAGGTTCGCTGATGATATAGTTATACTATGAGAAACATCAAAAGATTTATGCGAAATGCTATTCATTCTTGACCAAGAAAGTGAAGGTAGGATTGGAAATGAATACTACTAAAACCAAAATAATCAAAATACACATTATAGTCAAAGAAAACAAAATAGAATATGCTGACAGCTACACCTAGTTGGGCAAACATATATCATTTAGCAAATCAAATAACGAAGATGAATTTGAACGAAGAACAAAAATAAGCTAGAATGATTTTGGTAAGTCTAAGAAAACTCAAAAGAAGACTACTCACCCTGTTTGTGCTAAACAAAGGATCAGGACAATACAAAGAGCCATAGAGGCCACTTTTTGTAATGGAAGAGGATGACAAACGAGCGTACGGGTCACATGATGTTAAGTGATCACCTTCACCCATATTGTTTTGCGAGATCAGAGGAATCACAGGAGCATTTCTGGCCTTTTAGAAAGGTGTAACTAGGCACTTTTTTTTAATGTACTCATGTCTTATCGTTCTGGAAACACCGCGTAAGAAAGTTCATTCCTCAGCTTGGTTGTTCGTATAAGAAAGATCTTTGAGGACCGGAAGAAAGCCACACATTCAGATAGTGAGGATGATATCGTAATTTGAGGCGTATCGTCTGACGGTGGCAGGAATTAGGATCAAACAGCTCTTTGGAACACGCCCCGTGAAAAATGTGGTAGAAGATACACAATGAAGTGACGTCTCTTCACAACGCCAAGTCTTTAGCCTAGCCTACATCTAACCATTCACAGAAAACTGGGTCCCTGACAATTTAAGCTCTGAGATGCACGCGGTCAAAAACGCGGTTCGAGCTGATACTGGGGTGCGCCAGACCATAGATGATACTGCTCTCATCTCTAGTTTTTATTACCTAGACTTGCTCATATTGTGTAGGATCCAGTATACTACAAATGACTCGATGCCTGACGCTGCTTTAAGTCATCGACTCATTGTAGGTCATCATCATCATATCAAAGACGAAGAAGACCTCTGCTGGACAAAGGCCTCCCCTCAAATATGTCCACGATGATTGGTTCTGCGCTACCCTCATCCAACGTGCGTGTGGTATCGCACCAGAATTGACATAGGACACTACATACGACTAGGATTCTAAAGAAATATCTAATACAAAGAGGAATATTATTTCCAAGAGCTATTAAATAGTAACTCACACAATAACAAATTAGATAAGCAATCCACAAAAAATTGTGTAATTAACTGTGGACATTAAACCGAGATACCAAATTTTTTTGGGTAGAGCAGCGTAAATTAACTCATGCAAAAATTTATATTATTGACTATACATGCTCACTTGAATGAAATGTCTTCATATATTAAAGTTGAATGTTTTAATTGACTACTGAAATATTGCGGTTATTTCTGACCGATATTTTTGCAATAAGGAGATTATCAACATGCTTGTTAATGTTTGCAATCTTTGAACTTCGTCGTTGATTGACTGAATTGAAAAAAAAGTTGTGTCTACAGCTATATAATTCCATACTAGTTACACTGTAAAGAAAACTAAGATTTAACAATGGAAAACTGGTTAATCATTTGGGAAGGTATTGTGTTATTTGGTATAGTAGAGCTCTGTAACAGTGAAATCTCTAAACGTAATTCTTGGGTGGCCTCAACATACTTAATCGATTGCTAAAAGATTCTAGTGAAAATTTGTTCTAATTAATATAAATATAACATGATATATAGTGACGTATAATATATAGTAAAGTAATTAAATAATTAAAAAAATACTGGAATTTAGTATAAGTCTAGTATTTGAGTGCTTTCCCTTATTATGATATATATATCATCCATAGACGATTAACGATACAAATTTTGCAATAGTTTGTGAAAAGTCAGCACATTACCACCAATACTTTTATTAAGTTGATGATATTCTATACTACTAAACTAACTACTTAATATACTCTTGTGCAAACAATGAAACCGGTTTAAAATTAAACAGTAATTATTGAGTATAATCGATTAAAATCGGTTTGTAACTATTGTTACGTTCGGAGTGTAAACGTTGTGGAGGGTGCGTAATAACATACCAAAAGCCGAGTGATTTTGTTAATCTAAATCAGTATATTCAATAAAACTTTTATGATAAGCTTAATAAAGTAACTGTAAAATTAGAATGTTGAAGGTAGAACAATATGGAATAAAAAGTTCTTTTTGTACTTACTTATACGTTAACCAGTTGGATTTTTTTCGGTTCACAAGCCTGGTGATTCGTAATTAAACAATAAAATTCTGGATATTGGACAGAAACAGAAATATATTTTTAACCATAGGAAGTGAAATAATATCAAGACATATTGCAACAACAGTTGATAAACGCCATAAAGCTAAACTAAAAATTAGACTAAAAAGAGAAACGGTCCTAGGATCGAACCCTGCGGTATCCCTTTCTCTATATCGGAGCCCTTTGATTGTACACCGCAAATGTCTACAAACTGTTTAGGACTCTTACAGTGAGAAATCCTTAATTAAAAAAAAAAAACGCAAAATCTAAGCTTAAATAGAAGGGTTCTAAATCCACGCAATCAAATGCCTTCAAATAGTTTTTATTATATCTATTTATTTATTTTAAATTGTTTGGATGTGTGAATAACAGAGTTACAACAAACACATGACTACAATAAAACTACCAGCTAAGTACAAGATAGTCTGCCACTCCACGAAAGTGTGTACACAGAATGTTTAGCAGAAATAGATAAGTATTTAAAATACAATAATAATAAACGATCTTACAACAAGCTTTAGGTTACAGATATTATTATTGATTATAGTATAATGAAAAAGAGGGAATAACATATATCTAGACAAATTGCTTGAATAATAGTAGTAAAGGCGAAAATAAAAGAAGAAATTTTTGAAACTCCACGATTTTCTCAATATTATAATAATGTCTTATATTTTTTATGGAACACTAGGACAAACTAGCAAACATACAGGTCACGGGTATGGTATAAGTAAGGTGAGTGCTACGAGAGCGTTCGCAATCATACAAAGGATAGACATATAAAACCTAAAACATTATTGTTACTTCTTGCATTGGATTTGTTGGAGGGCGAGGAAAGGACTGAACGAAGAGCCTACAGTTGTGTCACTGGCGCTTATTAAAACCAAAGTGATACCACAGTGTCTTAAGGAAGGTTTTCAACCAGTGTGTGTTTCCAGTGATGACTTACGGTACGCAGACGTCGTTGCTAACTATGGGCCCTATGAGAAAGTTCATTGTCGCTCAGAGGGCAATGGAGAGGGCTATGCATGGAGTTTCCCTGCCAGATCGAATCAGAATTGACGAGATCCGTAGGAGAACAAAAGTGACTGATATAGCCCAAATGATTGCAAAACTGAAGTGGCTGTGGGCAGGGCACATAGGTCGACGGACAAATAGCCCATTGGGGCAGTAAAGTCCTTGAATAGCGACCACGTACCGGAAGACGCAGTGTTGGTAGGCCCCCCACAAGATGGACCGTCGATCTGGTCAAGATCGCTGAAATACGTTGGATGAGGGCAGCGCAGGATCGGTTGACGTGGAAATCTTTGGGGAAGGCTTTTGTCCAGCAGTGGACGTCTTCCGGCTGATGATGATGATGATGATACAACAGTGCAGTAAGCAGTAGATTAAGTCATTAAAAATTTAGAGTTGAATTGTGTCGCTGTGACCAGGTCAACTAAATTGAAAAACAAAACTCAGAAAACTAAACAGTGCAAATATCTGCAGAATGTAACGTAGGTAATTAAATAATGCATTGTCGTTTAATTTATTTTTATTCAGATATGCGTATGACAAAATGAACCTTCAAAACAGAGAATAATGCAATATTGAACCTTTTCCTTAGATTTGTTCTATGATGACTTATGTCATTAATTCATCATTAAGGAGTTTGAATATTTCTTTAAAAACATTTTTGTTAATTATATGAACTGAATCTTTAAATTATGCATTTCTATAGAAGATTACGAAGAATGTTATGAATGGTTTTGCTCTTAAACTATTCGTTATAGCTGTAGTTTAGTAATAAAAAGTTGGATATAGCTCTCAAAAATATTGAGTAAACTATCTTTCAATTCAGGGATTAGTTCAATAAGGGATCCAATATTTCTAAGGTCTTTGGAAGAGCTGTTGTTGATACATACGAAGTTAAGGATAAACTGTCACATTGAAGTATACTTTACAAAATAACGTGTAATATTCATGGAGAAGAGAAGAAGAGCAAAAGTATTTATTGACCTACAAGAGTAAAGTAACATTAAAATACAGTTGATGAGGCCAGCCTCAACAAGACAATCATATCATAGTGTATTTAGAAGAAATTCTGTTACCAATAGAAAGTCACATTATTACTGAGTGTCATAGGTTGTATTTACACGAAAAATGTAAAGACTTTTTCGTGGTAGTCGGATTTGCAAAGTAAGTCAAAAGAAAAAAACGCGTGTGGTGTCGTGGGACACCGGATAGGAACGAAGTTCCTTATTATAAAAATATAAAATTTATTTATTTATTTAAAATAAATTGGGCAGTTTTCACTGAATTCTACTGTCTAAAATAAAAGTTATACTTCTTTGGCGTAACAAAGAAGTATAACTTCTTGCGTGCATACAAAAAATTATCAAATCCTTAAAATTATTTATTAGTCGTGCTATTCTACGTTTGTATAAAGAAAAATATTGTAAAAAATCGTGAAATAAATTATTGAATATTAACGAATACAGCTGTATTGGCTAGAACCCTTTGCCTGTCCTAATAATGGACGAAAAAACCAAAAAAAAAAAAAAAATGTTGTTGTTAATGTCGCAAACGTCAGAATATTTCTGAAAACTTTAATTTTATATGTCGTTGTGCGCGCGCAACGTAATAGTCAAAGAAGTTTATCAATAAAAAAATACGTAAATCGGATCATTGTGTACATACATAAAAAATACCGATCGAATTGATAACCTCCTCCTTTTGGAAGTCGGTTAAACAGGTGGGATACTTATTCTGATACGAGCCGAAATCTAGTAACCTACATGGAAACTCCGTCATAGTCTTTCTCCTTAACAACATTGATAGATGGTTCAAAACAGTAATTGCAATTGGTATTTTAAGTATAAAATTAGCAACAGTTTATGATTCAGCCAAAGACTGTCGCGACTCGCGATACAGACGAGCAGAGTAAATAAATTTATTTTATCATACACTGAATCACGTAAGAAATAATTATTATAATTGTAACTTTATGCAGTCGCACGAAATATCATTTTCGTAAAGAAGCGCTCAGTTATATGTCATTCTGCTTTTGCTGTTGGGCTGGGTGATAAGCGCAAGAGAGGGGTCATGGAACTCTACAGCGCAGGGTCTCTAAGAGGGAAAGAGACGCATAGCTTTTCTTACACCTACCAATATCACCACTGCCTACTCGCTTTGGTAAGCGCAATTATGCACTATCAAAATGCTTAAAAAATAAGCAATTTTAACTGAAATATCATAAAAAAATTAAAAACTGGCCAGTTTTTTCTGTGCCTCTATTCTGTAAATCTATAGTAATTTTTTAAGTCTGTTTTTTTCCTTGGGTTATACTACTGAACTGATAATAATCATACCATAATATGTAGCGTGTTTCAGAGTAGGTTTTAATATATGATATGATAGTCCTTATTATCAAAAAACAATATTTTTTGACTTAGAAAAATACGTATATATTCGTATTACAAATAATTCAGTCATTACGTATGACAATTCATGTGTGTGAGGGTAGTGGACGAGGGTAGTTAATTTTATAGCAAAACAATGTTTGCCGGGCTAGCAATGAATACAAAATTTTTATTAAAAATTTTAACGTAAAAATGTAAGAGTTCTACAGTTTATAGAGCTGTAACAATCAGATTACGAGTCAGTATCTAATTAGGTAGAGATAGAGTTCTAGATAGGGGCGACATAAAATAACATATACATATTTGTAAGTTGTACAATGTTCGCACGTCAAAATGAGGCTTTATAATTAATGACATAAAGCGCATGCCTGTTTCGCGTAGGCTGCCGTTGCAAGATGCTCGTGCAGTTCTAAAGTTAGAACGAAACTTGTGAGAGCGTGGTTGTGACATTCGCGATTGGACGTTTGCGCGGAGCGGTTGATGTTTTCGCTCAACTTTCAACGAACCTATACTGTACACCACCAGAATGGGGGCCCGACCACTTACGGCGGCCTTTCTTCTCCTCATCACCTTGTTCTTCACCAAGGTAAGCCACTTATTTTAATTCTGTTAAGTTTTAAGCAAAACCAGAAACTTTTTGAGAACTTTGAAGTTTTTTTTTGTTTTTTATTATTTATTGTAATAATATCTAAGTAATTACGATGAATTTACAGTTGAGTGCTAAATATTATTTGCGCTCTTTGCTGTTACTGAAAAAGTTTCCTTTTTGCTAATAAACTTAATTCTTTCTAGGTTTTTATTTTTATTTTTCCTTATCGTTACGCTGTGTAAACATACTTTAATTTTATCTGAAGACAAAGACCGAAAACCAAAAAAGTATTGTAGTGAAGTATATTTTATGTATTTTTACAGCATTTTTGTAAATAGCGACGCTTTGCGACTTCATTAACTTAATCGTCCCGGTTAAGCACATCTATGTATTAGTCTAAGTTTATGAAGTTGTTGTAAATGCGATCCAAAATTGTTAATGTTACTGTTAGGCTGATTGGTATATGGTATACTTGTAGATTATATGTGATGTTTGAGGAGGGAATCAATTTTAAAATATTCATATTTTTTTTAAATATTCAACTAATTTCATTGTTAATGTTTCTTCCATATCGGTCCCCTGAGCTTTATTGTTTTATACTTTTACGGTCTTGTAGAAATAATTAGTTTATTGCGTATGCAATACAAATGGTACTTTAAATTATTTTACTATTTGAACCCAATAAAACAATATAATCCTCATTAAATCATTCGTTTCTTTACACTCGTAACTCCGGTCTTGTCGTTACTCATAATGACATCTAATATATAAATTTTCTTATGTCGCGGTGTTTGTAGTTAAACTCCTTCGAAACGGCTTGACCGATTCTCATGAAATATTGAGTGCATATTGGGTAGGTCTGAGAATCGGACAACATCTTTTTTTCATCCCCCTAAATGTTAAAAGTGGTCCGCGCCAAATTTTTTTTTTAATTTTTTTGACTTTTTTTTAAATTTGTTTGATTATGAGTCAACATTAAAAAATACATACAACTTCAAATTTTCACCCATCTACGATCAACAGTTACTTTTGTATCGCGATTTTAATATCGGCAATACAACGTTTGCGGGGTCAGCTAGTAAGTAATAATATTAATTCCGTCAAAAGTATGTACATTTCCTATTTATTTATTGGTTTATCAACAGTTTTTTAAATTACTATGTAAGAATTTAGATCCAATTATAGGCAAACACAGTTTGTTTGTTTTGGGTCCAAGTCAATCGAGATACAGCAAAGATTTATAAAGAAAATTAATAAACGTAACGCTATATTTAGTGTTACATGTCAATGTGGGTTTTGTATTGTAAATTAGTTTTTTTTTAAATACATTTACTCATAATTTTACTCATTTTTTTTTCGCGGCGGCAATTAAAGCCCAAATTGGTACCCTTTTACATACGATTTTCCTGACGATATAGGCGGAAAAGACGGAATTTTACGTATCTCTTTATATTTAGGTTTATCCAAATATATAAATCAGTATTTTCATTCATTCATTCAACTAGGGTATAGTTTGATCAAACAAAGGTTTTTTTTCTTAAATTTAACCTAGCGCTATTGTTAAGAACAGTATAGCCTAGGTGATTCGTCTTCACGCGGCGTCTCGTCGCCTCATTCGGCACTTCAAATGTATACGTTTTAGCCTCACCAAGGATTCTCTTACTTATCACCTTGTAATTGGATTCATTTTTTCAAGATGACTTCATCTCAAACCTTATGATACCTCTGAAGTAATCAAATTACTTATAATATCTCAACCGACGGTGAATAGATCTTTTAAAACCTTAGTCAAAGACTGTCTATTACTAAATTTTAGTTTAAATATAAAACAGCCTCGCATACTTCGTTGGATTTGAATAAATGAAGACTAGAAATATAATTAATAATTTAAACTTAACAAGATCTCAACCGTTTTTATGACTGTCGAATAATAACGCGTTTAGTGAATTTAAATCAAACTATATTATTATGTTTTATAATGATAATACTTAATCGTGTTTCTAGGGAAATAATAGACCCAAGTAAATATACTTCACATGACACCAGATAACCAGGGCAGTGTTAAATTTTTTAAAACATTAAATGATAACTTATCAACATTAAAAAAACAAAAAGTACGCACTTTTAATATGTAATAATAAGTTTAATTCATTGTTTAATTAGACATAATTTTGTTTGTCCACTGTATATTTGTTATTATAATGATAAATACATACATATAGCATGTACTATATTACTATACTATACTGTATCTACTTAGATACAAATAAAATTTGAAAAACAAAATTTTATGAACGACGCGGGTCTCGATCCCACGACCTCCAGCGTTCCGTGGGCTCTAACCAACTGAGATAGATAGATGTTTTAGTTTTTATGTTTACATTTCGCTTACTTAAACAAAAATTGAAAAAATTAGGCAAAACGGTTTGAAAACAATACGAACTCAATGCGCGGAGGCGTTGATTTAAAATATGATAAATAGCAAAAGTATTTTTTTTATGAGACGGACCACATGGAATTAGATTCATTGGGTACATCTGTAGGCACGTTAGTATGTATCCCTACTAATATTCTAAATGTGAATTTAAGTTTGTTTGTAACGCTTTCACGCCTAAACCACTGAACCGATTTTGATGAAATTTATTACAGAGAGATTGGGAAAGGACATAGGCTACCTTTTTTAGCGAACGAAAGACTTGGCGGGGTTGAAATAGGGGTTGGAAATTTGTATGAAAGTTTGTCATCATCGAAGATAACACCATGAAAATTTGTAATTAGGCACTTGATAAGGCATAAATAAATATTATGCTTTAGCGTTTTTAAAATTTAGATCTACGTGGGGTGAAGAAAGGAGATAAAAGTTCTATAGTTGGTAGATTATAAAAATATATTAACCACTGCAGTTTGCAACTATTGACGCGCACGAAGTCGCGGGTAAAAGCTAGCCATTCATAAATATGTATTATTTTTATTGAATCGATTTTTTATTGGAAAATTAGCGACTTGTACCAGACTTACACCAGCCCATCACTGTGCAGCTCAGATCATTTTTTTTAATTCAAAAGCTACAGCGCTTCTCAAATTGAAACTCAAACATAATATATATATATATAGCTAGTTAGCCGCACAGACGCTGATCTCTCAAAAGAAAAAAAATAGGCAAGTATTCGGTTTTAATGTAGTATATCGGCCGTATTCAATAACGTATCTCTATGTAATGATACATTGCTGTCACCGTTTAATGCGAAGATCTTATCTATCCATAGTTACGTCCAATATAGTTATAGTCCAATACTTTATGTCGATAGGTTACTCGTATTGAAATGTAATTAGCGTAAAAGGATATATTGGTTTACCTCTAGTAAGTTAAACTAAGGATAGATAGGTTATTCAAAACGCCCGTAAAGCAATCGGAAATTAATGATTTTATAATATGTTGTAATAAACTGATATGGAGTAATATCGTATTGTGTAAACAGCCCTTACATTACCGCTTTATAATTGCTAATTTTTAAAGTAGGTATTAAAATGGATATAGTATGTTACCCTTAAAAGATATACATATGCATTCCGGACTTTTCTGTAGACCTATATACTATATAAGGTACACAATTCAACTATACATTATTCTGTTACATCTCAATGGACTTAGATAGAATTTTCGTTGAATGCTCCCAGATGGCTTATTTTTTCCAACACCTCCAACAAATATCGACGACGAGCTGTATAGCCGAGTGGTTAGCGATCCTACCTACTAAGATAGAGGTCCCGGGTTCGAATCCCGGTAGGTGCAAGCATGTATATGATGAATATGGATGTTTGTTTCCAAGTCATTGATGTTTAAATGTATTTATGTATGTTTAAGTAAGTATATTGTATTAAATATATCATTGTCTTGTAATCCATAACACAGGCTATATATGCTTAACATGGGGCAAGATAATTTGTGTAAAAAGTGTGTCAATATTATATCGTTATGTATACAAAATATATACAAACACTAAAAAAATTATATAAGAAAACAGCATGATAATCGGTAGTCTTTTTTGAGTTTATCGCGGACAGCCAGACAGACGTTTCGGAGGACTCTCTTCTATAATATTAATGACAGCACAAAAAGGCGTCGTATACTCTAGCACTGTGTTACACAATTTTTATTATATCGACAAGTATCTTATTAGTAAAGGTCGTGCCAATTAACTCAGTTGTACAATTAAATTTCCAAGAAAACTTTGCAGATAGTCTGTGACTGAACTTGTAATAAAATAATCAACTGTAAGTATATAAAGTAACGAGAAATTGAGAAATTTTTTGATTGATTTATATATTTGTGGAACACTGTAAAGCTATCATATCGGTGCAGATTGTGAGTGTTCACTTTGAAAGAACTGATTATTACATTTTGATTACATTCGATAAAAAGTAGTGTTTGGGTTGTCATTCACATAATTTGATTGGAAACCTGATCAAAAGCGTTCATGGACCGATAAGTCCGTATATTAAATAGTACTTTTAAATAATATTTGTATGTTTTTTAATTAAAACATAACAGAAAAGCTTTAACTTAATGAATAACTTGTTTTTAAGGTATGGGCTTAAATTCAATTTAAAAAAAAGATATTTGCATAAGTAACAAATCCAACCTTACATGTTTTGCCTTTATGTCGCTTATATATTTTTAATTACTTTTAAATATTTTAATGATTTTGTTTTGATATTGAACTCATCGTCTACAGGATAAACTTAGTAATCTATAGAGTAGCGTGAAAAAATTCTTATGACAAAAACATAACAGAAAAACACATTTTTATGCTAAAAAAATCGAAGATCCTTAAATATCGATGAATTTGTCGATATCTCACTCTCATCACTCATCACGATATCTCTGTAACCATAAGCCGTAGAGACTTGAAATTTGGTAGGAATATTCCTTTCGCCGAGGTCAGCTAATAACGGATTTTACGATATTCCACTCGCAGGAGATTTTTTTTCTTATTAACAGAACAACGTCTGTCGGGTCAGCTTGTATAAGATGCAAGTTTAAAAATAAATAAAAGAAGAACAGATCAACGATGTAAGATTGAGCGTCGCTAGGGTGCTTATTAGATTTACTCTCGCGAGAATAGCACCTTAAAAGCCTTTAACACACAAACAAGTATGCATATGCCGGGAACAAAATTAGGCGCTTCGCAAGTTGTGCCTTTATCCGTGGTTTACCAAGAACAAGAACGATAAAGGTAGCACATTTATTGTCTAGGCATAAACTAAATTTGTAATAGGATTGATTTTAGTTACTAGATTTGTATTATAATATACTAGCTGACCCAGCAAACGTTGTATTGCTATAAAGTAAATATTGTATATAAAGTAATAAAAAAAAATAATAATTAAAATTTTTAGGGCATAAAAATAGATGACGACCGATTCTCAGACCTACCAAATATATCATACATAAAATTTATCGTTCTCCAATAATCATTATATTCAATTGCCATATTGCAACTGCGTGTCTGTGGATTGATTAGAATAATATTAAAATCGCGATACAAAAGTAAGTGTTGATCGTACATGGGTGAAAATTTGAAGTTGTATGTATTCTTTAATGTTGAATCATAATTAAAAAAATTTTTTGGGGTGGACCACCCTTAACATTTAGGAGGATGAAAAATAGTTGTTGTCCGATTCTCCACTCTAGCCGATATGCACGCTAAGATTCACGAAAATCGGTTGAGCCGTTTCGGAGCAGTTCTATTACGTACACCGTGACACGAGAATTTTATATATTAGCATTCGCGTGCACTATAAGTACTATATGAATACATAGGTGATTTTAGGCCGTGTTAATACTTTGTACGATATAAATGGTCACGGTGACATAATCTATTGACTTTAAAATAATTGTCTGTTTTTCATCAATAGCGGCAAAATGAGCCAAAAGCTTGCAAATGGTGTTTGAATGATTGATCAAAAATTATGGAAGTAATATCGTTTTGTCAAAAACAGTCCTTAAAATATCATATATAGAGATTTTTTTAGCTTGTTGTATACTTCACGTTATACATTACTTTTAATAATATTTACTCGCAGTAACATAATCAGTTTTCCATTCTAGTCATCGTTCTAGAAATTCTCTTCAAAATCTGTGCAATCGTTTCCGACATAAGCCCTAACAAACAGACTGACAATTTTTTCAATAATTTAGAAAATAAAACTGTTTTATGTTACTACAAAAAGAAAAATGAAATCGCTTTGGATACCATTAGAATATTTAAACCACAGTAAGAATCTTAGCGAATCGCAAAATTTCCTGAAAATAATGATAATGAACAAAATATTAAAAATACAAATCTTGGGCCGGACAATGCAACAACTAACTGTAACTCAGGAATAATAAATATATTTCAAAAGGCGCATAATCAGTAAAATTTTGTTGCCTTTATGGTTATTCTTCACCTTAAACTGGTGTCCATTTCTATCGTTGTAAATCCTATTTAAACTGTATTTAATTTTCATACGTTATAATCTCATAAAATTAAATTGTCCATTATAATGAATAGTGATTATAATTTGAGGATTTGTTAAATTAAATTTTGTCTTTTAAATTCATCGAAAATAAGTTTTAGTTTGAATAAAATGTTATTTATTTTAAATGGAATACGAGATTATATCTGCGATGAAAAGATGGGACGCGATGAAAATATTTTTTGTGGCTTTGACGAACATAAATTGGTGAAGGATTATAAAATAATTCTTATGTCAATACAGTTATTTCATTTTTAAAATCTATACGAATTTCGTATGATAAAATAATTGTACATGTAAGATGCAAATCACTTAAAGTATTTGTAGTATAATTAATATCCATCAATACTTATTGACTTTATTATCTCAATTGTGTGTGAAATTTTTATTAAGTACTTTCAATACATATTGAGTTAATTATATCAATTGTGTGTGAAAGATCTCAAATATTTATTAGGCACTTTTATGAATTAGTTTTATTTGCAATATTTGTCTTATTTTCGAGAGTTTTGTTTTGATGAATATCACAACTTATGTCGTACAAATGCATCCTGAATTCCTTTGACTTATCATACTTCAGCTACCAAGCCTCTTTTAACTAATTTGTCTACTGAAACACAAACAATGGACGAGAATGAAATAAATTTCAGTTTATATACATGTTTTCAAATAAAAGAAATAATTTCTCTCTAATAGTATAAAAATAATGTAATGATATTTAATTCAGTACACGTTATTTAACTAAATTATGCGGTGTTATAATATTTTCATTGGTTGTATTAATTAAGGGATTAGCCCTTCTTAATTACAATATTGTTTTTTCTACAAACGTTAAATCGCACGAGGAATATATTTTTAAAATTTTTGTTTCATCATGCCAAAGAAGTATTACTTCTTGCATGTGGTACGGGTTAATAAGTGTTAGCAGAAAGTCGATTGTCTGCTCAAGTTCATACAATGAATGTACATAGGAGTGGTGAGAAAGATCGACGCAGTTGTAAACTCCATGATCAATTTGGGTGTGTAATATAAATAAGCAAGTTCCAGAACGGAAGGGTGACTGCGAGTGGAAAATTATCGAAAATCTCATTTATATATTTCGGTTGCACGTGACGTTATTTCCGCCAGATTTTCATAAACTGTCATCAAGTCGTTTGATGCACTTTGAGTGATATTTATCGTGAAATATCATTGCCAATTCCGAATTTATTTTCATCCATAAACAATAACAGCGATGCTGACTGATTTATTTATTATGAACGAGCATATTATTCTGCGACTCAAACGAATACGCAGAAAGGAATCAAATACTTTAAATAGCATTTAATATCAACAATCTAACGCTTTATCTGTACTTAAATAGCCAGACACAAACATACAGAAGGCATCGTGAGGCTAAATGAACATTAATAATATTTTCATTAAAGGTACATCAAAATGCTATTTGGCTTTTGATCCACACTTGGATAAATAACTATTATTGATAATTTAATAAATATCTCCAACACTTGAATAATTGATTTTGCGTGCTACATGATAAGTGTTAACATAATACTGAAAATGTGTGTGCTTTCCCGGGACATAAAAAGAATAAGAAAGTCTCAGGCCCAAGGGTGGAAGAGGCGGTTATTTGCATTTACCCGTAGGAGGCTCTTTTGCACAGGATGCCGGCTAGAGTATGGGTACCACAACGGCGACACATTTCTGCCGTGAAGCAGTAATGTGTAAGCATTATCGTGTTTCAGTCTGAAGGGCGCCGTAGCTAGTGAAATTACTAGGCAAATGAGACTTAACGTCTTATGTCTCAAGGTGACCAGCGAATTGTAGTGCCGCTCGAAAGTATTGGATTTTTCAAAAATTCTGAACGCCACTGCATTGTAATGGGCAGGTGGTATCAATTAACATCAGCTGAACTTCCTGCTCGTCTCGTCACCTATTGTAATAATAAAGAACAATTGCATGAACCTAAATCCACTTTCATGAGTAAAAACATTCTAGGATATGAAATTTATATTTCAAAGGAATACCATGTTAGCAGTCAACGATGGAAGCATTCACAGGGGAAAAAGTTCTATCAATCGCACTCTCTGACATACTCACTTACACGAGGAGGAATGCTTTAACACTATTGTTTTCGTCGCGACTCTCGCATAGTTTGACGGCGAATTGTTCTAAATTTGGAGTAATTATCTAGTCATAAGCTGACTAAAGTTTTGGACGCCATTTAAAGTTTTAGCAGGTTCGTAGTATTGAAATTTTACTCTTGCCTATTTATATAAAGATACTGAAGTGTGCAGTAAGACTCCTTTGACTTACATAAGACTCGATGATTTCCCCTAAGAGTAAACCATTAATATAACTTAAAACCCCTTATTTTATTAGTTTTATTTATTTGTTGTTAATTGATTGTAATATTAAAGTCAATCCTATTAAAATTTTTTGATATTTTAAAATTAATTATCAAAATGTCAGATATAAACTTGTTTTCGGTTTTCGTATTCATATGTACCTTTATTCGACGTTTTATATGATTGGCCACGGTCTTGTGATTCATCTGGTGTTACTCTTGTATGTCAGTAGGCTGAGGTGATCACTTACCATCAGGTGACCCTTATGCACGTTTGTCCACCTCTTCCATAAAAAGTTTAAAGCAGTAATATTGCATTGTCACTACATAATAAGGCCACAGATTACTTATTAACCACAGGAATATGTAAATCACTGCTTAAATTAAAATTATCCTTCTTGCAGTCACTATTTATGCGATCATAGTTGTTATTATTTTATGCTACGACTTACTCATGCATGGCATTATATAAATAAAATAATATATTCGAGGAAAACGTTTGTTCGTTATACAATATTAAAACTCAAGACATTTTTAAAAGTTTATTCATATTGAATTGCAGTCTATATCTGCCATTTCGTTGCCATCTGGTAGGTTAAAAGTCAAAAAAAGCATTTATTTTCTCAAAATTTATTCCTTTAGAATACTTTTGATTTCACTTCAAACACTACCACCGCTTCGGAAACAAATGGCACTCTGAGAGAGAAGAAACATTGCAAGAAGTTCTCCCAGTATTCTTTTTTTTGCGCTCTTTTTTATAAAATATACAATATTGAGCTGTCATTGTTATTACTATAAAATAAGCATAATCTACTCCCAGGCTGTTCGATTACTTAGATATTCAGCAGGTAGTGACACCTATCCGTTGCTGTAGAAATTTCGGGACTTTTGGTCAAAAAAAAACACGACAAGTAGTTTTGGCATTCTTTTCAGCCGTTCCAGCTGTTTTCTCTCAACTTCTTATTTCATTCATCAGTTGGTTCCAGTAGAGATGCGAATCATGGGTTCCGCCCGGCAGTTAAAGTTCATAATGAACAAAACATACCAATCCTACCACATACACATCATCACCATATTGCGAGTTAACACAGGCTTTGCCCCAGTCTGTGAATGCTGACCGACTATTCTCATCCACTATTCATCACCAGGTATGAACCTATTCACGACCCCTTTTTCAAATGGGTCAATACAGTTTTGTGTTCAATTTCCAATTCTTCTTCGATACGCCGATCTTGATCCATTTTTTCTAAAATGGCGTCCTTTTCATTGGAAACAGGGTGACCAGATGAGGTGCATGTTTGACATCAAAACTCCAGGGTTTAAAACTCTTAAACCAACTTTGTGGTACTCGTCCATAAACGTTGTATTTTTCATTTTTCGTAATAAATGCAGTAGAAATAAGCTTCAACGTTTATCGATATGATTTGTAGAAAGTATATGCTCAGATGGTCAATTAAATAAATTATTTCGCGTATGCACTACATATATACTTTTCTATACATTTAGTAATATCATAGTGTCTATAGGCAGTGTACAAGAATTCTGTTGAATATTTACTCAGTTGAAGTTCGTTTTGGTGGTAGCCATCTTGACCATATCTTTATACGTATCAGGGCCTACCGGATATATAAAAAAAACAACATACTTTTTGACACAAACTCAAATAACTACACTTGTTCAAATATGATTACCAACGATATTGCGATAAGCATTATCTGAAAAACATTCGCAAATTTTATACTAATAGATTAATAGTATCAAAATACATCAAATCTTTTATTCGGTGAAAGTTTTTTTTTATGACAGTAAGGGACGAGACGTGAAGGACGTAATGCTGATGGTAATCAATACGCCCATTACAATGCAGTGCCGCACGGGATTCTTGAAAAACCCAATAATTCTGAGGGGCACTACAATTGTAGTTGTCACCAGACATAAGATGTTAAGTCTCATTTGCCCAATAATTTCACTAGTTACGGCCCCCTTTAGACCGAAACACAGTAATGCTGCATCCTGTGCAAAGGAGCTAATATCGCGTAATCGGAGTCTCCATTTAGGCATAGAGAATACCTGTAGTTAATGTGAGTTGAAGGCTCCGTTTGAATTTAGAATTTCAAATTTAGAAATCATTTCAAATTGCCTCATATTCTGCATAATAACTTAAGTGAGCGTAGTGTTTAAATTCTCTTTGATCTTAAAGCCTCGTGTTATTTGGTTTCAAATGACCGTTCGCTAGATTGCTACCAGAAGGTTATCCAATGTGTTATCATTTTTGTGTCAATCTCCTACAATACATGATAGTTAACGAGGCCTTTTTTCTGATTTTTCGGACAATTATCAGCGTCCAGTTTATCGTATATGACCCCTCCCATTCCTTGCACAATACGCGATAACACCAATTTGCTCTTTAAATATAAACCCGATGATTAAGAATTAGATAGACAATCGTGGGTTTGATTTTTATTGCTAACTTGGTTAGCTTTTATCATTCTCATTTTTGCCACGAAAACCAATTTAAATTTTAAGGCACAAGGCAAGTTTCACTTACTTTCAATTAGATTTTCTGTACATCACCTACTCCCAAAACATTAATGAACTCGTGTTAGATCACGGTGTAAATATTTTTTCCAGCTCTGAACCCTCTTGAACGTTGGGACGATTATGTCGTAATATTTTTTTTTTGTAAGGTAAAGGATAGGTATATGTTTAATCGTAGTATTTACCTTAGATATTTAAACATATATACCATCTCATAAGAAAGCTATTTATGCATTTCCATCAGACAATCAGTGCAATGTAAAAAAAATTACAAATCGAGGTAAAATTGGTCCTAGGTCTCGTGTATGAGTATTTATTCTAACTGTAGGTTTTGTCCTGTAGAGTTAAAACAGTTTCTCAAGACATTTGTTTTTCCTTTATCATGGATGATCGGTTAATGAGTTGGGGACGACTCAACACCGGTTTCAATAGACATCTGCTGTCTTTAATCTGCTAGGGTGGCGATCAATCCAAATATGTACGTTATGTTGATAAGCTGTCCACGGAAATGATGATTCGCTGTTTCTGCTCCTTCAATTTATATCTAAAAATTACTAATAACTACAAATTTTTTAATCTGTTTAATCATAAAGCCGAATCTAGAAAGTATTTTTTTTTTAATCTAGAAAGTTTGACGCCGTCGCGGTGTTTAAAATTTCGTTTGAAATTAGAAATCACTTCACACTATACTAGAGGGTTCTTTATCGACTAACTCCAGGGTGATGCTATTGTAAATATATTACATTTAATTTTTTTTGACTTTAGAAAAAAAAAACTACTGCTTAAAGCAGAAGAGCTTTCAAGGAAATAATGGTGCTTTTCTATTATATTATCTTGTTATGATTCTTCAAATTAATTAAATTTTGTGGGTTGCTCAAGTATTGAACAAATTTTATCAAACATAACTGAGTATATCAAAATGTATGTGAGTTAATATAAATAAATTGTTATCAGAACATATTGTCATCACCGCCCACTGTCTTTACTCATAAGATACATAATAGCTTTAAGGGTAAATGTATACACTTCTATAATAAAGTCCCAGCCACTGTTCAGGCATTGTCTATAAATAAATTTAAATGTTTTATAAAAAAATGGCTCTGTCGTAAATCCTATTACTCCACTGCTGAATATCTAAATGATCGGACAGCCTGGGACTAGATTGTGATTATTTTATAGCAACTGTACAATATTGTATATTTTTATTGAAAAGAGCGCAAAAAAAAAGAATGCTGGGAGAGTTTCTTGCGCCGCTTCTTCTCTCTCAGAGCGCCATTTGTTTCCGAAGCGGTAGTAGTATCTAGTAGTATAAGAAAGGACATCAAAAAGAATTCTAAAGGAATCAATTTTGAGAAAATAAATGCCTTTTATGCCTTTTATGCCTTTTTACTGTTGGCACAGCAGTTAAAAATGCGTTTAGACTATAAAGTAAATGTATTACGTGAATAAATCTACTCAAACCTTAACGAGTTTAGATCTAGTTAAGCAACATTACTCAACTCAATTTTTTTATTAAAATGAACAAAAAAACGTATTCAGTTCAGACATGGTAGAAGTTGAATCATCAAAGAAACCAGCGAGAGAATGAGTTACTAGAAGTAAACAAATGTATTATTAGAAGTCGGAATATCTTTGGGTATATTTCTAATAATACTACCTACACAACAAATTTAAAAGATATCTTATACCACGTACTTCATATTTTTAACTTTAGAAATTCGCGGCAGGGAATTAGTTCGAAATAAGAATACGTTTGATTTTAAGTGTCGCTTTTTTGTTTCAATAGAAAAATTTAAAATTCCCTTTAAAATCTAGTAAAACATAAATCAGTTTCCAAAAACGTGGGTAGTTGAGAAATCCGTGACCGTGGCAATACTTTTAAAACCTATTACTTGATATGCGTTTACAAAAATCTAATAAGTAATAAGGTTAATTAATTATTAGTAGGTTTAGGAAAAAACTTATATTTTAATATATTCATATCTTATCTTTACAGTAAGTATTGCATTTTTCGAAAGTACAAGCTTGTTCCTAAAAAATAATTTAGTCGAATCAGAGGTGATTAAACTATTATGTGATAAGACATATGAGTAGGACACCAAGATAACAAAAGATAATAGCGCCCTATATTGTTATCAACTTTGCTTAATCGGGATGCAACTGTTGTTCTATTGCCGGGTGCATAAATCGTTACTTACCAAAATAACTAAATAATATCACTAAAGTAATTCAATTTAAAAAAAAGTGTTTTGTTAATTATTGAATTTATACATCTTTTGGATCGTAGAAAAATTATCAAAGTGATTTTTTACGATGCACGCGCACACCGTCACGCAAATTCGACACCTTGACGTTAGTTGGTCAATTTAACCATTTGTAACATACTTCAGTTACTCAAGCCTCTTGTTACTCATATATCTACTGAACCACAACTAACAGACGAGAGTTAAGTAAATTTCAACATATAATAAATTTATATACATGCTTTAAAATAAAAATAAATAATTTCTCTGTAATTGTATAAAAGTAATTTATTGATATTTAATTCCATATTATTTAACTAAATTATGCGGTAAAATAATATTTTCATTAGTTATATTTAATACGTTCTTTATTACATTGCTTTTTCTACAAACGTATAATAGCACGGGCAATAAATTTTAATATAATATAATATAATATAATATAATATAATATAATATAATATAATATAATATAATATAATATAATATAATATAATATAATATAATATAATATAATATAATATAATATAATATAATATAATATAATATAATATAATATAATATAATATAATATAATATAATATAATATAATATAATATAATATAATATAATATAATATAATATAATATAATATAATATAATATAATATAATATAATATAATATAATATAATATAATATAATATAATATAATATAATAATATTTTAAATGGGGGGATAGAACAGGATCATAACTCTAGATATCCTTTTTCCTGAGGGTCTTGGGACGGGATATTTAGATAAGTAACCGACACAGTCGTGAAAAAATCAAATAATATAATATAATATAATATAATATAATATAATATAATATAATATAATATAATATAATATAATATAATATAATATAATATAATATAATATAATATAATATAATATAATATAATATAATATAATATAATATAATATAATATAATATAATATAATATAATATAATATAATATAATATAATATAATATAATATAATATAATATAATATAATATAATATAATATAATATAATATAATATTAGACATGGAACAATCCAATAACAATATTATCACGAGCTCAGCTGATGTAATAACTTCTGAACAGATTAAACACTCTTTAAGTAAAATGTTAAATTGGAAGGCACCAGGGCAGGATAAAGTTCAGAACTACTACCTTAAATATTTTACCAAGACGCACGACCACCTCGCCATGCTATATACGAGAGTTCTGAAAGGGGAAGAATTATTAGAAGATTGGCTAACAACAGGCAAAGTAATTTTAATACCGAAGAATAAGGATACCGAAAATCCAAAGAACTGGCGCCCAATCGCATGTTTACCGAGCATGTACAAACTCCTAACTTCGCTATTATCCGACCAATTGTATACTCACTGCCTGACAAACAATATCATGGCCCCAGAGCAAAGAGGATGTCGGCGCGGGGCTCGGGGATGTAAAGATCATTTGATGCTAAACAAGGCAATATTGGAGGATGCACATGAGGCTCAAAAGAACTTAAGCATGGGATGGATAGACTATCAGAAGGCGTTTGATAGTGTATCGCATGAGTGGTTGCTCCGCGTCTTGGACATTTATAGATGCCCGCCGGTAATTAAAAGTTTCCTTGAAAGGGCAATGCCCAAATGGAAGGTTATAATGACGGCAAAGGGCTCTGCAGACTCTTACACTACTGAGCCGATTTATGTTAGGCGGGGTATCTTTCAGGGAGATTCGTTATCTCCATTGTTATTCTGCTTAGCAATTAATCCGATTTCTACTATTCTAGAGAAATATCAAAACAAAGGATATCATCTTAAGGACAGCGTATGGATTAATCACTTAATATATATGGACGACCTTAAAGTTTATGCAAACAATAAAACTAACCTAAAAATTTTACTAGATAGTGTCGAAATTTTCACTACAGATATAGGCATGTCGTTCGGCCTGGATAAATGTAATATACTTCATATAACCGCTGGCTATAGAAACCATACTGATGGCAATGAACATATACTACTGAACGGAAATACCTTTAAGCAATTAAAATTAGACCAAACATACAAATATTTAGGAATTAACGAATCTGGGAAAATAAATCATAGCGACATAAGGGACCAACTAACGAAAGAATATTTTAGGAGAGTTAAAAAGATTACAAATTCTTATTTAAATGCGCGAAATCTAATAAAAGGGATTAATACATACGCTGTACCTGTTCTGATGTACTCATTTGGAGTCATAAATTATAAAAATAGCGACTTAAAACGGATCGATATGAAGACGCGTAAGTTGTTAGCGATCAAGAAGGCTCACCAGCAAAAGGCAGATGTGGATAGAATTTATTTACCCATAGCAATGGGTGGCAGAGGATTGATTAATTTAGAAAACTTATACAAAGCTCATATTTTGAAATATAAACAATATTTAGAACAGAAAAATGATAAACTCATAGAAGCAATAACACAACACGATAAGAACAGAGAAACACATTCAATTTATAAAGACTCGTATGAAATAGAAAAAGAACTGAAGCTAACAACGGGCAAAGATCACACCAAAATTGAAATTAAAAATAGCATAATAAAGAAACAGAATGAAGCCTGGAGAAACAAGAGCCTGCATGGGCAATTCCCTAAAAAGGTCCTCGACCTTGCCAATGTGGACAAAGAGCTTACATTTAAATGGCTGAAGAAACAACCTATTTCGCCAACATTGGAGTCGTCTCTATTTGCTATACAAGATCAGGCAGTGCTAACGCGACAGCACGAACGCGATATATTGAAAAGAAATACAGATGGCAAATGCCGCTTGTGTGCAAATAAAGACGAAACCGTACAACATATTTTAGCAGGATGCGAAAAACTCGCTGGAACATATTTTGTAAAAAGACACAATAATTTAGTTCAATATGTATTTTGGTGCTTGGCTAAGAAGAACGAAATCGATGTAAACAAGTTATGGTGGCAGGAAGAACTGAAGCAACCGATGTTAAAAGAAAATAGTATAGCCAAACTAATGTGGGAAATCCCTGTCCAAACTGACATTACAATTACTCACAATAGACCAGATCTTATTCACATAGATAAACAAAACAACCATACTTACCTTATAGATATCTCGGTACCATCGGACTATAACATTGGAGCTAAGGAAATAGAAAAAATTAGCAAATATCACCCGCTAAAAGTGGAACTCTCCAGGCTATGGAACACCACCGTCTCAATTATTCCGATTGTAGTAGGAGCCACGGGTGCAGTAACGAAGAGCCTTAAGCGGTATTGTGACAAATTAGATGCAAATATTAACATACACATACTACAAAAACAAGCAGCACTTCATTCTTCCACCATAATTAGTAAGGTGCTTGGAGATACCGTTTTCGTTTCACAATCATCGCAGGCACATCAACAACACACAGCAAACTCAAACACACAGTCAACGTCTTCATACCATTCATCCACATCTGACACTCAACTCCAAGGATCGACCGTTCGATCACACAATATTTTAAATGGGGGGATAGAACAGGATCATAACTCTAGATATCCTTTTTCCTGAGGGTCTTGGGACGGGATAATTAGATAAGTAACCGACACAGTCGTGAAAAAATCAAATAATATAATATAATATAATATAATATTTTTTCAAGAATTTTTGTTTTTATTACTCTCCATAATATATTTTTTTCATTGGAACAACCTAGGGTGGAGTGGCCACAGAAAGGCAAAAATGGTTAAGAATATATGAACGAGGCTTTTGCTAAGACACGTAGAAATGGAGAAAAAGAGATATTTACGAATGATATACTGTTTGATTAAAAGGCTAATTATAATAATAATATTTCACTTTCACACTTTTAGTCTTTGGGTCTCTGCCATTTTTTGTCTGTTGACTGATTTCCAATATCTTTACTTTCATACTTTAATATGAATCCACATTATATTAATGTCTATTAAAAATAAATAAATAATAATAATAAATCATATTTTTAAGCGTCGGTGTCACAATAAGTTGATTTATTGACTCTCACCATGGAGCCCCCAGTTCGATCCTCGTCTCCCCACCTACCAATGTGTTTCGGTCGGCAATGCTCTCGTGATTACCCCGATGTAATGAGATAGTAGTAATCACATACCATCAGGAAGAAAGAAAGAAAAAATGTTTATTGACGTCATTATATATTCTGTTCTTAAAGTTATAGTATTCTAATTATGATCTAATGACACCAATGGGCCTCCAACTCAGCATAGTTGTGGTTTCGAAAGAATCCACAACGCTGGTCTTCCGTGGACACCCAGAGAGCGTTACTATCGCGCAGTCCTATCACACGAAGGTTTACAAACTATTAACTATTTATGAACTGACCCGTATGCTCGTTGGTCCTCCTCTTCCATTATAAAAAGTCTATTTATCAAATACCTTTCACTAAATCAAAAAAAAAAGACAAAAATTGAGAGTGAGACATTAAATTATTCAAGTTTATTATTTATACAATCAAAACAGAATGGCCAGTGTATGTATGAATATCAAAACTACATTACATTAAACGCCATTATTGTTTCTAAACTTTGACACTTACGTAAGTATTTTTTACTCGTTTCATTTAAATTTTATGAAGTCACAAGACCTTGGTGCTATTAGCCATTGTATAAATAGTCGTGTGTTGAGACGTGCGAATGAGATGGGTACACATCCTCCAGTACATACTTACAGGCGTCTGACATCAAACATGGACCTAATCTAAGCTTAAAAGACATTTAAAGCCGCTTTTACGATATGTGTACTTGAGTGAGGTATACTTTGATAATGAATAATCAACTATGGATATCAAACCGATGATGCTTTTGAATACAATTGAAGTATTTTTTATGGGAATTAACGACGTAATGGCTTACCTAGCACCATAGACTTAGAATATACTAGTGCTAAGGATTTTTAAAATTTTAAGTAAACTTTTTGGATGCTAATTTAAATTAGCCGAATAGAAGACACTACAATAAGTTTATGATCTATACTGTATTCGACGCAATAAATACATTTTATTTCACTTCATAGCGTATAGATGATCTGACAGCCCGATAAGCGTGATAATGATAATTATTTAGTTTACAGTCATTTACAGTCATTAACGGCCGTTCCCAATATTCAGTCTCTCTCTTACTTGAGATAAAAATCGTAACTATCTTTGACTTTTTTGTCCCAATAAACTTATCGACGGTAACTCACCTTATCCATACACGCTTTCTGTCAATAAGACGACGTATAGCTTACCAGCGATAGAAGTTTGTATGGAAATTGCAATTTACACGTCCCCACACAAGGCGATAAGAATGACTTATCGGGTATATTGGGACAGCATGAGATTATTGACACACTTGACTAATTACTGACAGTAGAAGGTAGTAATTTATCTCTATCTGTAGACAGTATATTGGGACCAGTCGTTACAAATCAAATGTAAATGACTGCGTTAGCCAGTTATTTAATAAAAAAATACTTAATAACAAGCTTGGCTGACTTTTTACGACGTGTCAATCGGTTATAGTATCAATAAATTTGCTTACCTTTTCTATCTTGCTTTATCTCCGTTAGAGATGTTGTTCTTACTCGCAGGTTACCATACCAGTGTTTACCAACCTTCTTTAGGCCATGCCCCACCTTAATTTTTCTAAAATTTTTATGCCCCCCATACATAATTTATAACCTCTAACAATTGTTTTGATCCCTTAATATATTTAAATGATAAGTTTTAGGTAGAAATCACTATAAATTTGTTATCAAAATGTCGTCAGTACAATTTCAAAAGATGTAATGAAAAACTGAAATTCAAAATAATTTTAATATTCATTTTTTCTATATTAATTTAGTGCGATCCTTGATCCAGATTTTATATTAGGTTCCAATTTACCTAGATTCAATCTCAAGTCTCCGCGTTGTGCTTAATCAATATTTTTTTTTATCAGTAAATCATTTATAGTAACTAAATCTACATTCAGCTAAACGGTAGTAAAAGTTTCTTGCACATCATTGGAATTTGCCTTTTTTGTTAAATTTGTCAACGATATCTAGCATTGCATTTAAATAACCCAAAGCGAAAGGGTTAAAATCGTGTCACCACCAAATACCCACAGCTTCATCTAGTTATAAAAATATGAATTAACTTTCGAAAAGGTTAATCATATTAAGAACTTTGTGGTGTGTCATTCATAATTCAGACGAGATGTGTGTGTATTTTTATCTTAATGCAGTTTCTATTTTCAATTATAATACCTATAACGGAATTACACTAGAATATTAGCGGTATAAATATAGAAGAAGAGTTGTTACTTTAACTTCTTTTGCGGGTAAAATTTTGTCGTTCTTTGTATTGCCTTATTGAGTGACAATGTTAATGAACTGATGGGGGAAGACATGACTAACCAAGGGAAGTAAAGAAAAATTAGGGTAGGTATTGTTGTTAGAACATGATTTAAGCAAATTTTATTAACAGACGTATCTCTAGTATTACTTCTTTGGGGTTTATAAATCTATAATAATATTGCAAATGTAAACTTGTATGTTTGAATGATTGCTATTCAAAAAGGGATGAATTTCAATCAATCAAAGAAATTTGATAAATTGAAAGTTATAAACTACCACCCATTCCAAAACGAATGCCTCAGACCTGAGAAGAATGGGCGCAACAAACGCAGGGGGCATTTTTTTTTTCAACGAAAAAAATATGTTTACAAAGTAATATTGTACAATTAAACTAATAAACTAATTTAATAGCCTGAGGGCGGACGCTCAGTTCCCGATCTGTGGTATCATTAAGAAAGTCATTTATGTTATAGTAACCTTTTCCACACAAACGTTTTCTTACAATTCTTTTCCACACACAGATGAAGTCACAGGTAAACTAGCTAGTGATTAATGAGACGAACAACCTGTTTTTCTCACATATAAAATGACACAGGTCAGATTAAGATAAATTGTTTGATATAAGGACCATGTAAATCAACATACGCATTTGGTTTCTAGAGCGCTATAAATAAAGAAACACACGAGTACGTATGCATACATAGATTATATTTTTTTTTATAATGCAAGTATTGGTTCAGCTTTTTATTTACTACACGGCCACATTAGACATCTCCCATAGCCCCCTCCCGTTCCTCTTTCACCCTGACGCGCTCATCCTGTTGTGTCAGTACGGTTTGCAGTTTCAAGTTACATGTCGTCATATTTTCGTGCTCTCGCTGCTACTTTTTGAAGTTTTCTTAGTAACGATTTGACTTTTACTATATTAGTGCTTCCAGAAAAATAAATACTTTTTTTCTTACCCCAGATACTTTTTTTGATTGTCTATCATTTTAATTATTATAATCAGCATCACAAAAACAACACTTTTGTATCAATCTGTAATACTGAAAAATTAAATCGTAGTTTCTTTACTAATAATAACATCCTATTGATGCTTGTTTTGAACACCGTAACAAAGCGACGATGTGACGTCATCGACGTTAGGTATAGAGATATAGTAATTTACAAAAAAAGCTTATCAACCAAAAAAAAATTTATACTGAAAAAGATGGGTCAGTAAGGGGTCAATTGAACAAAATCACTTTAAAGTAAATGGTTCTAGGCGGCCTCTTATCAATAGCAATATGATCTGAGAACATATTCTATTATTATTATCCTATAAAACATGTAGAAAGTTACGTAATCACGTTGACAAATGTAGAATGAAATAGTGTGGGCTCTCGTGCGATTTCGTTTACGAAATCATGAGTATCAATATGACTAATACTATGCCTTGTTCTATAATGATGTAATGTAAGGTGTCTACTGCATATTAGGATCTATACTATTAGTGAACATCATTCATAATATAGCTTAGCTGTCAATCAGTGTTCTTATATAATAAAATAAATCGTGTCCTAAATATATATCCTATGACATTACATCTATGCAGAAAAGCTGTAAATAATTTGCTAACTTGTCTTGCTTATGATGAAGTAGAAAATCTTCTGATCAGACTGACATGATAAACACACGCATTGTATAGATGGACCCAATCAAAGGACCAATTCAAACCCACATCCACACATTCACTCACCACACACACACACACACACACACACACACACACACACACACAAAATTAATTGTAAATTGTAAAATTTGGTTTTCAATCATTTCTGTTTATTTCTATATTGTTTACTAAATAAAATGTACCTGCTAATGAAGTTGCGAGATATTCCCAATACAAGTGTCCTAGGACAACTTACTGGGAAGTCTCAACCACTAAAAAATGTATATGTAATCTTTGAAATAAACGAAATTTATTTATTATTTATATTATTTTAATAACATAATATATTCTGATGCCTTCGCAATAACCTCGGTATTCACTGGCGCGACAAAATTTTCAATGATAATCTTTGACAACGTTGTCATGAAGTCCTAATCGACCAACAGATAAAACGCCGCAGAAAGAGCTATGGGCTCAATAACTAGACATTCCGAAGGGATCCCAAACATATACCGAGGCAAGCCCTAGACTGGAACCCTCAAGGAAAACGCAAACACGGCCGTCCACAGGAATCCTGGCGGCGGACTGTCTTTGACGAAGCGAAAGACATCAGAAAGACCTGGAGTGAAATCAAGCTCGCTCTGGAGCGATCGCGTTCGAGATGCTCTGGGGATGCCCTCTGCCCCAGGGGATACAGGAACTTATATGATTATTTTCATATGCATGTCTGTCTGTCAAGACTATGTTTCCCTTGAATTTTGAAATATTAGATTTTTATGTTGAATAAATGTTATTATTTCCTCTTCGTTATGCACCTAGTCTGGTAAGACAAGTATACAGTATGTGATCTTAATTTAGTTTTAACTCTAATTCCTATATGTTTTTCAAGTTTCATTCAAACCCTTAATGATAAAAATCAAATTTGCTGTATGGATGCGGTATTCGCTAAAAAATATGTTTTTCTGACCTTGTCTGCCTAATCCGATCGAAAACTCAGACATGTTATACTCGTAGATATGCACATAGATCGTGACTTCGATCGCTCGTAATCTCTGTCCTACTACCTCTAAAGGTAGAATATATGCTTGGAAATATTTCTGCAAGGGATGATATGGGGCAATTTTTTAAAATAGATTCCGCGTTCGCTTTAAAAACCTATAATAATAAGGGATTAAATTTATATTGTTGCAGTATTTTGTACTTGAGACAATTTAGATTACACTTATGTAGATATCAATCTGTTCGATTGACGACACATATTTCATGCAATCTTCATACTGATCCCATAATAAGAATAATCTTAATAATGTATAAATTACGTGACACGTTGTTTGTCCGCGATGGACTCCTAAACTAATGAACGGATTTTAATGGGGATTACTTCATGGAGTGCAGTTAGGTCCAACTTGAAAGTTAGGATACTTTTTATTACGATTTTGGTCCCGTAATTATTTTTATTTCCAATATTTGTTTTGTATAGAGATATTTTCTATGAGAGAATTTATTGACTCACTGTTTGACAGTTCTGCTGTGAAACAATTTCATTATAACGACAACAAGGGGCATACGTTACGAAATAATTCTAGATGTTATGAAAAATTATTTTCAAATACATAAAAAACAATATTTTATTTATTATGTACAGTACAACGTCTGTCGGGTCAGCTAGCAATACTATATATATATAAATAATACTAGCTGTTACCCGTGGCTTCGTTCACCCTTACCAGTGTATAAATATTAGTTGCTGCTTCAATGCTGCGTGCATATTCACAGAACAATCATAATTATATTTCTCATCGTAAAGGCAGCGTTCGTTAGAATCGTTTTTATTCGACCATCTTTTCTCAGCCTTACTTTGCAAATCAGAATACCACGAAAAATACTTTAAATCGTATGGGTTAATATTACTAGCCAATGAAACTCAATAATAATGTGACTTTCCATTGATAACAGATAGTTTCAAAATCGGCTCAGTAGATCCAAAGATACCCTACAGCAACTACCTACAACGACACAAACCTTACTGTTTATAATAATGTTAGTATATTAGTATGAATGACATTTTAGAAAAGAAAAACAATTAAAATGAACTGAAATTAATACAAAGAAATGAAATTCTTCAACATTTTTAAGTTTATCTGAAAATTTTATTTTACATTCGAAAGGTTTTCTGTAATGACCCAGTAAAGCAACTCTCTTAAGTCTAAAGAATTGATTCAACTGTTTTTAAGGAGTTCCTATGTACACTTATTGATGGAGACAAATATACATATATGAAGTGAAAAAATACAATAGTGTGTTACATTAATAGTAAAGTTTATTTGTCCAGATCGCGGTAATTGATACGCCCTGCCCATTACAATGGAGTGCGACTCAGGATTCTTGAAAACCTCAAAAATTCTGAGCGGCACTACAGCTGCGCTCGTCACCTTGAGACATAAAGTGTCAAGTCTCATTTGCCCAGTAATTTCACTAGCTACGGCGCTCTTCATACCGAAACACAGTAATGCAGAAATAGACTCCGTTTTGGTATTGGTAAATTGTATTGGCCGTTTGATATGATAATTTTATAATATGGTACATAATGAAAACAACTAAGTGAACCTTAAATTTACACTCCCAAACATCTCCAATATACAAACAAACATATTTTTAAATAACTGTACCAGAAAACTGCGACTCAAAATATCCAGGCGTATAATAATCTGCCTGTCCCTCGAACAGACGCCGACTTAAAAACCTGTTTTGCTTATCCCTTGTGGTTTGCTTATTGTTTATAAGGTTGCGTAGACTGTGAACTGTAGACAGCATTAAAATACAAGAATTCCTGCGATACAAACACATGCTACCAATTATAATGATAGTTTATATATAGACATTTAGCCTTTCGTTTCAAATCTATACATATAAATAAAATTGGAGTGTCTGTTTGTAATATTGAAATAACCGTTTTTTACTATATGTGTAAGAATACATATACCAAAATAACATTTTTTACAATTTTTGTCTGTCTGTCTGTTTGTTGGCTAATCTCTGAAATCGCTGCACCGACTTTGACGGGACTTTTATTGGCAGGTAGCTGATGTAATAAGGTGTAACTTAGGCTACGTTTATTTTAGAGAAATTCTTTTGTTTTAGAAAAATAAAGTAATGTTGCAATCTCCAAGAAACGGTCTAACTCTAAAAATAATTTATATAGCAAAACAACGTTTGCTGAGTCAGCTAGTAAAATAAAAATATTGACACACTCTTACACAAATTATCTTGCCTAAACTAGGCCTAGCCTGTACTATGGGCATACGCCGACGATATATATAATACAATATACATACTTAAACAACTTATAAACATCCATGACTCGGAAACAAATATTATTGCCTATATGATCATAACATTAAAAATAGGATTATTCACCGAAGATAAAATGTTTATTTTCGATACACGTAAACTATATGAACTGGTTTCATATTAAACTGAGATGATACAGTATATATATATACACTGCCAGTACATATCTGAGAACCTCCTATACGCTCATAAACATATTAGCCAATTTAAAAAGAATAGTGACGTACACAGTGTCAATACTCGAAACAAACATAAACTCGCAATTCCATCTACTAGGCTCCGTAAAATTGCTAAATCTTTTAGAGTGGATTGTGTTATATTTTATAATAAACTCCCAAATGATATTAAAATATTACCTATTAAGTAATATACAAAACAAATTAAATGTATCGTAAAAAATAAATGAACATCTAAGGCCTATTATAATGTGAAAGATTATTTGAATGATAAATATAATTGGAATTAATGTTCTAATGTTAATGAATATTGTTATACTCATTTGAATGCTATTGTAACTTTTGTACTTCATCCTGACTTGCACTAAATAACTTATAAAGTTTTACAGTGAATAAAGATTTTTTTTTACTTTGACTTATGACGACCCATATAGCCGATAGGTTATGATGACCCTGACTACTAAGCTAGAGGATCCCGGGTTCGATCCCGGTAGGTGCAATCATTTATATGATGAATATGAATGTTTGTTTCCAAGTCATGGATGTTTATATGTATGTATGTTTAAGTAAGTATATTAAATTTATTCACACAAAACAAATCTAATACTTATATTTACAATACTATGACTACATAAGTAAATATATTGAATTAAATATATCGTTGTCTTGTACCCATAGTACAGACTATTCCCAGTTTGGGGGCATGATCATTTATGTAAAAGTGTGTCAATATTATTATTATAAATTAATTACTCTTTTATTTCAGTATACAGATAATATAATAATAATAGCAACACAAGGGTTTATGCCTTTTAATTAGGTAAATGATAATAGTGGCCTCAATACTCTCATCTTGAGGCCGGAAGCCAATTAAACAGTTTATTTATATTTATTGAACTAATAGCCCCTTCATGTCCATAACACATTATTACACTCACAATCAGTTGTGTGCTGATTTTTTAACGATTTAACAAGTTTTATTGGTTGACCTAAACGATGTTGATGGATTCAATTGATGCTCTTAAATTTTAACAGATTATTTTGACGTGTTCTGATAATGTATAGACACTTATAATTTTGCTGATTCAGGAATTTGGCCTCAAGAAATAAAAACCCCTCAAAGAATTACATAAAATGTGTTACTAGCTCATCAAATAAGCAAATTCAACACTTAAGTTATAATAAAGTTCTTAGCTGTAATGTGTAGTAATTAGTTCTACGTTAAACTTCAAAATATACTGCTTTCCAAATAAAAGCCTTATGAATCTAATGATGTCCCCAATCATAACACTATTATTAAAAAAACTCTCGCTTCGATCATGGAGTTAAGGACATCGGCGTTTATACCGAAATTGATTGAGAGTTTGATTACAGTGTTAGTGTTATTCACAATACTTTTTGTAATTACTAGAAGTAACATATATCGTTATGTAAAAGTGTCACAAGAACACGAGCTACATTTTTGCATTGGATGTCTGCAGACCAATCGCTAAGTGAAGACTTGATGTCGTAGTGTCGTTCAGAGCAGGTTCAGGCAGGCAGATAAGCAGTTCGGGCAGGTGACCATTATTAGTAATCCAAGGCTTTTCAGATCTGGGCTCTAGACGAGGGCTGGTCTTCAGGTCTTATAAAGTCCAGTCTTCTAACCAAGTTGGATAGTTCGTGCCTTGTGACCAGACGCAGTCTTGCTGGAAAATTGAATTATTTTTTTCTCCAGTAAAAGGATATGTCGGTACTTTCACCCGCGTGTCGGGACAGCGAGCATTTTGGTCGAGCCGCTCTGTTCTGTGTATCTTATTATATCGGTGATAAGCACAGGTGATGAGAAGTGAAGCAGCTAGAACGCGTGAAGAAGTTAGCGCCATGCTCAAGTAATCAGCAATATACTAAAGCAAGGTTGCTGTGCAGACGAGCAATACCACTTGGCTCTAAAATAGCTGATATATTAAAAGTAAGAAATACTTTACGAATGACATCACTGATGTTGGCGAGACAAATGTACCGACGAACAAAATCAAATATTGCAACCTAAATGAAATGCAAGTAGTCGATGTAGAGCTCTCATCATAATTAAGATATTCTGGTTGAACTTACGTACATTATCTCATAAAAGCTTCGAACATATATAAACTATGTTAACGCGTATGTCTTGACCTAAAATCAATGTAAATTCTGAAGTTATGATAATGGTTCGGTCCATTTGAACGATCACGTTTCAAAGAATAATTGCAATTATCCTTTTGATTTTCTTTCCGACGAGTTTAGAAACGTAATAAAACTAACCTACGTGAAAATGTAGACTCGAACAACAATATTTTTTGGCTTAAGCCTTAAGTTGAATCAATGAAAAGAATAGCCTAGAATTTTCAAGTTTTGAGAGTTCACTTCACGAATATAAATAGGTACTTTTGTAAATCATAAGTTTCGTTTGCAAGAGCGATAGTAAAATAACTGATACGAAATAGAAAGTTAAATAAAGTATATACATATATACATTTATTATTTTTGTTTTAGGCTTAGCCTTGTGCGGTTTTGTAGTCGTAATTTTTACAAGCTATAAAACAGCAACTATTAGAAAATACATTAACATGACTCTATTGCGATGATAAATGTACGTGGTATAAATAGTATGTCAAACAGTAATTTCTGTTACTACTACGTGTGATTTGGAACTATGTAGGACAGAGGAATATTTTAAAAAGATCCTATTTAAGCAGTATCTATGAAACCAGACAACATACAGCTAATATTTCTGAAACCACGAAATATTTCTGTACATAAATAACAACTTACATTATTTTCAAAATTATCATAAAATCTAGTGCTACAATTTAAAGTATAGTATAAAATACAACAGAAAATAAATGCTAAGAAATCTCAAAGACATAACAGAGATCGTTGAAAAGTATAAGTAGCTCGTTTGGACCGAAAAAGGCTTTACTCATTGCGATACTTTGATCGGGGGGCTTACATGAAAAATATGGCGTTAATTTCGTATGCGACGAAGTGTCGAGAGCATCATGAGACTAAAGCTGCTGGATTTGGACTAATTGAGCGAATGGCGACCCTCTTAGTATTCTGTTCGGGGTGAGAATAGCCCAGAGTTCGCGTTTTGAACATCAATCTCAGTTTTGCGTTGACGGGAACGGAAAGCGCTCTGGCCGACAAGGAACTACTCTTAGCGGCTTGACCGTGGCTTTGTTAACACTCCTCACATATTGATTGATCCTTAATACGCCTTTTAGTGACCGCTTTGTCTTTACCCTTTCTGATAAACTTTTAGTCTAGCTCATATATTACGAATGAATTGATCTGTTATCAAGCCTTAAACAAATCTTCAACTGAGCTGAATTTGTTTTCAGTGTCTTCAATATTAACTTATAAAAAGCATAGTTTGGTTCAATAAAACTCCAGTAGAGTTTCAAAAAGAAACGGTGACGTTATAAATCAAAAACATGAACGATATTTCGTTATAGGATCAGTTACATAGTGATAAAAGATTTGAGCCGCGAATGTCCATTGAATAACAATAGCAAAGCAATTCTGACCAAGATCTCATATGACACGAACATGCCATTAATGTATGAATTTATGTATGAGGTACAATATTTTTAGCCCTTTCCTGAAGTTTAGTTCTATTTTATGGTACATTTATATATAAGTTGACGGAAATATAAATTTAGTAAGTAAACCATTTGAGATTTATATATTAAGTAATATTTAAGTAGTTTTCTTTGATTAACGCGAGTTGCACACTTAAATAAAACACTTTTAAAGGATTAAAACGCGTGTAATTTTAACTGTCTTTTTACATTAGATTTTTGTGTAAAAATTACATTTATAGTTTTATTATAGTTAACCCGACGTTTCAAGAACTTTACAGATCTTGTTTTCAGATCTACTGACGGTTAACTAAAATAAAAATATAACTTTTACGCAAAAATCTAATGTTAAAACACAGTTACAATTATTATTAGACGCGTTTTAATCCTTTCAAATCCTGTAAAAAGTCTACAGAAATAGTTGTAGATGAATAGGCAGCGACAGTGATTTTCTTGTTTAAAACATTACCTACGTTAGTATACTTGTTACAAAGGCTTATATGCTACAAATAAAACTAGAAAAACCATAGTTTTAGACACTCGTTCCATTAAGGATAGGGAGAGTATCGGACCCGTGCATCAATAAAAAAGTATATCTTTATAGCATACGCGCGGATCAACAAGGGATTATCGTCTCGTTACCAGGAGCACATGATTGAGTGAAAATAAACGTAGAAAACAGCCACGGGAATATTAAATTATCCTTAAACTCTTGTTATATTATTAGTTACATATATCTTAGTAATTTTTCTTTTTTTTAATACGGGTTGCACCAACTAACTTTAGCAATAACAAACATGTTAAAGTACCGGTTAAGCAAAGAAAATGTTGCACCATTTTGACAATCTTTAGATGACGTCATAACTTTAACTATAAACCGTAACCGTCCAATCTTCACCGGTTATAACTAAATAGCGACCTGTCAAAAGTTTCATACAAATATTCGATATTGACTTGATATTTCACTTTTTAACTTTAACTATGCCAAGGAATACGATTGTACAACACATTCCGCAGTCTATGTTAAAGTCAGCGTTACTGATAACTATTAAATTTGACTTCAAACTTAATCAAAACAGCTAATATTGTGCAACATCTTAATATATATATTTATTTTGTGCGTCTGTTGTAACTGAACTACCTCCAAAACGGCTGGACTGATTTTGATAACTTTTTCGTGTGTTCCAGTGAAATTGAGATTGGTTTAGAATTTAGATGCTCAATTCCGTCCATATAATATAATTCTCCTGCTCATGTGTATGTTAGTGAACTCCTCCTGACGTCTGGACCGATTTTTCTTTCTGTTCTAACTCTAACTAGTTACCTTAGATAATTTATGCGTCTAGATAAAGCCTCTTGCTGTTAGACAACCGATAAAAACAGGCCGGGAATATTAGTGTAGTGTGCGTGACAAGCTACGTCTTACACTCGCGATTTGTATGTCACTGTGTGTTAGTGTACGTGCATTGCTGAAAATAGAGGTTAAATGTTAACCTCAATTGGTTTCGACATTTTCACTGCTGTCACGGTATATCTAGATATATAAATGATCTAAGCCATTACCATAGGTATATTGGGGGTATACTGCTTTTTTTGGGGTGATCCTCTAACACTGAGCTGAAAATAAAAATGAAGAAAATTTGTCATTTAGTTAATTGTTAGTTCGAAGAAAATATTTTTTCATAATAAATATAAGAATATTTTTAAACTATATAATATGAGTCATCCAACTAGTATTTTAATAATCCAGTGAAGCTGAAAACATCAAACGTTAAACGACAACAGATTATGGGCTATTAAACAAGTTCAAAACGTAGACAATAACGCGTTTCACAAAATATCTTTGCCTTAAAAATGCGAACAGTCAAAAAGGGATTACGGGTTGACAATGAGTTTCAAGGCTTTATAGACAGATATAAGTATAAATATTTCGTCGGTCGCTCAAGTAGCAGTCATCGCTTTGCTTACATATATTTCATGAGCTATTACACCCAACCCTAGAA
The DNA here is from genome assembly GCF_905404315.1 of Leptidea sinapis. Lineage (NCBI taxonomy): Eukaryota > Metazoa > Arthropoda > Insecta > Lepidoptera > Pieridae > Leptidea > Leptidea sinapis. The sequence continues at coordinate 6,880,554 of NC_066312.1, read as the reverse complement.
TAATCCGGTATCTCTATAGAGTTGTTACAACCATTTCCATTTTATTGTATTTCAGATAAAATAATACTGTTATTATTTATTTTCTAATAATTATTAAAATATATTTATATCTATCTGATATTCTTTTCTTAATCCAAAGATGTTTTTTCAATTATTCCTTTCTCATCTATTTTAACGGTTGAGAATGTTTGGTTTGTAGTTTTAGATGCACCATAATGCATATTGTCTTTGAATAAACAATTTCTTTTTCAACCTATTAAATTAATAATATTATGTAATTTTACCCTACATATCCGCCTTACCATGAAGTAACGTGATTCTCAGATGTGGTTGTTTAACTTTGTTTTGTTTACTAGATAATACTCTTATACTGAAAAGATTTCTGTTTCGGTTTATTTGTTTAAACGCGATGATCTCCAGAAGGCTATCTATTATTATTTCAGAAATTTGATAGTATTTGTAAAAAATGGAAGAATTTATCCGCTTATTCTGCCTAAATAATTAATAATTCGTAATATTTATATACTTTTTTTTTGAAAAATAAATAAATAATATGGTCGCGTTACAAAAATAAGCGACTCCCGCCAGGCAAATGTACGGATCAATGGTAGTGCTTAGTTAAATATGTGGTGCTAACAAAATGCGGATTACATGCAGAAATATGCCTAAAGTATTGCATTCGAGACAGGGTCGGAAATTAAGTCAGCGTAAGAATTAATATAAAAGCTTACATTGTACTGCTACATGGTTAAAATATGTCGGAATTGGGAAAATTTTGCCAACTTCTGGGGAGGCTACAGAAACGCACCTAAAATGTCACCTACGCTCTTCAGCTAGCACGCTTCCAGTTTTGCAGGAGAGTAAACACCTAACATTAGGTGATCCCCTTGCTTAAATTCCTCGTCCATTAAAAAACGGTGTGTGTTACACGACAGAAGTTGAAACTTAAGGCGAGATATGAAATAAGTTCACCTTATGAATTTTAAAAGTAAATAAATTAATGAAGGAACGTTGGAATACGAAAAATAAGTAGCTATAAACCATCTAGGATAAATTTCGCATCGAATGGCGGTAGTTTTATGTCGATACAATCAGTGGTTTAGGCGTGATTGAGCCTTAGAAAAAGACCATTTCTATTATATATATGTAGATAGATATATATATAGATAATATTTATATTTATTTATATTATTGCGTATAAATTACTCTGTTAAATATATTAGTCTCTTTTGCTCTGACTAATCGTTAACAACGTCACAATAAAGTCCTCAATAAAAGAACTGTTCACGTGAAAGTAAGACTACTATGAGATTAAATTACTTTTTGCCAGCTGCCTTAAGTCAAAATATCATCGCTATACAAATATAACCGTGCGTTACTACAAATGATATTTACTGGGATCTCAAGAAATTAGACGGCTATAGATGGGCCTTACAACATTTATTATCTTCAACGTAAAGCAAGTGGGCGAATAACATATCGTTAAATATTAGTTTTGAGTAAACATTTACGATGCAGGTAATAATTTCGGTTGATTTATTTTAAGAGAATCAATTTGAATATAAACTTAGAGATGTATGCTTAAGGAAACATATTTTGCAGTTAGAAATTTTGTTTTAAAGCGATACTATCGTGTATTTATTATACATAATTTTTAAGCTCTTGATATAATGTACTAAACTCATACATATATGTACACTAGGTTACACTTTTTTTTAGATTATAGTAAAAAGACTTGATATGTATTATTTTTCACACAAAATTTGAAAACAAAATTTTATGAATGCTCCGGGGCTCGAACCTACGACCTCTCGCGTTCCATGCGAGTTCTCTTCCATCTGAACTAACCGTTCGGGTGATGTATCGTCATAAAATCTTGAATGTGTTGTTCCTAAGAACTCTAAGGAACGCGAGAGGTCGTGGGTTCGAGTCCCGCATCTTCATAAAATTTTGTTTTTAAATTATATTTGTGTATTATACCAGAAGTGAGGGTTATCACTTCGAAAACATAACAAATAGTTACAATTAGAGTGGGTTAACCTATATATATATATAAAAGAGAATGTATATTTGTATGTTCCCCTATAACTCCTAAACTATTCGACCGATCTCAATAAAATCTTTTGTAATAGATTCGTTGAAGGTCAAGGAAGGTTTACATATATAATTTATATGGCAAAACAACTTTTGCCAGGTCAGCTAGTATTTATATATTAGTAGTCTGAAGTGAAGTCGTTATAATAACAAGTTAGTGTAAAATGTAGATTTTGGATCATCGTATTATCGTCACCCAAGCAATATATACAAAATCTTTTGTTCTGTATACTATCATGGCAAAATGTATTGTCTATGTAATATGACTCCATGACATTGGTCGTGATAATGTGATACGATTATATCCGAGACCTATTGTTCTCTGAGCAAAGCAGGTTCGAAATAAATATTAAATAGAGATTATTACTTCATTTGGTGTTAGGGTAGTTCTATTTAATAAAACATCGTTATTAAATATTGTGTTTAATCGTTCGTATGAAATAAAAATGTACGATTCAGTACATCATTGAAATCGATATTTTAAGAATAAGAATGAGAAAAATTTACTCCATGCACATAAAATTACAACGAAATTAATTAATATATTCCTAATCAAACAAAAACCTGGTACTCAGCTTGTGCTGATTTTTAGCATCTGCCTGAGTAACAGTTAAAGTGCCAGTAACCATAAAAACAGAATTTAAAAAAAAAGAGGGCTATGCTCGGAGTTTCCCTGTGAGATCGAATCAGGAGTTCCGTAGGACAACCAAAGCTACTGACATATCCCAAATGATTGCGAAACTGAAGTGGCATTGGGCAGGGCACATAGCGCGGCGGGCAGATGACCGTTGGGACAGTAAAGTCTTCGAATGGCGACCACGTACCGGAAGATCCAGTGTTGGTAGGCCCCCCAACAAGATGGACCGACGATCTGGTCCGATCGTCGTGGAAATTTTTGGGGCGGCCTTTGTCCAGCAATAGACGTCTTCCGGCTGATAATGATGATAACTTCTGCAAAGTTTAGAAGCCTAATTGATGCCTAGAAGAGATACTTGAACAGGGTTATTATATTTGATTTGACGACCTGTATAGCCGAGTGGTTAGCGATCCTACCTACTAAGCTAGAGGTCCCGGGTTCGAATACCGGTAGCTGTAAGCACTTATATGATGAATATAGATGTTTGTTTCCGAGTCATGGATATATATGAATATATGTATGTTTAAGTAAGTATATTGTATTAAATATATCATTGTCTTGTAACCCATAACACAGACTATATATGCTTAACTTGGGGCAAGATAATTTGTGTAAAAACTGTGTCAATATTACGATTTGATATCATAAAATGAACAGCTCCTATACTATACAGACAACTTGTGATATATCAGTTGCTCAAAGAAATCCGCCTCCGTTCTATTTCACCCACATTGTTACTCTAATAGCGCGGGCGTTCTGTTAATTAAAACGCTAATTTTAATATAATACTGTAACCAAACATATGTTTATTATGAATTAAGTCAATTATCGACCTTTTTCATAATAATTTTGTTAAAGTTAAGTTTTTTATTTGGTCTGATGTCCAAATCAATTATTCCCATGAAATTGCATTGTCGTACAATGTGTAACCGGATTGTTTTTCCAAGTAAAGGATATTATAATGACTGAGGTTAGCTCACTTGAGAGGACGCTTCGTATTTCAGTATAAAGTTATCACATAACCAAGTATCGTTTCACACAATACATATGTTAAACCATTGAATACATACAACATGAAAGGTAACTATAAACAAACTACTTTTGGGCGGTGGGAGGCTCCTTTGTACCAGATACCGGCTAGATTATGAGTACCACAACGGCACCTTTTTCTGCCGTGAAGCAGCAATGTGTAAGCATTGCTGTGTTTCGGTCTAAAGGGCGCCGTAGCTAGTGAAATTACTCGGCAAATGTGACTTGACATCTTATGTCCCAAGGTGACGAGCGCAGTTGTAGTGCCACTCAGAAATTTGTGTTTTGCAAGAATTACCTACAGAAGAACGTCCTGATCGTCTCGTCCCTTATTTACGTAAAAAAAAGTTTTGTACATGAAGAAATGGTCAAAACGTATTCTTCACATTATTTCATATTTAAGACTACATGTTCATGTAATTCCGAGTTATATACTTATACATTATACATACGTTATATTATACAATCGGGTTCGAAACCATACCACCATGGGTTAACCCACAAGAGCTATTTTTTGATTAAATGAATATATGATTTTGACTTTGATTTATCTCGTTATGCCAGGAATATTATTTCATGTGGATTTATTTTCAAACATTTAATTCATGTGTTCAGCTTTATTTACTATTCTGTAAAAATCTTCAAGTGAAGCGCATTGCACGCTTATCTAGGTACTTAGTACATCTCTGTCGGGGCGTAAGAGAGGCCAAATAATACTCTAATAGTCTTTGGAGTATCTGACGTATTTGCTCTTCACTTCATAAGGGTGACGATGTACTTACGTAGGTTTTAGTTCAATAAGGGCGTGTTTGTTACTAAGACTTGACAGCGATACAGCGGTACAAGTTGAGAACAGCTGTTTGGTGCCCATATCACAAAAAATATATATCACGAATAGAATCTGTTCAAAAAAAGTTTCTTTCAAAGTTAAGTTTTTTTGCTAATAAATATACCCGTAATGATAGCTTTGAGAATAGATTAAATACATTTCAAATGAGGTCTCTGCGAATACGTAGAAATGCTTCACAATTGCTGTGTTTACATAAACTTTTAAGCTATGATATGGACTGTCCTTCGCTTTTATCAAAAATCGGTTTGCATGTGCCTGCCTTCAATTGTCGGCTTAGTACTTTTTCCCCAATGCACATAAAATTCCACCACAGTAATTATGGCTTAAACTCTCCTCTACAGCTAATGTTACAATTATATAATTGTATTTTTAATATAGATGAAAACACTGATATCTTCTTTTCAAACTTTCTTAATTTTAAAAAACAAATTTATATTCCTCTTCAAAAATTATAGATTTTAAAATATCACATGTATTTCTTATAGTTATGTTGTGCCTCCCTAATATTTAAGTACATTTAAACTATTTTATTATATTTGTTTAATTCTTAGTGCATAAGTTAATAAATTATATTTAGTTGGTAAGCCTTAATGAATAAATAAATAAAAACACTTAAATAATAAAATATTGCCAAAAAATAATTTATCAGAGAAAATACTCTGACATTGTAACATTTGCGGGTAACCCGAAAACGAATATGAAATTACATCGGATCGTAGATAGATACTTGCTTAAAATACTCTGAATCTTCTATCATAAAATTATGTGGTTTATATATTCAATTATATTTAACAAATTTATATATTTAATTTTAAATATATATATATATTTAAAAATAGCTTTTATTGAGTATGTCGGTCCAACTAATTCATAATTAAATTAAATTAAATTTCTTTAATATTATATACTTATAGTATAAGGAATACTTAAGTGGTTTTATAAAACCATTAATCATAAACGACTACATTTAACTATAAGTGCTATGCTAACTCAGTGTAATTTTAGAAGCGCTCATTTTTATTTGTCATAGTCAACGAAATGCTACGTCAGGACATTCCCTAATGTTAGGATACTCGCACACCGACGGAATAAACGCTGATCGCATTCAGTTTAAAACTTGCAGCAAAAAAATCGTAGGTAATTTATACATCTAGACACGTCGAATAAAGTAGTAGCGAACAGTTAACCTCTAGTTACTACCGCCTGTTCATTTTTAATACTTCAAAGGACCACCGCCACTATTACGCTTAAAAGTATAGTGAATTCTGTTTGTATTTTTACCTACTTGTTTATATTGATGCCAATGAAACGTCGAGAAATCAAATTATATTATTACATTGTAGCATAGATAGTATGTTCCATTAAATAATTAAACATTAGCTGATCGTTGGTACATTTTTGTAATAATATGTCAATGAGTTTAGATTAGTGTGCGACCACGCTAATATTAAAATCATCCTGAGTTCTAATGGTTTGAATTTAATAGATAAAATTAAAAGATTTTTACCAAATGTTTTGAATAAAAAAAAAAGCCCGGACAGACCGTGAATTCGTTGCTTATCAAATATAATTTACCAGATTATATTGTTAGTAGTATTTGGTAGTTTAGTTGGAGTAAATTTTACTATTTAAATGATGTTTGAGCTATTTTAAAGTTAGCTCCTATAGTCAAACTTACAAATGGTAGTTAGTACCTCTATATAGGTAGCTAGAGGTCCCGGTTTCGAATCCCGGTAGGTGCAAGCATTTATATGATGAATATGGATGTTTGTTTCCGAGTCGAAAGACAAAAGTCTATAAAAATTAATATTCTCAGAGTGGGAATACCGTACTGTACCATATTCCCTAATTCCCACGCACACTAAAGCAATTGAAACTGACTTGTTATCATGCGTTGCCCAACAGCTACAGGCTCTATCAAGACGTATAAATCATCTGAAAGAAAAAGTGATAATATGATGATTAAGACTACACTTGAAATGAGTACGTATGTCCTGCGCATTACAATGCAGTACCGCTCAGGATTCTTGCAAAACACAAAATTAATTTCACTTATACGATTTGTAAAAAAAGGCCCTGTGGTGGTATCCATTATGATGCGTTTCTTAATACATAGTTTCATTTAAGCTATACTTTTCGGATCTAATAATAATAATATTGACACACATTTTACACAGATTATCTTGCCCCAAATTAGGCATATATAGCATGTGTTATGGGTTGTAAGACAACGAAATATTTAATATAATATACTTACTTAAACATACATGAATACATATAAACATCCATGACTCGGGAATTAACATCGATATTCATCATAAAAATGCTTGCACCTATCGGGATTCGAACCCGGAACAGATCAGATTATTTTTATGTTCATGATTCTTAAGTCGTAATCTATTTCTTATACACCCATACATTTTTCTTATTACTTTATATGGCAATACAGCGTTTGCTGGGTCAGCTAGTATTTAATAAAAATAACAGTGAAAAAATAATTTAAGTATCTTACTGCTCTTGACTAAGCAACCTCAACTTTTGCTACTTAATAACTATTAGCACCTTCAAAAGCTTTATCGTTAGTAAAAATTTTATTAGACATTTTAGCGTGTAATTGAAAGGGCTTTTACGTACACACTTGTTTATATTTAGCATGATGACGAAGAAAGTTTTACAATTGTTTGCTGGGAGCATCGCGCTGACAAAGCACCCTCACTAGACAACATGACAGTCTCAAACGTAGAGACACATTTAAAATCTTATACGTGTACTCTTTCTAGGTTGGTTACCTGCTTTTTCGATAAACTGTTGAGATTTGTTCGAAGCATACACCTGCGGCCTTACAAATAAACTTGGTGTAAATTTATACCTGAGAATAAACCAAGAATATGCAAAATATTTACAAATAGACATTTTGCTTATGATTGTTATATTTGGACGTATAACGTTTCCCGCGTTTATTTGCAAGGCTCCCTGATATTCGGAAAACTTCAGAAGTATCATTGTACCGTTAGTGTTTATATATTATGCAAAATATGATGAGTACTTTCAAAAATGAAATAGATTATGGGCTGTCTAGTGTCTAACCTTCATTTTCATTCACAAGATTTATATATCACGTTACTCTTCCTATTCCAAAAGATATGTAACATGATATGTAATTTTTAAGTGTCGTTTCTGTATTTTTTTTATTTCGGGTAGATATAGGTCTTAAGTGATTATAGATTGGTGATATGTATCTTGAAAGTTCCCAGAAACGTGTGTATTCATTATAAATCAGTTTGATAAAAATAAATAAGCAAGCACAGATGTGAACCCTGTGTGAAGTACAAACAATATCAAATTCGTCTTTAGTTTACGCTTCAAAACTGAGAAGGTCTTATAAATAACAGATCTCCCAGGATTATTACAAAGTATAACAGAAATACTAGAATATATGTATATTGTGTACACAAGTAGCGCGTTAGTCGCGTTTTTTTAATATGGCCATTTGATAAATAAATCTGATTATTTAATTAAGGGGTTTTATTTTTTTTTGAAGTAGAAACAATTTTTTTTTAATAAATGTAGATTAGTTCCAAAGTGCTGCTAAAATCAATCCAAGTGTTTAAGAGATAAGCCGAACCGAACACAAAATACCATTCTATGTAGTTTTGTGGTATAAGTATTTACTAATATTTACTCATATGTGAGGAGCAAAAATATTTTATATCAAAGTTCTTTTTTTAAGTGTCAATGATTAAAAATTATAATAGTTGATTATATAAAAGATAACGATGCATGGTTCTTGTCTAAATGTCTAGTTCGGCGCATGCCACCTAAAATTGTATCCCCCTTATTCATAATAGTCTGCTAACTTAAAGCATTGCTAATTCACACTCTGTCTTCTTCTATTGACCTAAGTCAGAATGAGAAAAAACACTCCGTAGCGGCTGTTTTAAGTAAGCGGACCATTATGAATATACCCCTATAAGTATACTAGGATGCCACAGTCGCTCGTCCTACGGTGTACCGCTTCGCTTCGGCGTATATTTGAGCGAAGCGAGCTAAACTAAGTCTGTGTACAAAAACATAACGAAATTAATCCAAATAATAACAAAAAATAATCTTTTTGAATCTCAATTCTTAAATAAATATAGATAGCGCGTGCTAATTTAGAATAATTTGTAAATCATGTTAGTTTTTAATTATAATAATTGAATCAAGTCGAAATTCAAAATAATGTCTCGACAATAACCAAGAAAATTTCGAAAGCTTTCTCTGAGTTCAAAATTTATTAAAATCGGTCCAGAAATGGCCGAGAAACAATTTAACACAGAAATCAATTGGAATCACCTGGTGGGAGCTCCGTATATTATAGTTTTACAAACAGTCATCAGAAGCTCAATCCTTTAGGATAATCAAATCAAAATCACTTTATTAATGCAGGTCAAGGAGATAAGAGAAGAGAGGTGATGAGCCTTAATAAGAAGAAGAAGTAGCATGAAACTCATTGTGACAATCTCTCACTCATAAATTATTTCAGTTACAATATATGTATAATGATGCAAAAATAATACTGAAACTACAAATACTCAAAAAAAAGTAAATTAATACGTAAAAACAAGAGTTATTGGGTACAGTCCTGGCCGGCTAATACTGTATCAACAATAGTAGGTCATGGTACAGTAGATGCATCAATCCACACACACTGTCAATAAATAAATAACTTTTTTTTTTTATTTTATTTGATCTTGAATTATTTGTGAAGTCCAGAGAAGGTTAAAAATGTGAATAAATATGAAAATGATCGGAATTAAATAAAATCTCAACTTTTAATTCAACATTAAAAAATACATACCAATTAAAATTTTCACCCATTTACGATCAACACAAATAGGGTTGCAAGATGGCAATCGAATACAATAAATATTATAGTACGATACATTATAATAATATTTGGTAGGTCTGAGAATCGGTCGTCATCTATTTTTTATACCCCAAAATATTAATTACAGATTTTTTTCTTATTACTTTAATTGGCAATACAACGTTTGCTGGATCATCTAGTAATATATTAAAAAATATATATCTATAGTGGCTTTTAAGAATCTAAATTATAACTATAACTGAAAATTAATTGCGCCCCTCATTATTAGAAAGCAACCTTGCAAAGTGTAAGAAATCTCTGTAAATACGCTAAAGAGAGCTCAAGATTGTATCGGGAATGCAAAAATGTTTATTTAAAGAAAGAAAGTTGCTGCAGACATTGTTGGACGATGGAATAATCCTTTTATAAGCCGTGTCCTACTTGAAAGTTTTAACAGCGCGGCCCAGCTTTCGGTTACGTTGGTGAGAATCAGCGCTATAAATTTATAAAGGCTAGTTTTCTTTTTCCCAATTTATATTTCTAGTTCTTCTAAATATTTAGTGTGTCAGTTCGTTCATGTAAACTGTAAAGTAATATAATAAATAACTATATCTTCTCTAATCTCTAATATATAAAATTCTCGTGTCATGTTGTTAAACATTGAACTCCCCCGAAAAAGCTTCACCGATTCTCAAGAAATTTTGAGTGCATTTTGGGTAGATCTGAGAATCGGACAACATCTATTTTTCATCTCCCTAAATGTTAAGGGTGGTCCACACGAATGTTTTTTTTAATTTTTTTTACATATTTTTTTAAATTTGTTTGATTATGAGTCAGCATTAAAAATACATACCACTTCAAATTTTTGGTGGTGGTATTGTTTGCGGATGACACTTCAAATCTCTTTTATATTCAAAGTGAAACGAAGCCAAGTTTTATATGACGAAGTAAACAATGCTCTACGAGTATCTGACATCGTGTACTGGTTTAGCGCCAATAACTTATTATTAAATAATCATAAAACCAAATATATTAAATTCACCGCGCCAAATGTCAAAAATGTAGATGCGAATATTTTATTAAATGGAGAGGTGGTAAAACCAGTGGAATCTGCTATATTTCTTGGCATTACTCTTGATTCTAAATTGCAGTGGGGCCCCCATATTGAAGGATTGGCGAATAGGCTTAGTTCTGCAGCATATGCGGTTAAGAAAATCAGACGGTTAACAAACATAGATATGGCGAGATTAGTATACTTTAGTTATTTTCATAGTATTATGTCCTATGTATATTGTTATGGGGCAGTGCGGCCGATATTAATGCTATCTTTGTGCTGCAGAAGAGGGCTATTCCCGCGATTTATAACCTAGGTCCTAAAGAATCATTAAGAGAAAAATTTAAAGAAATAAACATTTTGACTGTTGCTTCTCAATACATTTTTGATAATGTTTTGTATGTTCATAAGCACATTGATGAATTTTCTAAAAACTGTGACATTCATAATGTTAACACGAGGAACAAACATAAACTTGTTATGCCTACTACTCGGTTGGGTCGAGATACTAAGGCTTTTGTTGGGCGACGTATATGCTTCTACAATATGATCCCAGAAAATGTACAAAACAAATGTGTTACGAAATTTAAAAGAATTGTTAAAAAACGTTTGTGTGGGAAAGGATATTATAGCATAAACGATTTTCTTAATGACACCACTGACTGGGATTAAAGCGAACACCCTCAGGCTCTTTAATTATAAATGTTTATTGTACGATATTACATTGTAATCCATATTTTATATAAAAAAAAGCCCGCTGAGTTTCTTGCGCCCATTCTTCTCAGGTCTGAGGCAGTCTCTTTTGAATGGGTGGTAGATTTTGACGTTCAATAAGTGATTATAAATCCTATTTTGAATAAAAATATTTGAATTTGAATTTGAATTTACTCGTCTACGATCAACAGTTACTTTTGTATCGCGATTTTAATATCGGCAATACAGCGTTTGCTGGGTCGCTAGTAATATATAATACTTTGCATTGCATCACTTTACATATTATATTGTAATTGAAATGATTTGTAAAACAATGAAAATGTTTGATCTTGGTTTAAAGAGTGGCAACGAGTTTCTTGCTACTTCTTCTCATTAGCTCGACTCTTTACGAAGTAGCGTAGATTCAACAAGAATAAATATTTTTTTGACATTCATGTGTCATTTCCGTGACCTACGTGAATAAAGTGATTTTGATTTGATTTGATTTAATTTGATACTAACTGCTGCCCGAGATGTTATGTTACCAGTGGGAGGCTCTTTTGCACAGGATGCCGGCTAGATTATGGGTATTAATCCCCAACGGCGCCTATTCCTACCGTGAAGCAGTAATGTGAAAACATTGTCGTGTTTCGGTCTAGAGGGCGCCGTAGCTAGTGAAATTACTGGGCAAATGAGATTTAACATCTTATGTCTCAAGGTGACGAGCGCAATTGTAGTGCCGCTCAGAGTTTTTGGGTTTTTCAAGAATCCTGATTGGCACCGCATTGTAATGGGCAGGGCGTACCAATTACCATCAGCTGACCGTCCAGCTCGTCTTGTCCCTTATTTTCATAAAAAAAATCATAAAAATATCCGCGTGGATAAAGCAGCAAAAATACTATGCCCGGATTAGTGTAACTATATATTAGATGGACTTGCAATGCTGCCGAACGCATAAATACAAAGTTTCATGTAACTTCGACCAATAAAAGTTACTGCCATCAGCGCCATCTAGGGGGATCAACGTTACTGTTTTCGTTGAAGCGGTCATGTCACCCTTTATATGTGTGTAGTCTAATTCCTATTGGGCTAGCGGTTCTCGAGTCTTAAGTGAATATACATAAACACATAAATTTTCTTTTATTTTATAATATATACAGCTATTGGAGGCGCCTTCAAGAATACGGATTTGAATTCTTTCTTGAAGAATTTGAATATGCTCATTTCAATTTAGTTAAATAATGTGTCACAACATTTGACATTTCACTCTATTATCCTACTAATTTGAATTAATTGAAAACAATAGAACATGGATTTTTGTTGGCCCATACATTCGTTCTTCATTCGCTTTTCAACCTTTTTATAACAATATCGAGATAGCGTAGGTATTCTGCAAGTTCGTTGGAAAAACGCAATTCAAGGAGTATAATTATTTCCGTTTCCCTATATCCTCGTGCAACACCGTGTTTCTTCGAATCTACCCCTAATTGTCAATTAAAAATTTCTTGAAATGATTCAACAACATAAGCTCAATAATTGTTCGTTAGAAATCACATATTTCCAAGAAGGAGCTTATATATAACAATACATCTTATGTCTCAAAGGCGGGCAGAATTTTAGTGCCCCTCAGAAGTTTTGGTTTTTTCAAGAATCCTGAGTGGTTCTGCATTCTAATGGACAGCATATCAATTAGCATCAGCTGAACGCCCTGCTCATCTCGTCCCTTATTTTCATAAAATAAAAAAATGTGCCCCATTTATATCCAGTAAAGCGCACCTCAGGATTAATTTGAACTGTTTGTTTCTTAGCTGGCTGGTTTTAAACAATTTGTTATTTTTAAAGTGATATGCCTCAATTCGGGGATCAGTTATGATACAAATTAAATTTGTAACCATTTATGAACAATGGAGCCACAACTTGAGAGTTGAACAAGACATAGTAAGATTTACGATCCATGCGTCACTCGAACGGTTGGCTCATTTGGTAAGATCGCTCGTACGGAAATACGGGTTCGAGTCCCGCATCGTTCATAAGTTTTGGTGAGAATTTTCTTAATTGTTTTCATATTGTACTAAAATGATCGGGTTACTATAAAAAGTGTTCTCCAAAAAATGAAGTAAGTGTATCATCAAAAAATGATTCTGTCAAATATGCACGAGGGTAAAAGCAAAGTGGAATAATTGAATTGCTCATAGATGCATTACTGAGCTATCAGAAAGGCGTGTGATAGAGGAACCGAAAAAGTGCCTTCTGACTCTTTGATAAACTACTGATAAAAACCGTTTTACAGCGTCAAAGTTGTACGTCCTTACGAATAAACTTGGTATAAAGTTCTACCTGAGAATAAAACATGTATATAGAAAATGTTTACAATTCATAGATATTTTGCTTACGATTAGTTTATTCGGACGTTTAACCGAAAACTTCAGAATTATCCACTGACCTGTATACATACCACTGGACAGGCTATTCCATATGTTTGATAGCAAATTTTTTGTGCCTATTTGAAGCGTCACTCGCGAGCGACGATTTTTTTATTTCAATAATCAACGTAATTATCAGTCAAGTTATATAATTATTTTTAAAATGTGTGAACGTGTTGTTTCTCGTGGGCTTATACATATATATGAGTTTCAGTTATGTAATGACCATAAAATCACAAGGACAAATTATTATCATACAATGCGTAGATTTGAGATCTTTTTCGTATTAATCTAAATAATTTAATTTGTATGCGCACACTTACGAAGATTCAACTTCTATATTATCTTTTTTTTAAATCAACTTAGAAATTCAATTTTTTCACAGCTTGAAGATACTGTAAATTTGAGTATATCGTTTTAATTTCATATACCTCCACGTGTAACCGAGATAAAGGGTCTTGACAGACAGATGGACGGACAGACAAAGTGATCCTATAAGGGTTCAGTTTTTTTTTCTTATGAGGTACGAAACCCTCAAAATAACGAAGACAAATAAAATATATATTCTCATGAAATGATGTTTACTACATTGTCATTCGCAGATTTATTTAATATTGTATATCTTCTCAGTTCTTAGAAAAATAAACAGTGTGTGCAGCATGTAGTGAACTCGTTCTTGGTATCGACATATTCTGATTCGATTTCAATGTGATAACTCTATTGATATTCCGTACGGATACTTTGCTTGATATCAACTGTTTATTCTTCATATCACTATTTGCATTTTAATAATATTTTAAAATATCTCTTAGACATATTGACATAGTGTTGTTAGCAGTTGTCAGCAGTAAGCAATTTTGCAGATTTTATATTTTGTTTTTGTTGATTTGGAAGTCTTAATAGCTTTGGTCGTTCGGCTGAATTCATAACGCGGCATTTAGGGTCACTGTAGATTTAATTAGTTCATGACGCTTTAATGAATTTGCACTTAATTGATAAATTACTTACGGTACGCAGATGTGGTAAATATGGGCCTTATGAGAGACTGAAGTGGCAGTGGGCAGGGCACTTAGTTCGACGCACAGATGGCCGTTGGGGCAGTAAAATCTTTGAATGTCGACCACATACTGTAAGATGCAGGATTTGGTAGGCCCCCCCACAACATGGACCGACGATCTGTTCAAGATCGCCGGAATGCGTTGGATGAGGGCAGCGCAGGACTGATCGTCGTCGAAATCTTTAGGGGATGCCTCGTTCAGCAGTGGACGTCTTCCGGCTAGTGATGATGATAAATTTTGTTTAAATATACATACATATTTGAATTTCTATTCGGATGAGAATTTTGACTAGAGTAACTTTTTTGGATATCATTAGATACTACGATAATACGTGGTTTAATTTGTATTTGTTACAATATACGGTGGTGTGTGCTATAAATGAATGGGTTATGGATATTATTATGATGTTTAGACAGTTTAAATACATATATATCTCTTTGTTTAACTACAATATCGAAATAAAATGTATGTTAGCTATTAAATAGATGAATCACGAAAACCAGTGTCTATGGTAAAACATTGCGTAAATGTCATCATTAGATGCATTTTGAAACATTGGATTTTTGTTTATTATTTTACTGATATACAAATAAACTCGGTATAAAGTTAGACATGAGAAAAAACCAAGAATATGAAAAGTGTTGACTATATCTTAATATGTATAAATTACGTGACACGTTGTTTGTCCGCGATGGACTCCTAAACTAATGAACGGATTTTAATGGGGATTACTTCATGGAGTGCAGTTTAGTCCAACTTGAGAGATACGATAGTTTTTACTTCGATTTGGGACCCATAATGTGTACCCATGTTTTGTACGGACATGTTTTCTATGAGAGAATTTATTGACGCACGGTTTGACAGTTCTGCTGTGAAACAATTTCATTATAGTTAACAACAGGGAGCTATGACGTTCTATACATAATATAGAATGTCATTGACAGGGAGCATATTTTACAAAATAATTCTTGGTGTTATGAAATATTATTGACAAATTCATAAAAAAACTGATTTTATTTATTATGCACAGAACAACGTCTGACGGGTCAGCTAGTATACTACTGGTATATCACTGACAACACTGTCAATACAATATAAGACAGGCAGTGTTAAAATAAACGTAGGAAACGTTATACGTCCGAATAAACCAATTATAAGCAAAATGTACATTTGCAAAAATATTGCACATTCTTGTTTTATTCTCAGGTATAACTTTATACCAAGTTTATTTGTTAGGCCGTTGGTGTTTATTCGGGTTCGTGTTATACTTTACATACAATTGATGAAGCATTATTACTTCAATCGCGCCAGAGTTGACTAAATTGATTACGACACAAGTGACACAACGTACAGTAAAATTAATTTAGCTCGTCCTATAATAAATTTAAACGAATATGGTAGCATACAATAACGTCATCACGTTATTCGGTTCTAAGAAAGATGTAATTTCGCCGCCTAATCTGTTTGCGTTGTTAACAATCTCTCAAGGTCTAAAGAGTTGCCACTTCGCATAGCAACAGAGTTATGTAAATTATTGTGATCCAATTATGAGAGTTGAAATGGTAAAAATGGACTGCTATTAGCATTTTGGTTAAACGTTATATATACTTCGTCTGACTATTGAGTTTTAGTTGTTTTAAATATTTTATACACATTTCATAGTGGCTCGTTAGAATGACCTGATTGTGAAGTTTATTCACCAGTGGGACAGGATGGGCTTATTTGCACAGGATGCCGACTAGATTATGGGTACCACAACGGCGCCTATTTCTGCCGTGAAGACAGTAATGTGTAAGCATTACTGTCTTTCGGTCTGAAGGGCGCCGTAGCTAGTGAAATTACTGGGAAAATGAGACTTTACATCTTATGTCTCAAGGTGACGAGCGCAGTTGTAGTGCCGCTCAGAATTTTTGGGTTTTTCAATAATCCTGAGCGGCACTGCATTGTAATGGGCAGGGCGTATCGATTGCCATCAGCTGAACGTCCTGGTCTTGTCCCTTATTTTCATAAAAAAAATATGCTTATTAGCTAATATTACTTATTTGGGGTTGACTTAACTGTTAGTTATCATGAAAGAGAATGACAAGCAATCTTCTGGTTTACCGCCGTCTACAGTCTTCTGCATCAGTACAGAAATCTCAGAAAGAAATAATACAAGGGTTGCAACACCAGTTTTAATTGCTAAGTAAATTTCAGTGGAAACTAGATTCTACTGTGATTCTTCTTTGAATGTAACAATATCGGCGTACACATTCTAAATTTTAAATAATAACCTTCATTTTTATATTTTTAAACTGTGGTTCTGCGCGATTTAATATTAGGTATGCATATACGTGCAGATAAGGGATATTCTTAGAATTTAAAAGAAATTTGTGTGAAACAGTTATTATAGCTGATTGGCAAAATACTAAGTCGTTTCTTGGAATAATGTTTAAGTGAAACATAAGTAAATAAATTGTCTGTTTGTTATAAACAGAACAGTATTATATCTAATTAATACATATAATGAACGTTTTAATCGTATTTAAACCAGAATAGCAATGGTCTTAAATTTTCTCTGTCTATTTGTTGAGGCTTCAAAATGAAATTTGCCGGCAAGCGGCCGCCGATTATGAGTTCATTTCATAAGCTATTTACAGTTCTGGTAAACACAA
Source organism: Leptidea sinapis (assembly GCF_905404315.1). Lineage (NCBI taxonomy): Eukaryota > Metazoa > Arthropoda > Insecta > Lepidoptera > Pieridae > Leptidea > Leptidea sinapis. The sequence goes on along the minus strand of NC_066312.1, from coordinate 6,863,213 downwards.
CGTAAGCTAGACTACGTATTTTCTAGATTTATAATCAAAGTATTGTTATGACCAAAGTGATATTGTTTATATTAAGAAGTGACAAGACAGATAAAACATTTGCTTGAATTAATCCACTTTAATTAAAAATCCCGACCTTAAGACAGGAAGGAAGTTAAGGTCCGCATTTCAGAAGGCGTCTTGGTTGGTAATTCGTTGATTTTTTCATAAGAAAATGTGACTTTACCAGTAAGAAGTGTAAAGACGATGTAAGTAACTGAATTCGGCGAGTCCACATCACCTGAAGATGCCTCGTGTGGAGGCGAAACGCGAGTCGAGTTGGTGAAACAATTACGATGCATTTAGATGATATGGGTGATTTGAAAACATCGCCTAAACCTTCTCAAGATACTTCTGTGATTTTTTTTTGGTTGACAGTTGCAGCTTTCAGCTTAGTGAGCTAGTTTGTTCTCTTACTGCCATTCCCAATAATCAGTCTATCTCTTACTTGAGATAAAAATCGTAACTATTGTTGACTTTTCTGTCCCAATAAACTTATCGACGGTAACTCTGAGTGATTTATAGCTCAATGGGATGACGTATAGCTTACCAGCGAAATAATTTTACATGGAAATTGCAATTCATGCGTCCCAATATAAGGCGATAAGAATGACTTATCGGGTATATTGGGACAGCTTCAGATTATTGACAGCTAATTACTGACAGTAGAAGGTAGTAATTTATCTCTATCTGTAGATAGTATATTGGGAACGGCCGTTATTCGACAAAAATAATCTTTTAATATATATACCCAAGTAGTAGGTATACTTTGTGAAAGGTTCATTGATTCCCTTTTCTAGATGTCTTTAATAACTAAAAAACCAAGTGCATATTATAAGTATCCAACCCCTTCATTTTGATTGAACATTTTTTGCCGTACTGTTTGGTTTAATCTTTTAACTGCTTTTACTGATTGTTTCATACAAATACTGATTAGTATCTGTCATTACCGAGCATGTGTGCTATTCTTGATTGAAATCAGTTGAATCAGTATCGAGGGCGTCATTATTTTTTATTGTAACACTCATCCATTATTACCAGCACATTTTGTCGCTTACATGTATTGAATTGAAATAATAATTGTGATTACATTTGGGTTGATCATGCCACGTCTAATTTGTGTCCTTTTGACATCATATAACATTTAATTGCATTATATATCTAAAGTATTATATATATTACTAGCTGACCCAGCAAACGTTGTATTGCCGATATTAAAATCGCGATACAAAAGTAACTGTTGATCGTAGATGGGTGAAAATTTATGTATTTTTAATGCTGACTCATAATCAAACAAATTTAAAAAAAATTTAAAACAATTAAAAAAAAATGGCGTGGATCACCCTTAACATTTAGGGGGATGAAAAATAGATGATGTCCGATTCTCAGACCTACCCAATATGCACTCAAAATTTCATGAGAATCGGTCAAGCCGTTTCGAAGGAGTTTAACTACAAACACCGCGATATGAGAGTTTCTTGCGCCCATTCTTCTCAGGTCTGAGGCAGTCTCTTTTGAATGGGTGGTAGATTTTGACGTTCAATCTATTTTGAATAAACATATATGAATTTGAATATATATTAGATATTATTATTATAGCATTGAAGGTCTTAAAATTCTAACAAAGTCAAAATAGATACTAATGTAATTTTACAGTATTCAAAAGAGTAATTTATACACAAATACAATGAGATAAACTCTAAATATTAACCCCATATTAACCCCTAACTGAACCCTTAAAGCATCACTTTGTTGCACGTCCGTCTGTCTGTCAAGGTATTTTATCTCGGGAGCGCGTGGATGTATCGAGTTGAAATTAAAACGATATACTAAAGTCTACAATCTCTTGACGTTATGAAAAAATCAAACTTCTAAGTTAACGTAAAAAAGAAACACGGTGGTTTATACCACAAAAAGAGACACTCAAGGAAAACAACATTTATGAGGTATTTTTCTTATTTTTATAAGTTAACCAGGTTGTTGGGTATAGTTTGAAAGAGCTTCATTGGCACAAGCTTAAGAATATTTGTAAAAAAAAACTGTTTTTGAACACAATAATAAAAGTAAATAAAGATGTATGTATATAAATTACGTTTAAGAAAATTTATTGAGGTAGGCGTTACTTTGCGTATAAATACTATATAATTATACAAATATTAATAATAATAATGTTGTCTCGTGGCAGAGTTTGGCGAGTCAACATCACCTGATGATGCCTCGCGTAGAGGCGAAACACGTGTGGATTATTTTAAAGACAAAGATTGGAGGAATTAACATTAAAGAAAACTCAAAACATTTGGATATTGACGTTTCCCGAAATTATTTAACCGTGAAATTCGTCAATTGTAATGGCGACAGAAAAATGTGGTCCTTTTTTTTGTTATGAATAATTACAACTATTTATAACAATAATCGTAATTGGCTTATAATGTTCTAAATAATAATTTAACTAACGATTCATCATCATGTGTTCTGTTATCAATAGAAGCCTCACCTGTTAGTATCACCTTATGTAGGCCTTAGTGATACGTAAAAACAAATGAATATTGAATTGCGCATTCGTCCTTCTAATTGTGAAGACAATTAAAGGTGCAGCTTCATTAGTAGGTACTAATGGGGTTAGCCATCAAGGCAACCCCTTATCCTACAGTATAAAGCCGCAAATTAAACCTTAGCACCACGAGATGTACACAATATTTCTCGTTTTAGTTTTTAAAATATCAAAAAGAAACATTGAAAAACACTGATGTTCGTACCAATTCTTTTTGCTTAATATATATCTAATATATAGCTGTTTAACCTAATTCCTGCCGCCGAATTCCACCTTCGCACGACACGCCACAAGTTAGGATATCATTCCCACCACCAGGATGTGTGGCGGTCCTCCACAGTGCGGTTTTCAAGGAGCTTTCTCCCTCGTACTACAAAGCTGTGGAATGAGCTTCCTTGTGCGGTGTTTCCGGGACGGTACGACATGGGTACCTTTAAAAAAGCGCGTACACCTTCCTTAAAGGCCGGCAACGCTCTTGTGATTCCTCTGGTGTTGCAAGAGAATGTGGGCGGCGGTGATCACTTAACACCAGGTGACCCGTACGCTTTTTTGTCCTCCTATTCCATAAAAAAAAAATATATAAAATTCTCGTGTCATGGTGTTAAACATTGAACTCCTCCGAAACGGCTTGACCGATTCTCTATGATCAACAGTTACTTTTGTATCGCGATTTTAATATCAGCAATACAACGTTTGCTGGGTCAGCTAGTATATGTATGTATGTGAAAATGGTCTTTATTTGAGGCTCTTTCAAGCCAAATTCACTGATCGTATCGACATGAAACTACAACCATTCGATGTGAAATTTATCCTAGATGGGTTATGGCTACTCTACTTATTATTCGAATTCCAACGTTCACTAGTAATAATATATATAAATAGAAATAATATTAAAGTGTACGTTTGTCATACCAAATGAGTTCTGAACTAAAAAATCAAAACCTAGAAAATAGAAACCTACAAAAACCGTATAATAGAATGCCACGAAAAAAAAAAAATCTTGAGCGATTTTAACGTTAGTAAGTCCAGAGTGGATGATCAATAACAATTCACATCCAGACTGGATAACATTTATGCACAACTTTAATTTAAAATACAACAAAAACACATACTACTGTCATTGTCTAACAAGTGTATATATCCTTGCAAAATATGATCTGACTTATGTGGTTACTAACGGGTAACTAATAAATGTAATCTGTAATTGGATATGCTATTGTTTTGTTTTACAAAAATAAGTAAACATAATTGTATGTATTGCTAAATGAGAAAGCGTTGTACCTTCAAAGAGATCTTACATTAGTACCACATTAATGTACAATTATCATTGCCCTTAAAGATAGTTTGAGACGATTGGTTCTAATTGAAGAGCTTGAACTTTCTACAATGTATGTCCTACATTTTGAAATATTATATAGGTAATTAGTTAGCATCCTATGAAGGATCTTAGAGAAAGTATATAGAGGAAACTGTTGCTTGACATGACAGTAACTTCTGGCTCCTGGCAGCCTGAATTTACGCTGCATATTAGTCTAATTTTAATTATGACTGACGATGTTTTAGTTGGTTTTATTAAGCTTCCTCCAGCGACCAGTATAAGTTAGTAGAAATTTTCCATTCTTTTCTTGTTCTTATTTCTAGATGGTTCGCTCAGACATTTTTATTAGACACCCATTATTAAATGGGTACCCACCAAAAATGCTAATAATTTTATAAAATATTTTTATTTAAATAATTTTTGTTCAATTGAGAAAGTTTAATTTAAACTAGATTAACTTCGATGACATCATAGGTGCTAACGAATTAAGTTTTTTAGAGTTCATCACAATATGTATCTAAAAAAAAGTTGCTATTCACCATAATAATAATAAAATTATAATTCTATAGAATCATCTTCTGAGATTTGAAGTATAAATCAAATCACACAAGAAACACAAAAAAAACGTAGGCTTATATAAGTTTATTAGATTTATGGGCCGATCGTCCCCAATTAAAAAAAAAAACCGTCGTATAACTGCATTTGAGAAGAGAAAACTTCTTATCTTCACAAACTTGTAATCAGTGTGCGGTGTTTCCGGAACGATACGACATGGGTACCTTCAAAAAAAGCGCGTACAAATTCCGGCAGCGCTCCTGTGATTCCTCTGGTGTTGCAAGAGATTGTGGGAGGCGGTGATCACTTAACAACAGGTGACCCTTACGCTCGTTTGTCCTCCTATTCCATAAAAAAATCAGATAGATATATATAGCCTTTGAAACTCACACATAATGTGCCTTTCTATTGAAAACAGAATTTTATAAATCCGTTTAGTAGGCCCAGAGATTACCCCCTACAATATCACAAACCATCATCATCATCAGCCGGAAGACGTCCACTGCTGGACAAAAGCCTCCCCCAAAGATTTCTACGACGATCGGTCCTGCGCTGCCCTCATCCAACGTATTCCGGCGATCCTGACGAGATCATCGGTCCATCTAGTGAGGGGCCTACGAACATTGCGTCTTACAAACAAAAATTTAAATAAAAAAATTAAAATTTTCTCACAAGCCTTAGCCAAGAAGACACGCAGAATATATCTGACATTATTATAACATTGCAAGTTGGTTGTGATTAGTTTAGCACGTGTTTATTTTATTGTTTTACACGTTCTGCTATTGACCTATTTTTGTAGCGTTTGTTTTAAAATGGCTTATATAAACAACTCAGTAAGTTGCAAACTCAACAAGCAAAACGTATTCGTCAAATTACATTTCATTACGTCACATTGAATTGGGCATAATCCATACTGCCCGCCACGGACGAGTAAAAAAAGGACTCCGCGCCGTGATATTAGCAAGTGAAACACCGTTATGCTAGTGTGTGTGCGGCTACGGGGGATACTAGTTACACAATTTTTTCCTTTAAATAATCATTTATGGCCACAAATTCTTATTATAGTATCGTTTTTACAGTTTTTGACAACGCACGACGGCATTTCTAAAAAAAATATTGAAACGTAAATTGATCTGTCACAGACGATGACAATTCTCATAATGCCCGCCTATCGGCCTGTAGTAGTGTAAGTGTGTGCGTGGGGCTATGCATTTACACGTTAATCGGCTCGTTTTGGTGCTACACTGTTATGTAAGGTGACACGGAGTCCTTATTTTTTTACTAGTCCGTGACTGCCCGCCTTGAAGAAACATGAGTTCCCCTTCGTCAAAATATAAATTGAAGTCAGTAACAAAGTTGCGACGTCAGGTTATTGACAAAATATATAGGTTGTAGTTACCCTGCACTAACGTTGTTTAAATAATAGTGTAAAATGGTTTAATATTTAAATAAGTTAACTCCTTTTATGGTAAAATTTTAATGCACAATATAACTGCTAAACTAGATTAATATACTTAGTATACAAATGCCCGTGATATGTTATATATCACACCACAATAACTGGTGTGTTATATATCTAAACCAAATATAGAATTCGACAGTAAAAAAATAGCAGGTTATGTTATGTTACTATCACAACTTAGGCGAAAATAGATGTCTTAACTAATGAATACAAATACAAAAATTTAACGCACACAATTTTACACACGTAAGATGACACGTAAATTATCATCTGAATATTATAAATTAAAGTGAGCCAAGCCAAAATAATAATTAATAAAGAGGAGACGTTAAATAATAATACATACGGTCACCAGATGATACTATGTCATCACCGTGGCCCATACTCCCTTTTAATACAAGAGTAATCCAAAAACCGTCCACGACCTTATAAATCACGTCAAATAAACGCACAAATAAAAACTGAAAACACATTAAACGTTGGCGACAGTCGAACCGAAAGCTCTGTGTCAGAGTAAACGATTCTATTGCGCCACTGACAATTGCTAAAACGTTACAAAAATCTCTACTTTAATAATATAAATGGGAGTGTAAGTTTGTTTGTTACGCTTCATACCTAAACCCGAACTGATTTTGATAAAATTTAGTGCAGAGATAGACTAGAGCTTAAAAAAGGACATCCGTTACCTTTTATTGCAATAGGGAGGGGTTGAAATAGGGGATGGCAGTTTGTATAGCAATTCGTCATTATCGAAGATAAAACCATGAAACTTTATATTAAGTCGAGCATTTTTGAAACTTTGACCTACATGGGGATGAAATAGGAGATTAAAATTAACAGGAAAATACTATTAAAGAGACTGATAACACGGAATATGCGCTGTATAATATGAAGAGCGCTGCCAGCAGCGGAAAGAGCAGTTTGTATGTGTATTATTTGAAAAGTATCCTAAAAGATAAAAAATTGCCCATAGTAACTATTCAACGCGGACGAAGTCACGGATAAAAGCTAGGTTGATATAATTCTGACATCACTCGTTATTATAATGTAATAGAAATTAATCACCGTGCCAGTGTCCTTCTCTACATTATTTTCGTTCGCGTAGAGGAAGCAATAATCTCTAAATTTAGCATTGTTTAAAGCAACCCGTTAAATTGTTGTGCTATGTGTGGTCTTTAGTATTTCAACAATACTAATATTGACATTTGCCTATACCGTGTTCTCATGACCTAATTGAGAATATAACTCTGTTATTAGATTGTTGGAAAGCAAATTGTATTTGTTCTACTTGCAACGATGTGAACTTCCCGAATGGCGCTTCGACGAACCGTTGGTCCTGATAATTCAATAAATTTGCAAGATCTTGACAATTAATTAAACTTTTAATGCCTTCTACTCGGCTAAGTCAAGTTACTAAGTGTTTTGTGTGGAAAACAAATTTATTACTAAATTCAAAAGAATTGTTAAAAAACGTTTGTGTTGTCAAGGTTACTATTATATAAATGACTTTCTTAATGATACCACCAAGATACCACAGATTGGGAATGGAGCGATATTCTTGCGCCCGTTCTTCTCAGATATCTGGGGCATACTATTTCGAAGTAGGGTGGTAGTTTGGCTTTTATTTTATCATATCCTATTTTTAGGAAAAATACTTGAATATGATTTTGAATTAATGTGATCTGAGCTTCTTGCTTCAAAACACCAATGAAGCAAATAAATATAAACAATTTTTTTTATATAAATTTATTTTTCACCTTCAATATTTTTGCTGTTTTTCTGAAAACAATAGTTGAATTTTTATAGGCAAATAATTTAGTAATATGAATATTTTACGTATAACTAGCTGAATAGAAAAAAAATGATTTAAGTATTTGGGAATGATGTAGTCTGTAAAGCCTAATATACAGGATGTCCCAAAGTTATGGGACATGAAGGGAAAGTACCTTAAATATCGAAGATAGGCTATTTTACTGAAAGAAGACTTTATGTTATTTTAAAAGTTAGTACTTCTGCATTCAAAGATTTTCAAAAATTACATGCCTCGTCTGGGAATCGAACCGACTGAAATGTAAAAAAAAACCCCTACTTTAATAATGCCAATCGAAATAATGGCCAAAAACTAATAACTCTTCTTAAGTAACATAGTGTTTTAAAAGAAAGGAACAACGTAAAATGAACGTTTATCTACTTGGATTGGTACGAATGGACCGATTAGATGGCCGGCCAGATCCCCGGACCTTACACCATTAGATTTCTTCTATTGGGGATACGCGAAAGATATGCTATACAAAAAACGATACGAGAATGTGGGCGAGTTATAAACAGAATTGTGCCATATCATATCGAGTATTCACCATAAAATGATAAGAAAATCAACAGGCAGCGGACTCATTAAAAGACAAGAGGGATCACATTTTGAGCACTTAATTAATTAATTTACAAAAAAATACCCACTTAATTTACTACTTTCTTTTAAAATACTATGTTACTTGAGAAGAGTTAATAGTTTTTGGCCATTATTTCGATTGGCATCATAAGAGTAGGGGTGTTTTTTTTTTTACATTTAAGTCGGTTCGATTGCCAGACGAGGCAAGTAATTTTTAGTAAATCTTTGAATGAAGAATTACTAACTTTTAAAAATAACATAAAGTCTTCTTTCGGTAAAATAGCCTTTCTTCGATATTTAAGTTACTTTCCTTTCATGTCCCATAACTTTGGGACACCCTGTATATCTATAATAGTATATATCACTTCTACAAATATTTTTTGTCTATCATCTAATCAGTTAGGTACTTTTCACAGCCTCCGTTAATCCTCCATATAATTAAGTTTGGCACAACATCTAGTTCTGGTTAATACTACTTAAACATCGTGGAATGCAAACGATGTCTTTATTCGATACACGATTCGCAAATAGGCTATTCATTGCTTATTTGTACATTGTGAAAAAGGGCCTTAGAACAAAATAATGAATGAATCATAGATAACTTAGACTGGATTGTCTTAATGAAAATGAACAATATCTAAAATTTCAATTAAAAAACTATTTTGCTAATTATTTCAGTAAACCTAACAATTTTTTTTTTAATTTTACACGTGGGACAGTCGTTCTATATATATAAAGAATATTATAATTTTAAAAAAGCGAAGTTGTTTAACTATAATTTAGTATTTCAAAACTGTTTAACTGACGGTTTATAAAGCGTTCGTGTGAATGAGGGCTTAGCGCTGGGTGGTAGTGTGAATAATGCCTTAGAATTTAACACGAAGAATGATTATTACACAAGTCGCGTACAACTCATTCGTTTCTAAGTCATGTTGGACCCGATAAAATTGCTTGAGAATTTTGATGTATATCAACATATAAGTAATTGCAAGCTTTATTTGTTAACAAATGATTTATTTTTACCCTCACTTCCCAATTTCGTTTTACGCCATTCCGAGAACCTTGAAAATGATTATGTTTTCTTCCATAGATTCATTTCTCATAGGCATAACAAATTTCTATGTGTCCCTTGTGTTAATATTATTATATTCACAAATTCTCGAAAATTTGCTAAATACCGTAGAGGCAATAAACCAACTATTCATATTTCAAATTTTTAAATTTTCCCGCGATGGCTGTATGGGTGTACCTTTGCTATACCTCGAAGGAAAAATTAAACCACTCACAAGAGAAAAGTGTGAAGGTATACTCACAATATATTACCTGCCCATTTAAGCGGCAACTCGAAAACTTGTGTTATTTGTTTGTTTATTAATAAATCAAAGTACCAAGTCGTAGAAAAAATATTATATGCGCTCGCGTTTTTTAACCCCTTTTATATAACTGTTGCATAAAATACTATTTTACTACACTTGTGCGGAAAGTATCTTCATATTGAAATTGCAACAATTTTAATTGAAGTTTTTATCTATACATGGTGTCTCAAAGTTAAGGGACATGAAGGGAAAGTACCTTAAATATCGTAGATAGGGTATTTTACTGAAAGAAGACTTCATGTTATTCTTAAAAGTTACTAATTCTGCATTCAAAGATTTTCTATAAATTACTTGTTCGTCGTAAGGTACTTTCCCATCGGATATATTCAAACCCTCGACTTCGTCCCGTGCATATAAATTGTATCCTCGTTAGGTATCGCTTATTCTCTTCCCTTGGATAACGTATTATTGTAATGTAAATTTCCAACATACGTATTGTCAGCCAGCTTGTAAGAGGAGAAGGTTTACATTTGTATCATTCTGTTCTGTTTGTCATTGTCCTCAGAAGTTAGTTATTTACAAAATAATTTTAAAGACCTTTTCATATTTAAATAGTGGAACTATAGTCCTTGATCTTATGCATACAATAAATTCTAAACAAAAAAATACGCGAAATTTAAAAAGCATCTCAAACATTACAGAAATACATATAGCAATGTTAGTGGTTTCAATAAAAAATCTAGCAATGTAATAAGTACTTTTTAAACGTGTGTAGTATTATTTTTACATTAGGTTTTTGTATAGATGTTACATTTTTGTTATTATTTTATTTAACCGGACGTTGCGTGACATTTGCAGAGCATATTTTCTGCCAATATATGCAAAAAGTATGATTGGGGCAGTGATTTGGTGATATTGCGGTGAGGAGACGAAGGAATCGGATTTCCGTAAAAAACTTATCCTAGCCGTGATTGTGGTAATAGAATTTGTCATGATCGCTTTACTAACGTAATATATACGCATAAATTGCACTATGATAAAATACGGTCTATGGCATAATTTATCAATACTAATATTATAAATAGATAAAGTTTGTGAGATTGTAGTGCTAATCAATGGATCTAATAAAACAATTTTGAAAAATCTGTTATCAATAGAAACCCACATTATTTGTGAAAATAGAAGGTACTTTTGATGGTAATCGAATTTGCAAAGTAAGTCAGAAAAAAAACGGCAAAACAAAAAGGTTTCTTATGGACTGCATTAACAATGAGAGATATATTATGATTGTTTTGTATAATGCATTTATACAACTATTAACAAATATTATTTATTCAACTAATATGGTTACACTTATAAATGCGAGTGAAGTTGCGAGTAAAAGCTAGTTGAATGATAAATATTTTACAAGTTTCTTATACCAGTTTACCTGAAATCTGGTGAAACAACACTCAAAACTAAATACAATCGCTTCTAAACGATAGTTAGTAAATAATAGAGTTTAACTAGAGTTCGAGACATGGCGACATCTTAACACGTTCTGCAAGTGGATAAATTTTATCTAATTCGGGTAAATTGACTGAATTCTATAGCTGGTGAGTTGCCAAATCGTTATTTTGGGCGGGGCAACTTTGCGCCGACCAATCCCAGAGTTTGCAAGCACCTTACCTACAGCTTGGAGACATCCCAGAAACCGTTAATTGTTTAACATACGGTGACAAGTAAACTTATTCTGTTATTCTAAAATGAATTCATTTAAACGCAAAGACAGATCAATCGAAGAAATAATTTCTGATTTTTTATGGATTAATTAACAGTAATGTATCTTCGTAGCATTGCAAATAGAGTCTATGAAATACCACAACAGCCTACATTGTGAAATTTTTCATTAAATTTTGTTATACATATACCAGTGGACGGTCCTTTTCACCGGATGCCGGTTAGACTATGGGTAACACAACGGCGCCTATTTATTATATGCCGTTAAGCAGTAATGTTTAAGCATAACTGTGTTTCGGTCTGAAGGTCGCCGTAGCTAGTGAAATTACTGGGCAAATGAGACTTGACATCTTATGTCTCAAGGTGACGAGCGCAGTTGTAGTCCCGCTCGGAATTTTTAGGTTTTCAATAATCTTGTAATGGGCAGAGCGTATCAATTACCATTAGCTGAACGTCCTGCTCATCTCATCCCTCATTTTTATAAAAAAAAACATTAAGTTAAAAAGTCAATTTGTAATTTGATAAGTTGGACCGTTTTCTATTTCGTAAAACGTTCGTGTAAACAAACAACCGCGCGTTATACGAGAAATTTCTACCTTCGCACAGTCACTGTATATATAAGCATAAGTTATCATAAATCAATATATATTTAAAAATTCACGACACAATGCAAAACATTATATTCAACATACACACGTTTGCAATTGCCGGAATTCGAACCTGTGAAGGATGAAACCTGTGAGTCGACTGATGTTAACTAATAACCGTCTTTGGTTGTTGGTTTGCAACGCAAGCGCAAAACAAGAACATTATCAGCAAATTTTAAAGAAGTTCGTTCAAAGACTAGTCTAAATCATTTTAGCATAAATAGGATTATAAAATTACCATTGATTCGTAAAGCTCCTATTGTTCAAAAGATTTCGGTGAAACTTAAAAGTTACTCTTGGTGTACTTTTTGGTACTGTCTTGGCGTGCGTCCGTGCAGAATAGGATGTTGCTATGCTAACTTAATGGCTGATAGGCTTGCCCTGTATGTTTCAGTATGACAACTCTCTCTGTTATCCCTACTTAAACATTTTAATGAGATAAAACCTTTAGTTGCGAATACAACGGGCAACTACTAGTTATATATATAGTAACACGTTTGCATTCTGTATAAATTTTTTAAGCGATTCTATTATATTCTCAATGGCGCGCATGGCTACTGTCACTTAGTACAATAATACTAGACACACAATTTAAATACGAAGTTACTTCAATGAAAGAGATAACTCTAGATTTCTAATAATATTAATTTAACTTACAGGTCACTGCGGAAGATTTATATTTGGAAAATAACGATGAAGCACCAAATGAGTTTCTGGAGGTGGATTCAGAGGATATAGGGATCGGAGGACGCTTACGACGACTGGCTCGTGATATTTTCGGTAAGTAGATATTGGAATTGCAATTGAACAGTTGAAATCAAAAGAACACAGAATAGGTATAATAAAATGGGGACCGCTTTTTAGGGGTGGGTTCCAGAAGGTGTCTCGATACGTTCGATTCGGAATGTAGTGATTATTGTCTCATTTTGACATAGTTATTAAGACGGTGACAAAACATACTTGATCATGAATTACGTATTGAGACAACTTCCTGAATAATAAGCGTAGATTAAAATTAAAAAAACCTTTATTTGAAAACCAAACGTAGAAAATAATTTTCAATAAGCCTAATAAAGAATAGTGTGATAAAAAATATTACAAAAAAAATCTTTTATATTTTCAATATGATAACATAGTCCTCTATGCTTTTTTTTCTTTTTAGTTTTAACAGCCACTCCAATCTTCAAATAGTAAGGTCCCATAAGACTACCTTGAGGAATTCCAAATTTAATAACTAAACAGGGTGACTTTTGTTTATTCATCTACAGTTTCTAATTTTATTTACTTTTACTATCTGTTGACTATCCACTTAATAACTTTCGATCCGTTTTAAAGCAGGGTCTCTTAAACCATATTTTTCACAGTTATATATTAAAATATGATGATCAACAAAATCGAAAGCCTTTGTCAAATCAAAAAAGTTGATATATACAGGTGTTTGTTTGTTAATATATGTAGTTATTTCTTCTATTAAGTAATAAGAAGCCAATGTAGTTGATTTGTTTATTGCAAATGCTTGCGGCGGCGTCGTATGCTGGGTCATCACCTTGCTCCGTCAATTATGTGCGAAGGGAACAATGGCTATCCATACGTCAACTTGTGAACGAGTGCTGCTTGTGGTGCCAGGTCGACCTGTTATAACCAATAAATCATTGGATTGTTTGGATGCGATTACTAATTATGAGAGTAATCACGACCATCATGTTCACGAAGCATCCTTAGACAAACAATGAATTCAAGCTCAGAGTGGATCATAGATTGGAAAATGATAGAAATTTTTATTTGTGTCCACTTTTCCGAATTTGCTCTTCGCTGGTCCGCTGTTCCTCTAGCGTTGTCTTCAGCAGATAATACCGCAACGAACACTCATTCTCTTCTATCTTCAAACTAGAGGTTGATGCATCCAATATAGAATAATTTATATTTATACAATTTATTCGTTATTACTTCTTATTAAATATTCGCTGTTTAAAACACTTTTAACATGTATCGGAAGCAAGTCAAGTCAAGTCAAAATATCTTTATTCACTGTAAAACTTTATAAGTTTTGTGATGCAAGTCAGGATGAAGTACAAAAGTTACAATAGCATTCAAATGCGTATAACAATATTCATTAACACAATTTAGAACATTAATTCCAACTATCTTTATCATTCAAATTATCTTCCACATTATAATAGGCCTTAGATGTTAATTTATTTTATACGATACATTTAAATTTTTAATAATGCAGCACCTTACAAATAATTTGTTTTGTATATTACAATATAAAATACTCTATGGATTGAAATGCGTGGCCGTTAATATTCTTGTATGTTCTTCTCAGAAGCTCTACTTTTTCCGAACATATGGTAGAGTTTAAATGAATTATTTATAGTGACTAGTCAAACGCGCTAAGTTAAAGCCTAATTGATTAAAGTTTATTTGACTTTGGGTTTGATATCTCAATCAAATTTGATATATCTTCAAATTCAAATCCTTTATGACAATATAGAAAAGAAGCAGCATAGGAAGTAAAATTTTATAGTTTTTCCGAAACATACCATCATAAAAAGTTGAAATTGAAAAAGTCAACTTTTATTATAATTTCCAAAGTGTTCACTTTTTTTGTAACTTTTTTCAGACTCTTCAAATATCCGATCGAACGACTTGGAAGATGATGACGTCGATTTCGGGTATGTTTCTAAATTAATTATAATAATCTTTTTTATAATAAATTGAATACGACTGCACTAGTTGAAAAATATTTCCGGAAGATTTCAACGAAAATCAACAGATACAAAAAAATCAATATTAATATTGGTATTGCTACTAAGACTATGAAGGTATTTATACCTTAAATATAAAATAAATTTAAGGCTCTGTTGAATATAACCTATTGTTAGTGAATAGTTCACATTTTCCATATACCTTATAAGAATAAAATAAATAAAAAATGAGTCTGTTTATTCCGTCTGTCATCTCTAAACTGGCGAGGCTGATCATTAGTTTCACTAGTAGATAGCCAATATTGTAAATATTAAAATATACCATTTTTTATTAAAGACGACATCTCTAAAGTTTAATAAAACTCATTTGATTCGCAACAGATCTGTTTCAATGTTAAGATTGCGACGTTTTCGTAAACTTCCGCTTTCTAGTTTTCAACGAAATATATTTTTTTTTCAATTCAGTCTTGTACATTATGTTTGTTTATTCGTATTTAATGTATTTCTATTCCAATCATCCGTTTGCGATGCAACTTATGGCTTACCTTTGCGTGAAGTCTGTAAGTGTTAAAGTTAAACTATTTATTATACTAAAGAAATAAGCCATAGTGAAAAATGGCTGGCTATAGCTACTAGGTATATCAAATGAAATGTATACCTGCTTAGTAAAATGCTTCTATTTAGACTGTTACAAACAGACACTTAAATTTTATATAATTACTAGCTGACCCAGCAAACGTTGTATGGCCATATAAAGTAATAAAAAAAATTCAATAATTTAAATTTTTGCGGTATAAAAAATAGAGACTCAGACTGTATAGATAAATATCGTACATTGCCATCTTGCAACTCTATTGCAAATCTGTGGATGGAATAGAATAATATTAAAATCGCTCTGTGGTTGCAAGAGAATGTGGGCGGCGGTGATCATTTAACAACAGTTGACCCGTACGCTCGTTTATCATCGTCTTCAGCTTCGTCTTCCATAAAAAATATTTGATCAGCCGCAGCTTAAGTTATTCTGTGAGATAAAATGCGAAAAGGTGTTTTCGCTCAAAGTAATCGGAAGTACACTCCACATTAATTTAAAAAGCTTCGCAATAATTTGCTTATAAATTTTAAAGACTTTCTTGCATTGCCTCTGGGTGGACTCACAATTTCTATAAAAAAACATATCGTGCGTCTGTAGGTTACAAATTATATCACGTTTTTGGACACATTAATTAATGACCTGCCCTTTATATAGGTATAGGCATATCTTGCGATTATCGCAGAGCCGTATATCAACGGCATACGTCAATCAAGAAGTACTTGTCTGAAATATAAACAATTCAAGGAGCTAGAGTTGCCTTTGTGCTCCAATCCGAGCATCGCTTTCATGCTACGAGTTTTTATCATCTTATCTACATAACGTTAACATTATTTAATTAAATATCAAAACTATTAATATTGTTTCTTAAAATGGACTTGGTATTTTATCTTAGGTATGCTTGTGGTTCTGTCAATACTTGAAAAGAATAAATAATAAAAAATGGTTTGTTTACTTATTTCAGTACTGATGATGAAGACGCATCAATCTCCCAAACGAACGATGACTTTGATGCTGGGTCAGGACAACCAGATAGAAATGAAATTAGGGAAGAGAGTAAGTATAAATAATAACAAATTTCAATATGTGGTACTTTGTATACATATTTCTTATGCACCAATTACAGATCATTCGATTTCATTTCTTTCATATCTCAACTGTTTATGGACTGATAAGAATTTTACTCTTGCGTATACTTGCAGATTCCTGCTTTATTAGTAGTTATACTACGTTTATATATATATACAAAATAATGGGAATACCTAAATGTAATGTAATAAATCTTTGAATAAAAATAAATTAATCTAAATCAATGACCATAATCAAAGCTGACGAAGACACCAAGCTTAGTGACACCTTCCATTTATACATTATTAGGGAAATATTATGATATTTAATATCAAAAAAAGTGACGGCTCTCTGCTACGCGGCCGTATCGTATCCCAAACCGGTCTGTCCGCGCGACCGTCCTAATTCGGCCGCTTAACACAGCGACTGTGTCGATAACACAAAGTGTAGAAGTGTAGTACATGGTTTAATGTTATCTCGAAATTTAACAGTGAATCGGAAAAGTTATTTGTGTTTTAAAATTTAACAATTAAGCAGAATAAAATTAAAATTCAAAATTACCCTCAAATGCTATAAAATATTACTTGTAAACAAAACCACTTCAATTTAATTACGAAACTGACAAGTGACAGCTGGAACATACGAGTCTGACATATATCATCTACAAACTTATGAGTGTGTGTCATTTTTTTTTTTCTCCACTCCACCAATAGTGTAATAGGAGTAATTAATAAAATTGTGTGTGTACTTATGTATGCACGCAAGAAGTTATACTTCTTAGGAACTTTTTCACTTTTGCTTCTAATAATGATATTTCTAAAAATGCAATAAATAAATAATGTATACTGTGTGGGCTTGAATCCTATGCCTATCCTAATAATGGACGAAGAAACCAAAAAAATAATAATAACTCAGTTAGTAGTCAATAGTTCACTAATAGTATAACAATAGAACCAACTTCAACCTGTTACTTTTGTGTTACTGTGATGCGCGCGCATCTTAAAATTTCACTCTCATCATTTTTTCATAACGCGCTTAAAAAAGTACAACATCAATAAAATAAATACAAAATAAAAATAAAATCCGCCATTTATAATGTCGTTTAAAAATAATGCATTGTTGATGTTTTTAAAATGTAGCTCAAGTAAGGATGATTTTGATTTCAGCCACGGAAACGCTTCGTGTGTCTTTTGTTGTGAATGAGCCATACAAGAAGGAGTATTCTGACAGAGACTCGGAGGCGTTCCAGACCTTCTCCAGAAATCTGTCTAATGCTGTCAACAATGTATTCAGAGACGTTCCTGGAACATACAAAGCAAGCCTCGTCAGAATCCAGTAAGTTATTGTTATCTATTTATTTTACCTATATTACAAATATTAGTGCAAGATAGGCTAGTTTTGTGTCACGGCTCCTGAGTTATTTGAAATTTTTGGGACATATCTATTAATGAAAGTTTTGTTTAAAACTTTTGGACCGGTCGTCATTGCGATCTTTTGGAGAGGTCTTCGTCAACAGTGGACGTCTTCCGGCTGAAATGGAATCCAAAGTTATTAGTATTCTTTCAATCTAGTGATTCCACAAATCGGTTCAGGGCTGACTAGGGATAATATGTCTCCGTCTGGAAAAAAAAAGTTTAAGTTGGAGTAAGTGAAAAATAAATATTAATACCCTGGTACCTATCTAATTTTAATAGTTGGTCAGGGCATTAAGGTTGTTTTTACAGTTCTAATCCAGTGTAGAATTGCTTTGTAGGTTTTTAGCGTTTCTCTCAATTTTGATGGGAAAAATAGTTGCAAATACTAGTTTTGGGGCTTAGCCTCTCCCCATGGATTTATTCTCAGTTACTCATCAGTTATTATACCAAGTGTGGCTTCTATTTATGAACAACGTTCGGTCTCTTGTCCATTTGTTTCCTATAAGACTGTAAGTCAGTTGGCATGTTTATGATTTTGGCGGTTGGCTTGGTATGTATGGTAAAAAATTGGCGTGTTTCTGAATATGAATATCTAAAGCGCTTGACTATGAAGAATCGCGAGCAATTGACAAGAACTTCACTAGAAACATTTCCTAAAGGACAATGACCTTATTACGTATGGATTTCCTTCTTAAGTTGTTGCATAATAAATATTATTTATTGTAGACGACGCTTTATATATAATCAAATATAAGTGATTTTGTCCCAAAAACAACCGGAGTTTTTAAGTAATAAGATAAAAACGAAGATAACCCACAAATTATATTTTACTTACTCACTACTGTGACTATGCTTCTCTACAGCGTCATCATTATGCTCTATATTTTAATGTATTAAATCTATTAAATTTACAAAATAATCTATTTTAAAGAAATTATCACAATAAATATTTAATATACATTCATATTTTTTCAGAACGAGACCCACCGACGAGTTTTCTTGCAATGTTACATTAGAAATAGTATCAAACGGACAAGAAGACGTGAACAAAGTAGCTGACATACTCCGCGATCACATTAAGAAGAATAAAAGATTGGGCTATGTTCTCATCAATGATGTAACTGAATTTAGTGCGACCATTGTAGACTCAGGTTTGTAGCAATTAATGTTTCTTTCAAACTATGTAAGGTGTTTTACTTAATACGCCAAAAAATTAATAGATATGTAATTTTTCTATCAATTCACATGAATAATACTTACCCGAAAGACCAGCAATGCTCCTGTGATTCCTTTTGCTTTTTTTATTACAATAAAAATAAATTTAAAATGTTTTAAATTCTACACCTCATCCCATATGATGTTAAAACAAAACGGTTAAATTTTTTACTTAAGTTACTTTACTTATGCATACGGTGGAGTGAAAATTGGCACACTTCAAGTTTATTCCGGAAATGAACAAGAATATTAAAATATATTATTTATTTGTTATATTCATGAAATCAATTTTCCAATTTTTCATTGCTTGCGTTCTTACCAAAAACTAAAGGTCAAAGGGGTGAGATTGTTGTCAAATAAGTTGCTATACTTATGTATACCTATTTAATAAAATCAATGAAAAACGTTCAAATCTTGGAAAAATAACAACTACAGTCCAAATATAGTCGAATAAGAAATACTATGAATCTTTATTGTTAATTCCTCATGTTGTGTAAGTCTACATGCTATGAGATGCGCCATACCATAGAGGGCTAACCATACCATTTATCGATAAATCTCGGTCGAAACACGAAAGGCGAAAATCGTGTAGAATATGTTTCACCTGAATTTCAAGATATTAATATAATAATATTAATATTAACACACTCTTACACAAATTATCTTGTCCCAAACTAGGCATAGCCTGTACTATGGGTACAAGACAACGATATATTTAATACAATATACTTACTTAAACATACATAAATACATATAAACATCCATGACTCGGAAACAAACATCCATATTCATCATATAAATGATTGCACCTACCGGGATTCGAACCCGGGACCTATAGCTTAGTAGTCAGGGTCACTAACCATTCGGCTATATCGGTCGTCGGCTATACTTATAATATTTAAAATAATAACGGATTTTCGTAAAATATCGACTGATTCAATAAATTTTCTGTGCAATATTATGCCCACCCCATCTGGATTAAGACCGTTATGCTGTCTGGTAAAAACTCCCTGACTTGCTGCATCATTTTAAATAATCTACCAGTTCCCGGAATTTATGACCGATTTCAATATACAAGCGATTTTAATCCAGTCCGTTCTTTGTTATTTAAATGACGAACTTCATTGATTATAAAGGTGTACGTAACACCTGCATGAAATCTAGGATGAAGTATGAACTAGATTTGTCATGAACGTACATCCGAAAGGGACAAACAATATTATAACCTGGACAAGCTTGCCCTTTGTTCCGAGAGCAGATAATTTGAACTTACTTTATACTAGCTACTACGTATAACCAAGTTGGTGGAATAATATATTTATTGATTATGGTGATAATTAAAATTTTTATATAATTTTTCTATTATTGTAGAATTCTTTATCATGCATCAATATCATATACTTTAACAAATCAAGGTATTAAAATTCAAAATCGTACTTAAGTATGAAATGGTAGGTTATGTTTACTGATTTCAATTGAGTATGACTTTTGCAAACAATCAATTACTATTTAACTTTACCGCTTAAATTACTGTTAAACATGATTTTTTTTACAAATACATCACGAGCACAAGTGACGTGTTGTGTTCGTGTAACTGAAAAAGACATAGAATATTTGTATTTCGTCCTTTTTATTTCTAGCTGTTCTTGTATGTTGTAATCTCGTTTAGGCATGGTATTATTTGTAAGCATATCCATATATACTTCATCCTAGGCTTGAAATAGATTAATACTATCACCACTCTACTCAATTTTACAGAACAGTCAGGTAAACCCATTAATGTAATACTGAATTCAGTATTAAACTAAATTTTCCTTTAAATCTCAGATCCCGGGTTAGTTGATGAAGATCAACGTACCAATAGTACTGATGACAATGTTGCGAACGAAATTGATAATAACTGCGAACTAAGATGTAACGATAACAGTTGTTATCTAAAAATACAGAGATGTGACAATAATTATGATTGTTCGGGAGGAGAGGATGAATTAGAATGCGGTTTCGGTATATTTTTATTTTTATTACTTTGAATTTGATTATTTTATTTTGTTCTTTTTTATTAATTTTTATATTACTTTTTTTTATTTAATAATTAAACTAATTAAAGTTCTTTAAAAATAGGCATCAACATAGATGAGCCCATTGATCCTGGAACTTCCAGCTCTACTGAAACTCAAACAATCTCTATTCAGTCACATTCATCTACCCCTGAACCAGGTAAAATTAAAGTGAAAATAAATTTTGAGAATATTCAATAGAGCTTCAATATTTCGATGATCTTGCTAACTAGTTTTTAATAATATTTTTTTTTTTAGTAATAACTAATAATTAACTAAGTAATTATAGTAATAACAAAGTTTTCTTTTATTTTTATAAAATTAAAAAACTCTCTTTTTTTGTATTAACATTATATTTATTTTTAATTTGTTAGAAATAACTGAACCGCCACGCGAATCAGAAGAAAATAATGGTAAGAATAATTTTTGGCAATTTATTTTAATATTAAATAATAAATACATTTTAATATTTGTAAAAAGTATTTTCACAAGCAGATTGCATTTTTAATTGTTCTGGTAAAAGTGACATAACACAAGTATCTTTTTGTTTATTTTTTATTTCTAGTTCTGTCATTAAATGTCAAAGTCTTTTCTTGTTCTTTATATGAATTATAGTAATTCAGACATAATTAGAATATAACTTTTGATTTTTATTTAATTTACTGACGTATACAGAATTCAATTTTAAAAAAAAATGTATGCTTCAATTCCGAAGAAAACAAAACTGTCAGTCATGTCAGTAAATTTATCTTAATTTTTTTTCTAATTTTGTTTCTTTTTTTTTACTAAGGAGATGGAGTGCCATATACTACAACATTAGTGCCAACCAACTTTGGTAAGCAACATTCAAATCGTAAAATTAGCATGAAATTTTCTTTTTATTTTTTGTTTTGATAATTATTTTTTTTTGTTTTATTATTAGAAACGAGTACACTGGAAGACGTGACATTTGATCCGGAACCCGGTAAGAACAATTTTGTACACTTTGAGAATTTATAAATTACGCTCAACGTAATTGTTTGCTTGAGTAAAGAATAAGGTTCACCAGATGGTGAATAATGATGATGTGCCAAAGATATGGCAAACATTTCACAACATAACACATACACCTGTGTATAGTAGGTTACACTCATATATAATGGACAAATAATTATACAAACAGACTAATTAGAAATAGGTCCTCAATTTGTGCGGACTTTTTACAATTCGAAATTTGCAATGATGTTAAAAATGACTCTTACAGTAACTTTAAAACAAACACTCAAGACATAAAAGGACACCCAGAAATAAATAGTAGTTTAAAAAAACTAAAATCACAATTTTTTATAGAATACCTAACACTAAACAATTGAATTTGAAATTAAAAATTAACATCAATCCCTGCCTCATAGGCTATAGATGAAAAATATATAAATTGACAAAAATATTATTTTGCAAATTATCAATTGGAATAATTTTATCTAAAGTATTGCCATCGGTCCTCGATAAATCTACGAAGATTGAACGAAATCTGGCCGTTTGAAGTGGGTCAAAATCGCGCCTAACGGAGTCGGTTACAAACAAACATACATACAGGTGAAGTTAATAATAATTGTGTAACAATAATTTAGCGCGTTAACCCCAAAAGAAACATATATTGCTTTTCCGAAAAACGCTTAATGGCTCGCCTAGTGTTGCAATAAAATCTTGAGTAATTGCCAACTCCGCGGTGATCTGGACGGTAACACCACATTGCTTTCAAAGAAGGGGGTAAAGGCACCATGTCAAGCCGGGGATATTCCGCAGGTTATGGAGGCTTTGTAGTATGCTTTCACGTATGGTGCATCCCAGTATCAGCTACAGCCATTTGAACTTCAACTACGCAGAGGTGCTCGAATTGTTATTGATCCAGTGCTCTGTGAACTGCTCAATTGCTTGGCTTATAGACATCTCCACATTTATCAAGAGGAGTGATCTGAAAATTTAATTTTAATTTAAAGGGTCAGCAATGTTAATATAATTACTCTGGTGTTGCAAAAGAGCATGGGCGGCGGTAAACAATTAACATCGACTAATCCGTACGTTATAGTTATGTATGCAACTGTTGTGTAATTAGGGAATTTAAAATATGGATGTGGGTCTTTCTACTTGTATTAGCGTCGTGTGATAACAGTATCATATGAGTGTATTAATACCTTATGATCAACAGTTGCATACAAGACTCTATCTACACCTATAATATGAAGCCTCTATAAAAGATTCTGAAACAGTAAGTTTACTGCTAACATTAATAAAGCCAGTCCTAGTAACCATAATATCATCCAAAGGAGTTTTCTAATGAAAACGGATGATATAATGTTGAACTGAATTTCATTAAAACACTCGTTTGGATGATGTTATGGTTATTAGGATATTGGGTGTTTTAATATTGGCAATAAGCTAACTGTTTTAGAATCTTTAATAGAGGATTTAAAGCATGGGTGTAGATAAAAGAAGTTTACGTGGATATTATAAAATTTTGCTACAACTTCTATATCATAAAAAATGTTGTACATACTTCTTCTTCAACGGTGGAGGTGTTATAATTTCCTAATTTCAGCTGTTTTTTCCTCAGCCATATCTGTTTTTTTAAATAAACATTTTAATTTCCAAGCCATTATCACGTATCTGTAACATCGACAAAATTGACGATAAATTGTATTGGTTTACAGGCAACCTATTCATGGCACTGTTCTCCAGCATCCCGCCACAGGCAATCCGAGTTTAACAACAATTTTCTTGGCATTTGCAGGATCATAAAATGACATGATTAACATAAAATAGATGATGTTAATTAAAATAGCATGTGCCGGAAACAGATCGCCCGAACACTTCGTCATCACCTTGAGTTTTGTGGCCGATCTGATTCAAAGTTCATTATTACCTGCCCTAAATTATAGTGCATTTTTGAAGAATTTTAACTAAGATCGAAACTACTGCATGCAGCTAAACAGCCATGACAAACATGAATGAGAGATCTTTGGGACCACATATTAATTATGTTCTATAATACCTACTATCATTTTGTTAAATCATTTGTGAGACCAGAGTGGGCCAGATAACAATAAATTCTGTTATTGAAAACATGCAAAGAAATATCGAAACCTAACTTAAACCCATTGCTTATTACCATGCCAGGTTGTCAATGGCATTGACGTAGAATATACTTACGTATAGACGGCAAGACAGTCCGACGATGCGTAAACTATTTTGATTTGTCAGTGTGTAGGTTAGCTTCTTCTTCTTCACGTGCCTCTCAATTACTGGAGGTCAGCAATCTGTTTTGTAAACTTCTCAGTCCACTCCCATATATTTCCAAATCTTCTTTCTTCATCCTCTTAACCCAGCAATTTTCTCCATCAAAATTGTTTGCAGCAGGCGCAGTATAAGACCGAGGTACGGCATCTTACGCTGTTTCATGGTTCTCACTAACTTGATGCTTATCTGCATTTTGACAAAGACCTCTGCGTTATTCACTTTTTACCTGCCGCTACCGTTCAGCCAAATGCGGTCATGGATACGCTCTCTCACCAACAACCTACACAGAACCAGATGGACAAATGTCTCAGGCTGTAGACAGTCGAAAGAAGCGATTCCTGCACTATCGCCTAAACTGATACTTCGACTTATCAGCCTAAACAGACATGACATCCAAATCAGTGTCAGCACCCTAACGGGTCACACATCACTGAACAAACACCTACTTACAATAGGCGTAACGGAGTCCTAGGTGCTGGGGCTGTCTAGCCGAGGATGAAACGGTCACTCGTGTAATCCTGGAATGTGCTGGGGTGGCCAAGCAACGGGCAAAAACCTTACTAAATACAAGCGCTCCAGGATGTCTGAGAACACCCCAGGAGTGTTCTGAACTTCTGGAAGAAGCTGGGCTGGTTGGAATGACTGGCCAACACTGCATGCAAAATGGACCCAACTGAGCGGTCTAATTGTGGAAACAGGAGCCCCTTACCAATAGACACTTTAGCCGTTCAACTTATGCGAAGCATCCTACGATACGTCCACATCTCAAAGGCTTAGTATGTTAGCTAGTGATGTAATATTCAAAGTACTAAAGGCTGAATGTTAACGCCTTGTCAATCAAAATCTCTTTTAGAGAAGTTCGTAGGTTCTCGCACTCTTCGTTTATCTATACGTCGTTATATTGTTAGTCTATCTTAAAATATATTTGTCAGCAGACTGTTCCGAAGGCTGGTTCCAGTGCGACGAGACGCGGTGTGTCTCGAATGAAGTGAGGTGTGACATGGTGCAAGATTGTAACGATGGCGCTGATGAAGCCGGCTGCGAACCCAGTAAGTACTTTATTAAATACACTTCATCAGAGAATTTTAAGAAATTATTACCAGGTGTGAGGATCATCAAGAGAATTTATTTCTCAAAATTGAATTCTTTTTGATGTCGCTTCTAACACTACCACCGCTTCGGAAACAATTGGCGCTCTGAGAGAGAAGGAGCGGCGCAAGAAACTCTTCCAGCATTCATTTTTGTGCTCTTTTTAATAAAACATACTGTCAATGTTACTGCTATAAAATAATCATAATCTAGCCCCAGGCTATCCGGTCACTTAGGTGTTTCACACACATTCAACTGTGAAGTAGTAGAATTTACGACAGAGTTATTTTTTAATAAACTGGTAGAATTAAGCTTCACGGTAGAAAAGGGCGCCAGCCCTTGTGGTGCTCATGATCTTGCAGGCATCCTATGCAAAGAAGCCTCCCATTGATAACAAAAAGCCTACAACTAATTCTTAAGTGATATTAGTAATACGTCTTTTTATACTAATCTAGTAGAATTAAGCTGCACTGCAGAAAAAGGTGCCGGCTTTTGTGGTATCCATAATCTAGCCGGCAAACTTTGAAAAGAAGTCTCCAATGATAAAAAAAAACCTAGAACTATTTTAAGTAATACATCATTGTTTATAATACTAACCTCGTAGATTTATTTAAAGAGCGGACGTGATTAAGATATGTAACCGAGGATTCTTAAGTATCTAACAGCGAAGTGAGGAAATTACCTATATTAAAATAATAATCATAGACTGTTTTGCGTATTCGATTGAGGTTCTTGTGAGTGTAATTAGATACGGATGGTATCTGGATAACTAATGAGAACAGCTTTGATGGATCTCGATATCTTTATATTAGCTATTTGCAGACGAGCTTTAACTGTCAGAAATTACCTGAATTATCATCTCCGTTATATTATTTCTCTCAGGCGTTTTTTTTACAGAACGCCATAATTTTCATAAATAATTAATATTTATTAAATTTATGAAAACAAATTTATTACGTTGTTATGTATAGAACGTCGTTGTGACAAAAGATAAAAACAAATATGTGACGTATTAACAGTTCAATCTTGTAACACTATAATCAAATAATTCTTTGTATTGTCAAGTGGTATGGTATTGTGTGACAAATTACTACATTATTACTATAATTTTATAATTCTTTCGATGTCCTAAGGCAGTGGTCGGAAAACTTATTAGCCACAGAGCCAATCATAAACACTACAAAAATATATAAAAATTGTTTGCTTAGTAATTAAGTAGTACACTAAATAAAACTAAATCTCCCTGGAAAGTGTAAGTCAGGTATGTACGAGTATGTTGTTGTTTTTAATGTTAGGTAAACATGATTCCAGGTTCTCATCAATGACGACTACTCGGTTAACTCTTGATAATGTTCACGCTTGATAAAGATTATTCGCATACTTACTTAGAACCGAAAAGGAAAAGAACAGCAAACGCGATCTTTGTCAGCTGATAGTAATAGTCAGTAATACTATTCTAAGCGTTGAAAATTATCATGTCTTCCTTCTCCAATTCATTCAAAGCACCACTTGTGTTGTCAACTAATATCACATTTTCCCGACTCCAATAATTCCAATTCAAAACAAAGACGGCCAAATCTAAACCGTCATATCTCCTTGTTTTTTGAATCTATCTATTGCAATCTATTGCACCAGAGCCTCACTCGAGGAGCCAAACAGCCACATGCGGCTCTGGAACCGCTCTTTGCCGACCACTATGACTTAAGGTTTATCGTATATTTTTCAAATCCATCGATTTTACGATATAAATCTTCCCCATTTCATTTACGGTGACTATAGTGAATAGTTTAACCGTTAAACTTATTATTTAATAGCCTGAGGGCGGTCGCTTCTTTTCCCATCTGTTGTATCATTAAGAAAGTCATATAAGTTATAGTAACCTTTACCACACAAACGTTTTTTAACAATTCTTTTGAATTTCGTAATACATTTGTTTTGAACATCTTGTCGTAAAACCATATACATCGCCCTCTTGCGGGGCGGGGACTAACTAACTCGACATAATAGTAGGCATTATAAGTTTATGTCTGTTCCTGGTGTTAGCATTATGGTAATGCCAGTTTCTAGTAAATTCACTTATGTGCCAATGTACATACAACATTATCAAGAATATATTGAGAAGCAACAGTCAAGATATAAAAATAAATTTTGCTCTCAATGATTCTTAAGGACCTAGGTTATATCAAGGTACGCCCTTAGTTGTTTTATTATGCGTTATAAGATCAATGGTATATGATTCGTTCATTTCGTTCTTCGTACGTTTCATACTTATTCTCCTTAAAATATAGGATAGCAACAAGTAGTTTAATTGATCTGAATACATATTCGTCTAATGCATGGCTTATTGAGCCGTACGCGCAGAGCTTACTGTTTATATGATTAGAATTATAAGTGTATGGAACTCAAGTGAGGCGTCATTATATTATAAATAAGTTCCTGGCAATAAACAATTAACGTGGGATTGTGCGGGGTATTGAACTGTTATTATTCACTAACGGCTGTTCCCAATATACTCTCTACAGATAGAGATAAATTACTACCTTCTACTGTCAGTAATTAGCTGTCAATAATCTGAAGCTGTCGCAATATACCCCATAAGTCATTCTTATCGCCTTATATTGGGACGCGTGATTTGTAATTTCCATACAAACTTCTATCGCTGGCAAGCTATACGTCGTCCCAATCGCGTCGCGTTACGCATCAGGTGAGTTACCGTCGTTAAGTTTATAGGGACAGAAAAGTCAACGATAATTACGATTTTTATCTCAAGTAAAAGATAGACTGAATATTAGGAACGGCCGTAAGGCTTGCGGTAACTCTATGATCACGTGAAAGAATTGCATGCAGTTTTGATAATGATCTCCGTATCATAGGGCTCTGTTTAAGAATGCAGTGCACTCTATACCGCATCAGCATCACTAAAGGCCAAAAATAAGTTGCCAACATATAAATAATAATAATAACTAACTAATAAAATGCTCGCATAATGCCTTTATTTTAATTACGTTATGTGTGGATTGATGCATCAACTGTATTTTACTTTAAGTATATACTCAATAACTATAATATAGTATACTGTAGTAGTATAGTTTTTGAGTAATCTACAATCATTAGAATGAAATACAAAGTAGAACATTAACGTCATTACAAATAAACATGGTATAAAGTTATACCTTAGAATAAACCAAGAATATGCGAAATGTTGACAATACAATGATAATTCTAAAGTTTTCCGAATTTCAAGCAGCCTTGCAAATAAATGCAGGAATCATTATACGTCCGAATAAACCAATCGTAAGCAAAATGTCTATTTGTAAACATTTTGCATATTCTTGGTTTATTCTCAGCTATAACTTTATACCAAGTTTATTTGTAAGATCAGAGCCTTGATACAGATCACGTAAAATAAATTAAAACATCCATGATTGTTAAGCCAGCCGTCTTTATGATGATCACATTTACAGCAGCTGTTTTTTATGACTCGCAAATGATCCGCTACGTTATTACATATTTATTTACGATCCTTGAGAATTTCGCAGTTATTAATTTTTTGTCCTTCAGGGTGTATGAGAATATACTTGGCATTTTTTTTATGGAAAAAGGAAGACAAACGAGTGTACGGGTCGCATGTTGTTAAGTGATCACCGCCGCCCACAATCTCTTGCAACACCAGAGGAATCACTGGAACGTTGGCGACCTTTAAAAGTTGAAGTTTTTAGTTATTTAGAAGTTGAGGCATTCAGATAGGACTGCTGACAGAAAAAAATAAACTAAAGATTCTAATTGGAAATTATATAAATTCAAAAAATTGTAGTTCGAAAGTTATGTTAGTTAAACTTTTCCAAGGATAAAAATATATGTTTTTTTCCGTTTTACTTTTTGATGAAATAATAATATGTTTTGCTACACAAAACATAAATAAATTTAAGCAACATGATAAATTCACACATTAAAGAAGGCTCGATATGACATTAACATAAACATCCCAAAATCATCTGAACATATTTTAACTTCAATAAAAGTTAAATCATTTAAGAGTCCTCCTCCCTGCGTCGTAATCCTCAGTACTGAGGATTGTGACCACCCCTTTGTATCACTTTCTCTCGTATGATCGCTCTCCATCTATTTCTGTCTCTGGCGGTGTGAAAGGCATTGTGAACCGTAAAATCGAGGACGGAGCGGATCTGGTCGGACCATCGTGTTGGACTGCGTCCACGAGGCGTCTTCCCATCTATTTTGCCGACCACTATGGTCTCTCTCTCTCAAGGTTTCCATCGTCCTTCCTTGAGATGTGAAGTATTCTAAAACTCTGCGCAGACATCTAAGACATCTAATAGTATAAAACAAAATATGATATCATCTTCAGCACTTATTCAAATTTATCACTAAGCAATCAAAATATTTCAATTGTTACAAACACTCACTTGAGCCAATTCAGTTCAATCAACACCAATAGCCGCTTTATTAAGCTCTTTCTTAATGATCGTCATATCTTAACTTGATTGTTTAAAACCCATTTAAATATAACTGAAATTGATTACCATCTTAGGCGTATCTTTCCCCTTATTGTAATGGAAGAGGAGAGTTAAGTAATCACCGCCGCCGACATTCTCATGCAATACCTGAGAAATGACAGGAGCGTTGCCGGCTTTTTATGAAGGTGCTTCCGCTTTTTTGAAGGTACCCAAGTCCTGTTAATACTGCTTAAACACGATTTGTCTGTCTATACTCTAGTAGGTACATTGTCTTGGATCGAATATAATTCAGTCTTATTTAGCCACTTAACAATATTTTGATAGTTTCTGTAATCTAATATATAAAAATGTCGTGTCATGATGATAAACTTTGAACTCCTCCGAAACGGCTTGACCGATTCTCATGAAGTTTTGAGTACATATTGGGTATTTTTTATCCCCCTAAATGTAAAGGGTTGTCCACAAGATTTTTTTTTAATTTTTTTGACATTTTTTTTTTAATTTGTTTGATTATGAGTCAGCATTAAAAAATACAGACAACTTCAAATTTTCACCCATCTACGATCAACAGTTACTCTTGTATCTTGATTTTAATATCGGCAATACGTTTGCTGGGTCAGCTAGTTGATATCTATAAACAAACACTTCTAAGAATTGCTTCATATGAATTCAACTGACAAGGCATTCTTAGATAGACTCTAGAATTATTCTCGGAAGTTTATTAGTGCTTGATTATATCTCGCAACTCTGTATACGGGAATTTTATAACCATTGCTAAAATGGTGCGTTTATATTATAAAAAAGACATGTGCGTCTCGGCACGCCCGACAGAAGGGATAACTTAAACTAAACTAAGTTTAACTTGAGAAAAGCTTAGGTTATTACAAAAAATTTATGTATAATATTAATTTATTACAGTTATTTAGTAATCAAATATTTTATCTCTTCTATTTTCTATCTATATATATATATAAGAGACTTCCACGTATATAGTCACTCGTCACGATATCTCTGGAACCATTAGAGCTAAAGACTTGAAATTTGGTAGGAATATTCTTTTCACCGAGTAGAGGTCATCTAAGAACGGATTTTCCAAAATTCCACCCGCAAGACTTGTTTTTTTAATATGAACAGAACAACGTCTGTCGGGTCAGCTAGTTAATTATAAAATATATTTTATTCTTCGATGCAATTCTTTAATATGTATATTAGAATTTTGTGAATGTACATTAGTAAAGTATCATTATTTAATCTTATAAAAATCCTGCGGTATCTTGTTGGAGCGCAGCGGAGACCAATTCTTAATCTTAGGTCCTACCTACATTCCAATAACTAACCTTGCGCACCTGTAAACTTAAAATTTATCATTAAAATAAAGTACCCTACAGTTTTTAAAACTTTAAACATAATTTAGTTCTATAAAGATACTAATATGAATATTTTTTTTTTCATAACTACATAATATATACCAAGCACTGAAGTAGAATTTCAAATTTTCTGAATTTATTTATGGTGAAGGAGTTTCTATGTGACTCAGATATTTTAATTTCTTGTGTCAAGCTAGCTACATACTGGATAATTTTATTGGAATAAAATTATATAATACGCCATTGTTTATTGGGAATTAAATTTTCTAGACACTAAAACAGCATACTCAGTTGGTACCGGCACGGAACGCCGGAGGTCGTGGGTTCGAATACCGCATCGTTCAAGAAATTTTCTTTTTCAAATTTTATTTGTGAATAACGAATCTAATTTTTAATTTGCCATATAAATCCTCTTAATCTTAGCTCGATAAGAGCGCTTTCGCACTACGTCCGATCAAAGTCCGCATCGTATCCGTGAAAACACGGTCTGAAGTAGTCGTAGAACTATTTCTATTGTAGTTTACGCACTTGATCCGGCCTCCGTCAACCGTAGAAATAATTCTACGACTATTTCGGACTGTGTTTTCACGGTTACGGATCGGACTCTGATCCGACATAGTGTGAAAGCGCTCTTACATTACTACAGATAGAGATAAATAAGGCTACAACCGGAGATAGACTGAATATTGGGAATGGCCGTTAGCATGTCAGTGAGGTGATCTTGAATGATTTCCCCGTTCAAATGTGTTCAATGCCTGTAAACAACATAACAATAGAACTAAACAACAATATATTAATATCAGCATAGAAAAAAAAAACAAATTTATATATAATGCTTTATCTTAATATATATAAATTACGTGACACGTTGTTTGTCCTCGATGGACTCCTAAACTAATGAACGGATTTTAATGGGGATTACTTCATGGAGTGCAGTTTAGTCCAATTTGAGAGATAGTTTTTATTTCGATTTGGGACCCATGATTATTTTTATTTTTATTTTTGTTTTGTATAGACATATTTTCTATGAGATAATTTAGTGACGCACGGTTTGACAGTTCCGCTGTGAATCATTTTCATTATAACAACAGGGTGCATATTTTACGAAGTAATTCTAGATGTTTTGAAATATTATTCATAAAAAACAGTATTTTATTTATTATGTACAGAACAACGTCTGTCGGGTCAGCTAGTATATATATATATATATAATTTTAACCTACTCTCCCTTTCTGGAACCTGGCACCTTAGACCAACCGGCCACTCTGACTTGAAAGTTATTTTTGAAATTAATGATACAACTTCATCCCTACTACAATCAACCTGGGAGTACCGCCGCCGATTGTAATGCGACATGCGATAGAAATACGAACATATTTGAGGTGATTTAATAAAAGTTTCACTAAAAAAAACTTGTTATAATGACAAATTTATAGCTGTAAATAAAAAGACCAACCACATAACATATTGTGAATTTCATCTTGATATTTTAACTAACTATTCAATTTCGTTTCTCGGCCATTAAAATCAGTGCTCGGATACATTGGCATGACATAATCGAGTTTGAACGATACAATCAGTAAACCGAATTTAGAAGCAACTCTATTCACTATATTTAAATCGACATGCCTCGCTTTATTTCATACATTTATTTATGCAATAAATGTTTCGTTTCAAACAAAAATCAATTTATTGTTCATATTTAGTATAAACTTATTATTTTGTATAGACTTACTAGGATAAATTTTTCGATTATACTATTAGAATGAAATTGCAAACTGGCCTAACTTGTGTTTGCCAGAAACTTAACGAAATACTTATCTTTTATGATACAGAAAATTATCGAAATCGCGTAGACTTTGTTAGATCAATTAATTCTAACATTGTTCAGCAAGAAATGCTATTCAATGATGTACCGATATTTATCGAACGTTTACATACGATAATAATTATACGTGATAACATCTTTTAATACAATCGTTTCAATGAGTCATAATATTTTATTCAAAATGGTAATATAACGAACATATTATAACTGAACTCGCCGTCGGATTATATTTTTTTAATAATCAAAGAGCAAGATGCACACACAAGCTGAACGCTTAGGCCGATCGTGCCTCTATCGCTCGTTCCGCGTTCTCCTTTTTCTACGCTTTCGCTCGTTTCGCGTTCTCGCTTGTTCCGTGCTCTCTCTCTTTCCGCGTTCTCGGTTGTTTCGCGCTCTCTCTCTTTCCGCGTTCTCGCTTGTTTCGCGCTCTCGCTCGTTCCGCGTTCTCGCTTGTTCTCTCTTCTAGATCGTTCCATGTTGTCGCTCTTTCCGCGTTGTCGCTTGTGCTGTGCTCTCGCTTGTTCCGCGCTCTCGCTCGTTCCGCACTCGCCTACACGCCAAAGCAG
This sequence comes from Leptidea sinapis, assembly GCF_905404315.1. Taxonomy (NCBI): domain Eukaryota; kingdom Metazoa; phylum Arthropoda; class Insecta; order Lepidoptera; family Pieridae; genus Leptidea; species Leptidea sinapis. The sequence continues at coordinate 6,829,564 of NC_066312.1, read as the reverse complement.
TACGTTACACTTTTCCGTGCATGCAGCCGGCATTCAATGATTTATAAGTTATTACGTCAAAACGACGTGTATATATATGTAGAAAATACGCAAACCCACATCCAATGACGTTCTATGCATAGAACGTCTTTGCCCACATCACTTATATTCTACCTAAAAGTACGTGGAATATGAGTGGTTTGGGTGTTTTTAAATCGGTTTATATTTTACAATAAAACGTTGCCGTCCGCCTATTTTTATTGCATGTTGTACATTCACTGAGCGGCCCACATCAAGAGATCGATAATATATTTATGAGATGTATTAACATTTCCTTATTTATAGTCACGACGTACCTATAAAAGGTAAAATCTAAACGTAAATGCATAATCAATCCAAATGTTACCAACGTAAACATGAGCGCAGTATTTAAATTTTTATTGTTAATGACTATGTAATTTTCTATTGGAAAAAAGAGCTGGAAGTTAATTTGATTTATTATATAAAATACAAATAAAATGACTAGTTTATTCAAACAAAACAAATCTTATAATTATATTTACAATACTATGATTACATTAAATTAAAACGGGGAAGCGTTCCAAGAATAATGGCAGGATATCCGTGTTGGATAGGTAGGCTGATCCGTTGGCCGAAATAGCTACAGCGCTTGGGTTTCCAATAGACCTATGAGGGGCGTAGATAGTATCTATGATATGATGTCTCGACACCAAATGGCACAAAGATGTATGACTCACTAAGACCGACATATTTGCGACGTTTGCTGTCTTCCCTAGTCGAAATAGCAGCTCCAGCACCAACTGATGTAACTTGGATGAGAAGGTCGACGCATATTGCGTCCCACCCCAGCGCCCTTCCCCGTGCCCAAAAATAATATTGAAGGTTATTATGTAACGATCCTGTCTTGACTCTGGTATTTGAAAATCGGGCGAAAATGTAGGCGGAGTTAATGACCAACACCATTAGGTACGTTCACTAATTAAATTTCACAAAAATTCAATTATTAAATCATATAATAATAATTACCCGGTATGTTAAGAAAAATAAACTCATTTAGCAGATGAAACAGAACCGTATTGGACCTGGTATTAGTAAGAAAGGTTATTATCGGTTGCAGTATAAGCTGATGATCTCGAGACCTACTTGAGAGCTTTGTAAAAATATAGCAACACAAGTCTTTCATTTCCAAATATTTTGATTCAAAATTTGAAAAAAAAAATCACTTATTTAAGTTAAAAACTACCTATCAAACGTAAAAGTATGCCTCAGACCTGAGAAGAACGGGCGCAAGAAACTCAGCGGGGTTTTTTTTTGAGAAATTCGTTACAATATGTTATTGTCTAATAAAATTTATTAATAGCCTGAGAGCTATCGCTCCATTTCCAATCTGTGGTATCATTAAGAAAGTCATTTTTGTAGTAAACTTTTACCAATTCGTTTTTTAACAATTCTTTACAATTTCGTAATATATTCCGACAAGAGACCTACTACTACTGCTTAACCGAGTAGTAGGCATTTAACGACTGATGCTGCTTAGGCCTTTAGTCCGTGAATTCTAAATGTATATATGAGCTCGAAATAATATTCTGTGTGTATAAGAATATATTGCGCGAATGGTTAATGTAACATTTCAAGTGGTATATCTTGCGAATAATTGATGCGATTTTTATTTTGCCAAACTGCGAACTGTAGCGAATTGTTATTTAACTCACATTGGTTTTTAAAAATATTAATGCCAATAAAACTCTATGAATTGAAATAATGTAGTGATAAAAAATGACTTTCTTAGAACCTAACCGTCTGTGTCACAATGCCATGCGATATTTGCAAATAAAAAAGATAGTAGGTTTTACGTTTCATGTGCAAAACGTTATTGAATTCTGGCGCTCTTCGATAATACTTGCCCTGAAGCTGCGTCTATTATTTAAATATTGGGTCTCGAAATCTCGATTCAAATTCTGCGGCCAACTGTAAGGAAACTCAAATTGGCTTCGACGGAACGCCACGGCCGGTCCTACACTCGCGCTCTACAAAGCGCAGATCCGGCCACATATGGAGTGGTCTGGTCTGACGCACTCCAGTATCAGCTCAAACAATTGACCGCGTGCAACGCAGAGCTGCTCAAAATATCGAAGATCGATACTCTCATCGTGTATCTTCTACAGCATCTATTATGGGGAGTTTCCGTTTGACATGATTCCTGCCGTCTTACACCGTCACACGACACGCCACAAAATACGATATCATCCCCACCATCTGGATGTGTGGCGTAACTCCACAGTGCACTCAAGGAAATTTCTTCTACGTGCAACCAAACTTTGAAACGTGCTTCCTTGTGCGGTGTTTACCATACGACATTCAATAAAAGCACGTATACCTTTCTGAACCGGCAACGCTCCTGGGATACCTCTGGTGTTGCTAGAGAATGCTCGTTTTTCCTCTCTTCCATAAAATAACTTAACAAAAGTAAACTTCAATAAATTGATCTTTTAAGCTGTTATTAAGCCCTAAAAATATGTTTATTCACGGAAACTTAACTCTGCATGTCGTGATTAAGTAAATTTTGACAAAGTTTGTCTATGAAAATTGAATATATAGGAATATGATCGCGTGACACTTTTCATTTAACGATCTACCTACAACGTCTTGCTCAATCCCCATGGAACATTATATTAAATTGACAATATTAACTGGATTATATTCTTAGTTAATATTTTTAATCGAAATCAGGTCGAAAAATAGATGATTGCTGTATAAATAATACGTTGTTACTGATAATTTCAAATTTCGTTATGTTTACCTTTACTATAATATATTTAATTTAGAGATTGCCACCTAATATGAATCTACGCCAATGACGTTCTATACATATAGACAAATCACGTCGTATAAAAATAAAGACGAAATTTGGAACATGTCATAAATTACACCATAATAGTGTTCGACTGATATATCTATACATTGCCGCATTGACTCCAGTTCCTTAAAATATTCTTGTTGAATAAGCAGCAATGTAAAGCATTTATTGTGTTCAGATTTGATTCGGACACTGACTAATGACATACGACTAAGGAGAAAAGTGTGCTTACATTGTGGTAAAGCATACTTTTGCCGTTCCGCTGTCAGACTACAAATGATATGTCCTTATAATATGTGTATAGAACTTTATTGATCTACGCAGACAAAGCCCCATGCGACGGTTCGTATTATAAATACGAGCGGTACAAATATTTTTTACTGCTTGTTTACTAGTAGCTAGTGTCTATAGGTCAAGTAATATTTATTATTTAGATAACCCAGGTTTGGAGGACGGATATCATTGTGCAATATATTTGACTTTGGTACAGTTCGCGTCTGATAAAAACTCTATCTTAAAACTTACATAATAGGGTATTTCTAATAATTTTGTTTAACTTTTAAAGTTATTTTAAATATAATAAATAGTAAACATACTTAGAGAAGATAAGGATGGGAAAATAGATTGTAAGGAAATACTCGTGGGCGGGTTTCATGGCATTGCTCGTGGTAGTGTCGTGGGGTGGTACCTTGTTTGTGAAGGACGCTATGGCATACGTCATGTTGAGCATTATTTTTTGTAATTTTGTAGATATCATGTGTATAACATGGTTGTTCATCCTCACTAAAATGACATTGCTTACGAATATGTGCGAAGGGAACGATGGCTAACTAACGATGCGTTAACTCATGAACGAGTGCTGCTTCGGGTGCCAGATCGACCCGTTATAGTTACTAAATCATTGTACTTATTTGTTGGTTTCGATTACTAATTATAACAGTAATCACGACCATCATGTTCACAAAGCATCCATACACTAACAATAAATTCAAGCTCTAATGATGTTGATACATCCAATATAGAATAATTTATATTTATAAAATTTGTTCTTTATTATTTTTTATATAATATATAATATTTAAACCGCTTTTAACTTTGAACATGATTCTACTACACGATACTAATTTATTGTGTATATTAGACCCATTGTACGATACTCTAATAATTGGAAAGAGTGGCTGTTCAGTTTCTTGTATGTTATTTTCACGAACTCTACTTTTGCTGAACATATGATATATTCAGTAATTTAAAAGAAATATTTATGGTGACGTTTCAAAAGCGCGTAGAATAGAGTTCATTTGACTTTGAATTTGATCGTGGTGCCTGCCAAATCGTGTAATCGGGGACTCTTATACTTACGTTGGTAAGACAATAAGAATTATCAAGAATTATGCAAAATATAGGACTTTTATAGCTTTTATTCCAATCATTAAGTTTATATTCTTTTCAAATAATTATGATAGTAAAGCAAATCGGTCTAATTATACTTAACCCAGCAACGCGACCAGCGCAATTGTTGTGCTGTTTTCAAGAATCCTGAGCGGCACTGTATTGTAATGGGCAGGGTGTATCAATTACCATAATCATAAATAAAAGAGTCACTGGATACTTTCTGTATTCAGATTTAGACTGTTGATATTATTTTATCCGAACTACAACCAAAGTGAAGCCTATGCAGTCGAAATAGTTTAGTGTTGTTGATAAGATCGGTGATAGGTGAAGTACTAATAGTGGGCCGACATAAATCGTAGGGCGCCGTGCCAACGCGACACCCGACTGATACTGTCATGATCTGAGTGACGCAACGTCGGAAAACACGACAGCACACAGACCATCTCTGCTAGTTAGCACGCATTGCTCTGAATAAATCAAGTTGACTTCGTACATGTCTCTTAAATTGGTTTTACTCAACTTTCAAATATCCAACGATTGAGCGTTCTTTTGAATATTCCTTACAAAGAACTAACTATAATAAATTTACTAAAGCGTAGATTAGCTTAATAATTCATTTGTGTAATTCATTACTAAATTGATCCCACAAGATGGATCAAAATTAATACTGTTATTGTACTTGTCTAATTTAACTAGAGCTTGAAATTAAAAAATTACCTATTAAAAAATTTGAATGTATCGTAAAGAATAATTAACATCTAAGGCCTATTATAATGTGAAAGATTATTTGAATGATAAAGATAGTTGGAATTAATGTTCTAAATTTTGTTAATGAATATTTTGTTATACTCATTCGAATGGTATTGTAACTTTTGTACTTCATCCTGACTTGCACTAAATAACTTATAAAGTTTTACAGTGAATAAAGATTTTTTGACTTTGACTTTGACTAACTAGAGCTTGAAATTGTTGTGCACAGAGGATTCTAAATTCAAATGAAAAAAATACAATATTATATTTTTGCCACCATGAAAATAAATCTATATTTTGGAGCCGATGCAGACTTTTGACTGATGCCCCTTTGATTAGAACAACTTAACTTTTATATGTGACATTACCGCTTGAGACGCGGTTGATATAAATGATAACTAAATTACAAGAAAATTATTGGCTGCATCATTCCAACCATGTGAGCTAAACATATCAGCAAATTACACAGATATATAATTTATTTCCTATTTAAATTATAATATCAATTAATGAAGTAGGATATTATAAGAATTACCAAAGGACTATAAAATTACCAGTCGGAGACTTCTTTGCACAGGATGTTGGGTATATTATGGGTACCACAACGGCGCCTATTTCTGCATTGAAGCAGTATGTGTAAGTATTATTGTGTTTCGGTCAGAAGGGCGCCGTAGCTAGTGAAATTACTGGGCAAATGAGACTTAACATTTTATATCCCAAGGTGACGAGCGCAATTATAGTGCCGCTCAGAAGTTTTGGGTTTTGGCACTGCATTATAATGGGCAGAGCGTTTCAATTATCATCAACTGAACGTCCTGCTCGTCTCGTCCATTATCGTCATAAAAAAAATCGAAGAGGTCACAAAGTTCCAAAGTTGAGTTCTAATACAAACATTGTGGATTGTAATTATTAATAACAGACCAACTGACTAATATAACGATTACGTAGCCAGTGACATCAGCTTCTCAATTGTAACTCAGCACTCAATTTGATTTATTTAACCAATTTGTTTGGACATCTCTATATTAAAACTATCTCTACGTCGCATCGTTCTGGAAAAGTTTAAAAGATAGACAAAAACTGGCAAAATGTTTGCATATTTTGCAAAATTTCCCTTAAAATCTTTTGCTGTTTCCCTTAAAAAAATACTCATTTATTTGTCGTTGTTGCTCTTGCATCGTACTATATTTCATCAATAAAAATTGCTGATTTTCAAAGATGCTTCGTGATTAACGTAATTGAATAAATAGATAAATAAAAGGCATTTATTTCAGGCATAATAAAACCCATAGTTACAAAAAATTTTTGACACTGTAAATGTGCAGTCATTTTTTGTTCTTGTCTCTGAAACACCGCACAAGGAAGCTCATTGAGTATTTTGTTGTCGGAACGAAATAATAATAAAATAAATAATTAATAACACTACTCCATCCTATATATACCCTATTTCATGATAACACGTTACTGTCGATCTAGTTTCATTTAGTCAAGTCCTGGATGATCTCCCAGAGCTGGATGTTCACAGGCAAATGTCCTAGATATTGTTAACACTTAATACATATGTCATATTGAATTCGTTACCACATTACAAATCTCAGCTTCATATCACACGAATCCAAAAAAATCGAACGTGCAACTTTACAATACAGCAAAAGTATTGCCAGTGTCAAAAGCACTAGCTTACCGGCTTGTATTGGTAATAGGTATTGTTATAGCTAGCCTTATTTACGGACGCACGTGAAGCTTTGAGTGAAATACCAATTTTAAATCAAATTAGCAGTGGCTAGACCGATCGCACTTTAGCTAATGTAGGCGTAACCTAATCTTGCATTGTGTCTGTGACAATCTATGGTCAGTATGATATAAACTGGCACACTTCTAATCACACAATACGTTCACGTATTTGGGTTATCAACGAGCTTAGTCTATGAGCTAATTAATACCTACATTGAAGAATAAAATTATGAGTGTAGCTGTCTAAAATGTTGAATTTTGTGTTACAAATCTAAGAAATTGTGTTAATATAGACTAGAAAATGTTTAACTGAATCATTGAAAGCACGTCTTTATTACATTTTCAATTAATGTATTAATAACTGATTATGGAGATAAATACGTATAACATCTTCCGCGAACGATGCAAGATGAAGGATGAACTTAAGCATTATTCACATTGATCACCTAACCTGACTGCTTGCTCACTTTGTCGATAAATTTGAGTAAAACAGAATGCTTATTAAATTTATTGAATTATCCAAAATTCAAGCTTATCTCACGGACGAGTAAAAAAAGAATGACTCCACGCCGTGATATTAGCAAGTGAAGCAACGTTATGCTAGTGTGTGTGCGGTTACGGGGGATACTAGTTACATAATTTTTTCTCCCTTATACAATCATATGGCCACGAATACTTATATAGTATCGTTTTTACAATTTTTCACAACGGCATTTTTGAAATATTTTATTGAGACGCAAACTGATCTGTCGCAGACGATGACAATAATTCTCATAATGGCCGCCTATCGGCCTGTCGTAGTGTAAGTGTGTACGTGGTACACAACCCGTATTTACACGTAAATCGGCTTGTTTTGGTGGTACACATTTATTTAAGGTGACACGGAGTCCTTATTTTTTACTAGTCCGTGGCTTATCTGTCATAATTGGTTTGTTATTGGTAAATATCTAGGTATGATAATGTTGATGATAGGGTTGCTTTTTGTATATCAGGTACAACACAAAAGAGTAAACAAGTTTAGTGTTTGTTAACGGTTAATACGTAATTTAATCAATGTTAATTAAAATTAAAGATAAATGTTTTTCAGAAAGGTGTCGAGTTATTTTTAACTTTCCTCAACGTTGCGTGTGTGGCGATCGTAGAGTTAAGAAAGAGTAAGGGTTGTCAAAAGGCATTAAAAATTGTTTTTTTTACATTATTAAATAATTCAATCAAATAAAAGATAAAATATAATATTATAATCACAACTTCTACTCAAAATTTAAATTTTTACAATATATTGGTTTTATTTTATATTCGTAAGACTTCGATCTCAAAATCTTTAAGATGATTCTGATGGCAGTACTGTGGATAGAAATAAAAACATTAATCTCTTTGCTTAGGTTTTATTCACATTACTTTCTCCTATATGCATGTATGTAAATAAATGTTTGCACTACTTTATTTTGAAGTAAAGTTACTTCAAAAGTTTGCCACGTGTTATAAAGAAAATACAATAATTCATTACTTTCCATATATCCTAACCAGGATTATTAGAAGAACCAACAATTCAACATCTAAAATAACAAGAAATCCTTTTAAAAATAATTACTTTTGATGCTGTTTTTAACTATATAGTTTTATATATATGTTTTACTTAAAATAAAAAAAATCTTGGTACACCCAAATGAGTTTTTATTTCAATAAATAATATTTATATTTCTAAGACTACTATGCTTTAGTAAGTAGATATTATATCTAGACAGAAGAGGCAAACTTAATACTGCCTTAAAAACAACTTAATTAAGTTAAGGCATTATTGGTCAAACCTTAAACAAACACAAAATCCAATATACTCTATGTTCTCGTCCACCACCTCCGATATAAGCTTCTCCATGATTATATATACCTACTCGTGTATCACTGTGCGAAGAGTATGTGAAAATTTCGGGAAAATATAATATGATTTAAAATTTTATTTTGATATCATCTTAATTAAATTCATATATTGATAATTAGAGATTTAAGATCTACTGTCATTATACTGTAATGATTTTCTTATATTTCACCAGTGGTTCCTTTGCGCAGAATGCCGGCTAGATTATGGGTACCGTAACGGTGCCGTTTTTTGCCGTGAAGAAGAATGTGTAAGCATTATTGTGTTTCGGTCTGAACGGCGCCGTAGCTAGTGAAATTACTGGGCAAATGAAACTACGCAATTGTAGTACGGCTCAGAATTTTTTGGTATTTCAAGTATACCGAGCGGCATTGTAATGCGCAGGGCGTATCAATAACCATCAGCTGAACGTTCTGCTCGTCTCGTCCCTAATTTTCATAAAAACAAAATTGAGGGTACTTATAATGAATCAAATAAAATACTTTAGGGTTTACACAGCCCTAACAAGCACAAGTTTTATGACAGTTCCGTTTCATTATATCACTTTTTGTTGAACCATGCGTCCTGACGTGGTCCTGTGTAAGACACAATATTGTATATTCATGATCTGTTGTGGTCCATTTTACTGTCCGACAAATGTTTTTATCATGACGCCCTACATACTGAATCGCCCTATATTATGTTGAAGTTTAGTTTGTAAACAAGATGTATTTGATCTATACTTTAATGTTATAAAGAGGTAGAGTTAGTGAATTTGTGAGGTTATACATAACCGATTTTGAAAATTCTGATAACAACAGAAAGCCACATTACTTGTGAGTGTAAAAGGTTTTCATAATAACCCGAAAAATAAACAATATTTTTTTGTGAAAGTTTAATTTGCAAGTCAGAGAATAAATGGTCCTAAGAAATATTTCTTACCATCGCTGTCTTAAAGAGATAAATCTCGTTTGATTGTTTTGTATAAATGGATGTGGCATCGAAACACTGTTAAAAGTGGACGAAGTCGCGGATAACAGCTAGTTAGTAATAAATATCTACCAAGTATAAAAGTAACGGTGTTGTTTGAATGTGCATCAAATACAATATTATAAATATTGAATTAATTTTTTCTAGACACACAGAAGATATAGCGAGAATCTTTATATCCCTACTTAATATTACAAATGTGAATGTAAATTTGTCGGTTACGCTTTCACGCCTAAACTACCGAACCGATTTTGATAAAATTTAGTACTGAGATAGACTAGAGCAAGACTTTTATATAAGACAAGACTATAAATGGTGGGGTCGAAATAGGGGATGACAGTTTGTATGGAAATTCGTCGTTATCGAATATAAAACCAAGAAACTTTGTATTTAGGCACTTGATAAGAAATAATTTATAAATATTTTTAAAACTTTGACCTACACGGGGATGAAATAGGAGATTAAAGTTCATAGAAAAATACTATTAAAGAGACTGTCCACAATGACAATGAATATGTGCTGTATCGTAGAAGAGAACAGTTTGTATGTGTATAATTTGAAAAGTATCCTAAATAAAAAATAATATTGCCCAAAGTAACTATTCAACGTGAAGTCACGGGTAAAAGCCAGTATATTATATTTTCTATTATAATTATAGTAGAATACATTAAGGCGCTTGATTTAATTTTGTATAATCTTCATTCGCCAGCTACTAGATATTAATATAAAAGTAGGTACCTATAGATTATTTATAATCTGTTAAAATGGAGCATGTTTTGTTTATAGAGTTCAGGAATGTGCATACCAGTTCTTATCTATGTTGATGTCACATACAGTACTGAGTCATGTAAATCTTTCAGAGGGCCGTTTGAAACATGGTCGTCCTGCAATCTTATAACTTCTCGCGTTTCATCTTTCTTGTAACTCGTAAATTGTCTTAACTATTGCTAATATACAACTAGATAATTGGACGTAGTTCCTGAAAAACGTTCCAAGCCACAAACTTATGTTTGTGGCTTCTTATCTCTTAATCTTAAGGAATTTGTGTTTAAAGTTTAATAAATATTAGTGTATTCTATACATGTGGGTTGGGCTACTAGGTCTTGATGTCATTTAAAGAGTGACAGAAGGGCTTTTGTGCTCATAAATCGTAACACTATTTCAAAATGATTATGGTTTGGAACGTTTTTCTGGAATAACTTCCAAGCATAGATAGATTCAGTTCCTATTTGATTTCATTACGGCCTACCATCGACGTAACTCAGTAATATCCTTTCGATAAAATAACAAGTTTTACTTGGCTTTAACATCTATATCGTACCTACAGGAGTTTCTATAACCTTTTGCAGTTATGACTTTACGTAACGACGCGTTCTATAAGGCTAAAAAACGGCTTTAGGCATACTGATGGCTTTTGAAAGGCTCTCACGCTCGGGTATGTAACCCTAGTTCGGTTAAAATCTCATTTTTTAACATTAAATCATATTGCATCATTTCGTAGCTCAATAGTGTGCAATTTTGGCACTACTCTTTAATATTCAACGTGAGTATAGGTAATTAAGTTCATTTAACTATTTCGCATTCACTTGCATATTCGAATAATGAATTTAAATGTTAATTTATGAAGTTAGCATAAGCTGGTAACCAGTTTAGCCCCTAACAATGTGACGATAATGAGTGATTGAAAACTAAAGCGTTCTAATCCGATATTTTGTATTGATATTATTAATTGTATATTCATAGATTATTTAAATTAGGTTTGCTTATACCCATGAAATTCGTTTTAACATAATTTAATATAAGTTTACATATTTCATTACCTTTTCGCTCCCAATAGTGATTTTTTGATACTAGAAAAAAGGAATTGTTTATAACTAATTTTAATAATCTCTATAATACACGAAAAAGCTTTAAGAGTAAACATACACTTTTAGGTATTAAAATCCCAGCCAAAATAAAAAATGTTTCTGCTAACTAAATGGAATCTGTAATTTAGGACATCCACAGACTAGCTGTTACTAATGGCACTTTTAGTTTTCCAAGAGATCCTTTTTACTTAAAATCTGGTCTAGTCAGTGATATACAGCGGAAATTTTGACAAAGTATGTGTTTAATTTGCATCATAACGAATAATAAAAACTGAAAACAAAATTGAAAACTTTATCAAAGCGAGATTATTATTACGAAATTCAACTAAGCTCACCAAGCGAGCCTCCCTTAGTCTACTCGAGCCGAATTTACCTAAACGACAGTGTGACAGGTCATTCATATTTCAATTAAAATCTTTGGGAGTTCTAGACTTAATTTGTAAATTGCAAATGCAATCGATTTATATAAATAGCAATACAGTGAGTGTACATAATAATTAATATTATGTACTATAAGGCCACATTATTTCTACACCTCGCTGGTACGTAAGCCCCCCCCCCTTCCCCTTTCACCTCCTCGCGCTCGTCCTGTTACGTTAATACAGTTTGTAGTTTCATTACCGTTACGTCATGTCGTGATATTTTCGTGCTATCACTGCTTTGTTTTTAACTTTTCATTGTTACGTTTTAACTTTTGTTGTTAATAGTTCTATAGTTTCTGTTATTCTGTGTCGCTATGATAGCTTTGTCAGAAATATAAATACAATTTGTATCTAGCCCAAACCCTTAAACTGATTTTTACATAATCTGCAACACTGAAAAAATAAAAATGAAAATGTGAAAGTTTGTATGTCTGGATGTATGTTTGAACTTCTTTAACGAAAAATCTACTGAATAGATTTTGTTGAAACTTTACAATAATATAGCTTACACACCAGAATAATAAATAGGCTATAATTTATAAAACTATAGTGTGAATTATACAAAATATAAAAGAAGAGTGATTGTTACTAATGAATACAACTAGCGCCATCTCTTATCAACTAGCAAGGGAAAGATCAATACAATTTATATGGCAAAACAACGTTTGCCGGGTCAGCTAGTTATTAATAATAACATCCTAGTGATACTTGTTTTGCACACCGTAACAAAGTTACGAAGTGACGTCATCGTCTGACGGTCCAAACATAATGCAACCGGGTGTGCACATTAGTAGTTACACTCCATTGGCATATCATAAATAAAATAACTACAAAAACTTTTATGAACACATGATATGACAATTGTTTGTCCAGACATGTCGCGACTAAGCGAATCTCGCCTTATCGCGAACAGTGACAACAAGCTCCAACAAGGCCGCTGCAAAAGATAATTTAATTTGAGTGCAAAACTCTTTAATACTTTAGGTTATAATAGTTCTTTAACATGAATAAAGATATCACATCACACTATACTACACATTGAGATCTGTCGACAAAATTCATAGTGAAAAAAAAAACATTCATTCATAGAAACTTTTATTACAGGCCGGGCGGCGCCTATAGTTTCCGATTATCATTCCAATTTTCAAAGTGTAAAATTAAGATTGATAATGCGATTCTAATACCCTTAATATTATTCCAAAAATTTTTATTCACATGTTTATAATGTGAAAAAAAAATCACTTTTACAGTGGTTTCATAAAACCACACAACCCTTTTTTTACTTTTTCATAGCTGTCACAGTCTATCTAGACGTATAACTGCCGTTTTCAATAACCTATCTATCCTTACTTTAACTTACTAGAGGTTGACAAATCTATCTTTTTACGCTTACTTATATTTCAATAACCTATCGACAGATAGCATTGGACTTCAACTACTAACAAACTATATTGGACATAACAATCTATCCGTAACTAGAGATACATTACCGAAAACGGCCGTAAATGATCAAATTTTAAATCAATCGCTGAGACTTCGACTCGAGACTCATCAATAACTTTGTCAAAGACCACCATAAGAAGTATATTACTTCGAATATGACGTCACTTGACAGTAAGAATGACCCCCAAGCATATCATCAATGATGGGCCGCTGATAAAAATATATTGATTTTTAATACATCATGTTGTCTCGAACTTATTTTATTCTAACACCAAGAACATTTTTAAATTCGTTACGATGTTAAATTTAAGGGAAAATTTATTTTTATCTTCTTAAACGTACGACGAAGCTGTGGAAAGAGCGTCCTTTTTTGATTGCAACACTCTTGCCTCCTCTGGTTATAAGAATGTGGCCAGCAGTGATCACTTAACAACACATCACTTGTACGCTCGTTTGTTCTCTCTTCCATATCAACAAAAACTCATTGTTAACTGTTAATTATTTTGAGAAACAACTTTGTTAAAAAAAAACTGTTCAAATTCGATACTGCATGTTGTTATAGTATTTTACTCAAAGGCCGAGGACACTCGATTAATGTTACTCAAAGAAATCCTTAAGGCTGTCTTTTCTGGCTAGGAATACACTTTTTGTCACTTAGCGCCATATATTTTACACGACAGTACAGTAGAAGGGTGGATTTTATTTTTCCTTTTCATTCCCACTTATCCCGAACAATTTTCTTAATTATTGTTAAAGAGTGTCATCAATTTATGTTAATTTTTGGGAGTTTTTTAATAGTTGATTTATTTAAAGTAAGAAACGAATATTATATCATGTTAATTCTTCTTATATAGTTTAGGTAAAAAGGGCTTTGGCCACATAAGTATAACGTGTATAAATTATTTTATATGATTGACTAACGGCCGTTTTCAATAACCTATCTATCGTTACTTTAACTTACTAGACATATACAAATGATTTGAGTTTTCTTTAGTGTTCATTCCGCCAATAAATGTCTTTAAACAATTCGACACGTGTTTCGCCTCTACACGAGGCATCTTGAGGACGTGTTGTCTCGCCAAAATCTGGCACGAGACTATTATATCGTCTCAAATATGGGCGGAATTAACACTAAAGAAAACTCAAATCATTTGTATAATTATGGATTTCCGCAAAGTAACGCCTACTTCATTAAATTTACTAGACATAGACAAATCTATCCTTTAACGCTTACTTACAATTCAATAACCTATTGACAGATAGAATTGGGCTATAAATATATTGGAAAAAACTATGGATAGATAAGATCTTGTCATTAAACGGTGACAGCAATGTATCCGTAAGTTAAACTAAGGATAGATAGGTTATTGAAAACGGTCGTTAGAATACTTGTACTACCGTACCCAGACGACCTTAGTCCGATAATGCGTGTAACAATAGATGGCTATGCGAGAACGATAGATCGATAGAGTAACAATAGATTCGCTTTCCTCTTCTATCTTGCTGTTCGATGGAAGTTGTAGAGTCAGAACAGCCAAAGTCAAAGTCAAATATACTATATTCTAAGTATTTTCTTTGATTAACGAGTGTTACACATTTGAATAAAAAAATTTTAAAGAATAAAATCGCGTGAAATTGATACATTTTTTAGTTTTCTTGTCACCCTGAAAACGAACCACTGGAAAGGTCTTGAAACGTCGGGTTAACTTAAATAAAAATGTAACTTTTACGCGAAAATCTAATGTAAGAACAGTGACGATGACACGTTATTTAATGAATTAAAAATGTTTTATTTAGACATTATTCAATTAGGCTAAAGCTAAGCTCTTTTGAATCGTCACTATAAATATTTCTTTTAAATTAATGAATCTACCATATGTTCGGAAAAAGTAGAGCTCGTGAGAAGAACATACAAGAAACTCAACGGCCACTCTTTATAATCAACAGAGTATTTTTCAACTTACACATTTGTTTATATTTTCATATGGTCTAACGTATTTTCTCGTATAATACTTAGTTGCAGGTAGAATTTTCCCTCCAGTGTCACAGCTAATCCATTTAGCCAAGTAATCTGTAACAGGTATTTACTCGCCAGTTACTTGCATAATAGGCTTACCCTTGAAGAACCTTTTTTTAAATAATTCTCAAGTAATTTCACTTTTCATCACTATCTGAAAACTTATAATTTTTGTTCAGGATTTGTGCTTGTGAACCACACAATTGGCCATAATTCCAGAAAAACGTTCCAAACCACAATCATGTCGAAATTGAGTTATAATACAAATCTGGTCACTTGATTCAGTTAACGGACTGACAAAAAATGGCAGCCATACTGTCACTCTTTAAATGACATCATGACTTAGTAGCCAAAAACCCTAATATTTATTATAATTTAAACACGAATTCCTTAATATGTGATGTTTGTGGCTTGGAACGTTTTTCAGGAATTACTATATTCGGGACAAAAGTTTTAAGCAAATAGTATTACTTACTTATGTTAAAATAATATGTATTTAAGAATACTTTAACTTAATAGATCTCTGTTGTTATATCATTCATCAGTAATCCTTTAATATAAGAATTTCGAGTCACTAATTTGTTTGTCCGCGATGAACTCCTAAAGTACTGAACCGGCTTCAATCAAATTTTCACCACTGTGTGCAGTTTGATCCAACAAGAGAGATAGGATTTTTGATTTAATGCGTGACCGTTAATATTTTAACTTTAAATTAATTAATTTATATTACAATTAACGCAAGTGTTATACATTTAAATAAAGCACTTTTAAAGGATTTAAATGCGTGTCATTGTAACTGTGTTTTTACATTACATTTTTGCGATACATTTTTATATTAGTTAACCCGACGTTTCAAGACCTTTCCAGATCTCGTTTTCAGGGGGACTTGTATGAAATGAGTATAATGCTACAATACAATGATAGTTTTTGTCATAGTTTTCATGATGAAGATAACATTGTGACAATATTTAATTACAAAAACAGGGAAAGCAAAATAACTATTGTAATAATTAATCTTATACTCGTAATCTATATATATAAAAATGAATTGCTGTTCTTTAGTCTCGCTAAAACTCGAGAACAGCTGGACCAATTTGTCTAATTCTGGTCTTGAATTATTTGTGAAAGTCCAGAGAAGGATTAAAAGGTGTATAAATAAAAAATTAAAATAAATGTTCGGAATGAAAAAAAAAACAACAATTTTGTTTTTACTTTGATGTGTCCCCCGTCATTCAGAAATCATGTTGAAAGTATAGTTTAAAATGAATAACTAATTAGAATCTTTGTATCTGTCTAACTTTCTCAGGAGGTACAAAAAACAAACTTAATTTTAGGTACCTATAGTTGGTAGATTGACTACAGTTGTTAACTATGATGGCAATACAACATTTGCTGGATCAGCTAGTTAAGAATAAATTTTTAAATTTTCAAATGATATTTTGTATATGCGCATTAATTGTTAAGGTGTAACATAATAAGTGTCGTAAATAATATATTATCACAAAATGAATAGCCACTTTGATTTCGTACAGAACCCACTTCAGTAGTCTTAGAAATTCTAAGTGACACGTCCCCGATTAAGTTCTTTACAAGTACTGAACCACTTTTAGTTTTCAAACGACATTTTAGCTACTCTACGGTCACCTTTCTCGAGAGCACATCGAAACTTGTCTCTATCTTTATAATAACTATGCCACCGAGAACTCAGCTTCAATAGAATTGTTTAGAAATTCTTGCAGTTCTCATTCGCAATACTATAATTCAAATCAAATCAAAATCACTTTATTCATGTAGGTCACGGAAATGACACTTATGAATGTCAAAAAAATACTTTTCTTATTGAATCTACCGCTACTTCGTAAAGGGTTGAGCTAATGAGATGAAGTAGCAAGAAACTCATTGCCACTCTTTTATATCGAGATTTACATTTTAATCGTTTTACAAATCATTTCAATTACAATATAATATGTAAAGTGATGCAACGGACATACTCAAACGTCAAATAGTCAATGCCCTACAAGAGTTCGCTATTAAGATAACTAAACAAATCATAATGTCCGGTAATACACCGGGCTAAGTATCATATTTGTTTGACTCAAGAAAATATTTATAAGCTGGTTAATTGTTCAAAAACATACATATTATACAAGAGTATGTTACTGTGTGCATCCAATTAATGAATAAAATAATAGTAGTGTAGAATTGAGTTACAGCCGAGGATAACATAACGTTAACATTTCGCCTGATAAGCTACCAGGAAAGTGGGAATGTTTCATTAATACGTCGATGGGGCAACGAATCATCGTTCCTTCCTTTTATGAATGAAATTAATATAATTTGAGTTAAATTTTCAAATTCCTGTCAAATTTCATCGAATCATGTCTCCAAAGAGTTTAAAATACATAGAGAAGTCATTCATGCTCCCTTCTTATGTATATATTCTAAATATAAAAATTACAAATTATTCACACAACAACATTTTTGAGTTTTCTATATCACGTATATAATTTAATATCTTTGACGGTGGCAACATAGATCATTTATTCGTCTAGATGTACTATGATAGTAATAGACAGACAAAAAAATCAGTTTAGAGTTAATCTCTATTTCGAACAATGCACGCACACTAACACAAAGTGTCATACAAATCGCGAGTGTAACACGTAGCTTGTCAGCACACTAAAGAATTAAACCTGGCCTGTTGGTTGTCTCACAGCAAGGGACTCTATCTAGATGTATAAATTATCTTAGGGTGACAAAGGACAGTGCCATTTTTCAATGATAAAAGTGCCCAGCCTAATATAGTTAAGTCACTTAAAATTATATTTGATAGGCATTCTCGCATTTGTACTAATCTGTTCATAAGTATGTTAGCTCACTACAAAGAGATATTTCGTCTTACGTATGTTATCAGTAATTATTATTCACAAACAGCGTTGTGATGTAATATGTAAGCCGTCCTCAACAAACTCATTTATATATACATATATACTTTTTATATTACGTTTGTTTGTGATATTACGAACAAATTACAAAAAAGCGTTACATTCCAAATTTGAATTTGATTACAATCGCATTGTCCAGGCTGGCGAAACTCTCTAAGAAAAAAGCGATTCGCTCCATTGTATGAAACGTGCAGTCATTGATAGATTGACAGATGACGGCTATAATCTTGAAAATCACGGAGGTAGCCGAAATTCACGACGTTTCAAGTAACTGTTCGCTTTCAAACTCAGCCGGATTTTAATTCTATTATATTAATTGTATTTCAAACTTATGTCAAATGACGGCACGTTTCATAGTAAATTGAATTGCAATTTTTACTTAGGCAGACCCGACTCTTATCACGTAGTATTTACATCCTCTTTGGCACTGTCCTGATTCATTTTTAAATGGAAATGTGAAGTTTTCGATAGTTTTAGATTTCATAGCCTAATAGAGTAAATGAATTATATTGACTGTATTGAAGTTCGATTGGCTTTGTAAGCCCTTGGGCTTGTAAATGCTTACATAAAATCTTTCAAATTAACATTGATACAAAGATGACTTACCTGAAATCATAAAAATCAATTTTCTCGTAAAATACAGAAGTCGCCTTGAAGCCCTATTATGTGAAATCACTAAAGTTTCACCTAAAGCACCTCCCCCAAAGAGTTCCAAAACGAACAAACTAAGGCGACAAGCCAAGAATTCTCCGCTACCCTACCATCATCATTCCATCTAGTGAGAGGTTGTCAAAAAAGTTAATCATAAAAAGATTGTCATAGATATTAAAACCGTATTGTATTTATTTATATAAAAAAGATTTTTATTCATCCATTGCAGAGTTAAGACTACTTCCTTAATCGCTTAAATATGCTATTTATTCAATAATTCTAACTCTTGTTTTACATTGTTAATGAGAACGTGACCAATAATTATTGAATTATTTAGCCAATTAATTTTTTTATTCAACATGTTACAATGCTATTAGTTTACTTCACTATGTATACATTTGATGTGTAAAAAATTACACTAACTCACATTGAATACATTAAGCATTATTTTGACTTCTTCAAGATATATCAAAATTCCTGTACTGGCCAACAGTTGTATGAAAATTCATGTGCCTGTCTTAGGGGTGAAATTGATTTCATAGTTAACTTATATCTGGCGAGTAGTTTAATAAAAATAATTTAAAAAAACACGCTATGGTTGAAATCTAAATTAACATCAATTGTTTCCTTATGGACGATGGATGTAAAAAATTATATAAATTTACAAACATCTTATTTTGCAAATTAAAAAAGAATAATTTTACCAAATTAATGTATTGTCATCGGTCCTCAATAAATCTACAAAGTTTGAACGAAATCTGACCGTTTAAAGTGGGTCAAAATCGCGCCCAAATGATTCGGTTACAAACAAACATACATACAGGTGAAGCTAATAAAAACGATGTAAAAATGGAACGATCTGTTACTCCGCTTACATTGAACATGGCAACCAAGGACTACAAACTAGGCAACCAACTTATCAAAGGTTTTATTTAAATATTGAACTGGCTTGCAAATAGAAAGCTGTTCATTGAAAACAAAATTGTTCATTGTACGTCATTGATTTTGAAGCTTAATTGTATTTGACAAAATGATCTTAAGAGAACACAATGTGTGTGATGAACTTACTTCAACGATGCCTAAAGTTCAAGAGGCGGGAATAGCCGCTATTTTTAATTTCCGCGTATAATTTGAGAAAAATACTACAAGCCTTTGCGACAACTAGGCAATAGTATACTTATGTATGTATATTTATCCATCCACGTTTGTCTATTATTGCCTATTTTACTCCCCGCCGCAGTAATGTACTTTAAACTCTCAAGTCTTTTTCCTACAAACTCTGAAATGTGAAACAGTTGAATGTTTAAATAGATTTGCTAAGTTTGCCTATCAGTTGATAGGTTTGAGTTTGAGAGGCCGTCCCACGCCGTTCTATGCACTCGACGTCATCCCATACACCATTAGTGCTTCCGAACTGGAAGGCATTGAACACCGCCGATTTAAAGCCAGTTGTGTGCCGTTTAAGCGACCGATAGGACGCTCCTAGCGCGCGGTTTGCGGTCTCATACTGAAGTAAGTTCCATGACAGCACCCCAATCGTGATTATTTGAAACGCGGAAACCTCTTAAACTTCGAATTGCTTATAAGTTTAAATTGCTTCTAACTCGTTGCATTTTTTGAATTGTGAAAAATCGCTATGGAAACCATACTCGGTTAACATTTTTAATTTATTGCAATATTTTTTTTTAAATTGGCCGCGAATAAATAAAATGTGAATTATGAAATGATAAGACTTAGAGTATTGAAATAATAATTGGAAGATATTCATGCGTGCCTTTGAAATGTTCTTCGGTTAGTAGGTAGTCAATGTAGAGCTAATTAGCAGGAAGTAGGTTTATTTAAATCAATATTATGTGATATTTTCTGCCAAAAATAAAGATACAACATTATTTTATATAAGCAATGGATATGTATGTGTTTTTCGTCTCTAATGATAATTCGCGAGTTGAATTCCGTTAGTTAATATGCATCAGCTATGAGCAAAACTTGGCTTGTGTTTTATTATTGTTTATATATTATAATTTTGTGCAGATTGACGGAAAATATAATTTGATAAAATTCTTGGAAGTAAGAACTCGACGTTAAAAATTTAAAAAGCCGCGCAACACCGTCTTTGTGATTTTATAATGAAATAAAAACAATAAATAAACCGATACTGAACATAGTAGAACGTAGTTCTGTAATTTTCATATACTTGCCACTTTAGCTCTCAGCAGTGCATCAAATAAGTTATATAGCTCTTTGCTAATATAACTGTTAGTTTTAGTAACAAATTGGATAGCTAAAAAAATCATGCAGGCAATGATTTTATAACTATATAATAAATATACCAGTATGCGCCCGTGACTTCGCTCGCGTAATTTTTAGATTTCGATTTCCTATACGTACGTAAATTTTCTGTTAATGCCATGAAATATGTGCTGACCGCCGCAACAAAAATATAGACATAATTAAAATATTATAAAACTTTGGAGAGTTTAAAAAAGGTTAGCTTAAGAACGTGTACTATTTAAATTATTTTTTTGTGTGCTTTTACACACAAAAAAGTGAAACATTTGTTGAACACTTGTTTTAAAAAGTTTTACTACAAAACTGTGTCTTTTTGTTGTTTAGCGTACAACAATCTTAAGATATTCCTAATATTTAAACACGAGGCGAAGCATGTCTAATGTGTGTCTAACAGATAAATTATATTCTTAAGGAAGATTTAGATAATATATTTAATGTTATTCCAAACATAATAACTTTATGAATATAGAACTCCACAAATAGTAGCGTAGAGTGTATCATATTTTTAAACAAGCTTGTACGTTTTTAGAAACAGTTTTCTTTTAAATAATTCATTGAATTCACAAGTCAACTCCAGATTTAGTTTCAGTATATTGTTCCTAGTGTCGGTGTACAACAAAACATAAGATTCATTCCGCTTAAAGTAATACGGTAACTTGTGTTTTGAAAGCGATCGTTTATTAGGGTTCCGTAGCCAAATGGCAAACAACAGAAACCTTATTGATTCGTCATGTCTGTCTGTCTGTCACTTTATTCCGAAACTATAAGAGATATACTCTTTGAAAGTTTGGTAAGTAGATGTATTCTGCCAACCGCATTAAGATTTTCACACAAAAATAGAAAATAACAATAAATTTTTGGGGGTTCCCCATACTTAGCTGAAACCAACCTTAACTGAAATTCAAATATTTTTTTATCAAACCTATACGTGTGTATCTATGGGTAGGTCTTCAAAAATGATATTGAGGTTTCTAATATCATTTTTTTTCCAAACTGAATAGTTTGCGCGAGAGACACTTCCAAAGTGGTATAATTTATGCTGTAACTTCTAAAATAATAGAATGATAAAACTAAAAAAAATATATGATGTACATTACCATGCAAGCGTCCCCCGAAAATTGGTTTGAACGAGATCTAGTCAGTACTTTTTTTAATACGTCAGAAATCGTTACAACTAACTACAAGAACTTTTATATTATGTTACTTGCTGCTACGGAACCCTTCATGAGCGAGTCCGGCTCGCACTTGGCTGCTTTTCATACTTTGCTGTCTGTAGTTTGTCATGTGATATTATTATGATATTGTCCTTCCCATCGTCAGTGAATACCAAAGACTAAGAATAAACAAGTGATGACCCGGTAAACGTTGGTTTATATAAATTAAGCCCGCGGCCGCTCATTGTATTAATTGTTAAGTAATCACCAATAAACACATACCAGTGGGAGGCTCCTTTGCACAGGATGCCGGCTAGATTATGGATACCACAACGGCGCCTATTTCTGCCGCGAAGGAGTAATGTGCATTACTGTGGTTCGGTCTGAAGGGTGCCGTAGCAAGTGAAATTACTGGGCAAATGAGACTTACCATCTTATATCTCAAGGTGAACGATTGCAGTTGTAGCGCCACTTAGAATTTTTGGGTTTTTCAAGAAACCTGAGTGGCACTGCATTCTAATGGGCAGGACGTATCACATCAGCTAAACGTCCTGCTCGTCTCGCCCCTTACTATCATAATTATACTTAAACCTTCTCCGAAACACGCTGCATCTTATGGTATAAGTATTGTTCCGATCGGTTCAGTAGTTCTCGCAGTATAACCGAATGAAAACGGCGGCTCCCCATTAGTATACAGTAGCGTATTGCATAGACTATCTGACAGTGCTATAATACGTGACCATATTTGTTTTATCAATGTGCACGTTAACTAGTGTCTAATATTCAAAATATTAAGGAGTAAATTTCAAGCGTAGCTTATATATTCTTGATAATGCTTATAATAATTTTATAATAATAAGTTGCTTAGTCAAGTTAGTAAGTCTTTTGTGGGGCGATGTATATGATTTTACAACAAGATCTCTGAATATGTTTAAAACAAAAGTATTACAATATTCAAAGGAGTTTTTAAAAACATTCGTGTGGTAAAGGTTACTATAACATAAACGACTTTCTTAATGATACCACAGATTGGGAATGTAGCGATCGCCCTCAGGCCATTAAATAATAAGTTTGATTGTACGAAATTGTAAGACTTTGTAAACATAATTTATTATGAAAAAACAAAAAGCTCGCTGAGTTTGTTGCGTCCGTTCTTCTCAGGTCTGACGCATACTTTTTTTAATTAGTTGCCTTGAAATAAAAGATGTCACATTCTATTTTCTATATGAATATCTTGCTGTATCTCCATTAGAGAGACTCTATCTCACAGACTTTGCTCATTCAATACTCACAAGATCTTGAACGTACGTCCGAAGTTTCCAAATTATATAATAATGATGATAAGAACAAATAGGTGATGCGGGTTTGTTGTTCTCTTCCATAAAAAAATACAATCAAACTTACATATCTATTTGTAAGTTTGATATTCTAATATTTCGGGTTTTACTAGATACCAGTGGGCGTGACCTCCTTTGCACAGTATGCCGGCTACATTATGGCTACCACAACGGTGCCTATTTCTGCCGTGAAGCAGTAATGTGTTTCGGTCTGAAGGACGGCGTAGCTAGTGAAATGACTGGTGAAATGAGACTTAACATCTTATGTCTGAAGGTGACGAGCTCAGTTGTAGTGCCGCTCAGAATTTTTGGGTTCCTCAATATTCCTCAGCGGCATTGCATTTAAATGGGCATGGCGTATCGATTACCATCGGCTGAACGTACTGCTCATCTCGTCCCTTATTATCATAATAAAAATACAATCAAACTTATAAAATTAAAATATCGGGTTTTACTAGATAGATACAAACTAATTGTAATTAGTAAATGATATGGAGTATTAAGTTCGATGTTCAAACAACAGTATTAATATCGTGCACAATACAAAATAAATTTCCACGTAAGCAATATTTATTAATTAATACTTAGTTTTGAAACTCGTATCTATTATTAAATAAATCAAAGATAAAGTGAATTTTTAATAAATAAACTCTCCTTGGAAATCGTTTGAATCTATATATATAAAAATAAATTGCTGTTCGTTAGTATCGCTAAAAGTCGAGAACGGTTGGACCGATTTGGCTAATTTTTTTCTTGAATTATTTGTGGAAGTTCAGAGAAGTTTTAAAAGGTTGAATAAATATGAAAAAAAAAAGCAATTTTGATTTACCTTTGATATGTCCCCCGTCGTTCGGAAATCAAATTGAAAGAATAGTTTAAAATGAATAAATAATTAATTAAAAGCCCGCTGAGTTTCTTGCGCCCATTCTTCTCAGGTCTGAGGCATTCTCTTTTGTATGGGTGGTAGTTTTTGACGTTCAATAAGCGATTTTAAATCATATTTTGAATAAAAACATTTGAATTTGAATTTCTAACTTTCTCAGGAGGTAAAAATAAACTTCCTTAAAACACTTAAAAAAGGATTCCTTTTGTTTGTTTTAGGTTTATTTTAGACAAAAAATTAGGTCTTCGATTGAGGCAGTACGAAGTTGCCGGGTCAGCTAGTATTATATGAAAATTTTTTATTGAAAAGGAAAACAAACGAGCGTACAGGTGACCACCTGGTGTTAAGTGATCACCACCGCCCATATTATCTTGCAACACCAATGTATCTCTGTAATAATATCTTAGTTACTCGTAGATTTAAATTATAAGCTAAATGAATGCATTCTTGTAAAAGTCTGTCATTTTACTTATACGTAAATGTACGAGCATGGAAGGGAAAGTTTTTGCACAGGGGAAATAAAGAGGGTTTAAACAAACACACAGACAAAAGCACATCATTAGTCACTACTTAAAGACGGCCCTCTACACGTGCATATTTCAAAATGAAGACAAATTTTCTTATTTAATTACTTTTAACTTGACTTAACTTTTGTTTTCTTAATACGAAATTAAAAAAATCAACTATTCATATGAAAAACAAGATATATCATTATACCTTTGATATTGACGTATTGAAAAACTTCGCTATTCAGTGCTTCATTGGTGATTTCCTCACTTCTGGGATTGATTACACAAATTAAATTTGAAAACAAAACTTATGAACGACGTGTGTGTTGATCCCTCTCGCGTTCCGTGCGAGCGGACTTCCACTGAGCCAAGTGGTTTAATCTACAGGATCTACTTTACTTTTAGCAAGCTATCAACAGTTATCATAAATAACCCAAAACGAAAGAGTTAAGGTCGTGTCGAGTCCATTTTTAAATTGCCCCTCTTGACTTACAAAATTGGGGGGCAATTTGTGTTGTTGCCCCTCTGTGGTGATTCCCAACGTGGGGCGATGGATTAAAACATCTTTGTCATACTCAAAACACTTAATTTCAATAATTTCATAGGTACCCACGCAAAAATCATGTTTTTTCTGAAATGAAAGCACCTAAAATTTCAACATCGCACGATACGCTGCAAATAAGTATATCATCCCCACTATCTGGATGTTTGAAGATCCTCTACAGTACTGTCTTCCATGCGATTTCTTAAAACAAAACTATGGAATGAGCTTCATTGTGGCGAGTTCCAAGGCATTTAAGCCATTCTTACTGCGGATTATGCTGCTAAGAATATTTTCTCCCGAAAATCTTGCATTGATAAGTGTATACAATAAAGGTAAAATACTTTAAAAGCAACTTCCAATCGGAATAATTCAGTACGCATTAACGTCATATAATTAAGCTTTTGGCGTTAAAGCTTGAAACAAGCGAATAGTTTCAATTCAATCACCACCTTTGTTCATTTATATAATTTATTTAATGAATGTGTCTCTTGAAGCACTGTAACATTACAGTATCTTTGCCTAGCGTTGTAATACGCTACGGAAAAATCGACAAAACATCCGAAAACTAGGTTTATTACAATGATTCTGGGAAACAAAGAGTATGTTATGGGTATGAACATTAACTGCAGTCTATCCAGGTTTATGTTTAACGAAGTATTTAACCTAAATTAATAACAGAGGTATCAGGCACGGTTCACTGTGGTTGAGAATGTATTTTCGATTTACGATTTGAGACTTGCGCATTGACACCGTTTTGTAGCTAGGAAAAATATTTGATTTTATTTTATAACGGTTGAGTTCCAGAAATAGGTGATTGATAGATATAAAGTCATGTTTGTCAATGATTTTGATAAAAATATTTGTTTGTGACTAGCTGATCCGACAGACGTTGTTCTATATATAATAAATAAAATAATGTTTTTATATGAATTTGTCAATAATAATAACATCAAAAATTACTTCGTAAAATATGCACCCTGTTGTTATAATGAAATTGTTTCACAGCAGAACTGTCAAACCGTGCGTCAAAAAAATTCCCTCATAAAAATTATGTATGGACACATCAAAGGAATAACAAATTTGTTGTTTTTATTTAATTTAACAGCATTTTCCTATTTATTCACCTTTTAAACCTTCTCTGGACTTCCACAAATAATTCAAGACCTAAATTTGCCAAATCAGTCCAGCCGTTCTCGAGTTTTAGCGAGACTAATGAACAGCAATTCATTTTTATATATATAGATAGATAATTAACTACGTTGGAACACATCAGTGATTTGATTACTTTTTAGAGAATAATGAAGTTCTTTCCTAACTGCAGAAACCCGGAATACGTAAACGCATATTTACATTACATTTAAAATGAAGAAAACTGCGTTCACTCATTTAAGAAAGACTCCAGTTCAGTACAGCTCCAACGAAGCGGTTTAAATACGAAATGCTAAAGTTTGTGTATCAAATGTACGGCTTGTATTATAGTGGTAAACATATTGATGCAAAGTATACGAAGTTCAAAGAAAGCTGCGTAGTGTAGAGTTACCAATAGGTTTCGCGGTCGGATTTTGTGTGTGATACGAGTCGACCCGACCGCAGTGAAGATGCTTAAACATTTGTGATATTTTCTTGTCACAATTCAACTAGCAGCACTTTTGATATGATCAAAGAACTCTACATAATATTTTATTAGAAATAACTGTATTTAATTAATGAAGCATGCGCTTTCTTGGTATGGTAATATTATGCTTCAATGAGTAATTCGATTTTAAAATATTTAAATTGCGTGTATTTTAAATATCATATCAAGGCTGTAAAATAGAGTTTAGAACTTTAAAAGAGCTCGAAGAAGTAAGCTCTCTCAATATTGTTATTAATAGTCATGATAAAACTTGTATTTTATTTTTTGGTTATGTAATAAAATTAGTTCCAGGTCTTTGGGATACTCAAAGAAGACCGCCTAATTAGAAGCTAACCTTCACAAAGTATTAATGTTTTTTTAAAGAAATAAATAATACAATTTATTCGGTTAAAATTACAATTGACAGCCTGGCAGTGATTATACGTGTAACAGATTAAAAAAAAAAACTATAATTGTTTTTATTAAAAGAGACACATATTTAAATCACAATGTTATAAGATTTAAATTAAAAATGAGTCATTTACTTCTACTTATTATGAAAAAAATTGCGCGTTTAGAAAGCACAGAGAGCAGCAGTTTTTTTTATCAAACAAATTAATTTATGCCTGTTTGAAAAATATTCAATTGCATTAAGTGGTTATAATCATACATGTTAAGAAAAAAAATATTCCTTAGGTCCCAATACATTGGGCACTTTTAAAATTTATTTCTGTGTAAAATTTATATGTTGAAAATTTTTTGTTTCAAGTTCAAATTAGATTCCCAGGGTGCAACCAGATTATATGGTCCAATATCCAAGATACCACTTTAATTTTTGATTGGAATATTAGAAAATATCCTTATTAATTGATGTAAAAATGCGCAATGATATGGTTAAAGATGTGAATGCGCTCGCGCTTCCTGTGTTAACGGCAATTTCTCGGGTTAACAACCCTCTCACAAACACCCATTGAATAGCTTCCAGCGCTAAACAACAGACCATACTCTATATTACACGATGATAAACTCTATCTTATAATTATAAATATATAAAGTTTTGTTTTACGCGCGAAAAATTCAACCTAGTAAGATATATTTTTTTATATTTAAATAATTCAAGCTAGTAAGATATTTTAATTACTTTATAGTATTCTACTTTAATCTAATTCGTTCTCGTCGTTCAATATCTTTGCATTCTCAAAAAGGTATATAGATATAATATAATTATAATAATAATATTGACAAACTTTTTACACAAATTATCTTGCCCCAAGTTAAGCATATATAGCCTGTGTTATTGGTTACAAGACTATGATATATTTGATACAATATACTTACTTAAACATACATCAATACATTTAAACATCCATGACTCGGAAACAAACATCCTTATTCATCATATAAATGCTTGCACCTACCGGGATTCGAACCAGCTTAGTAGGTAGAATCGCTAACCACACGCTAATACAGGTCGTCAAATAATATGACATGTTTATCTAAAATTTAAAGAAAATAAAACGTTTACTTTGTACCAGACACGTCGAAATGTTTATATCATCGATAGACACGAGAAACCATTATTGATGTTTTTTGTATGTTTATTTTAATTGTTATGCAGTTTTTTATTATTTTCATCTTTTCTTCTTTATATATATCTTATATATAAAATTCTCGTGTCACAATGTTCGTTCCCGTACTCCTACGAAACGGGTTTGACCGATTCTCATGAAATTTTGTGAGCATATTGAGTAGGTCTGA
Organism: Leptidea sinapis; assembly: GCF_905404315.1. NCBI lineage: Eukaryota > Metazoa > Arthropoda > Insecta > Lepidoptera > Pieridae > Leptidea > Leptidea sinapis. The sequence goes on along the minus strand of NC_066312.1, from coordinate 6,800,551 downwards.
GAATCGGCCAACATCTATTTTTCATACCCCTAAATGTTAAGGGTGGTCCACACGATTTTTTTTTTAACTTTTTTGACATTTTTTTTTAAATTTGTTTGATTATGAGTCAGCATTAAAAAATACATACAACTTCAAATTTTCACCCATCTACGATCAACAGTTACTTTTGTATCGCGATTTTAATATCGGCAATACAACGTTTGCTGGGTCAGCTAGTATATATATATATATATATATATATATATTATGAAAATGGTCTTTGTTTGAGGCTCTTTCACGCCTAAACCACTGATCGTATGGATATGAAACTACCACCATTGATGGTTTATGGCTACTTATTTTTTTTTTTTTTATTTAAAAAAATTAAATTTATTTTATTTTTTATATTCGGCCAGCGAAGCGGGCGGGAACGGCTACTTATGTTATATAGTAGTACCTACAGCTATTTATATTATAATATTTAATATATTTTATATGTATAATAATTTTAAAATAGCAAAGATAAGTGAATTCTCAAATCTGAAAATAGCAACTGTTGAATTTTGCCTATACTTTTCAGATCTATGACTCAGTGCTAGTGTAAAAATTTGTGCTTATCAAGCTACTTGAACGAATATATTTAACTTTATTTTAATTGCTTATTATTTTAAGTTTGACTTTTTTCTATACTAATATTATAAAGCTGCAGTGTTTGTTTGTTTGTTTGAACGCGCTAATCTCTGGTACTACTGGTCCGATTTGAATGTTGGGTAGTCAATTTATCGAGGAAGGCTATAGGCCATGCTTTTTTTTCTAAATTAGGGATCCGTAATAAAATTGCTATTTTGTAACACAAGGTGTAAAATCGAAAACCTATGTTTGCGTGCGCTGCAAAAACTATTGACAATAGAACAAAATGATGTACAGGCTATAATATAGGCAATATTTTATTATTTATAAAACTATTGCGTGAATTATACTTTATATGGCAAAACAACGTTTGCCGGGTCAGCTAGTTTAGTAATATAAATATAACTGTAAAATTGGTTGAGGCCATTTGACGTCTGATTATCAGTTCGATACAAAAAGCCACTCGCCATTCATCACACGAATCTAACATAAAATTCAAAGCCTCTGATTGTAGATGTCGATTGTTTTGAAAGCATAAATCAATCGATGGACATCGAGGACGATAAACCATTTATGTACCTACCTGAAGTAAAAAGCATTCTGATTCTTGAGGAAATTAATATGAGTATAGTAATAATAAAAGCCTTTTACTCAGATAAACAATATAATATATTTTTTATGAAAATAACGGATGAGATAAAAAATTCTGAGCGGCACTACAATTGCGCTCGTCACCTTGAGACTTGTCTCATTTGCCCAGTAATTTCACTAGTTACGGCGCCCTTCAGACCGAAACACAATAATGCTTACATACTATTGCAAAGAAGCCTCCCACTGGTATATGCCCTACCTAAGAGGTAGGGCATATACCAGTGGGAGGCACTCTTGGGCCAGGGAATTCCGTATTCTTTTTATGCCCCGGGTAGTCACAGGGCAAATATACATATAAGTATTATATATAATTTCATATTGTTTCATTCCTTGTATATTTGTTTGCCAGTTGGTAAGGCCGACTCCTATAGAATCGTATAGATTTTTGTTTTTAACGTAACCAGTTACAAATTATTTAAAACAGAATATCCTTCATAGAGAGACATAGCAGTGTTATTACTACCTTGGAAGTGTACAATTATTGGAATTAACCCGTTAATATCGTTCACTACAAGCACAGTTAGTTGATGTTTGTAACTTACTATATTAAATGGTTCTAATATCATGGAATTGAATCGCCAGATTTTGAAATTAAACCCTATTTATTTTTGGTCGGAGCGTTGAACTTTCTTAACATTCTTGTCAAATAACTATAAAATTATATATTAAAAATTAGTCATTGTTTTTGTAATCATTTGAACTATGAACAATTTGATAGTTCTCAGTATTATAAAACACACTTAATCTACCATCATCACCATTATTATCAGCCGCAACATCAGAAGTCCACTCTTGGACAAATTCCTCCCCCAAAGATTCACACGACGATTGGTCCTGCGCTGCCCTCATCCAACGCATTCCGGAGATCTTGACTGAATCATCGGTCCATCTTGTGGGGGCTTACCAACATGCCATCTGTACGTTGAACAATGCACTCTGCCCATTGCCACTTCAGTTTCGCAATCATTTGGGCTACGTCTAATCTACCATAAGCCTCTTAAATTATATCAGCTGTAAGTATGATACAAATGATCTGTTTCACCAACTAACGACAGGTTGTCGTAAAAATTTACTTTGATAGAAAATATGAATTTAAGCATTGTGACGTCAGAATAGCTGAGAACGTAAATGAAACGTACGCATGCGAAGGCGCGGTGACTGCTCGTCTATAGCTAAAACGTTTTGACGTTTTTGAGCAACACTGCCTGCAATAACAAAACGCTTATAAATAATTTATTGTCGCGTGAAATGGGATAGATCAAAAAACATTCGCACAAGACAATGACAAACGTAAGATGAATATATACTTGTTTACCTAATTCAAAGATGTTAGACGAGCCGCAAATTGTTGTTTCGCTATTGTTACCATTTAATTCTAACGCTTCGATGTCAGTAATTTGTTAAACGATATACGTGTTAAATTATATTGTGGTAAGTGTCTAAATGGTGTATATTTTAATATTTAATTGTAGTACCTTACCACTTTACGATGCAATTTAAATGTACGATTTTCATATTTTATACAGGAGGGTATTTAAATTAAATATTATTAATTTCTAAAATTTTACGATGTATGAATGATTACAGCATTCGTTGAAGAAATTACCACATTTATTCTTATTTATTAAATTTCTAATTGTAACGAAATATTTTTTAAACACATTTGAAATGAAAACTTCTTTTGGCGCATCACACACACATATTTATGTAGGTAGTATTTTACGCTGATTCGTCACGCTCTGAGGTGAAAGGCTCGATCGGATGAACTTTATTAAAAAAAAACTAATTCTTATTTTAGTTATCACAAACCCATTGTGTCCTTTGTAGAATACAAAAACAGAAATAAATAATATGATTTATAAAAAATTACATAAATAATAACGTTAATTTCTGGCGTGTTTCTCATTGCATCAACAGACATAAGATTATTTACATATATTGTTTGCGATAAATAAACATATTTATTACATATATATATTTAATACATACTAGCTGACCCTACAGATACTATACTGTCGAAAAGAAAATGTAAATATTCAGATATAATATACTCTAAGCCATCGGAAATGTTTAATCAAAGTTAATGAGCTAAAAATGAAACGAAAACGAATTTCTGAATGATTTCATAATATGTAGTAATAAGATTGTAAACAATAATATGCGGGTATTTGTGAAAACAGCATGTTCTTTACCGCTTTATAATTGCCAATTTTTTTAAGTAATAAATACGGACATTTTGAACTCTTTAGAAGAAATTAATCAGCAACGGTCAAAGGTCCATTAACATGCACATTTTAATAGCATTGTGGTTTGAATTCATTATGTTGCGTTACTCATGTATAGAGTGATAGCCATTATGGGATTATTTTTATTATTCATTTCACACATCGTATAATTAAATTATTATAAAAAAAAAAAAAACAATTCTTCACCTGTATGTATGTTTGTTTTTAACCGACTGATTTGGGCGCGATTTTGACCCACTTTAAACGGCCAGATTTCGTTCAAAATTCGTAGATTTATTGAGGAGCGATGACAATTCATTAATTTGATAAAATTATTCCATTTTTCAATTTGCAAAATATGATTTTTGATTATTTATATAATTTTCATCAATCGTCTATAAGGCAGGAATTGATGTTAATTTTAATTTTAATTTTTTTATATTGGTTTTCTAAAAAAAAGCGTGATTTTTAGTATTTTTTAACTATTATTTATTATTATTCTCTTCACTTATCGTATGATTTGGATTGTTATTAAAAAAAATTGAACGACCAAGTCGTCAACATTTTTCGTCGACCACTTTTTGGTCTTCTCGGAGATTGGGAGGTAAATTTTTACATTTGTGGCCTACTTGAGATAAAAATTGTAAGTATCGTTGAATTTTCTGTCTCAATAAACTTATCGACGGTAACTTACCTTATCCGTACACGCTGTCTTCGTTCGTATGGAAATTGCAATTCACGCGTCCCAATATAAGGCGGTAAGAATGACTTATCGGGTATATTGGGACAGCTTCAGATTATTGACAGCTAATTACTGACAGTAGAAGGTAGTAACTTATGTCTATCTGTAGATAGTATATTGGGAAACCGTTCACATTCTCAAACTTTAAGGTCATATTGGTTATGTTTTTTCTACATCGGTGTGCCAGATTGTTATCAGCTGACATTACAAGCCCTTATGCATGATAAACTTGGGTCACGTATTGTGTAAATAGTCATATTATCAAGCCGACATGTAAATAGGTTTCTTGATAAGAAAGCTCACTATATGTTTTGTTAGCACTGGGTAAAATATGTTACATTTATTGACATGAAGTAATTAATTACAAATTTATATAACTCACGCGCATTCAGATGAAAATACTTATGTTTGCTTTGGTCGGAGACGTCATTTGCTTCTTGTATCATTAGTAAATGATAGTAATTTAATGATGGTGGATGTTGCAATTTTAGTTTCTTGTCGTGACACTGTACTCGTCATTTAACTCCATTCAAATTTACAATTTAAATTACCACCTTCTAAGGCCTACAGGGAATACTAGAGCTATAGTAGATGAGAATATGTGCATCTCAGTACACAAATAAGTAGAGTTTTACAAATAATCAATTTTAATGTGGAATTTGAGATTATGAGGCGTGAACTTTTGGATTTCCCAAACTATTTTATAGTTATCTGTAAAGGAAATTGAATTTGAAACCAAAATTTATGACTGATGTGAGACTCGAACCCACGACGTCTCATATTGCGTCCGATCGCTGATATAGCAGAACATACCAAGATTTACGAAAAATACGCCACTCGAACGATTGGCTCAGTTGGAAGTGCGCTCGGGTGGAATCCAAAAGGTCGCGGGTTCGAGTAACGCATCGTTCATAAATTTTGGTTACAAATTTAATTTGATTAATTCCAAAAGCTAGCTTAATCACTTTAAATATAATAATTAGTTTAAAAAAAAACTGAATTATATAATGAATTTTGTATATAGTTTATGCAGCTAAATATTGCTGTTATTTTGAAAAATCTGTGAGCTGATATCTTTGTCAGCTTCATTAATCATACAACATCATATTAACATGCTAATCACAAGGTCATCCCTGAGACACTGTCGGACAGCCTTGACTCTATAATTTATAATCTATTTAAATATTGTTTTCTATCTTATAAATGTATCGAAGAAATTGACTTTAAAACTCAGAAGGCCTACCATCAAGTTTTAATCAGCGATTCAATTCCGATGCAGTTCAGTAAAGGTATCTAAACTAAATCGCTAAAATTCGTACCATGAAGTGCCTTTTAATGAATGGCGTTCGGATCGCTTATGAAGAATGAACGAAATAAATCTGTCTGTGGTCCGCGGTGTGAGAAAGAGATGTCGCTGTATAGTCGTCTCTCTTACTCGAACCATATGCCTTGCGTTTCGAAGCCTATAATTATGTGATTTTAGGCGTTTTTTGCGTAGGGATTAATACAAATACATTTTAGTATAAATTGGTGTACCACAAATGTACCTATTAATATAAAAAATTGTCGTGTCACAATGTTAGATGCTACGCTACACTCCTCCGAAACGGCTTTATCGATTTCTATGAAATTTTATATGTACATATGTATATTTATATATCGCCTTTTAAATTATCTGTGCAAAGTTTTGTTTCAATTCAGCTAACGGTTAACGAGTTTTAGGGTGAATATACACACACACATTCTCATTTATATCTATAGACTATAAAATACAAGTAATTAATACACTTATTATTCTCACTACGGCAAGTGCTAGTTAGTTATGGACTACAGTGAAAAACAAACACGAAAAGTTTCAATCATTACATTAATAGAGTTGAGAGAGTTTTTCAGTATTGGTGTATAAATATTATCAATTAATTAATCGGAGCCTGTTGCGTATTACTTATTGGCCTTTGGCGTTATTGGCGTTCCTGGCAATGATAGTTTTACCTCATGTAAATATTAATTATTGTTAATGTAGTTCGAATCGTTTGTTGTTATATACTTAATAAATATATTAGCATTTCTTACATGTAGAAAATATGTGTGATAAATATTATTTGTAAATCTCCTGGTTAAAAAATAAACTGTCTAAATAAAACACTTTTAAAGGATAAAAACGCGTGTAATTGTAACATTAGATTTTTGTGTAAAAGTTACATTTTTATTTAAGTTAATCCGACGTTTCAAGACCTTTCCAGATCTCTTTTTAAGGGGAATGCAGATGGAATGAGTCAAAGACAGTATTTTTCATAGTTGTCATTATGAAGTTTAGCCCCATCCTCGGAGGTGGTATTTGCTGTAGACAGATGGTTTTTGGCAAAATTTACTAACAGTGTCCTCTTATTTTTTGGTACGTGTAGTTATGGGTTGTAATTTAGAGATTATTGGATCCCAGGTGTTAGATCTAACATACGTCCTAAAAAAATTAGTGAAACGTTGGGTTAACTAAATTAAAAAATTAACTGTAACGCAAAAATCTAATGTTACAAAAGTTACAATTACACGCGTTTTAATCCTTTAAAAGTGTTTTATTTAAATATATAACACTCGCGTTAATCAAAAAAAAAATACTAAATAAACTGTCGCTCGTTATTTCCTAACATAAGAACTGCTTTACTGATCTTGACGAGAATTAGCATGTCATAGGAAGATATTATCGGTAAATTTTAAGGTGTGCATTAGTTATGTAATATCAAAACGGTGGAAGACATGAGATATGATTTAGCTTAGACAAAAGGCACGATGGTCAGGCGTCAAACGTGGCATGTGCTTTAAAACATTGTTTCGCGGCGCTTTGTGGTAGAGACAGATGACCGTGAGAGCACGGTCACTATACAGTCTTACCTGAATTGACATCAAAGATACCTTTTATCATCGAGGAAACAATTTTCTCCATACATGTTTAGTTAATGGATTTTTCTAGTTCATTAAAATAGTAAGTAAGACGCAAAACAACGAAGAAGACAAATTCAGAGACCTGGCTAGATTGGTCTCGTCAAAATCATTAGCGCCACATGTATATTATGTGGATTGCTCAATTGATACATATATTTAATACTGACAACACAACATTTACACAAATTATCTTGCCCCAAACTAGGCATGGCCTGTACTATGGGTACAAGACAACGATATATTTAATATAATATACTTACTTAAACATACATATAAACATCCATGACTCACATTCATCATATAAATGATTGCACCTACCGGGATTCGAACCCGGGACCTCTAGCTTAATAGTCAGGTTCACCAACCATTCGGCTATATGGGTCGTCGTAAAACAATATTGAATGCGTTAAGATTTCGCAATTGGGAAATACTTGGATTGCATATTTAAGCTTCAGATTGAATCCAATCAAAGTCTAAAAATCCTAACTGTAATATTATAAATTTCAATATCAGTTTGTTTGTTACACTTTCACGCCTTAACATGAACATCATGTATACAAAAACATTGCAAATTAAAGGATAAAGCGTACCTTACCACTTATGACCTAAACACATGATCGGATTTAGCACGGCCGAAACAGTTTATATGCTTACAATCCTCGTTACTCACTACTGATCTGAATAAATGAACCTAGACAAAAAAGTACAAGCTATAAGAATAACTTTTTTGAGAGAACTACCAAAAAAATGCGTCACACCATGCCAAAAAACTTGTTTAACTTCAAAGAAAAATGGTAGTTCAAAAAGTCTCGGCAGTGTTAACTATAACCAACAGCAAGCATTAGCAACCTACAAATAAGACTTAAGGATATGTGTAACAGGATTAAATAGTGTTCGAAATGCTATACTTTCATCACAAAACTTGTCTAAAAACACCATGTTTGTGTGTTTTCTGCTTACTCTTCGCCTTAAGAGGTCGCCACGACGACAAGATTTTAACGCAGATATATTCGCAGTCAGTAGTAATAATATAGTCGCCAATTGTGACTGCCAACATGAAAAAAGCGTTCAGCTAGGAAATAAGTGTAGTGTTGGGAAATATATTACTTGTTAAGCAAATATGTGCCACACAAGTCATTCAGAATACAACGGATATCGGATAAGTTCTCACAACAGAAACCTCATTGTAACTTAATAACAAATCGTATTGTAGAATTACGTTACATTCGAGTATGTGCTATTCTATTTGGTCCCCTTCAACGTCAACCTTAGAATATATTGGTCAGCTTTGTGAGCTCTATGTTTCAGACAGACACTCAAAGAAAAATTTAAAGAAATAAATATTATGACTGTTCATTGTCAGTACCTTTAGGAAAATTTTATATACGTTCACAAAAATCGTCAGCTTTTTGCTCTCAATAGTGATTTTCATTTATTATAACACTAGAAATAAAGGATTGCTGCTAATTATAGTAGGCTTCATAAGATACATAATAGCTTTAAGGGTAAATGAATACACTTTTATAATAATATCCCAGCCACTGTTCAGGCATTATCTATAAATAAATTTAAATGTTTTATTCAAAAGTGGAAATCTTTGAGGGAGGCCTTTGTCCAGCAGTGGACGTCTTCCGGCTGATGATGATGATGACGGTTAAAAAATGGCTCTGTCGTAAATCCTATTACTCCACAGCTAAGTGTTCGGACAGCCTGGGACTAGATCATTCTTATTTTATAGCAATAGAAATGATAGAACAATATTGTATATTTTATTAAAAAGAGCGCAAAAAAGGAACGCTGGGAGAGTTTATTGCGCTCCTTCTTCTCTCTCAGAATCAATTTTGAGAAAATAAATGCCTTTAATGCCTTTTAAGCTATACCTCTCATGGCCTGTTTGGGAATAGTTCATTTCTTACGATGCGATTTTACAATACTATAGCATTGGCGATAAAAGTCATAGTATAGTGTGAAGTGAAATCGAGCTAGATATTACTCCCCATAATGCCCAGTGGTCAGTGATCCCGCCTACTGAGCTAGAGGTCCCGGGTTCGAATCCCGGTAGGTGCAAACATTTACATGATGAATATGGATGTTTGTTTCCGAGTCATGGATGTTTATATGTATTTATGTATGTTTAAGTAAGTATATTGTATTAAATATATCGTTGTATTGTACCCATAGTACCGGCTATGCCTAGTTCGGGTAAGATAATTTTTGTAAAAAAAAAGTGTGTTGATATTACATTTATATAATTTTATATTGTACTAGTGGACCCAACAGACGTTGTCCTGTACACACGTCTTAAATTTGCAAAATCTGTCCAGCCGTGAAGAGGAGTTCTTATTTATATGGATGGAATTGAGAATCTAAACCAATCTCAAATTCACTGAAACAAACAAAAAAATCATCAAAATCGGTCCAGCCGTTTAGGAGGTAGTTTAATTGTGAATCTAAACCATTCTCGAATCCACCTGAAGACACACACCAATCTCAAATTCACTGGAACACACAAAAATATCATCAAAATCGGTCCAGCCGTTTAGGAGGTAGTTCAATTGTGAATCTAAACCATCCCCGAATCCCCTTGAACTCACACAAAAAATTTCATCCAAATCGGTCCAGCCGTCTAGGAGGACTTCAGTGACATACACACTCACAGAAGAATTATATATATAAAGATGTAGCAAGTGACACTGTAAATAAATAAAGTATGTTCATTTAAAATTTATCTTCAAAGACGTGAGTACTACTTATATAGTTCTTATCATGTTTATTATATTCTTAGGTATACTCACGTGTATGTATGTATGTCGCATGTACTCATGTCTCGCCTTGTTCATTAAAAATTTAATGTTCGTTTAACACGTGACGGGTTGTCTTTATTTATAATGGGAACCCGGGCATCCAAAAAAAATATTACCATCACAAGTTGAATTTATATTTATATCTTATCTATACTTCTATACTAATATTATAAAGAGGAAAGATTTGATTGTTTGTTTGTTTGTTTGCATTGAATAGGCTCTGAAACTACTGAACCGATTTGAAAAATTCTTTCACCGTTGGAAAGCTACACTAACCCCGGGTGATATAGGCTATATTATATTTTTTTTTAAATTAAGGATCCTTAATAAAACTCCAATATGTTACCGGAGGTGTAAAAAAAATTACATAAAATATTTTTTAGATCGCGTGTGCTGATAAAAGTATTCATGGCTTTGCAGAACACATTATTATTTACAAAAAAGTGTTGCGACAGCGTATTGTGAGTGTTCTTTTATTTTTTCTTTTGTCCTGTGTGTACGCAGATGAAGTTGCGGGGTATCAGCTAGTCTATATATATAAAAATGAATTGCTGTTCGTTAGTCTCGCTAAAACTCAAAAGAACGACTGGACCGATTTGGCTAATTTTGGTCTTGAATTATTTGTGGAAGTCCAGGAAGGTTTAAAAGGTGAATAAATATGAAAATGCTCGGAATTAAATTAAAACAACAATTTTGTTTTTCCTTTCATATGTCCGCCATCGTTCAGAAATCAAATTGAAAGAATAGCTTAAAATAGCTTTCTAACTTTCTCAGGAGGTAAAAAATAAACTTAATTTTAGCCAACTGTAGTTGGTAGATTAACTATGGATGGAACAGAATAATATGCAAGATGGCAATCGAATATAATACTTATTAAATTCTTGTAATTTATAATATTATATCTGATCACTCAGTTCATAAGATAGTCGGGTGTTATAGCTATTAATTGCAAGACTTTTGTAAGTTTTACAAATAGATTTTTCGGGACAAATTCAAGTATCATTCAAATTATATGTTTATATATATATATATATATATATATTTATATATTCAAATTCAATTATTCAATTTATCGTTATTATTGCATGCGGTATTTTTTGGTTTGCAACACTTAAAAATTCGCCCATAAATAACAAACTGCGGCTACTTTAACTTTTACGTGAAATTTCAAGTTGCAATGCAAACTTTCTCAAGACTTGTATTTCTAAATGTATGTTGTTATCGAATTTAATTTTTTTAGAAACATTCTTTTTTGATTGCCTGAAATTCGATATTATAAACTTTTATTTTATTTTATTGAGTTATTTATTTATTTATTCATAAAGGCTTACCAACTAAATACAATTTATTAACTTATGCACTAAGAATTAAACAAATATAATAAAATAGTTTAAATGTACTTAAATTATAGGTAGGCACAACATAACTATAAGAAATACATGTGATATTTTAAAATCTAAAATCTATAAATTTTGAAGAGGAATATAAATTTGTTTTTTAAAATTAAGAAAGTTTGAAAAGAAGATATCAGTGTTTTCATCTATATTAAAAATACAATTATATGTAATTGTAACATTAGCTGTAGAGGAGAGTTTAAGCCATAATTACTGTGGTGGAATTTTATGTGCATTGGGGAAAAAGTACATAATTTTATAATGCATCTTGACGATTGTAACAAAATACAGCCTATTTGTATATATATGATCGGACAGCCTGGGACTAGATTGTGATTATTTTATAGCGATAGAAATGACTGTACAATATTGTATATTTTTATTCAAAAGAGCGCAAAAATATAATGCTGGGAGAGTTTCTTGCGCCGCTTCATCTCTCTCAGAGCGCCATTTGTTTCCGAAGCGGTAGTAGTATCTAGTAGTTATTAGAAATGACATCAAATAGAATTGTAAAGGAATCAATTTTGAGAAAATAATTGCCTTTTATGCCTTTATGCCTTTTTAAAATCAAGAATATCCTTAAAAGTAGTTCTACACACAATTAAGAAATCTTTTTAAATTATATTTGGAGAAGTACCTGTGGTTGTTTTATTTGCATGGGATGCGAATAGAATGGATACAAAAGTGACGTGATTTCTAACATGAAGCCATACTATACAAGCATTATTGTGTAGAGAAATTGCCTCTTACGTCTATGTGACGTTCAGAATACTGGGTTCAAATACGAACACTAACCGACACTGCATTGTAATGGACATGTCATATCAGATACCACGTACGTATAGTTCGTCTCGTCTTTTATTCTCATAAAAAAAATGCAAATGAGGAGACTGCCGATAGAAGTAAAAACTTAGATCATTTAGTATTAAAATTTGAAACTTTATAATGTTTAAAAACAATCAAATTATTATTTTCAATAATTTAATAATCAAACAAAAGCAATATTTCAACAATGCACGGTATAAACACATTGAACTTTTCACTAAATCCATTCAATTTCACTTATAAGCTAAACACAGCACTTATTTTGCACAATAAGTTAAATGTATCAGTATATCTACTGCTATAAGCATTTCAATTACGCGTAATCACAAGATTTCACTAATCCAAAAAGGTCCTAACAATTACTGAAAATCTTTTTATCTAATTATTACAGTGTAAGGAAATTTCATAACATTTGTAATTGCAGAGAAATATTGTCACAGAATTCCCTTTCATAGTCTAAAACACACATCATGTGGGTTGTACGTTAAATTGGCGTAATTCCTTTGTCAAAACGAATCTATTGGGAAATAATTCTGGTATACAATGTCAATACACATATCGAGATGTAATATTTAATAATAGCCACTGTGTTAATATTGTCTAAACATTGCTAAATTTGATGGCTATAGGATATATTTACCTATGCTGTTTCAGTGTACATTTAGATTGCAATTGTAAACGAACATAGATCCTTTCTAGGCTTAAAATAATGTCAAAGCAGAACTGTTTGCATTGATCTGTGTCCATAACGTTCAATTCTAGACTTGAAGAGTCAAATTTCATAATTTTAAAATAATGATTTATAATTCAGATACGAATCTAAAACCAATTAAAACTAAAATACTAAAAGTATTATTTTGTAAGTTATAATTGCCATTATATGAACATTTGAAACAGTTTTGACATACTTAATTGTTTTATTTTCGTTAGTAGCAAGGTACATAAAGTTTACGAAGACAAAACCTAAAGGTTGTCGTGACGATGTTCAGATTTGCATAAAGAGCAACTATTTACCGATTGCCGCTGTCTCGACAATAAGCAATAAGCTGAAGCGATTATTTATTAAACATCTTAATTGTGTATATTATATACTAAATTATTAATTTCATCTGGATACAAAAGTTAACCAGAATTAAAAGATAAATAAATATTAATTTAATCACAGTTTTATCACATCAGGCCTATTAAGAAATTAGAAATTCATCATTGCTCTGATTAAATCTAATTATTTGATTCACGAGTTACAAATACACATTATCCTTTAAACATAAAAATGCTGATAATATTTTTATGTCTCTTTTTACGGAGCTCTTATATATAAATCAAATTTTATGAACGATGCGGGACTCGAACCCACGACCTCTGGCGTTTCGTGCCATTGCTCTAACCAACTTAGCTAACCGTTGGAGTGACGTCTCGTCATAAAATCTTGAATGCTTTGTTCAACTCTCGGGTTGTGGCTTCATGGCATCGTACATCAAATTTTGTTTTTCAAATATTAATTGTGTATTAATCCTAGAAGTGAGGGTTATCACTTTGAAAACATAACAAATTCTTATGCTCTTATATATTTGACTTTTCTCTTTTATCTTATAATTTTAAAATACTAATATACAAACTTGAACATTAGTTGCCTTTGATGAACTTTCGATAGATACGTTTAAACAACAAATTAAGTTAAATAAGTACTTATTGCTGTCTCGCTACTAGTTTTAAACATGTACCAAGCAAAAATACTAAATCAACCATGCACACGCGATTGCGACTCAACGTAAAATTAATATCAGTTTCTAAATAAGTGTCCCACAAAGCTTTTTGCAGAGACAAATTTGATAATACGGAATTTGAGTCATTTGCTGACTGTCTCTATTCAATGTTCTTGTCATAATTTTAATAGTTGAGCTTTGATTTACAAAAACATGACAATGTATTTTTCTATTCTAAGCGTCATGAATATTAATTCGAGTTGTAAATCCCTTATTCAATTTTCTAGGGTTAAACTTATTGTTTCCTTTTTGGAAGCGGAGAACAAACAAGCAAACTCCATTCTTCTGCAAAACAAATGGAATCACCGTTGGAAACGCGTTACCAAACTTTTAGAAAAAAAAGTCTTCGCGCTTAATTGAAGGTAACCAAGCAAAGAAAGACAAAATTTTAAACATCTAATAATTTATGCACATCACATTTGTTGCTTGATAATGGCCTTCAATTGGGTTGACGAGATAAACTTTGGTCGAAGTAGAGGAACTGTTCTTGCCGACAAAGAATACTTTTTACCTTTTATTCATCGGACATAGGACAAAATGTTTACCAATAATCTTACTCTAATCAAAAACTTTGTATAAGCGCGTGCGCGTGCGTAGGAAAATATATGATATTAAAAATGAAAATAAGTCATGGCGAAACAATAGACAGACATACCTGAGGTTCCGAGGATACCAATGCGTCTGTTGTCTATAGATATCTCTCTTTACCAGTGGGAGGCTCCTTTGAACAGGATGCCGGCTAGATTATGGGCGCGGCGCCTATTTCTACCGTGAAGCAGTAATGTGCAAACATATCGTGTTACGCTCTGAAGGGCGCCGTAGCTAGTGAAATGACTGGGCAAATGAGACTTACCATCTTATATCTCAAAGTGACGAGCGCAATTGTAGTGCTGCTAAGAATTTTTGTGTTTTTCAAGTATACTGAGTGGCACTGCATTGTAATGGGCAGGGTGTATAAATTATCATCAGCTGAACGTTCAGCTCGTCTTGTTCCGTCTTTTCATAAAAAAAATCATTAATCTCAATTTCTACAGGTACTATCTGCACTATAGTTTACCATAACAAAGAGAATAGACAATTGCGGCGCAACCAAACTTAAAAGCATTACTTAGCACAAAGTCCAAATTACTTGTTTCATCTTTTCTAATATACCTGCGTTCGTACAGTAAAATGCACCAGAGTAAGTACTAGGATATTGTATTTCTGTTACTGCAAGTTTGGTACTTACACTAATGTCGCTAGAACGTGCAGATGTTTGAGGTGTAACGCGTTATATCCCCGTCCTCTATAAGAAAACTTTTGTCTTCTCCACAAGTGAACCCATTGTTCTTTCGCATTCTTTGTTTATGTTACGGGTAATGCTAGAAAATTAATCAAACTTAAGATTACCCGGGACCAGTCAAGCTACTTGGATAAATTTAAAGTGTTACAAATTAATTTGTATTCAACTATACGCTGAGAGTTGTCGACCCAGGTCTACCTTATAATGACTAAGCGTTGCATGAGTTCATCTTAATTATGCCATTTAGCTCCTTTCTTCGCTTTTGCCTCGACCTTCCAACTTACCTGAATAACCTAAGATTCGTTAGTGTTTAGGCATTATCAGAAATATACTAATCTCATTTTCCAGTAATAAATTTATATTTGAGGTTTAAATATCTTCGATTTGGAACTAAATTTTATTCTATCGTTGTTATATACTCGTGAGAATGATGCTGTTCTATCATCTTAAAGCTTTAACTATTTCATGAATGAAAACAGATAAAAAATGTTTCCCACGGCTGTGCAATATTTTTTTCTTTTAGAAACTGGAGATATTACGCTTTCGATTTGCTAGGGCGATTTAAAGGACATTATTGTCAGCACGACTAATGCAGACGGCAGACACCTTTGCCTCTTTAATCGAAAAAAGAACATCAATTATATATTCTAACGGCCTTACATATAAACTAAGTATAAAGTTATACCTGAGAATATACCAAGAATATGCTAAATGTTTACAAATAAACATTTTTCGTATGCTTGATTTATTTGGACGTATAACTTTTCCCGCATTTATTTGCAGGGCTGCTCGCCATTCGGAAAACTTCAGAATTATCTTTGTATTGACAGTGTTGTCAACGATATGGTCAACATTTTGCATATTCTTGGTTTATTATCAGGTATAACTTTATACCAAGTTTATTTGTAAGGCCGTAAGGCTTTATTGTTTAACTCAAACGATTCTTAAACATTTTAAAGTATTTGATTAATTCTTCAATTAGTATTTCTTCTATCAAGTGGGTTCTACTGTCACTATTAAAACTAACAATAATTCACTGACTAAAATGGATGCCTATTCATTAGTGGCAAAATCTGCATGGCATTTCATTGTCAGCATAATACAGCGCTGTTTTTTCAGAGACATAAGATGCACTAAGATTGGAGATTGCTTTCACCATTAAGACACAAAATGAATGACACATTTTCCTGGCCGAGTATTGTGTTTGTTTTACAAGAAATGTTTTTCATTCAGTGCGGATAATTTATCTCTGATGTGTAATTGGCATTTAACATTTTGAGTTAATATTTATAATAATTTTAATGCATTTGCTGTATACTTTGTAAACGAGTTACGAAAATAGTTGCTGGAAATTGTGCCTTGTTCTATTTAGGTACTGGGTGATAGTATTTTTTATAGCTTGCATTATTCAATATAATATTTCATTTCAGTAACCGTCAAATACAATAGTTTGCATTGTCATTATAATATATACTGGAATGTAGATTAGTACTTTGCTACCAATGCCAATTTCCTTGTAGAAAACCTTTACTTTTAATATTTAAATAGGCGTATATTACATTCCATAGGACGATATATTTTTATTCAATACCTAATTTAATCCTGAGAATATTTTATGCAAGATTATCTATCATCATTTCACATATTAATATCATTCCTTTACGGTTTACGACAAACAATATTTAAGATAATCTTTTGTCACTGTTTTAATTCATCTTCGTATTCTATGCGGTATTAATAGTTAGTCTTGCAACAGTATTTGTACTATAGACATTTAGACATCTATAGTAACTGAAACCGAGCCACGCTTGACATTAGCTTCTTTGTGAGCTCTTTAGTATGTTGAATATCAAACTAGCTAACGCACACATTGGCAAATCAAAATGTGACTGTCAGATCGCCTATACAATGGTATATTCTAACTGTGCTACTTATAAACGCGAAATAAAATGATTCCAAGTTCAAAATTACATCTCCCTGTCATGTAATTCTGTAATGACAAAGGTAAGGACAAAAGTATTAAACTTGGAATAACTTTACTTCGCGTTTATAAGTAACACAGTTAGTCTATGGTTTGTTCAGTAATAAAACGATATTTTAAAATGTCTATGACGCGAGGGATTTGAAACCAGATGTTGTTTTCAAGGGCTTTTTATTTTAAAACGCCAGCGCAGACGCCATTGATTTAGTTTGACATTGGAACATTTAATATCATTTGTTTAACATATCAGGTGTACTAAAAACACAATGTTTTAATTAACTTTTTTTTTCTCGTCAAGACTTCATACGATATATTTTGTGTAGTTAAATATAATTATAACTATGCCATAAGATGTTAAGTCTCATTTGCCCAGAAATTTCACTAGCTACGGCGCCCTTCAGACCGAAACACAGTAATGTTTACACATTACTGCTTCACGGCAGAAACAGGCGCCGTTGTTGTGGTACTTATAATCTAGCCAGGATCCTGTGCAAAGGAGCCTCCCAGTAGTATAAAGTCGCTGTTAAATTAAGAATATTTCGGTTTGATTCCTGTGAATGATTAGAAGATGTATAGCACAGTTAACTCAAATGAACATCACACTACAAGTATTAGTATGCGCTCCAACGTCTTGATAACGAAAACATTATCAACCACTACAATGTGTGCATTATTAATACTTTTATCTTTCGTGTTTATGAGACTTGTACGTCCGCTTCTGATGAAATCTTCCAACATCAAGCTAAGTATATCCTAAATAAAAACTTTAGATAAATTCAAGACACGAAATTACTGTCTTTGAATATATTTAATTTAATTTTATAGCTTCCTATTAAATCTAAAGATTGATATTACAATAATCGGAGTTTTGATTGTTAGTAAATTTTGTATTCATCTATACATTTACTATCTATATATTTAATGAATTTAACACTTCAGAAATATTACAATTATTTTACATTAAATAGATAGTCTCTCAGAAAAATTAACTTTCATCCATAGAAAACTGTAAAAATATTTCACGGCTGAGATTCAAACACAGTTCCAAAGACCGTATGATCATTAAATTGAAATAGCCGAAATAATAAGAAGTATAAATCTTTCATCCATAATTTCAACGACTGTCTTACGAATTTTCGATCAGGCCACGTGTCCTGACGCGAATTTAACATTACCCATTACCAAGATAAGTGCTCAACGCCGTTAAAGAAGTTTTCACTTCAAAAATACTCCCTAATTTATTTTGAAAACAAAAAAAAACAAAAGAAGAAAAAAAAGTACAACTTATAAATATAACCTGTTAATTAAAAAAAATGGAAAACTACTTATTTTACTAATTCAGATTGACTACCTGCTAAGTGCTTAATAACGCTTTCTGTATATCTGACCAGCCTACTACCGAATACATCAAGCTCTGAATTAGTATTAAAGTTGAACAAACTTACTGTATTCGCGAAGAATTTGAGCGAGAGGCGTTTTAGCTATCAATAGTAATCAATGAATTATCAATAGTAATGTTCTCCGGTTTAAAGATAAGTGCTAAGATCGCGGTTCTCAAATTTGGGGTGCTGTCTGATACCTATGGTTTTTTTAGAACTAACGAATAAGTGAAAACAAATGCAATAGTTAATAAGTGCAACGATGTCCATTCTAAAAGGGACTTTACTGTTCCTCTGCTGTTTACTGGTATCACTGCAAGCTCAGAATGTCATAAGACGTAAGTTTTTTTTTGATGTATTTTATACTTATTTAGATCAGCTTTCTTCCTATGCCATCTGAGAAGAAACAATGCTTCAACTGTCTTGCAGCACGAGATGAAGTGCAAAGAGGAAAGGGAAGCCCTTGTGTTCATTTTGGAAACCCGACGGATGTTCGACCTATTATTTAATGGAATGAAATGAATCTCTTCTGCGGAGGAATGCAAGCATGTATCGCTAAGAACTTACTTATTGAGGGGTTAAAGTTGATTGAATGGTATCGCAGAATTACAAATAAACGTACAAAGTTCGGATTTCACCATCATTGTTCAAAATTCAGTCCATGATTTACTCCATGAATTAGCCAATAGATAGCTACCATCACTTTTCCTGTAACCTACGCTTTAGGGCATTGTTACATCTTTTGACTTAGAGTCAGCTATTGGGATATTCACTTATGACTGATTATTGTATAGATTCCACTTCTCATAAAACATACAATTTGATGCAAACGGTTCAATATTGTGAGTATAAGAGCTTACATCAAACCATGCCCCTAATTAGTAGTCGCGGTAGTTTGCTGAGAATCGAATACTACCATCGCGAGCAATTCATCATTATATCTTATTCCTTAGGCCTCATTGACTGGTCTCCGTGAGTTCATACTTCAAGTTGAAGTATTCTCTGGGCTTTTTATCGCTTATCAAACGAAAATTGCATATCCTTAGCCGTATTGGATCACAGGATTGATTGCGAACTATTTATCATTTTATTATCGTAAGCGATTCCGGGGTAATGGAGAGGGCTATGCTCGGAGTTTCCCCGCGAGATCTAATTAGAAATGAGGAGATCCATAGGAGAACCGAAGACACTGACATAGCCCAAATGATTGCGAAACTGAAGTGGCAGTGGGCAGGGCACATATTTCTATGAACAGTAAAGTCCTAGAATGGCAACACCGAAAGTCGCAGAAAGAAGACGTAGTGTTTGTAAGCCCTCCACAAAATAGACCGATGTACTGGTCTAGATCGCCGGAAGATGTTGGAAGAAGGCAGCGCAGGAGAGATCATCTTGGCAATCTTTAGGGGAGGCATTAGTCCAGCAGTGCACGTTCTCCGGCTGATGGTGATGGTGATGATGATGATGATAAGCCATCCCTACTATCCAATGAAATGATTATTAGCGTAAGCATGTATTATAATCCGAATGTATCATTCGTTGCTTTTTACACTAAGTATGGAGCGACACGCATCACGAAAGCATCTATTACAGTATTGTAAAAGCAATGCGATTAAATCTATACAGCTTTTTAATTCTAACTCAACCGTGATTTTATGTATGAAATGATCGGTTGGTTTGCTTTGTTATCAACTAGTAATTTTTTCGATTCTCGATGAAATGGCTGTCAATATAAACCATAGCCGACTGAAAGTTTTTCATGCGAACTATGAATATGGTCACCTAATAGTTAGCGAACACTGCCACCCACATCTCCTGTAATATTAGGTTGTACGATTTTTAAGGGTAACCACATCGTTATATAATCAGTTCTTCAGATCACTTCCCGTGAAAGAAGAAACTCCGAATTGGAATCTCCAGCGCAATTACCAATTTCAAGGTTGGCGAATTCAAATTAGCTTCAAATTAATAATAGAGCGAGGAATGCTTGAAGCCACCCACATTCTAGCGCTCTATAAGGCGCTGATCGAGCCACACATGATATACTGTTCTCAGCTCTAGTGTAGCACCCACGTATCAGCTCGACCATGTTACATAGCACATACCTTGCTCACCATTCGGATCCGAGTGAGGCGTAGCTATAGTAGCGGCGTCTATCACTCGGATACGAGCAAGCGTCCCGTTCATTTTTAACCGACTTCAAAAAGGAGGAGGTTATCAATTCGATCGGTATTTTTTTTTCTAGTAGTCAGTAAACTGCCGGCGTTTGAAGCGAATCAATGTTGCTTTGCTTGGCTATTCTGGCAATATAGTTAACTTACGAAAACGAGTATACAGTTATGCATATTTTCAAACATTCATATTATTCATATTCAAAATTCGCCTTAAAAAGTTTTGTTAAATATTATTAATCGTAATTGATTTGAAATAATCGTTGATAAAAACATTGTGTAAAATCGAGTTTAACTGGAAATTTGAAATAATTATGATGTTTTGTTGTAAGCGTGGACCGCAATCTGTTTCAAAACGCCCACTGATCCTGCCGTAGTCCTAAATAGTGAATTATTTTTAGACGGACCATGGCTCCAAATTGTGGCTCAAAAACTTAAATTATTATAAAGAAACGTGTAAACGTGAAAAAAAATCTTTTAAGTTATCATTCGCTTTATTTATTGACTATTATTATTTTTGGAATGGCTTATTTTTTCAATTAACTTTGGAATTACAAAAATATTAAATTTTAGCGAGAGCTTGTCACGACAAATTAGCCTTTTCTCAGAGAAGCGTGTAAACACACATTTTCGTCCTTCGTAACGTATAAGTACAAGTTCTTTTAAGGTTTTCAATGTACAGAAATGGAAGGCTTATGATTTTATAATACTCGTATGCGTAGTTTACGGAATAGCTGAAGCATGACAGATGTTAGACTTTAAGTGCATCTATCACGGGGAGTACTAATTTTTGCTTCCCAATTAATAACATCAAGCTATTCAAGAAACACTCTTCTGAGTAATGCCTCTAAATTATCTGTTGCATTTTTTATCCACTATTGGACAAAGGCCTCCTCTAGAATTGAATGTAGAATTTTTAGTTTCCATGAGAACATAATTTGATAAGAGATCATAACTAATAGAATAATTCAAGCGTAAATTACTAGAAATGAGAATTCTCTAGATCATGCAAAAATATTGGATATTAAATTTATGAAATAAGAATCTTTTATTCATTAGTAATTTGCGTACATTATACTCGGTACTAAAGCGCGAAGATGAGATTGAAATTAAATTTTCTAATCCGGCGCGTCTATTTATGCCTGTGTCTGTTATAAAGCTCCCTCGATTTGACCGAAGAATATGATTAAACACGCCTTCCAAGCGATGGATGAAATTAAATGCGCTTACAACATGCAATAAAGACCTATCTAATATTCAGATTTCCAGCTCTTCATTCAGTTATATCAGCATGACTGAGTTTTCTTTGTAGTCATTCAACAGAATGGCTAGGATTATATTTTCGGTTACTAACGGCCGTTCCCAATATTCAGTCTATCTCTTACTTGAGATAAAAATCGTAACTATCGTTGACTTTTCTGTCCCAATAAACTTATCGACGGTAACTCACCTTATCCGTACACGCTGTCTGTCAATAGGACGACGATAGCTTACCAGCTATAGAAGTTTGTATGGAAATTGCAATTCACGCATCTCAATATAAGGCGATAAGCATGACTTATCGGGTATATTGGGACAGCTCCAGATTATTGACAGCTAATTGCTGACAGTAGAAGGTACTAATTTATCTCTATCTGTAGATAGTATATTGGGAACGGCCGTTAAATTAATTTCTCATCGAAACATTTTACCTACTACGATATAAGTGTGAGTTATTTGGATTCAGAACTTGGTTTTTTCCGTTCAGTCTAATGGAAATAATTCAGCGTATTCGAGTAACTGTGAAAGTGCTTTCGCACAACGTCCGATCAGAGTCCGATCCGTATCAGTGAAAACACGGTTTGGAGTAGTCGTAGAACTATTTCTGTTGTAGTTTGCGCACAAGATCCGATTTCTTTCCGTAAATAAGTGGGAGTCAAAATATTGGGATACAGTTTGAATACTTAATTGATTGCTTGAAACTATCACATAACAATAATTTGTGAGTTTAAATTATGAGAAGTATCAAAAGTTACTCAAAAATTTGTAAACTATATTATATAATAAATAATTAAAAATATTAATTACTAGTCGAGGGCCATATCATTAGTATGTTTATGATTCAACCACGTTTGTGTCACATGTTAATGGTTCACTTAAAAGCGTTAAGTGCGGCTAAATAACTATTTACAATATTTAGAAAAGCCCTCTTTAATTTTCCTTATTCGACTCGAGCCAACTCTACTCGATCGAGCGTTACATAACCGAGTCTAACCACCTACCCACAACATGTAGGACTTAGCATGCCTGAGAAGAAGAAGAATTTTAAGTTCAGTAACAGAATAATACAATTAATAATCATATTTCCTTGCATCATTAGACATAAAATATAGGTCCCGGTATGAAAATCTATCTTCCTGATACTTGGTCACGAGGTAATTGATCTGATGACGAGCTGATTAATATTCATAACCTCCTTTGTGTGGCACTTGTTTGCTTCAAAGCATTTTATAAGTTCAACCTAGCGGATGGTATTTTTTATTTGAAACTATCTTGGGGCTTACTTGACGCATGAGGTTCTAGATTCTAGATTCTTAAATATAAATTTTGACGTAACATTATCTTTTATTTCGACCAAATAATATTGTATTATTGAATCAATCATTTTGTCAATTTAATTTATGTTTATTATCATTGGTAATTAACAATGCTGTAACAACTATTGTAATATTATCAATGTTTCGTGATCGTTAGCGCATTATTTGACAGAAATTTTAAACTATAAATAATTTTTTGGTGTCTTATTTAGTTACCACAAGCCAAGTATTAGATTTAGAATATGATGACGATAGTAAGACAAGTTTTTTTTTTAATGAGGGATGAAAATTTATGAAATTAATGTTCGAAATCATTTATAAATTTCCTTGATAGTATTTTAAATAGATTATTTTTCCAATAAAATATACCTACTTCTTATACTTCCAATAAAAAATATTTGAAATACCTTAACAATCATTTTATAAATACACCAGTCGGAGTAAATTTTACGTTTACTTCTCATAGTAATCTGACATTTGAATTGCCTTTTGTTCATAATTTTAGATTATGTTGCGTCTAAAGCTCGCTGCTGCTATCTGATATAATAAGATCTGATAGAGAAGAAGTTAAAATCATTCCAAAACCCGTCCAGCCATTAGCCAAACAAACAAAAATGAAAAAAAAAAACATTAGAAAGAATGTATGATATTTGTTTTTACAAATAGACATATAAATTTTACTGATATTCTTAGAAATTTACACATACAAAATATACACGCAAACTAACTAAATTCACAAACGTTACAGAAATATATTCATTGCAACCTATTCAAGGCAAACCGTAATGACATAGCAGCCTTATAAGCAAGAAAGCTAAAACTCACTAATGTTAACATTATGAAAATGCACTTGATCTAACTCTAATGCGAAAGAGGCGTTTCCCGTTTCACGAAAGATTACCCAGCAAAAATATTTTTAAGGATTTACATAACAGAAGAGCTTCAAGACCTATTAAACAATACTTTATGAAAAATGTAAGTGGAATGTAAACAAATTGTTATTTTTAAAGTGATATCTCTTCTGGGATTAGTGAAATTTTTGTAACCAATGGTAACTCTGATCGCTCTTCCACTGAGCCAACCATTCGAGTGGCGCATGGTTCGTAAATCTTGATACACCTGAGAGGTTGTGGCTCCATAAGTCATACATTGAAAAGACTTATAAGAGCATTCAAAAGAGGCCATATGCGGAATCTCTGACTGCAATGGAATGGGCATTGGTTATGCTCGGAGTTTCCCTGTGAGATCTAATCAGAAATGAGGAGACCCGTAGGAGAACCAAAGTCATCGACATAGCCCAGTTGATTGCGAAACTGAACTGGCAGTGGGTAGGGCACATAGGTCGACTGACAGATGGCCGTTGGGGTAGTAAAGTCTTCGAATGGCGACAACGTACTGGAAGACGTAGTGTTGGTAGGCCCCCCACAAGATGGACCGATGCCCTGGTCAAAATAACTGGAACAGGTTGGATGAGGGCAGCCCAGGACCGGGATCTTTGAGGAAGGCCTTTATCCAGCAGTGGACGGCACAGCACGGAGCCCCCGGTTAGAGCCTCGCCCGCACGTACTAATGTGTTTTCGATTTTCGAATTCATATGTCATTCGTCAAGACTGTAAATAATTGTAAAACGTTAGTAATCTTTGTAAGCTTGTATTTATAAAATAAGAAAGATTTTAATGTGTGTGTCCACAATCCATTACATTAAATATGTATCGTCAGTAACCCCAGTAAGCAGTTTGTAACATAAAATACCCTTAAGAACAGCTTTGTGTCGTGATTGGCATGTTTTGCATATTTCATTAATACGCTATTGTATATTCTCTCGTAAATGTTCCACAAATATGTATGGGACGTCTATGTGATACTTTTATTAAGTGATCAGTTTCATTTTAACAGCTGTGTTGAATTAATAATAATGTTATTATCTGTTTCGTTTTTGTTGATCTAGATTTTTTTGACGTTTCTTAACGAAAGATAGATTTACTATACCTTCTGTCAATTAAATGGCCGTTTTCAATAACCTATCTACCCTTGATTAACTAACGGATACAATGCTGTCACAGTTTAATGACAATATCTTATCTATATATAGAAATGTAAGTAAGCGTAAAAGAATAGATTTGTCTACGTCTAGTAAGTTAAACTAAGGATAGATAGGTTATTGAAAACAGCCATATATCAATCACTATAACATGTCTCGCCTCTAAAGTATTTTCACCACACACTAGTTATACAATTTAAGCAAACAACAAAAGTCCGCTGAGTTTCTTGCGTCCGTTTATTTCGAAAGTGCGGTAGTTTTTGGCGTTCAATAATTAATTTTAATTCCTATTTTGAATAAAAATATTTGAATTTAAATACAATCAGGGCATACAACAATATCGATATCATGATTAAGAATTTATAATAAAAAAAGTGTGTGTGTACTTATGTATATGCACGCAAGAAGTTATACTTCTTTGGTCTAATGAAGCAAAAATCATTTAAATGATTTATTCCTCTTGCTATTCTAATTTTTTTATAAAGAACAATTTTGTAAAAAAATCTTACAAAGATGGCTTCGACAATTAATTATTAAATAATGATAATGGCTGTATGGCCTTGAACCCTTTGCCTGTCCTAACAATAGACGAAGAAACCAAAAAGAAAAATAACGAATGACGCAAACGTCAGAAAATTTTAGGTACCAACTTCACCCTGGTAATTTTGTGTTACAGTGATGCGCGCGCATCTTAAAATTTCACTCTCATCATTCTTTCATATCTCGCCTAAAGTAGTATAACTTCAAAAATGTGGCACTAAGAAGTACTGTAGTATTTTTAGAGCATTTTTTTTGGAAGAGGAGGAGGCATACGTATCCAATCTCTTACAACTTATTAAGGCGACACTAAATGCCGACGACCTTGAGCGATATGAATTTAGGGCTCCTATGTAACAAAGCCACTATTTTCAAAATTCTTGCGTCGAAAATTTAACATTTTAACAGGCGCAAACAGTTAAATTGCTTACAATCCTCATTATTGATTACTAATCTTAATAAATGTACCAACACAAAAAAGTAAAAGCTATAAGAACAACTTTTATGAGAGCAGTATACTAAACAAATGCATCATGCCGAGAAAAAACTTGTTTAATTGCAAACAAAACTGGTAGTTCATGATAGCTCTGGAGTGTTAGCTTTAACTAACAGCAAGCATTAGCAACCTACAAGTAAGACTTAAGGGTATGTGTAACAGGATAAAGTAGTGTTTATAGCTCCAAATGCTATATTTTCACCACAAAACTTGTCTGAAACACCTTGTTTGCGTGTTTTCTGCTTACTCTTCGCCTTAAAGGGCACAAATAAATCTTTGATAACGAATTTCTTTGATTCGCTTTTAAGAACATTTAAAACTACATAAATAGGTTCTGACCAAATTCGACATACCAGTAGGAGGCTCCTTTCTACAGGATGCCGGCTAGTTTATGGGTACCACGACGGCGCCTATTTCCACCGTGAAGTAATAATGTGTAAACATCACTATCTTTCGGTCTGAAGGGCACGTAGTGAATTTACTGGGCAAACGAGACTTAACACCTTATGTCTCAAGGTGACGAGCGCAATTGTAGTGCCGCACAGAATTTTTGGGATTTTCAAGAATCCTCAGTGGCACTGCATTGTAATGGGTAGGGCGTATCAATTTCTATCAGCCGAACGTCCTACTCGTCTCGTCCTTACTTTCATAAAAAAAAAACAACCACAACCTGCAATGTATCTTAATAGCCTAAACATATGATCGGATTTTGTACGTCCGAACCATCGGTCGCGGTCTGGTTGCGGGCCATATTTGATGGAATATTGCATTGTCCATCCCTCAAAATTATTATAATTGCCTCCGGATCCTTCGATGGTCAAACCGTACCAAATCCGACCATATGTTTAGACTATAAGGCGACCCTTAAGCCTAAACGCATGTTTCCGGCACTGTTCTATATTTATCACGTTCCGAGCAATTTGTTCCGTTGCTGTTGCAAAGCTAAGTTATTAATTATTAATATAGAGTCAATCATAATAAACATGTTTCAGCTCTTCTTTTTAACTCACCCGCTTTTGAACGAATCTGAGTATTTAAATAACATTATAACACATAATAAATTGCCCACAAACAAAAGTAAGACATTGATTTTAAAATATTCCTTAGAAATATATTTTCGTGTTTATTAGGAAGGTCAGTATGGATATATTAAAAAAAAATGTGTCTTAAGGTATCGAAAATATTATTATAACGTAAATATAGTTATTTTACACTGTTCTATATGAATGAAAATAAATTTTCGATTGCTCTAGTATTTACCGTAATTCAAATCTTTATATATATATATATATAATAAAAATGGTATTTGTTTGAGGGAGCCTCAAGCCTAAACCACTGATCGTATCGACATGATACCACCACAATTCGATGCAAATTTTATCCTAGATAGTTTATGGCTACTTATTTTTCGAATTACAACGTTCCTCCTTTTAAAATTCGCCCAGCAAAGCGGGCGGGAACGGCTAGTTAACCGTATAAATGTATCAAATAAATGTAATACGAAAAGTAAGAAAGGATATAAGCCTGGCATAAGTTTTATTCAATAACTAGCTGACCCGGCAAAGGTTGTTTTGCCATATAAACTGTAATTGTATTGATCTTGTGCTTGCTAGTTGATAAGAGATGGCGCTAGTTGTATTCATTAGTAACAATCACACTTCTTTTATATTTTTTTATAATTCACGCTTTAGTTTTATAAATTATAGTCTATATGTTATTCTGGTGTGTTAGCTATATTATTGTAAAGTTTCATCAAAATCTATTCAGTAGATTTTGCGTTAAAGAAGTTCAAACATACATCCAGACATAAAAACTTTCACATTTATAATATTAGTAGGATAATCATTTCTAACGTCGCTTATAAGTTGTAAATGTCGCAGTTAACTCAAGGTACTAACGCAAAGAAGTGGTATCACGTAAAACCGGAGACAATTTGGTAATAAGGGGACAGGCTGTGCCAGGTTCAAGCCTACTTATAACAAAGTTTAATTTATTTGACGATTCCACGGTTTGCCGGTATTTCTTTATGTAATGTTAATTTTGTTTTATTATGCCGTCGTGCCGGTAGCGTGGGCATTGCATTGTTATAATTGAATGTCAACATGTATTCCGTTTAGTCCTTATTCAAAGAGTATTTTTTTTTTTACTTTAAGGAACAAGGCCCCTAATAATGACCCCCAATCATTACACTATTTTTTTTTCTTATAAAAATATTTATTCAAATAAAACAAATCTTTTTTTGTTAACAAAACTTTATTTACAACAATATGATTACATTAAATTAAAACTATAAATACGGCCAAGTGTACCAAGAATACTGCAGCATTTCCGCGTTGGCTGGATAGACTGTTCCGTTGACCGAAATAGCTGCCAGGGCTTGGGTTTCCAGTAGTTCTATTGAGCCGCTTAGATAGTACTTTGTACATTCTCCACGCCTCAGGACCCCACGGGCCAGATGTCTTGACACCAAACATGTAAGACTCACTAAGACCGACACATTTTCGACGTTTGCTGTCCTCGGCAGAAAATTTTATTCTCTCTTTTTCTATATGTTACTCGATTACTCCACCATACATACCTATTATTCTTTTTAATGAAAATTCTATATTCATGTTTGAGTTTTAACGATTTTATTGTGCGTCAAGATATTAATTGTTGCCTTTTTAAATATTATATGTAGTGGTTACTCTTAAGAAGAACATATAATAATATATTTTTAAAGGCTGGCAACGCATTTCTTGACCCCTGGTTTTCAGATGTTCATGGGCAGTTGCCTCACCACGAATCACGTGAACCTCCTGTCTGTTTGTTCCCTCTTATTAAACATATATCTTCTTTTGTATGAATACCGATAAGTTCTGTCAGTCTACGTGCGTGGTGTGCCATCGGGTAAAATGCGTCTTTCACAAAGAATTGGTACCCGCTGATAGCTGGACTAAACTTCCGTCTTAGTTTTTAACGTGAAAACCAAGTTATCCAATTAAACTCATGTTTTTCCTTTACGCGTGGCAACCTCAGGAGTTGTTGACTCATCGAACGCTCGAACAAGTAATAATTCAAGATTCTAATTCAGAACATTTTAAACAATTATGATTTTACACAAAATAACGCCAATTCAAAAAAAAAATATTGTTTTTAATATGGTTTCAGTATCAGACCTACTGGTCACTTTTTAGGGTTATGTAGCCAAATACGCAAAAACGGCAAAAAACGGAACCCTTATGGATTAGTCATGTCTGTCTGTCTGTCCGTCCGTCCGTATGTCACAGCCTCTTTTTTCCAAAACTATAAGAGCTATACTGTTGAAACATAGTAAGTAGATGTATTCTGGGAACCACATTAACATTTTCACACAAAAATGGGAAAAAAAATTGCGGCTTCCCATACTTAGAACTGAAACTCAATTTGTTTTTTTATTCAAACCCATTCACCCACTCAGACGAGTTATCTATGGATAGGTCTTCAATTTTCTTTTTCTTAACTGAATAGTTTGCGCGAGAAAATGTGCCCCCCCCCCCCCCCCCCCTGTAACTTCGAAAATAGGAGAATGATAAAAACGATGCCACCTTCCACCGAAAATTGGTTTGAACGAGATCAAATAGTTTTTTTTAATACGTCACAAATCGTAAGCCGCAATTTACCTTTCATTGAATCAACTCAAATTATAAAATATAAACATTTAATTTCATAATTTATTTGCTGCATCGGAAACCTTCATGGGCGAGTCCGATTCGCACTTGGCCGCTTTTTTTTACTACACATCATTAGCCGATTGGTTAGCGATCCTACCTACTAAGGTAGAGGTCCCGGGTTCGAATCCCAGTAGGTGCAAGCATTTAAATGATGAATATGGAAGTTTGTTTCCGAGACATGGATGTTTATACGTATTTTTGTATGTTTAAGTAAGTATAAAGTATTAAATATATCATTGTCTTGCAACACATAACACAGGCTATATGCCTAATTTGGGGTAGTATAATTTGTGTAAGTAGTGGGTCAATATTATATTATTAAATATAATTATACTATATAATAAATTCAGTATGGTTCACACAATACACATCAGTAAAAAGTAGAGTTAAATTTTACCTACAAAATAATAAACAATTAGAATACTTGAATAGCTTGAAATATTTTAAAATTTATAAAAAATCGATTGATTGAATGTTATCTAATAAAATTTGTGTATACATACATCAGTGAAATGAAAGGCAATCAGCAATTCGTTTTAGTACTATGGTCGTATCGGCATTGATTTTGTACACAATAGCTTTCGCCAAACATAACTGTTATTAGCATTACAAAGCAAAAATTATATTTATTAATTTATTTTTAAAAGAAGTGTCTGGATTTGTCTCTTTTAATTTAAAAAATAGTTATATATTTGCTATAAGAATAACACTTATTATCTTTATACCTCTTAAAAACGAATGCTGGGAGTGTTTCTTGTGCCGCTCCTTCTCTCTCAAAGCGACATTTGTTTTCGAAGCGGTAGTAGTATCTATAGTATATGGTAATGACATGTAAAAGAATTCTAAAGAAATCAATTTTGTGAAAAGTTATAAGCCTTTTCTGCCTTTTTTACATCCTTATATCAAATCGTAATTTTATTTTGACATTCCGTATTCGAACCTCATCACAAACACTTTTTGTTTCCGAGTCATATGTGTGTATGTATGTATTGATGTATATTTAAATATTTAAATTGTATTAAATATATCGATGCCTATACTACCCTAGTAGTAGTAGAAGAAACGTATACCCATAGTAGAGGCTTTGCCTAATTTGGGGCCAGAAAACTATTTGTGTGAAGGTGTCTTCACTCACAATATATTGCACCACAGAAATGAAAACATTTCCGCTCCAAAAAAACTTTTTTTGTGTTTTAAATGAATATATTACGAAGTTTTTCTTATTAGAATTTTTTGCCAACTAATTATAAGAGTTGCGTTTATTATTAAAGTTTTACCTAAAAAAGAATAATTATTATCATTAACCAAATAGAATTTAATAAATTGAATTAAACATATTTCATCCAGTATTAAAGATTTCTCGGATCATTTTCATCATATCAAAAAACCTTCGGCTTGCGGTTATTAAAATGTCAAATGCCCAAATTTCTGTCAGACATTAGATGCGAGACGACAAAGTTATATAAGTACATAGAGCAGTCATTGGTAAATAATTCATACAAACATGTGACGAGTGATTCAAGGTCAACCGTGACGCGTAAGCCCATTTAGTTTTCTCCTACACAATATCGCCGTGGCGCGAAGAAGTTTTAACTTGAAAGAAATTGCAACTCCAATCCTTATACTTATACTCAACACTACCAAGCAACAAGCGAAATAATAGAAATTTTAACAAACTAAAAATACCCCATACAAGTATATCATAAGTGTCATCGAGCCCTCCCCACATGGCAATATAAATTTATAATCACATCCCAAACGAAATTAAAAATAAAGAGAAGCCTTTTCTATTTAAAAGAAATATCTTAAAAATTTCTTAGTTTCAAAATGCTTCTACGATTTACCCGAATATTTTAATTACACTAAGTGTGAGAATTAATTATAATATAGAAATAAATAGTTATACTAAAAATAATAGTGGCATTGTCTGTATTTTATATATGTAAAAGAATTTTATGTAAAACATTGCTGTGCCCTTGCGCCCTGCAATTCAAGTCACATATTGTCTACCCATTGAATGTCACCACCCTTTTGTAAAAATGTGACTTGCAATAAAATATTTGGATTTAATTTGATTTGTACTAAACATGAGGATAACAGAGCTTTTTCGCTAAATGAAAAGTTGAATATTCGTACTTAACCACATACATTATATTTCATATCGTTGGTGTTTCAATAATAAATCAGATTGTGTCATTTGTCAAACAATATGTATTAAGAGCGTCCTTGGATTTATCTTCGAGATATATTGGTTGAGTTACTTACTTACATTTTTGTAAATGTTATGTACAGCTTTGTTACAATAGTCAAAATTGTAGATATGTATGTCGATCACAATATACAAGTATACTTAATACTTAGACAATGCATGTAATCATATTACGAGTGAAATAATTATTAAAAAAACACAAAATACAAGTCAAAAACTTAAACTTATTTTACTGTTTTACAACGATCGTCGTATAGGCTTCCATCTAGGCATCTTGGCAGCTTAAAGAACTCTTAAGTGACTTTTGTTCAGACCTTGAACAAGTTTTCAGTTCAATATTTCATAATACCTGATTAGTGTCGCATAAAAGATACTATGATTTTTATAAATAGTAAAAGTAAAGTTTTATTACAAAAATGTGTATGATTTTAATTTTGGACAACGGAACGGACTTTTACAAAATCCTTTTGGCATGAGCTAGCTGTTCGTCAAATTTCGTTTTATAAAACTTTTTTTTTATCGGCCTAAGCATAGTGAAAAGAAAGCAAATTCCTTGCCTAAGCCGTTGTTTTTTTATGAATGGACCCCGCCTGTGACTTCATTTCATCATGAAGATATTTCTGTTTAATTAAGTTTTTTCGTGGGTGGTAAATCTAGATGAATTTTTTAGTACCTTTGAAAGAAAAACATTAAAATTGATCTATTGTAAGTCGGAGTGACACCGTACCATCATATTGTTATCACAATGTATACATTTAAATGTTACAATGTATAAATAAATAAATGTTAAAATAAAAATGTGTTATAATAAGTATCATTATATATATTATATATATATAATTTGGAGCTACTTTTTTATACTACGTTATTTGAAATTAAATCATGAAATATCAAGAGAAAAATGAATATAAGAACTTAGTAGATAAAAGACCTTCATTTCTACATAGCTGGACTTATTAAAATGCATTACTTTAACGTAACACACCCATATAAACTATAGAATTCAAGCGAGTTAATGTTAAAAGTTAACAGTACTTGTGGAAATATGACGATAAGTACATCACGTAGGCTAACACCGTCCAGAATGTTAACAACCTTAAAGGTGTCGCTGAAAATCTTTATTTTTTTACAAAGCCTCCATGTTGTCTCGCGTTTTTCTAACATTTTACCGTAAATTTATGCTTAACATATTTGTGTGTATTACGTGATCGCATTGCTTCAAAGATACACGATATTTCACAACAATGATTTTTTTTTACTGATTGCTTGAAATGGTAGATAGAAATAGATCTAGTGAGAATTATTTAATGTAAAAAAAAGGTGTAAATATTGTTACAATACCAAATCAAGTACCTAATCGATTAGGGTTTTATGTCTAATAATTGAAGTAACAATTTAGTTTTCATTGTTTCTGAATGAATGTATGAAAGTGATTACTTTACGTCGAAATATCTCATCGTCTTGTTCTCGTGAGTTTGAATAAATATTATTGTTACACAAGATTATGACGACTTTTTTTAAATTTCAGAATCCTGTGGAGCTGATGACTTCCGCTGTAACAATGGGGAATGTATAAGTCAATCTCGCAAATGTAACGGTGTCGATGATTGTCAAACTGGTGAAGACGAATACGATTGTAGTAAGTATTAGTCCTTTAAGTTCAACTTATGAAGAGTAAGAAGATATCTTTCTCTCTTTCTTTGTTGTAGTTTATTCCTTTTTATGAACGCCTTGAATGTAACGCAATTTTTTATTTTTATTTGTATACTTTGGTATGCTATCCATCGCTAAATATAAAAATATATAAACAAGAAATATAAGTACTAGTAGCTTATGACGCCTTTTTATTTTGTATATATTTAGAATATCTTAATGTTAATAATTAAAAAGTAAGAACTTAGTAAAGTGTAACTAATTGGTTTATAAAGGGCGGTCCTCTATTTATTCAAATCAAACGTTTTAGATTCAATGCGTGGTCAATTATAAAATATTCTTTATAAGAAACATTCATTAGCATAACTGCTTTATTTACTTTCTGCAGATTTTTGATGTAGGAAAATATTTAATTTCTTATATTCAAGGGAAGTATTTGTACGATTGTTTAAAGTTTGTGGAGATTATCTACAGCTACTATATAAAACTAATTACGTTATGGATATTCTAAAGCTGAATCTAAAGCTGATAAATACTCATAATATAATTTTTTGGCAGCAGTAGGTATAGGTGCAATATAGGCATATCTCGTTGAATAGGTTCTAAGTAAAACATTCCAAGTTAATATTCCCGACCGTTATGCAGCAAAAACTCTTTAAAAATTTACAGATTGCAGCCCAGATGAATTCAGATGTGAAAGTAATGGAATCTGCATCCCGAGCCGACAACGCTGTGACGGCGAAGCAAACTGCAATGATGGTTCCGATGAACTGGACTGTGGTACGCATTAATTAATATTTTATAACAATTTACAAATCTACGCAAAAAAGTAAAGGAGAAATTTAATTATGAATGTTTTGCATGCTCTCTCATTGGGATGGTAAGTTTATCGCTTATTAGAATGGTCCGGGCATCATGTTTGTAAAAATAAAGGGATGTTCCTTTGCAATGATGGTAAATGTATTTCTGTTCTGTTACGCTGTGATGGATTTAGAGACTGCAAAGATGGAAGTGATGAAATTAATTGCCGTAAGTATTAAGTTAAGCGTTGAGTGAAATAAGCTATCTCATGAAATCGATAAACTTTAATACTCTGATTAATTTTAAAAGAATGCCGCTCTAATCAATGGCAATGTGATAATGGTAGCTGCATAAAGCGCAAACAAAGGTGTGATGGTCGCGTCGACTGTCCTGTCGATAGATCAGACGAGAGGCACTGCGTTGGTAAGATATCCATGTAGCTAAAGTAGAATATGCATGAACACTATTCACTTCAATATTTGTTGTAGTAGAGACAACCCGGTTAATTTTGCTATGAGACCAAACTCTACAATATTATGGTGACTATAATCAACTCACACTAAGATTGGGATAATGTTTATCAGTTTGTTGTATTTTTTGTAGTTGTCAGTTTTGTCTTAGCACATTTCAGTATGAATCATGATATTTATGAGTATGTATTTGCAGCAAGTGGGTACTATAGATGCAGAGGTGGTAAATTAATACATGAGAGTGAAAGATGTAATCGTCGATACGATTGCGACCACGGGGATTATTCCGATGAACAGAATTGTCGTAAGTTTTCGATTTTTATAATATGGTTCTCTTGTCCAGTGTCTAATACTTTTGTTCTTCGATTCTCACTTGTTTCGTTTTTCTCCTTCGTCTTCACATTATTAGAAAGTCATATGCTGTTTCGTAACATTTCCTCTTTCATCAACATTGTACTTCAAACTTCATTTCTCGATTTTCTTTCAACATCTCGTTTTGTTTAAATTTTAGTAACATTTGTGGCTTATTTTTTGTTCCTTCTCATATTTGTACCGGAGCTTTCCACTTTTATACTTTTCTTCGTCGAAACATGCTTGCGATTCATTCTTCTATGATTCTAATCACATTCAAGCATTTTGAGTTCTTTTTTTCTGTTTTTTCAACAGTATTATTTTTGTTTGGTTTACTTTTATATTGTATTTTCTTTGTTGAAAAATTGTGGGATGTCATTTATTAAGTGATCTATGTATTTTCTCTCTCTGAATCAATAACGTAGAAGATTTTTGAGAATGTAGCACTTTTTTACCGGTGTTTAGCATGTGGTGATGGAGACTTCAAATGTGACAATGGCTACTGCATTCCCAGATCTAAGCACTGCGACAGAACGCATGACTGTCAGGATGGCTCTGATGAACGGCATTGCACTTACGGTTTGATTTTTGATCAAAATAATATTAAAAAAAATCCTTCTAAACAGATCAATTAAATTTTTAGTAGCTCTGATGATGACTTTAGTATTACTGAGAGCTCTTTTGTACAAGAATGATTAAAACAGTTTATATAAGCATGATTTCTATATTTGCTTTATATTATTTACTATCAAAATATTTTACTAATTCCACAAATATTTGTACAGTCAAGTGTAGAAATATATATATATCTTTTTTTATGAATTTATAGACGAGAATATAAATAAATATCTATAGTTATATTTATAAGAATATTTATTGGAGACGTACTATTTATACACCTGACCGTATATGTTGAGTTTGCATTACAAATTCCAATTGCTTGAAAATGTTTGATTTATTTCTATTTTGACTGAAGCGTTTTATTATTATTTGGTTGTGGTATACGTATTGTTATTATCAATTATGACAGGCTCCGTTTGCATGGCTTTTGAGTATATGTGCTCAAGTGGACAATGTGTATCTGCTGAATCCCGATGCAATCAAACTGTAGAATGTGGTGATGGTTCCGACGAAACAAATTGCCCCTGTAAACGTGACCAATTCCAATGTCGAGATGGAACTTGTATTAATATTGCTCATCGCTGTAATGGCGAAAAAGACTGTCGCCATGGTGAAGATGAATTTAATTGTGGTAAGTTGATGACGTAATCGGTCTTAGGTGTTTATAGCATTGAACGTTACAATGATTCAGGAATCGTTAGTTAAACGTAATTCAGCGACAGGTTTTTTATGGATCACAGTATTTTTAGCACGTGCATGGTTACTGGTTTGTTATTTATCTCGCACGTATATTATAACTAAAACCAATTATGCTAGCGATGATAATGTAAGTATTGAGTAATTACTGCAGTACCCTATATATTAAGTACATTACATACAAGAATATCTTAGAATATTACGAAGTCACTATTTTGTTCTGACTGCTGATCTGTTGACTCGTTAAATTTTTCAATAAATTTTTGCAAGCTGATACACAAAGAGTGTTAAATTCTGCCAAACCTTGAACGCAAAACTGTATTGAGTGTTTGTTCAAGATCTACTATATATGCTGTAGAGGCTAATTATATTCGAAAATTTACAGAAGTACAGCGTTGTGGTGAAGGTCAGATCGCTTGTAATATCGGATCTTCCTTGGCTTGTGCAAACCGATGTGATCAGATCACACAATGTGATGGAGGAGAAGATGAAGAAGATTGCGATGGTACGTTTTAACAATTATATCGCGTGTGCATTTATTTTTTGCAATTCCTTTAAGAATGAACCTAATATTTCCAAATTGCAATT
The DNA here is from genome assembly GCF_905404315.1 of Leptidea sinapis. Lineage (NCBI taxonomy): Eukaryota > Metazoa > Arthropoda > Insecta > Lepidoptera > Pieridae > Leptidea > Leptidea sinapis. The sequence goes on along the minus strand of NC_066312.1, from coordinate 6,763,054 downwards.
ACACCTTGTCTTTTTAACCAAAAAATATTGTGTTTTATGAATACGACTTATGATATGAAAATCATGTTATACTTCTTTAGGCGCTTTATGAAAAAAATATGAGAGTGAAATTTTAAGATGCGCGTGTATCACTGTAACGTAAAAGTAAAGTTTTCTGACGTTTGCGTCATTCGTTAATTTTTTTTTTGGTTTCTTCGTCCATTATAAGGACAAGCCCAAAGGGTTCAAGCCCATACAGCCGTATTCATTATTTAATAATTAATAATCAAAGCCATCTTAGCAATATTTTTACAAAATTGTTCTTTCTAAAAACGTAGAACAGCGCGGGGAATAAATCATTTAAATGATTTTTGCTTCGCTAGGCCAAAGAAGTATAACTTCTTGCGTGCATACATAAGCACACACACTTTTCTTTTTAGACTGTCATTTCTGTGATGGAAAATGCTTGGAAGATGAGAAGATTTGTGACATAAACATTGATTGTAGTGATGCATCTGATGAAGCCAACTGCAATTATTGCGACGGAGAAAATGATTTCAGGTAACTTTCGTAGTAATCTAAACAAATTTTGACACCAACAATGTGAATATCGTTTTTTTTCTTATTTACTCGAGCTGTACAAATCCTGCTCCATTGTCGCTCACTCTTGGTAGAGTGGTCGTGGCCAGGGTTGTCCTTTCTAGTGACTGCTGTTAAGGCGATGGTTTCAACAAATATGTTTTCATTAATGTTATTGGTTGGCGCGATCGTCAATAAATTTAAATGCGAAATAATTTTTAGCTTGCGAGCTATTATGCGAATTTTTTGTAGAATGTTACGTTATCTTTTAAGTTTTACTGCTTTGTGAGTGTTGTGTAGGAAGTTTTTCTTTTTACTACGTAATTTATATTGTTCATAGATGTAAGAATGGTGAATGTATAAATATCGCCCTACATTGCAATGGTGTCCAAGAATGTTCCGACGGCAGTGACGAGACGGAATGTAATAACACTGCGATTTCAGCGCCCAGTAAGTTGATTTTTAATTTTACATACGACAAGCGCCTGTGACTTTGCTGACTAACGGCCGTTCCCAATATTCTATCTACAGATAGAGATAAATTACTACCTTCTACTGTTAGTAATTAGCTGTAAATAATCTGAAGCTGTCCCAATATACACGATAAGTCATTCTTATCGCCTTATATTGGGACGCGTGAATTGCAATTTCCAAACAAACTTCTATCGCTGGTAAGCTATACGTCGTCCCATTGACAGACCGCGTGTACCGATAAGGTGAGTTACCGTCGATAAGTTTATTGGGTAAGAAAAGTCAACGATAATTACGATTTTTATCTCAAGTAAGAGTTAGTCTGAAAATTGGGAACGGCCGACAGAAATTGATCACGCGTATCTGAGAATTATGGTCTTACTATAAAAGAGCGGGTTATTTTTTCTCTATTTCTTATAATGTGAAATATTGTAGGATTCTAAATATTTTCACTTATTTTCGATTAAATTTCCATAAATTTTATAAAAATATTTAAAAAATTCTTTTGGGCGGTTCTGTGATCATACTATCTCTTTAATCTGGTATTTGGATACAAAATGGCTGAAAACTATATACCACTCCACTATATATGATGTGTTTTGATAAAATCAGTTTTAAAGCAATTTTATTAAGTCACAATATTTTTGCAATCCTAATAAATTTCTCAATGTAGCCCGTGTAGTTCCGTATAATATGGTCTAGTGAGTCCTGTTTGAGATATTAATCGGCTCAGAAAGACAGAAAAAAAATTATGTAATTTATTTTCGTTTATATTCTTGTATATATATTTATACAAGCTGACCCGACAGACGTTGTTCTGTAGATATTAAAAAAATACTGTTTTATAGGAAATTGCCAATAATATTTCAAAAAATCAAGAATTATTTCGTAAAAAATGTTAATATATGTTGTTATAATGAAATTGTTTCACAGCTGAACTGTCAAACCGTGCGTCACTAAATTCTCTCATAGAAAATATGTCCATACAAAACAAATATTGAAATTAAAAATAATTATGGGTCCCGAATCGAAATAAAAACTATCCTATCTCTCAAGTTGGACCAAACTGCACTCCATGAAGTAATCCCCATTAAAATCCGTTCATTACTTTAGGAGTCCATCGCGGACAAACAACGTGTCACGGAATTTATATATAATAAGATTGTGCCTTTAGTATATAGCTCATATTTTGATATTAAAAATAGACACTTCCATTTATTTTATATGTATGTGCAAACCAGACAAGCTTGTATACATGTTAAATCAAGTTATTCTGCTTTATCGTAAACAACTTAGCTCCCTGATTGTTCCATAGTTTAGTGAAACGTCAAAGGAAGCTCTTTCAAGCGTGCCCTTTGGTTGAGCACTATCTATAGTTAGTATCCGTTGATGTACATATTGTTAAATTAATTAAAGTGCATTTATTAAGTTTGGGGTAAAGATATTTAACTTAAAACAATGCTTATTTTCTAATATTTAAAAATCTCGTGTCGCGGTGTTTGCTACCAAACTCCTCCGAAACGGCTAAACCGATTTATATGAAGTTTAGTGTGCATATCTGATAGGTGACCCCTAAATACTTTTTTTATTTTTGCGACATTTTTTTATTTTTATTTTATTATGATTAAGCATTGAAAAATACACACAACTTCAAATTTTCACTCTTCTACGATGAATCCTTGTTTTTTAATCATCATTTTTATTTTATTCTGTTCAGCGTTGCAAGATGGCAATCGAATACAATGATTATTGTACTACGAAAAATTTTACGTACGATATATTTCGTGGGTCTGAGAATCGGTCTTCATCTATTTTCTTACGCCAAATTTTTTTTTTAGATATTTAATTGGCAATATAACGATTTTTAAGTCTGAGAATAGGTCATAATCTATTTATTTTATACCCCAAAAATATTTTTTTTTATATATAAAATATTTTGAATTATATGGCAATACAACTAGCTGGCTAGTATTCATAGTATAATATTATGTTTTACTCAAGTAAATGAGACTATATTTTTTTTGCTTTTAACAGCGGGCTGCACTGAAAATCAGTTCAGGTGTCAAAGTGGCGATTGTATTAACGTTGATTTCAAATGTGACGGTAACCGGGACTGCAACGACAATTCAGACGAAGAAAACTGCAGTAAGTGTTAAGCTTTTTTAATACGGTGTATATAAACTGAAATTAATAGAGAGGCACACACTTAATTTTATTCTCACTCAAACAAAGGCAGCAGACAGCACACCGCTTGCGCTCACAACTTAACACACACGCTTAAAATTTGTGATTTTCACTCAGCACGTTAGCTTATGTTGTGACAGTTATAACCTTTACACCTTTACCAGTGGGAGGCTCCTTTGTACAGGATGCCGGCTAGATTATGGGTACCACAACGGCGCCTATTTCTGCCGTGAAGCAGTATTGAGTAAGCATTACTGTGTTTTGGTCTGAAGGGCGCCGTAGCTAGGGAAATTTCTGGACAAATGAGACTTAACATCTTGTCTCAAGGTGACGAGCGCAATTGTAGTGCCGCTAAGAATTTTTAGGTTTTTCGAGAATTAAAAGCGGCACTGCATTGTAATGGGCAGGGCTTATCAATTACCACCAGCTAAACGTCCTGCTCGTCTCGTCCCTTATTATCATAAAAAAAACCTTATTTCAATAACACAAAGTATAGTTTAAAATTAACGAGATCTTAATGAGAGTAATGTTCAGCATGGTACATGGTGAGGCCATCCCGATCTTCAACAATGACGACCGCCTGCCACGAATCTCAATTCACGTGTTACAACGGAAAGTGTATTCCTCACGTGAGACGATGCGACAATATCTATGATTGTATGGATTTCTCTGATGAGCAAAACTGTTATAACTCTGGTATACGCGTCTTAATAACCTCTTGTTATGCATCGTTCCTTGCCTTACGGACCAGTAGACGCTTTACTAGTTGTAATTTTGTAATTTACTCTTGCATGTCTGTTGAAGGTTCTTTTCCTTTTCAAAGTTATACTTCTTTTGGCGCGTTAGGGAAAAATTGGCCGTATTTCCAGAAAAACGTTCCAAAACACAATCATGTCGAAATGAGTTAAGAACATAAAACGGGTCACCTGATTATAATTATGACCTGACAAAAAATGGCACTAATATTTATTAAACTTTAAAAACGAATCCCTTAAAATGTGATGTTTGTGGCTTGGAACGTTTTTCAGGAACTATCCAAAACGTCCAATTTTCAGAGAGAATTATTACGATGAGCGCAAATTCGACACCCTGACGTTAGCTGTTCAACTAGACCATTTGTATCATACTTCAGCCTCTTGTGACTCATTTGTCTACGGAACCAATGCACAATAATTAAATAAATTTCAATATATAAGATAAGAGATTTTCATTGGTTGTATTTAATGCCTTCTTTATTACAATATTGTTTGTCCTACAAAAGAAAAATAGCACGAGGAATAATTTTTTTAAGTATTTTTGTTTTATTACGCCAAAGAAGAATAGCATCTTGATTCTTGCGTGCGTACATAAGTACACACACACGTTTTTTTTTAATGCTTTAGCATGTTATATTTGCTCGATATGTTTATTCTTAGAATACATTAGTTACATTATAGAAATAATGAATTATATATGTATATTAATTTTCGAATTAGATATTAGATTACCTCACGAAATAGTTTGAGTGAGACTAATATTTAACAATGTGTTTTAGGTTGCTCGAGTGACCAGTGGAAATGCTTTTCCGGGCAATGCATTAGTTCATATCAACACTGTGATAATGTATTCAATTGTGACGATGGCTCTGATGAATACGATTGCCCCGCGCCCTACTCACCACCGCCGCAACCAACTACCCAACTTCCAACATTTACTACTACACTACGAACTGTATCTTTAGGTAAGTTAAAATATGCATTTTGTAAATTTTCGAAGCGAAAACTGATTAAGAGCGTTTGTCAGCTTCGGGATGAAAAAATTGTAAAGGTTTCACTGTAATCTACAGCATCCATTAGTCAGAAAAGAGACCTGTGTCACGGTGTACGTAATTGAACTAGTCCGAAACGGCTCGACCGATTTTCGTGAATCTTAGCGTGCATATCGACTAGGGTAGAGAATCGGACAACATCTATTATGCATCGCCCTAAATGTTAAGATCCACCCCTAAATATTTTTCTATTTTTTTGGACAAAATTTTTTGCTTTTATTTTTTTATGATGTAGCATACAACCCTAAATTTTCAACTCTCTACGATCAACACCTATTTATATAATATTCTATTCCATCCACAGATCCGCAAATGGGGTTGTAAGATGGCAATCGAATACAATAATTTTAGTATATAATTTTAATATATCGTATTTGGTCTGAGAATCGGTTGCATCCCTAAATTTTTTTTTATTACTTTATATTGCAATACAACGTTTACTAAGTCAGCAAGTTAAATTAAAATATTAATATTATAAAACGGTTTATCTTCTTGTGTACATATAAAAGACCGACACTTCTTTGGCGTTAATAATATTTTTAAATGATTGAACAAATACATAACTCTGTTAAAATATATACTCTTATGCGTATTTTAAAATGTTTTATTTGTTTGAGTAATAATTAATATATATTATATAATAGTAATAATTATAAACATTAAAATGTATTAAAATTAATAATTAATCAATCACATGCTATGTATAAACAGAGTATACCTGTTGAAAATACATAATAGTTCACACTAAATAAAAGTCAAATTTATCGTCTAAAAGCCGTTCCCAATATTCTATCTACAGATAGAGATAATTTTCTACCTTCTACTGTCAGTAATTATCTGTCAGTAATCTAAAGCTGTCCCAATATACCCGATAAGTCATTATTATCGCCTTATATTGGGGCGCGTGAATTGCAATTTACATACAAACTTCTATCGCTGGTAAGCTATACGTCCTATTGACAGACGGCATGCAGGAATACGGTGAGTTACCGTCGATAAGTTTATTGGAACAGAAAAGTCAACGATAGTTACGATTTTTATCTCAAGTAAGAGATAGACTGAATATTGGGAACGGCCGTAAATGTATGTATTTGATTCAGCTATACATCCCAAACGCTATATGTAATTTAAATGTAACTAACATAAAAGTTGTTTTAGAATGCACGAATTACGAATGGAAATGCTATTCTGGGCAATGCATATATTCGTCTCAACGTTGCGATAGTGAAGTTAATTGTGATGACGGTTCTGATGAATTAGACTGCCCTCCATTACCATACACTCCTGGACCCACGCAGGAACCAATACTTACCACTACGTTAAGACCTGTGCTTTCCGGTGAGTATCACTTTGAAATCATAGAATAATAATGAACTTTACTAATGTAAGACCCGGACGAGTAAAAAAGAAGGACTCCGCACCGTGATATTAGCAAGTGAAGCACCGTGTGCAGTTACGGGGGATACTAGTTACACAATTTTTTCTCTCTTAAATAATCACATATGGCCACAAATACTTATAAAGTATCGTTTTTACACTTTTTCACAACGGACGCTGGCATTTTAAAAATATTTTATTGAGACGCAAACTGATCTGTCACAGACGATGACAATTCTCATAATGCCCGCCTATTGGTCTGTAGCAGTGTAAGTGTGTGTGGGGCTATGTATTTACACGTTAATCGGCTTGTTTTGGTGCTACACTGTTATGTAAGGTGACACGGAGTCCTTATTTTTTACTAGTCCGTGATGTAATGAGATTTTCCTGACACAATTTTATTCAAAATAAATCCCCTATTATTTAGAAATATCAAATTTGATTCATTGTACCTTATTTAACAGAAACATGTCCACGAAATGAATGGCGTTGTGAAAATGGACCATGCATACCATTGAATCTACGTTGCAATGGCAGAAGGGACTGCCCTTATGATAATAGTGATGAGCTTGATTGCTCTCTTGGCAGTGAGTATCAATTATCAATATACGATCAATTTTTTTTTAATTTCAAAAACTGATGACTATTTTTATTTATATCGACTTTACTCACGATTCTTCCTCAAAATTGATTCCCTTAAAATTCTTATTGATGTCACTTCTAACGCTACCATCGCTTCAAAAACAAAATGGCACTCTGAGAGAGAAGAAGCTGCGAAACAAACTCTCCCAGCATTCGTTTTTGCGCTCTTTTTAATAAAATATACAATATTGTACTGTCATTGCTACTGCTATAAAATAAAGATAATCTAGTCCCAGGCCGAACACTCAGATATTCAGCTCTGGAGTAGTAGGGCTTACGACAGAGCCATTTTATTAAACAAAAAAACATTAAAATTTATTTATAAAAAATGCCTGAACAGTGACTGTATCTTCCGAAAAATCTACGGTCTCCCGCGGTCTCGTCCCGTCTAGCACTGCAAATATTTGCTCATAATTAGTGATCGTGTATTAAACCGATATAAATAAATATAGTTAGTAATGTTCAATTAAAGTTTTAATACTTTTAACTGTTGACTTTTGTTTACCAACAAATACATGTTAATATTGTTGAGGTATGCGTTTTGCCCTTGAACGGACTCTAATTGTGAAGGCTGGATGATTTTGTCATAAAGACCTATTGTTGTTAAATTTAAAACTAAATCCTTTAACTTAAATACTTTAATTGTTTTAAAATATTCGCGTTTTCTGTACCTACCTTTGAACTGTAATAATTTTTAGTGACGAAGATGATTCTCATTATTCTCTCAGGGTTCGAATCCCGGTAGGTGCAAGCATTTATATGATGACTATGGATGTTTGTTTCCGAGTCATGGATGCTTAAATGTATTTATGTGTGTTTAAGTAAGTATATTGTATTAAATATATCGTTGTCTTGCAACCCATAACACAGGCTATATATGCTTAATTTGGGGAAAGATAATTTGTGTAAAAAGTGTGTCAATATTATTATTATTCTCTTTCTTATTTCATCCTAATGTCTACATTTATATATGTAATATATTTATAAAAAAAAAAAAAACAATATTACAAATATAAATATAAAACATAGAGTCTCGCCGGCGTTGGTTCACGACAATTCCGCCGGTGGTTAGGGCGACAGACTGAGGAACTTCCGCACGATGCGTGCCGTTCCCAAAAAAGCAGCTTATTATTATAATTATTAAAACATAACTATTCCGAAGTGGTGGTGATTGGTAAGATAACTTTGACAGTCTATATGTCATATATTTTTACGTACAAAATAAATATTTTTTGAGTTACCCTTTACAATAATTGGACGTAGTTCCTGAAAAGTGTTCCAAGCCACACACATCACATTTTAAGGAATTCGTGATTAAAGTTTAATAAATATTAGTGCATTCCATACATGTGGGTTGGGCTACTAGTCACGACGTCATTTAAAGAGTGACAGTATGGCTGCCATTTTTTGTCAGTCCGTTAAATGAATCAAGTGACCAGTTTTGTATTATAACTCAATTTCGACATGATTGTGGTTTGGAAAGTTTTTCTGGAATTACGTCCAATTAAGAGAAAAATACAGAGCCTTGTCTTGAGCCATCTTCTCGCTTTTAGGAGACAGCAAATATTTAACAAACGGGGTCCTAAATTGAATTGTTTTTCCAGGGAGTGCTGCTTTGGAACTCGAAGTACGTCCAAAAGAGCAAACAGTTCGATACGGTAAGGCTTATACATATATTTAAGTGTTCTTGTTTTCTTCATAATAATAATGAACTAAGAAAAAACTATTAAAAATCCAAAAACAATAACAGAGCAAAATTACTTTATTACTGAATAATGAGTTGTTACAGAGTGTAAAATATCCAAAAATTATTACATTAAAGTTATACCTAAAGACAAGTAAGTAGTCTATCATAACCTGGTACGTTATGTTTGCCTTGTTTGATCTTTTTTTTTTGATAATGACGTGACGAGCAGGACATTTAGCTGATGGTAGTTGATACGCCCTGCCCATTACAATGTAGTGCCGCTCAGGATTCTTGAAAGACGCAAAAATTCTGAACTACAACCCTCGTCACCTTGAGATATATGTAACTTCACTAGCAACGATGCCCTTCAGACCCAAACACAATAATGTTTACACATTAGTGCATCACAAAATCATCAGTAATAGGCGCCGTTGTGGTACCCATAATCTAGCCGGCATCCTGGGCAAAGGAGCTTCCCACTCCCTTTATCTTATTTATTGATAAATTAAATTATTGATTTAGGGTAAGTGTAACAAAACTCGTCTTAAATGTGTGAAGTTTTAATGTTGCGTTCCTTATAGTGCTTTTTGAGATTAAACAACAAATTATCTTATCTAAGCAATTATGTTGTACAAATTTGTCTGCATCTCCATATCTACAAATGTTTATGTACAGGCAAAATACCTTTTTTATAAGCTTATATTTTTATGCAAAGTGAGGAGATCTGAAGGAATTGTGGTCACTTTCGCGACTTGGTGTGAATAGGTATTTTACGAGGTTTCAAGTATTCTTTAACTGGAGGCTCATAATTTTATAACAGGTTTTATATTCTTTGAAACTGCTCTCGGAACTTGCCTAAATAATATTTAAACAAAAAAAAAGCAAACAACAGCAGACTGTATAAGTTACCTAGTATTTTTTGCTCAACATAACATATAAACCTTAAGCATTTGCCTTCAATCTCAGTCAGTTAAGTCAAGTTAGAATAAATCATTTTTGTCACTGTCAGAATATTGAGTCCGTTGAAGATTACTTTATTAACTTGGAGAAAAGCTTAAAGGTAAATGTTATCTCTGAGTGAAGCCAATACATATTTATACATTATTGTGCTTATTATAAGATGTGTTTTATGTGGCTGTTAAAATGTAAAGTATTACTAAATCAAAAAAATATGAAAATTAATTTAATTATTAGTTCTTTTTTTATCCTCACAATGGTGGCAGCCTCTGTGGAACTATAGGTATACAATTGTGAAATGAAATAGTTTTATGAGTGATTACTATTTGTGGTCGATAAGGTATTAATTATTATGTTTCTTTCATGGTGGCGGTACAGACCAAGTCGGTGAGTCCGGGTGACTTTAATATTGGATGCATAAAAGGGTTTCAAATTCATAATAGAATAATAATGGGTTTAATATTAATAAAGAATAATGTCGACTTTCAATGCATCGTTTGGCCTTGTTTCATATTTATTTATAACGCAATTACGTATTTAAGATTTGAAGCCAATTCTTTTCCGGTTCAGTTTATTCGGTTCTTAGTTTACAATATTCAAATGCCGATATGTGGCGTGTTTACCCTGCTAATTACTATTTAGTGCAATTTCTAGATTGTATCAAATGACACATTCCATAGAGTCTATTTAAGCGGAAGACACTTTTATTTTGTCTTAACTTTCGCAGCTTACACTGAATTACACAATGGCTCGTTATATTAACTCAAAAGTCTCATTTCTTTTGAGACTTTTAACTATTTTCGTATTTCGATTGAGTCTTGATATTGTGATATCAGTCTTATGCTCGTCAGATTTAAGATAACATTGTTGAACATTTCATTCAACATTGAAATAAAGCAATTAACAAGACCATTTTTGTGTTTGCTGTTCCAGTTCTTCCTTAAAATAAACAGAATAACTTCTGGAGTCAACTAAAATAAAGTGTAAACAGTCACAAATATATAGACTCTATTATGTGGATCCAACTGTTACTAATATTACAAAATATAATTGCGTTATAAATTAATAATAATTCATATTTTCAATTTACAACTATATGATATAGCATTAATTGTGCATGCGTGGGTTTTTTAATTTATTTTTCCTAAATACATCTTGGTTTTGAATGTTGTTTCTTAAGTCTAAATCATTTCGGGTTCATTACAATACTTTAATCTAGCTAAATTTTGAACTTAACCTAACTTTTTATTATAATATATATTTTTTTTTAATTTGATTTATGAATTAGCCTGGCTATACTTTAATGATTATTTAAATGTGTTGTCGAAACTAATTTCTTATCTCAGAGATGAATTGTAAGTTCTGATATTTGTAAATATCAGTAAATACAATCGCAATGACGTCAGACATCCATTATTAAATACATGTAATTATAGATTTAAATTTATGCACAAGATAAACTAAGGTATTCTTATTTAGCTCTCAAATCAGGCAATAAGTGTTATTTTTGCGCGATCCGTGCTGTACATCAGTTTTAAATTTCCAGAACTTGTCTGGACTGTCTGTCTGTATGTATATGTAAATAACGTTGTAATTCGGTTGAAATATGAATTCCTGTGATTTTTACGCGTAAAATAAGCATTTAATAGAAGTTTTTTGAATAAAGGGTTATATTTATCATTTAGAATTATTATTAAAATTAATTATTATTTATTTTTATTTTATTTTTTGATCAACAGACCATATTATACTTTAGTATACTTATTTATATTATTAATTTTTATCATTTACAAATTATTAAAGAAGACAAAAAAACTTCACTTATATCTTATTCTTATATTTTAAAAAAGCAAAACGGATGTTTTCAGTTTTTTAATACAATATATCTATTTATATCTCTTTACAAAATATCTCACAGTTATATGGACGTGATTCCAGAAAAACATTCCAAACCACAATCATGTCGAAATTGAGTTAAGAACAAAAAACGAACTGACAAAAACTGGCAACCCTACTGTCACTCTTTAAATGACATCATGGCTAAGTACCCCAACCCACATGTATGGACTTCACTAATATTGATTAAACTTTAAACACGAATTCCTTAAAATGTGATGTTTGTGGCTTGGAACAGTTTTCAGTAATTACATCCATATAGTAGATACATAATATGTGTAACCTGTTCAATCTTTTGTATTTTGGTGGAGAAGAAGGTAGACCTGTATTTCCAGTATTTAATTACTTTACAGACTAACTTGAAAGAATAGGGTAACGATTGATTTGTGCCTATTCTAACAATTTTGACGTCATCTAAGTTGAATTAACGCCATAATAATGATTTTAATAATAATACTACTATTATTTTATTAATCATTGTCGACATTCGCTAGTTTTATAATTACATTAATGAAATTTACATTGCCTGCCATATCAACGTCATTTCAATCCTGGGGTTGTGATTAAAATGTGACTAGAACTCATTGCCATATTTATTATAGGTGGTGATGTGGTATTTACCTGCCGTGATAAAGGACTTCTTAGGGCAGCTGTGCGCTGGGTGAGAGAAGGTGGTCGGCGTATAAAAGCGGGCTCAACTGACAGAAAGGGACGTCTTGAAATGATAAACGTTACTGTAAGTGCCTCAAATTTATTTATTTGTGGTGTATGTGGATGATGCAGTTAATGTACTCAATAACTTTTGTTTTTTTATTAATTTACATTTACTTTTTTAACTTACTCGTGTAAGGCATTGGCTATTGGACGTTTGAGTATGTTTGTTGCATCATTTTACATATTATATTATTGTAAATGAAATGATTTGTAAAACGATGAATATGTAAATCTTGATTTTAAAGAGTGGCAATGAGTTTCTTGCTACTTCATCTCAGTAGCTCAAGCCTTTATTATGTAGCGGTAGATACATTAAGAAAAAAATTTTTTTTTGGAAATGCATAAGTGTCATTTCCGTGAACTTCCATGATTTTGATTTGATTTGATTATGGCTCACGTTGGCTATTGCCCGTTTAAAAACCCTCTGCACATAGAAACTGGAGAAATAGTATAAAATGGCATAATACTTTCTGTTACCGTTACAAGTTGTTAGCAAAAGAACTATTTCTATTTGGAAGCCCAATTGTCGCATAATTAGAGGTTGTGAGTTTCTTCAACGGTCGAGCTCTTAACATCCTCCATCTTCAAATGAGTTTCATATGTACCCCCTTATTCATAATTGTCCGCTAACTTTAAACAGCCGCTAAGGAGTGTTTTTTCTCATTCTGACTTAGGTCAATAGAAGAAGACAGAGTGAGAATTAGCAGTGCTTTGATCTTGGTCTTTTTCAATGGTCTTTTTGATTTAGTCGTATCAATTAAATGAGCGACCAAAATACATCGCAATCTACTATTATGTTTTGAGTTGCTGCTCTTAGCAGTCTTTAATAACATTGATTACTCATATTCTTTCGTTGTGAGTTTTGTTTGATTTCTTAAGAAACAGGAGATCAAACGAATCACCTGATGTTAGTGATCACCGCCGCCCACATTCTCTTGCAACACTAGAAGAATCACAGGAGCGAGGAGGTATACGCGCTTATGTTGACGTACCCGTGTCGTGATGAAACACCGCACATGGAAGCTCAATCCATAACTTGGTTGTACGTGGAAGAAAGTTCATTGATAATCACACTGTAAGGGATGGAACACATTCATCATGGTGGGGATGATATCCTAATTTGCAGCGTATCGTGCGAAGGTGGAATTCGGCGGCACGAATCAGGTGAAACAGCTCTTCGGTATACTCCCCGTGATAAATGAGGTAGAAGACACAATGAGGCGATGTCTCGTTCGAGCTGAAATTGCTTTGTTTTAAGAAGCAAGGGTGTAATAAGTTAATTTTAAATTACCTTTAGAGATACTTTAATAAAAATCATTACAGCAGGCCTGTTTGTTTCCTGGATAGAAAATATGAGTAAGACGGTTTTAATCTGTTATTACATTGTTTGTGAAACCTTTTTTTATTGTTGCAGTCAGTGGATGAGGGAGTATATATCTGCCAAGCACCCCTTTATCTTGGACAACCAGGAGCGGAGCTGAAAGTATACCTAAAAGTAGAAAAACCAGGTAAATCACTTTAAATATTTTGTACACTACCACACCTATCTAGCAAGTACATTTGTACATATATAAAAACACTATTAAGTGAATTTGGTAATTTTTGGTTTCTGATCAAAATAGAATGGCTCATATTCTGATTAAAATACTCTAGCGTTTACGTAGTAATAGCTGTAGCTCAGAATTCAAAACGGAACGTTGATATTTAAGACACAAAATTGCCTTCAGCTCAAACTCAAATCCTAAATGTGCTCTGTTTTCATTTGGTACCTACTCACCAATAAGACAATTGGGTCACGTTCTTCATGTATCCCTGAGTGAATGAAAGGGGAAAGAACAGACAAGTTCTACGAATGAAGTAAGCCCTCATCCATCCACCTGTGATAAAAGCTGTCAGTTCAGCTCTTAGGCCTAAACATGCAACAAAATTCAGTTTGTTTTCTACTTGCAATAATTAGAAAAGAAAATGTATTAGTTTTAAAATGGTTTTCAATAATAACTATATAGACCATACCGAAGGCTCATATAGCCCAGTGGTTAGTAACCCTGACCACTGAGCTAGACGTCCCGGGTTCGAATCCCAGTACGTGCAAACATTTATATGGTTTTTTTTTTCGATTTTGGATGGTTTATATGTTTTTATGTATGTATATTGTATTAAATATATCGTTGTCTTGTTACCCATAGTACAACCTATGCCTAGTTTGGGGCAAGATAATTTGTATATTTGCCAATATTATTATTATAAATTTATGCATGCGTTTTTTTACAGTGTACATTCCCAGCTATGAATCATGTGCAGCACATGAAGCTACTTGTGGTAATGGACAATGTATTCCAAAGACCGCTCTGTGCAATGGAATCAATGAATGTTCCGACGGATCTGATGAAGACGCTTGCCGTAAGTTTTTTTTAATGTACCATCGACAGAATTGATTAAATTCCCACTTTGCTGATAATTCTTTTAAAATCATAAAAACAGTTAGGTTTTCTTCGCTATCGTGCATGTTGCACTTAGTACGTTTTGAATGAAGGAATGTCAGTGTCTAATAAAATGATAACAGTTACTTAGGAAATGTATATTCAAGCCAATTTGGACTTGTTTGTTATGACTGTAGAAAAATGCCCTTAAGTTGTGTCATAATTCAATTATGTCGAAAGTACAATTAAATATAAAAAATTAAAAATTCACTTCTTAAGCTCCGTACTCACTAGCGGGCAGATCGCGCGGCAGTGATTTTTGCACGGACTGCACTGCAGAAATGAAAGCACGTTTAGCAACCGGCGACACCGTTGGCTGCGGTGTCCAACAGAACGTGATTATCTTTTGCTTGTGCATATTGTAGCACCCTCAGAAGACAACTGCACTTTACCCGCTTCGTCTTACGTCGCATTCGCTTGTGCAATGGGGACCGCACCGCGAACGTGACCGTTGCGAACTGGCTGCCGAGTGTGTTGGTGCTCTTATTTTGAACATGGCTTTACGATAAGAGCAATTAAGGGTTTCAGCACGATTTTCTTTCCGATTCTTTTCAATTTAAGCAGGCTTACGAAAGTAATAAAGAAAATAACCCATAAGTACTTATTAGCCATTAACAATCATGGCAATCAAGAACATAACCCAATTATGCACAACCACGATACTCGGTTGATGTCCACTGGTAAGTTCGAGGTTCCTAGAATCAATAACTACTACGGAGATAGGACTTTGAAAAAACGCCTACCTTATCTATTAAACAGCTTGCCTGAGGACATCCGACTAGAAACCAGTAAAAGAAAATTTAAAACTAAACTTAAGAAATATTTATGGTCAACACTGCCTTAAAATTAAAATTAGATTTTTTTATTAAATTTTTTATCAATATTTGTTAATTACACTTGTATAAAATCAATGTTCTAATAAGCATTAATGTATAACAAGAGACTTGATCCTGCAGACAAACTGTCCAAACAGTTTTGCGGGACTATGTTAGATTTTAAGATTCTTTCTGTAAATGATTAATAGTATAAATAAATAATAAATAAATATGTCTAAATAACCAACATTGACTTTGAAATAAATATATTTAAATTCAAATTAGATGGAATAAAGTGAAAAACACTCTATTAATATTCCGATTAATTTTTCAGAAATAAATGGAAAATGTGAACCAAACCAGTTTGAATGTAACAATCATAAATGCATACTGAAAACGTGGCGTTGTGACTCTTTTGATGACTGCGGAGATAACAGTGACGAGATGTCCTGTGGTAGCAGGGAACCAGGACAAAGCTGCTCATCAACTGAATTTTCTTGTGCAAATAACAACCAGTGCATTCCGAAGAGTTTCCATTGCGACGGACACGAAGATTGCCTCGACATATCTGACGAAATTGGTTGTGGTATGCTCTGAACTTTATATAATAATGATTCACATCGATACCTCAGTTCTAAAGAGTAACTATTCAGAAAGAAGTTCTTAAGCAAAATTAAATTCTGTCCAAGTAAACTTATCGAAGGTAACTCACCTTATCCGTACACGCTGTCTGTCAATGGGACGACGTATATCTTACCAGCGATAGACGTTTGTATGTCCAAATATAAGGCGATAAGAATGACTTATCTGGTATATTGGGACAGCCTCAGATTATTGATAGCTAATTACTGATAGTAGAAGGTAGTAATTTATCTCTATCTGTAGATAGTATATTGGGAACGGCCGTTCACTGCATTCACTTATCGACTTGTATCCTTTTGTTATCGTTTATGGAACAATTTCTCAAATTTATCTCAAAATTTCCGTCTTACACTTAGTTACTTTGGAACTGAGTGAGGTATCGACCTTAATCTAATGATGGAATAACTTGGTTTATATTTTATATAAATATCGCAATATATTTACGATTTGTATACAATCAGGTTCCTTGTCATGGATAGAAATTTGCAGCAGGTTTTATATGTTCAAACATCAACTATGAAACGTAGCTTTTTGCAAAGGTGTCATGGATGATATTATTGAATAAAAAAAATATATGTTCATAAACAGTTTCTATAGATAGAACTTCTTATTTTAGCTCCAGTAAGCATCGTGCGTCCACCCGAGCCGACAAACGTGCGTTTAAATCCAGGAGACACTCTTACATTAGTTTGTGAAGCCGTAGGGGTGCCAACTCCTCTTGTAACATGGCGTTTAAACTGGGGTCACGTACCACAGAAATGTACTTCGACCAGCAGTAATGGTATAGGCACCTTAACTTGCCCTGACATGCAGGTACTTTGCCATTTTACTTCTATATTCTATTCAAATAAGAGATTTCTACCAATGTATGTACGATTTCTGGAACCAAAAGGCGTAGAGACTTTAAATTTTGTAGGAATATTCCTTTCGTCTAGTAGAGGTCAGCAAAAAACGGATCTTACGAAATTCCACCCACAAGAATTCTTTTTTTATTATAAACAGAACAACGCCTGTTGGGTCAGCCAGTGTTTTTTTTTATATACGACGAGACGAGCAGGACGTTCAGCTGTTAGTAATTGATACGCCCTGCCCATTACAATGCATTGCCACTCAGGGTTCTTGAAAAATTGAAAACTTCTGAGTTCCACTACAATTGCGCTAGTCTCCTTGAGACACAAGACGATAAGTCTCATTTGCCCAGTAAACTTGTGAAAAAATAAAGAACCCGCTAACATGTTGAATCAAGTGCTCATTAGGCTGCTAATAAACGAAATTAAATTCGTTAAGATTTAATCCCTGAATGATTTTAGTTACTTTACACGTCGACAAGCCTCATATCAGTGCAATCACTATGCTTATGGAAATGTTTGGCCTCGCAATACATAGTAACTGCCGGTACTGTAAACACTTGAAAGGCAACCGCAAATTGCTTTGCATAACCAATGGACTGGAGCAACACTTTAAGCCGGCCCGTACACTCACGCTTTATGACGTGCATTTCCGGCCTAATGTAAACTTGTTGGTCCAGTTTGTGAAGTCTGAGTCTGAGACCTATAAAGCATACTTACACTTTACTTAGATAAACTTACCTGAATGTAAACTTAGCATAATCTTTGATTATGTTATCATAGTGGGAGGCTCCTTTGCACAGAATGCCGGCTAGATTATGGGTACCACAGCGTTCTTCTGTGCAGCAGTAATAACCATTACTGTGTTTTGGTCTGAAGAGCGCCGAAGCTAGTGAAATTACTGGGCAAATGAGACTTAACATCTTCTGTCTCAAGGTGACGAGCACAATTGTAGTGCCGCTCAGAATTTTTGGGTTTTACAAGACTCCTGAGCGGCACTGAATTGTAATGAGGGCGCATCAATTACGATTAGCTGGTCATCATCCATTATTTTCATAAAAAAAATATAGTGATTTCGAGTGGATGAGACGAGCATGTCGTTCAGCTGATGGTAATAGATACGTCCTGCCCATTACAATTCAGTGCCGCTCATGATTCTTGTACTACCCAAAAATTCTGAGCGGCACTACAATTACGCTCGTCACCTTGAGACATAAGATGTCAAATTCTCATATAGTATAATGTCACACTGAGTTTTACATAAGTAAAGTCTGAGCAAACTCCCAAGTGCGCTCTACAGATCTCAAAGCTTCATGTTACCTAACCATTCTCTTCTCTTAATCATAGTTAGTCATCAAAAATATTTCATGTTCAATAGTTAATTTGTCAATTTTTTAGCCCGGAAATAGTGGTGCGTATTCCTGTGAAGCAATAAACAATAGAGGAACAGTGTTCGCCTATCCTGATTCCATTGTTTTCGTGAACAGAACTGAAGCGCTTTGTCCACCTGGATACTTCAACAGGTACGACTAATTTAATCGACATTCCAATCAAGTTACAAGCAAGTCTGTGAAAAACAATAGTTATTTGTTCAACAAGTGAGAAAAGTTATTTTTTGCTGCGGTGCTGACTTTAAATCACGAATTGGGGAAGTAGAAGTGGCGAAGTAGACAACTGAGGTAGTGAGTGATTTAGAGGCACGAGACGAAAAAAATTTGCTCTCGTGTGAAACATACAACTTTTCACCTTGACTAGCGAGAAAATTGTTATGGGTAGGGTAAGAGAAATACATTTTCGTGACAATGAGATAATACGCTAGGCTAAAATGAGTTTCGGAACGCACCGGATCGCATTGTTTATTTATTTCTTGATTGAAGTAAAGGTGTTGTGTTTTAATTATTATTATAATTATTAAGATGAAAGAATCTGTATTTTTCTATTATATGTATATACATATTATTAGAACTATTATAGCGACATGGAACAACAGAAATCACAAAAGTGTTAACAACAAAAGTCAAACGTAATAATGAATACTTTAAAAACAAAGCAGTGTTAGCACGAAAATATCACGACATGTAACGGTAATGAAACTGCAAACCGTACTGATATAACAGGATAAGTGCGAGGGGGTGAAAGGGGTACGGGAGGGGTCTTTACGCTTGTTTTGTAGCAAAGAAAAACTTTTGACCTAAAATGTTTGGAAAAGTTGAGGACAAAATTCAAATAAGATACACTTATTTTAGTTCAATAAATAATACATTACACTACATTACATTAGGACTTAATTTGGAAATGCACCTGGCTCTGTTCTATTCCGTGTTTGAATTTAAATTAAATGTTGATGACTTTTATGATAGCGATGTGGTTTTTGTGTAATTGTATTATAATTAATAATCGTACTGTGCTTTCTCGAAGTTCTTTTATTAATTCTTAACCTTCTGCACAGTGAGGCGAGTTCTCAAAGTGAATGCATCCGTTGCTTCTGCTTCGGTGAGTCCACGACTTGTAAAACAGCTGATCTCTTCATCTACAACATGCCTACGCCTCTTGGACAAGGCGGCACTAGACTAGTGGGTATCATACAATCACCAAACGGAGATATTACAGTTGACAAACAATCCATCAACAATCAGTATTACGAAGACCCACAGTGGAACGGAGTAACGGTAAGTTTAAAATTATAGTGTTTGGTTAATTTGTAGGAGTGAATCACTTATGCAAGTCCAAAGTTACAGCAAACCAACGCAGTTCCCGATAAGTGTGAACGGCTCAGTAGAATTTGCATACAAAATAAGACTTTCGTCGATGATATACAGAAATATTTACGTCCACCATATTACCGATTTATAAGTAAACGTTTTTTTTATGCCAATACGGGACGAGACGAGCAGGACGTTCAACTGACGGTAATTGTAATACCCTGCCCATTACAATGCAATGCCGCTCAGGATTCTTGAAAAACTTAAAAACTGTGAGCGGCACTACAATTGCGTTCGTCACCCTGAGACATAAGATGTAGAGTCTCATTTGCCCAGTAATTTCACTAGCTACGGCACTCTTCAGACCGAAACACAGAAATGGTTACATATTACTGCCTCACGGCAGAGATAGGCGTCATTGTGGAACCCATAATCTAGCCGGTATCCTGTGCAAAGGAGCCTCCCACAGATATGGTTAATTTCTGCAATTCTGGACGCACAAAATTTAAATTCCCAGAGGCAAATGTATCTAAAATAGAATTATTATATATATATATGTTATCTCAAACATTACTTGTTTTAGGTTATGAAGCTCGAGATCTTAAATGCACCTTCGTTCAGGTCGGATGTTCATCCATATATTACTCTACCTGAGTCATACAATGGCAACCAGCTAACTTCATATGGAGGACATATTAAGTACAAACTATCACCTCACAATCCTCGACGATACGGCTACGACAACAATCCTGCTGACATCATTTTAGTGGTACGTATTACTAGCCGTAACTATTACAAATTAATAAAGTGTTTTGTTTTTATAAAAGAGGAGCTAAACGAGCAAGAAGCTCACGGGATGGGAGTGTCGAGGCAACCGCCCATGGACATCTGCAACAACAGGTGTCAAGAGATTCTGAGATTTCCGGCCTTTAACTTGACTTAGGGATCTTCAAGAAAAGAGTCCCTCTTTCCTTGAAGATCCCTAAGTCGTATCAATTCGGGAAAACAAGTGGTACAAAGTTGCTGTGCGAGGCAAGAAATTTCCTGCAAAACGCGCGATTGTGGAATGACAGACGTCAACGTGATACGGGTGGTGCTTTTCATTTATTTATGTAAATTAAATTTGAGACACGCTGCATCTTAATAGGATGATTGCATATTGTAAGTAAGAGTGAAAAATGTATACTTACATCAATAGTTATTGAGCAAGAAATAATTTTAAATTATACAGAGATATCTGGGAATTTCGTGTGTGTTTCCTAGATTTAAATTTTTACTGAAAAGTTTAAACAAATTAATTTAAATAAATTACAAAATATATCGATTTTCTGTGTAACTTGTCAACTTATACTATTGAACTATGACGTCCTAATACGTTATAAAAACTAAAATTACTAATGGTTACAGTGACCGCGTTGTTTTTTGATATACAGGTTGTCCCAAAGTTATGGGACATGAAGGGAAAGTACCTTAAATATCGAAGATAGGCTATTTTACTGAAAGAAGACTTTATGTTATTTTTAAAACTAAGTAATTCTGCATTCAAAGATTTTCTAAAAATTACTTGCCTCGTCTGGGAATCGAACCAACTTAAATGTAAAAAAAACAACACCCGTACACTTATGATGCCAATCGAAAGAATGGCCAAAATCTAATAACTCTTCTTAAGTAACATAGTATTTTAAAAGAAAGTAGTCAATTAAGTGAGTAGTTTTTTGTAAATTAATTAATTAAATGCTCAAAATGTGATCCCTCTTGTCTTACGAAAATCGCCAATCTTTTAATGAGTCCGCTGCCTTTTGATTTTCTTATTATTTTATGGTGAATACTCGATATGATATGGCACAATTCTGTTTGTAACTCGCTCACGTTCTCGTATCGTTTTTTGTATAGCATATCTTTCACGTATCCCCAAAAGAAGAAATCTAATGTTGTAAGGTCATCATCAGGGATCTGGCCGGCCATCTAATCGGTCCATTCGTACCAATCCAAATAGGAAAACATTCATTTTACGTTGTTCCTTTCTTTTAAAATACTGTGTTACTTAAGAAGAGTTCTTAGTTTTTGGCCATTCTTTCGATTGGCATTATAAAAATAGGAATGTTTTTTTTTACATTTTAGTCGGTTCGATTCCCAGACGAGGCAAGTAATTTTTAGAAAATCTTTGAATGCAGAATTACTAGCTTTTAAAAATAACATAAAGTCTTCTTTCGGTAAAATACCCTATCTACGATATTTAAGGTACTTTCCATTCATGTCCCATAACTTTTGGACATCCTGTATATTGCGATGTAAACTACCCAAAAAAGATTAAAAACAGAATATTCCTTGCTTTTGATGTCAGTGAAAATCTAACAATGAAACAAAGATATACAATACCTTGAAATGAACAAAACATCTACTTTTACCTCTGAAAAAAAACGTTTTATTATCCCGTTAACGAACAGTGCCGCAAATCAAATAAATTTATTTCTTTTAATTGGACGGCAAAATGTTTTACGTGCCAAAATATTACTTACACACTGTACGAAATTCATTGACTATAAGTATGTTACAGGGCAAATACCAAACATTATTCCACGTGTATCGCGGTGAGTACTCTCGCGATACATATATCGAAGCTCGTCTTACACCGGAAAATTGGATGAAGAAACGTACTGATAACAGAGGCTTGGCACCTGCTACCAGGGAGGATATTATGATGGCGTAAGCGTTAATAATTTAATATTTTAAATGTTAATATTGTTTCCAATAATTTGAAATGACCTGCAGGCCTACAATGAACTTTAATTAGCATTTCAATTTCAATGCAGTTCAGTTTAGGTACCTAAACTGAATCGCTAAGTTTCGTACCATGAAGTGACTATAACTGAGTGGCGTTTGGATCGCTTAAGGAAGAATGATCGAAAGAAATTTGTCTGTGGTCCGCGGTGTGACAATGAGATGACGCTACAGTCGTTGCATAAAGCTGTCTCTGAACCATATGATTTTAAGTCGGCGATTGAATCGCAATAACAGTTAATGGTAGAACCGCTTTAAGGCAATATCTATTAGATCTTTTTAAAACTACTGAATATAATGCTTGGAGCATTGCACTTTCGAAGCACTAAATAAATACTGTTTTTACCTCTATTGTCTAGCTACAATACAGTGCTACAGGAAGTGTCTCCCAAGTACAGCCACCAATTATATATATGTGTAAGTCAATATGAAGTGGTACCTTCAAATAAACCTTAAAAAGTCGATAATACTCTTGTCTTTCTTCTAATATTGTTATAGTATCGGCTGCGGTTATTATTTGCTATCAACTGCTCGTATGCTTATTTATTCGAAAGTTTATTGTTTGGTCTTTAACCCTGTTTAGCATTACACTAATTTAACTTTTATTTCAGTCTTGACGACGTAGAAATGATTTTACTACGCGCTGACTTGAACAATGCTGGTGTCAATATCACTGACTTTGCAATGGAATCTGCGCATCTTATAAACTCAGGACTTGGTGTTGCCAACTTAGTTGAAGAATGCACTTGTCCTCCCGGTTATGAAGGTCTTTCGTGTCAGGTTAATATCATTTCAACAATATTGTCTAATCTACTAATACATAATAGCTGAAACACGAAATTATTTTTTCTGATTTTCACAGAAATGCGCTTCTGGTTATATACGAGAAAAAACCGGTCCCTGGCTTGGTTCATGCGTTCGCAGACGAGCTTGTCCTCCAGGAACCTATGGTGATCCTTACACAGGTGGTGACTGTAGACCGTGTCCTTGCCCGCTTACGAATAGAGAGAATCAATTTGCTAGGACATGCAGCGTTGGAGCTAATGGGGATGTCATCTGCGATTGCATGCCCGGGTATGTCTGTTATTTGAATAGTCACAATATTATTGTCAAAAAATTCTACATATAATTCCAAATATATGAATTTGACTTGATCCGGCTTTCCGCCTCAACAGCATTGAATTTGTTCAGAACATGTCCCATTAGACTTCTCAATAAACTGTTAGCAACCTTACTCTTCATTGACTTCCTTTTACATTTGTGGAAAAATAATATATAAAAATATATTATTTTTACTATATATATATATACTTTTAACTAGTAGTAATACTAATGATATTTTGGCACTAATGTTTTTACATGTCTATTGCAGAAAATTGTTTTATGTATAAACAAATTATATTAACGGATAATGAAAAAATACTAATAAACAACAAAATATTAAGATTTCTCTTAATCTTAATAATACAAAAACATCTTTCTTAATCTAAGTAATACATAAATGATGTTACAGATCTACTATGTACTTTATTATTGGTGGATATAATGTACTTTAATAATTACAACTTCTAGATATGAAGGTTCAGACTGCAGCCGCTGTGCACCAAACTATGTTGGCAACCCATTGATAATTGGAGATTCATGCAAGCCAAAACAATCCGACAATTGCAATCCATTAGGAACAGCATTCGTACGCCAACCTGACGAGTGTGTGTGCAAAGATAACGTGGAAGGACGGTACTGCGACCAATGTCGGGCTGGAAACTTCTTCCTCTCCAGCGACTTCAGGTACTCTTAAAATTTAGTTTATTTCAATATCTCAGCTGTTAGTTAAACATATTATTATTATGCCAGTCATGTCAGATGCCACATGCTTGCGCGTTGATTTTCCAAGTGTGATGATAGTGTAAAAAAACTGATATACAAGGCGTATTGTCAAAATTTTATGCATGTCATCTGTGAACAAGTTTCAGCAGAAAAGCACATAGCACCATTAAGGTGCAGTATAATGATGCATACCGCACTCTTATGAAAATACCAAGATAGGTACAATAGTGCTTCGAGCATGTTTGATAATTCGCACCAGGATTGCCTCCTTTTCGTTACGCATTCGCTCGTCGGGTAATACTATCCTAAATACCCTCTCCGAATACTAGAACCGTGCCATTTTTAAACACAAGATAAATATCCATCACAGCGGGAATCTGAAATAGTATTTGTCATGTAATATAATATTTTAGTACTTAGGTTATCATAGGACATGCACACCTGTGTTGAGAATTTTATTTATAGGTTTGTGAAGTTATACTTCTTTAGGCGCGTTATTAAAGAATGATGAGAGTGGAATTTTAAGAGTCGCGCGCATCCACTGTAACACAAAAGTAAAAGGCTGAAGTTGGTTCCTAAAATTTTTTGACGTTTGCGTCATTCGTTTCTTATTTTGCTTTCCTCGTTTATTATTAGGACAGGCAAAGGGTTCAAGCCCATACAGCCGTATTCATTATTTAATATCACTTCTCAAGGTCATGTACTTCAAACCTTTAAGATTTCCAACTGATTCACTCTATTTGACTTGTAATCTTTTGACAATTAGGAAACTTTATGTTCTTAACATCATTTCAGCCGTCCACAAGTCACTTCCGCTAGATCACGCCAAATTGATCAGTAGAAGAAATGATAAAGTAGCAGATACCATTACTGTTCGCACTACTTTTGCTGAGAGAGTGTAGAGCTGTCATTCAGTGTTCTTATATAATAAAATAAATCGTGTCATAAATATATATCCTATGACATTACATCTATACAGAAAAGCTTTAAATAATTGGCTAACTTGTCTTGCTTATGATGAAGTGGAAAATCTTCTGATCAGACTGACATGATAAACACACGCATTGCATAGATGGACCCAATCAAAGGTCCAATTCAAACCCACATCCACACACTCACTCACTCACTCACACACACACACACACACACACACATACACACACACACACACACACACACACACACACACACACACACACACACACACAAAATTGTAAATTGTAAAATTTGGTTTTTAATCATTTCTGTTTATTTTTATATTGTTTACTAAATAAAAAGTTATCTGCTAAGGAAGTTGCGAGATATTCCCAATACAAGTGTCCTAAGACAACTTACTGGGAAGTCTCAACCACTAAAAAATGTATATGTAATCTTTGAAATAAACGAAATTTATTATTAAAAATTTATTATTATTTATTATTATTTAATAATTAATTGTCAAAGCCATCTTTGCAAGATTTTTGCTTTGTTACGCCAAATAAGTATATCTTCTTTCGTGCATACATAAGTACACACACACTTCTTTTTATTATAATTCTCGTTTATTATTACAGGTACGGATGTGCATCCTGCTTCTGTTCGGGAGTACCTACTCTTCAAGACTGTACGAGCAGCAAGCTGCGTCGTAAGACGACAAGGGTCCGGTTTAACGTACCGCAGATAGTAAATCAAGTAACGCTCTACAAAAGTGCTCCATTAGGACCGGCTGGTGCAGTCCGCTACAACGCGCCCATTGAAACTGATGTACAACCCGAGTTTTACAACGGAGAAATTAGCTTGAGCAACTTTGATCGAGCGCGTCCTTCTATTTACTACTGGAGTCTTCCTGTTAGGTATGGATATTTTTGCTTAAATGCTTTTTTACAATAAAATTCAACTTTTTTGTTACTTTATCATGTTATTCGTACTTTATGCGTATTTAAAA
The DNA here is from genome assembly GCF_905404315.1 of Leptidea sinapis. Lineage (NCBI taxonomy): Eukaryota > Metazoa > Arthropoda > Insecta > Lepidoptera > Pieridae > Leptidea > Leptidea sinapis. The sequence continues at coordinate 6,736,742 of NC_066312.1, read as the reverse complement.
AAATCTACTATTTAGTTTGGTTTTCTTTAAATACGTATTTTTTTGTTTTATATTTTGGATATATCCCAACCTAAATTAGTTATACTATTCCCATATTACACCTAATACTTTGAATTGTCATACATACTTTTCCCATATATATGTAATAGTTTGTGTGTTGTAAAATTGAAAGCTGTAAATTAATAGATGTAATTAATTTCAGCTTCTCTGGAGATAAAGTGACTTCCTACGGTGGCTACTTGAACTACGAACTTCGACACATATCAACACCTAGTTCACAAGGGTCAAAGAATAATGCGGCTGACGTTCAAATTATCAGCGTATGTATTAAACTTAATTAGTCCTATTCTCGTAGCAAAATGATAATGGAATCGAAGCGACCGTATGTCAAAAAGAAAAATTTCGTATTCTTGTAACAGAAATCTCTCTGTCATCATATAATCCAAATCTTCCATATGAATATTATCTATCCGTTAGACACATCTTAGACTCGTGTTTAAATACAAGCAATGTCTAAAGATTGTTGAACGCTAAGGAAAAGAAAGATACAGATTTAACTTTCTTGTAATAACACAGATGCTGTCTTATTATTAAACGCAGACTTAAGTTACGCCAAGTTTAAAAATACTTCTCCCTGTCATGTAATTCTGTAGTGAGAAAGGTAAGATAAAGACAAAAAGCTTTAAATTTGGAGTAACTTTACTTCGCGTTCATTAGTAACATACTACTATCGCACTATGGCTACTATCGCACGCGGGACGGAAGTCGCTCGCGCCGTTTGTGTCAGCTAACTTGTATGGACGTGTTCAAATTGACGCGAGTAGTCGCTCAAGTTGAAACGAAACAAGAGCGGGACGCCTGGCGGGATTGTTTGATCTCACAATGCATGATGTTTCTCCAATGTAGAACGAAAAATGACACACGGGAAGTCGCGTCAGTTTGAGAAGCTAAGCGAGCGAGCGAATTGCTCTAAAACGCGTCCCGTGCGTTCTTCGCTTCAGTTTGAACAGAGCTTTATTAAGCTCTCGTAGATAAGTTGGACTATAAAAATCATAACATATTATATTATAATTTATTACTAATGTATACTTTTGTTGTTTATGAAATGTATAAACATGAAATATCACCAGGCCATCAAATAATTTCGAGCATTCATGAAGAGTATCTACTATTGACTAAAATTTTTATTTCAAGTAGACTGATATACTGACTTTATTTGTAGAAAAGTTTGTGATAATTAAACCTCTAATGTAGAACTGAAAGTATATTTTGATTTACAGGATAATAGTTTAACATTCAACTATTACGGAAACTTCATGCCTGGAAGGGATGGATATTTGAATGCAACGGTACAATTTTTGGAGAAAGGATGGCAGAGGTAATGTTAAAATTCTATTCATTATATATCAGTTCAAACATTTTTTGCGCAGCTTGAATATAATTCTAAATAAAAGAATTAATTCGAAACGTTCCTTTTAAATGTACTTAATGAACACTATATAAAGCATCTAAGTGCTTATATATAGTTAGTTAGTATTAAAGCAAACTATCCCTTTAAACAATCACAATGCAGACAAATATCTCAGATGCTTGTACGGAAAAAAATGGCGCTTATTTCTTCCATAATCGTGGATTTGATAAAGGAAATGGCTAAAAGCTCTTATTCTATTGAAAAGCAGGATGATGAGATTTTTTATCATTTGGTCGGTTGCCATGACTCTTTGAACTAGAAACGACGTTGAACACACTTGTTGAATTCGATAAGGTGTTTAGCATTTTGTCGGTGATTTCAAATTGAGTTTTACTACTACTTTTTATATTATTCATCACAGTACTAACAAGATTTTCGTTTCCAGACCTGATGGAAAAGAAATACCACGTGAGCAATTCCTTCTAGCACTGGCTGATGTGAAGACGATCTTGGTAAAAGCAACATATACAACGAACACAGAAATAGCATCCTTAATAAGTGCAAGCATTGAAACAGCAGAGAGCGGCGGAGACGGACCTCTAGCTCAACACGTAGAACAATGTGTGTGCCCCCCTGAATATGTCGGAACTTCCTGTGAAGACTGCGCTCCAGGATACACTAGGTATAGTTTTCATAAAGTAAAGTTCATCAAACAATTGTAACTACATATTATATTCATTAATATGTACAAACGACCTGCTGGGTCACCTGACGGTAATTCGCTGCCCCAAATGCAGCTCTCCAATCTAATCCAAAAAAATCTATTGGAATTTAATTAGTTTACCTTTTAATTGTATTTAAGAAAAATATTCATTCCATCTTTTAAGTATATGTATTTAATAACAATGTGCACATTTATAGAAACTCAGCTGGATTGTATCTGGAACGATGCGGCCCATGCAACTGTAACGGAAAGTCGAGTGATTGTCACCCGGAGACTGGAGTCTGCTATGTGAGTAAACTATTAAATTCCAATACAAAAGGTGACCCAAGACTTTATTCTGTGCACATAATAATATGTTTAGTACTTTTATCTGCACCCATGTTTTAAATCCTCTATTAAAGATTCTAAAACAGTTAGCTTATTGCCAACATTAAAACACCCAATGTCCTAATAACCATTACATCATCCAAACGAGTGTTGTAATGAAATTCTGTCCCTTATTACACAACAGTTGCATAAATAACTATAATATAACATTTTCTGTGGGAATTGTCTCTATTCTCCCCCTTGTTCACAATGTTTTGTTGATGTCCTTTAAGAATTATAGGAATCATTCATTCACTCCTATGTCTTATAATGTAAAGTGAATGAAATTCCTTAGAGAAAGACTATTATAGCAAAATTTCAGGCATCAATATTTATGGGTATTGAAAAGCATTGATATATTACAAAGGTTGACTAGAGCTGCCAGCCAATGATTCCATAATAAAAATCAACAAGAAAACTAACAGTAATGGATTAATAATAACAGAAGACTAAGTAAATACGGAAACGAAAAAATACGTATCACTTCGAACGCAATTCAAACAGGAATGAACTTGTTCACAAAATGATACACGCTACGTCAGCTATCGTCGACTAACTAATGCCGTTACTGCGTGTGAGTGACAGAGACAGATAATTATCGTTCACTATTGCAATTTATCATAGTAACGCTCCGTTTGCTTTAAATTGTTTATCTCGTTTTGATAGCCGTAGAAAGAGAACCAGACCATCACATTCATAGTTGAATAACATATGTTTTTTTATAAGAAAAATTGACAAGACGTCCTGATGGTAAGTGGTACGCCCGGCCCATTACAATGTGGTGCTGCAGGAAAATTCTGAGTGACATCGCAATTGCCTTGCACAATTTACGTCATCATCAGTCATTAATTTTATCACGGGGAGTATTCCGAAGAGCTGTTTCACATAATTCCTGTCGCCGGATCCCACCTTCGCACGACACGCCACAAATTAGGATAACATCCCCACCATCTCGATGTTGGCATTCCTCCAAAGTGTGGTATTTAAGGAACTTTCTTCCACGTACAAAAAATCTGTGGATTGAGCTTTCTTGTGCATCGTTTCCGGGACTATACGACATGGGAACCTTCAAAAAAGCGTCCTCAAAAACCGGCAATGCTCCTTTGATTCCTGTGGTGTTGCAAGAGAATGTGGACGGCGGTGATCACTTGCCACCAGGTACCCGTACACTCGTTCCTCCATGTCCAAAAAAAAATAACTGGACAAAACCTCACTATATTACTCTTTGAATTCCAGAATTGCGCAGATAACACTGATGGACCCAACTGTGAAGTGTGCAGGGATGGATATGAAAGAGATTATAGCAATAACTGTGTATACTCTGGTGGACGTACTGAACTCCCTGATACAGGAAATCAGTTATCTTGCAAGTAAGTGAAAGTATCTAAAACTTATATTTACTAATTAAATTATTAAAAATCTAGTGAGACATTATTAACTTTATTTATTTATATCGGCTTGACTCACGATAAATCGGTTTTGGTACCGCCTAGTTTCAACCAATCGGGTGAATATAGTGAGTTCGCGGTCTCGTCTCGTCCAGCACTGCGAATTTGCGCTCTTAGTGCGTGGCTTAACAGGGTGGGCAACGCAGTGTGCGCTGATGGTGTCCGTGTTCGACATCACAAAAAACTCACTTTAAATAAACAAACCTTATTGTTATGTTCGTTTTACCTATAGACGTTTTAGTTATAGCAGATAGGCTATAAATGGTCAATGAAATATACAAGTTGAATTTATTGAACGAAACAGTACCTCTTGTATTGAGACTAGTTCATTTAAATTTTATATCACTTGTTCATTTAGCATTTATTAAAATTGAATATTTTATGGGTGCTCTCTGTAAAATAATTAACTTATATCTGATAATCATAAAATTTATTCAGCTGTGACCCACGAGGCGAAGCATTGCCTTGCGACGAAAATGGCTACTGCAACTGTAAGCAGAACGTTGAAGGGGAAAGCTGTGACCGTTGCCGGGTGGGAACCTTCGGATTGGACGCTTCCAACCCTGAAGGATGTCTGGAATGCTTCTGCTCTGGAGTCACCAAAAACTGTCAACAAGTAAGTAGTAATTTGATCAAACGCTTCCATGTCAATCACTTTTTAAAACAAAAAGAACAAAAAAGCAAACCATACAAAGGATCATGCCAATAAAATAATCTTAAAGTGATATTAAATTCTGATCATTCTCATTCACAGAAATACAAATATTTTTTTATAAATCTTGTTCGAATCAGTCAATGAGGTGAGCCTATGTGTCGCAACTCTTGCTAGGACATATTTTGTGTAAATAAGGATATATTAGAGTACTGCCATTTTGTGCTCCCACGATAGACGGCAATTATACAACCTCTACCAAAGCATCTATTATATCATATTATCATATATTTAGCGAGAATCCTGAGCGGCACTGCATTGTTATGGGCAGAGCGTATCAATTACCATCAGCTGAAGGGCCTGGTCATCTCGTCCCTTATATACATAAAATAAATAAATTCCTGAATCCTGATATATTATAAAATTGTTTTTTTACACAACAGGCCAATCACTTCAAGCGTATACAAATTCCGGCACCAATCTTCGGAGAGAGCTATAATGGATATGCACTTATGGATATAAATGGCGAACAATCTATTAATGATCACTTTGTGCCATCGCCAAATGAAAGTCTACTTATGTATGTATTCGACATGTCACCAGTGAGAGACTTGTATTGGTCACTGCCTGTGTTCCCAGGTGAGCATTTCGTTCTTTTATAATTTAAGTAATTGCCCGTTGCAATCGCAACTCTTTAGTTTAAACCTTTGTTTTATCTCAATAAAATGTTTAAGTAGGGATAATAGAGAGAGTTGTCATACTGTAACATGCAGGGCAAGCCTGTCAGCCATTAAGTTGGCATAGAAACATCCCATTCTGCACGAACGCACGCCAAGAAAGGGAAGATATTTGTAGGATATAAGCATAAATGTTTTTTTTAGGATATAAATGCTGCATTTAGATAGAGATAAACAGCTACGAGCAGCTGAAATTTAAAAGGAATTAAAAGAGTTGTTTTACTCTTGATAATCTTACAATATTCTGTTTATTTTTATTGCTTATCAAATTACATACTTGTACTGAGTAATATTTTTTATGGAAGACGAGGACATACGATCGTACATACAAAAAAAGGTGTTAAGTGATCACTGCCACCCGCACTCACAGCAACAAAGGAATCACAGCAGCGTTGCCGACCCTTCCGAAAAATATACGCGTATTGATTAAATTAAACGTAAAATAATTAAGAAATTATTTTTCACGTTCAAGGTAATCGAGTTCTATCGTACGGCGGAACCTTATCGTTGACACAGAAATTCCAAACGGGAGGTTATTCGGAACAATCAACTCCTGGCGTAGATGTTGTACTTGTTGGTGACAATTCAATCTACTGGAGAAACCCATCGATCATAAGATCCAACGAAGCATTGGTAAGTTTATAGAAACAAAACCGCAGCAGGCTTAGGTTACAAAAAGTATGTACGCTATTGTCTATCGATTTAGTTAATCCACGAGGCATACTCCACGCTGAATGAAACAATTTTTGGAATCAAAACGAAAATTTTTATTAACTTGATGATGTGCTGCTGCATTAACAATTTATTATTAGTTAAAGTTTATTTAAGTAATCATATGGAATAGCAGTTGGAATTTTCAGCCCCTAAAACCACGAGGCAGTTCAAATGAGCTATTGCAATATTGCAGTCTGGGTTTCGATATGAGACCGTCAATTTCATGGTCAACCTCAAAATTTGTTTGTATTCTAGACTATTTGACATCCTAGACACTTCCAGGTTAATCTTGATTACTTGGTGCCTATTTCTGCCGTGAAGCAGTAATGTATAAATACTGAGTTACGGTCTGAAGGGCACCGTAACTAGTGAAATTACTGGGCAAATGAGACTTAAGATCTATCATCCCAAGGTGGCGAGCGCAACGGTAGTGCCTCTCAGAATTTTCGGGTTTTCCAAAAATCCTGAGCGGCACTGGATTGTAATGGGTATGGCGCATTAATTACCATCAGCTGAACGTCCTGCTCGTCTCGTCCCTTACTATCCTATAAAAAAATTGTAAATTGAAATGATTATTATACAATTTTAGAGCTATCAAGTACCACTTCGCGAAGATGATTGGTACATCCTGAACTCTGTACAACCAGTTAGCCGATCGGACTTTATGCGTGTCTTGAAAAAACTAAGAAGAGTTTTGGTTCGCGCCACACTTACACCAAATGTCACCTCGACGGCAATCGCTGATGTTTCTATGGACACCGCAACTGAAAGCTATGACAGTTTGATGCCGACTGCAAAGGGTATTGAAGTAAGTCTATATCTTACGTGATGTTATTTTACACGGTTTTGAAAATTTATATAGGATAAGCTAGCTAACCCAGTAAACGTTGTACTGTAAAAAAAAATTGTGGTAAAAAAATAGATGCAACTAATTTTCAGACCTACCATATATATAGTACTACAATTATTGAAATCGATTATAAAAATCGCGATACAAAAACAGTCGTAGATCATAGAAGTGCGAAAATTTGAAATTGTACGTTTTTTCAATGCTGAATTATAATGAAATAAAAATAAAAATAAATTGTCAAAAAAAATATATATATAAATAATATTTTTTATGAAAAATAGTATATTTTATGCCCCTTGCGTTTGATGCTAATATTTTCAAGTTTGTGACTTAGGTTATCAAAAGCCTTTTTTAAATCGAAAAATCCAAGGTCAATTTTTCCTATTCCATCCACATTAGTGTAGAATACTTTCATACATTGTCTACAAGAAAAATATATTTTGATCACATGGTAAATGAGCACTTATAGTAATGTGTATTTGATATTATTCATAGATAATTTTACAATTTGTGTAAATTTAGGTCTGCACCTGTCCTGAGGGATACACAGGAACAAGTTGTGAGAATTGCAACCAAGGATTCTACGAGGATCAAAATGGTTTTTGTAGCCGATGTAACTGTAACGGCCATGACTGCCAGCTCAATAGCTACAATGAAGTAATATGTAATTGCAGAGCACCTTACACCGGACCTGACTGCTCGACCGTTGGTAAGTTAGTTCTTTCGCGACAAGCTAAATCTCCTTATTCTTAGTTTGAAAGTAAAGTTGCATATTATCTAAGATTATATCTACAATATCCGGACAACCGAGCCTTGCTCAGATTTATAAGAATGTACAAAACTTGAACAAAACAAAAACCTAACAGGACATCTGGATTCGAACCGGGGTCTTCTGCTTTCCGGATCACCCAATGTCCCATCTGAGCTATTATAGTCTTTTATATAGTGCCAAAATTTACCTTTGTATTCTAATGTAATTGTAGCTGTTTCTCATTAAAACACGGATGAAACCTAGCTAGATCGATTTATCACCCTCGAAATCACTTGTATACTAAATTTTATTATAATCATTGGAGCCGTTTCCGAGATCCAGATTATATATATACAATATATATAGAATTGCTCGTTTAAAGATATCAGATAAGACATCACTGATCTCTGTAATGCTGTCATTTTCTTTGTATTTGAATCAATTATTAGATGGTTAGCAGTTGTAGTAACATATATTTGTTGCAGTGAAATTGTAGTAGATCTCTTTAAGTTTGTTTTATTATTGTTTACAACAGCTAAAATGTATAATATATGTGATATAGGCCTGATAATGGAACTTCACCCGACGATCTATCCTAAACGCAATACCGGCAACCATGTTGATGTAACATTCACTTGCAAATACCGAGCGCCAGAACCGCTGACAATACGATTCTTTCACGACGGACAAGAAATTGAGCCAGCGAACTTTTACAATGAATCTAAATTACATAAAGATGGATGGCGTAGTGAGCAATCCTGGAACACTACATGGGATAGAATCAAACAAGAAGATGTTTATGAATGCCAAACTATCACAAAGAAGGGTTTCATTTTAGGCGTCCTAACAACCACGCTTCCCGAGAAAGGTAGACAGAAAGCAATGTGTCTGTCTGTCAGCTTCTAAATTGTTCACAAGTTTTAACTCATTATCATTATAATTGTAATAACAAGATTTATGTAGTTTCAACGCCAACGTATTATTTGTGTTTGTTTTGTGAGAAAGTGTGAAATTTAAAACTATTTTTTCATCCACTATATTATATTCTCATGATTTCGTAGTACTGCATAGTTATAGCATATATATTAGTTGCAATTATATTTATATGAATACAATATCATCACTCGTCTGTATAAGGAAAAAAAATTGTTTATACGAATAGCAACATGCTTCTGTTATCTTAAGTGCGGTTCCTGTAATACTATTATTTAGTGTAATATTTAAGAAATAAAGTTATTATTATTATTACTCCATAAAATAAGGTTCTGAATAAAAGATAGACATAGAAACAAATCAAAATAAAAGTAAAATGATAATCTTTTTGCAAATAACAATTTTACATCACTAAACAATTTAAATTTTACACCCAACAGGTGGAGAACCTAGCGAAAGGCCAAACCGTCCGCAACCACCTCAGAGCACTGTGGTCGTACAAATTATGAGTCCAACGATCAAGATCCAGGAAGTAGGAGGCACGGTAACCTTCTTCTGCCAAGCCCACAGCCGTAAGGTGCAGAGGAAGCTCGAGGTCTCATGGTCAAAGGCTGATGGATATTTGCCTCAGGAAAGGACTTACGTTAACCAAGACACTGGAGAACTTACTATACAAAATCTACAGATATCAGATAGCGGCAAATATATTTGTCAAACAAGTGACGGTATTTCCACTGATCAGGCCACTGCAACACTTAAAGTTCCAGGTAAATTAAACAGCAAATAGTACGTAATTATTTATAATAATTGCACTATGCTCATGCCATCCAACGGATATTATGTTATAACGGGCTTGATGAAAGTATTAATGAGTCAGATAAATGGTTTAAAAAAATATAAAAAAATACACTTAAAAAATTAAGTTTTAATTTAAATATCGAAATTAAAGAGATACTTCAAATTTTTGTACTAAAAGTTCTAAGTTCTGTCGACAGTCTCTACAACTACAATTTCTTTTATTTCATTTAAGATTATTATAAGAATATACTTAAAAGTTTAAATTCTAAGAAAGTCTAAGTCTAGAAATGCCACTTCTTTGTCTATGTTAAATAATGGGTCTCTTTTGTTCACGCCTTCTTTCGGAATAGTTGTACCAGATTGGGTTTTTTATGCAAAAGGTAATTAATTCTACAAATAATTTTATAGGTATCATTAATACATATTATTACTATAAAGTATGTTAGAATACTACGACCTTACAAATAAACTTGGTATAAAGTTATACCTGATAATAAACCAGGAATATGCAAAGTGTTGACTATATCGCTGACAACACTGTGAATACAGTGACAATTCTGAAGTTTTACGAATGTTGTCGTGTTTTGCAAATAAATGCGGGCAACATTATAAGTCCAAATAAGCCGATCGTAAGCAAAATGTGTATTTGTAAGCATTTAGCAAATTCTTGTTTTATTCTGAGATATAACTTTATACCAAGTCTTTTTGTCAGGCCACTAGAGTTTATCATGGTAACTTTATGTAGGAGTAAATGACAAGTGTTTTTATAACTTTTAGTAGATCTGTTAGATTTCTGAGATCTTATCCTATATTTTATGACATTTATGTCGACGCGCACAAACAAGACGTACTATAAACAGTAAGACTCACAATCGCCTATTAAAAGGTCGTCAAAAATTGTGGCGTTGTGTTTACCTACGTATCAAAATTTAAAATTTAAATACACATATCATTAAAACATTCATTCAAATTAACACCTTATTTCGTGGCAGTAATGTTCAAAGCTTATTGTATGCGCTCATAAGAAGCTCATTGATAATGGTGCGAAGAGACGTCTCTTTCGTACATTTCGTTGGCACGTATTTTGATAATTTATAGGGCCTGAAATACGTCACTCCATCCTTCTTAAGATTGGATTTTTTTGTTATTTGGAGATGTTTTCACTGAACACTTTGTCGTTGCGTGGCGTCGTATTCAAAACGTGGTCAAAACACTACTGAATGAAAACTCTGCCGCATAGACGCGGAGGCAGAGTTTAACTTTATACAACTTTTAAGCGTGATTGTGAGTCTAGTTGTTTAAATTACGTAAATGACATCGCCTTGAGTTTTTGTATATCTATCGCATATAACATTACAGCCGACCGCGGAGTAAGGTTTCACTTGCATTGTGGTTTTATACACCCCGAGAATTGCTTTGTTTTCGGCGATACTTTCCAGAAAAATTTCTTCGTCAATGCATTCTTGATGAAAAATCAAACATGTCAAAAGCAAGTTTCATAAATCTTATTAATTTCACAGCGAATGCTATGACTTTGCCGACTGTGTCAATATATCCATCCATCAAGGATTATTATGAGGGAGATAGAATTGAGCTCACTTGTTCAACGTCTGGCAATCCTGCCCCAAGTATTACATGGCAAAGAGCTTCAAACAGACCACTGCCGAGGACTTTAATAAGTTATGATGCTTCTCTGGTAATCGAAAGCGCCAGAGTTGAGGATTCCGGCGAATACAGGTGATTAAACAATATAATTCAATCGCATTGATTTTTGTGTTTTATGTGAATGTTTATACTTATACTTTTATTTATTTTTATTATTTTAGGTGCATTGCTTCGAATACAGCTGGGTCTGCAGATCAGATTGCGGTAATTAGAGTTCAATCAAGACCCTCGCGGCCCTCACAGGAAGAGCTCAAAGTGCCAACATCATCACCAACTTTGAATGAAGGACAGTCTACACAGATTGTTTGTACTGGAACCATTAACATACCAGCTGGTACTATTAATTGGGTCAGGTTAGTAACTTACCAACTAGAAGTCATAATTATTGAAATAAAAAATATATAAGCTTAGTGTGATAATATGTAGGCATAAGTTGTCCCGACGTCTTATTAAAAATACAAATTTGAATTAAATTTATTCAGTAGTTTGCCCACCGCCGGACCGCACCATAGTATCACGCACTTGGATGGTCATTGTCGTAACTATTAAGAATATTTTTCCAAAATCTTTCACAATTACACTACTGGACTCTTGTGTTTATTTAAAATCGAACAACTTTTTAAATGAGAACTTGGTTAACTCGAAATCTTTTTACCGAGAGTAGCCTAAAAGAATTGTTCTTACTAAATAAACGTTTGTTATTTTATAATTGTATAATAACTAGAAATGCCTATTAATGTTGATTGGGACAAAGTTTAAGACTTTTTGTATTTTATTTTTATAATTTAATTTGTGTTGTTTCAGACAAGACGAAACACCACTGTTATCCAATGTGCAATCAAGAAATGGTGTTTTGTATATTAGTAACGCTCGGGTGGAGAACAGTGGAATCTACGTTTGCCAAACATCATACCGTGGTGTAGAACCAAAGCTTATTGATCTAACAGTAATATCGCTAAGCACACCGTCCCCCGAGGAGAGGTCAAACATCTCCGTCTCTGTCAATGAATTGAAGATACCCACTGGTGGAAGAGGGACAATAGATTGCATACCTCATGGTTATCCATTACCGAATATCCGTTGGACTAAGGTAACAAATATAATTGTTTGAAAGTATACACAGTAAATAAAGTGTGAGTGCATACCTACTTATGTACGCACGCAAGATGTAATTCTTGTTTGGCGTAATAAAACAAAATTCGTTAAATAAAATTTTCCTCGTGCTACTTTACTTTTCTAGACAATACTATATTAATATTGTAATAAAGAAGGAAACTAACTTTTAAATACATTCAATGAAAATATGATTATAACGCATAATTTATTAATATAATTTAATTATTTTTATACAATTGAAGATAATTTTAATTTTTTATTTTAAGACTTGTATTTACATTGAAATTATATATTGAGATTTATTAAATTCTCGTTCATTGGTTGTGGTCTAGTAGACGCATAAGTTACAATAGCCTTGGAAGCTGAAGTATGATACAAATGGCCTAGTAAACCAGCTAACGTCAGGGTGTCGAATTTGCGAAAATTCAGAATGATATTTTTATGTAAAATATAATATTTAACTTCAAAAACTGCCTTTTATACAACGTCAGTGTTTTTACAGTATCAAGAACCTTTTGGTAGTTACACGTTCCAACGAGATAATACTCTCATCATCAATAATGCACAAGACTCCGACAGAGGATACTACCTCTGTGAAGGAATTGTAGACGGCACTCCAATTGTCAACATTTATGTCAACGTTGAAATTGAAAGTGAGTACAATTTAGAAATCAATATTTTTTTTTTCAAATTTGACTCTACGCTTTCAGAGAGGCAGCGGCGCAAGGAACTCTAGAAGGATTATTTTGTTTTATGCTATTTTTGTTATATTACTACAACATAACATGAGTAATTAATTGCTTAAGACATTTATAATCCAGACCTAGATTATCACATTGTTTAGAATTTAGATCATAAACTTACAATAGACTTGGGTATAGTCAAAATGTAAACTAAATAAGTTGTGTAAACAAAGCGAGTGGGAGGGGAGAAGATCTCTACCGGAAAGAAAGCAAGAAAGAAAAGGAAAACGAATCTAAAGTTACTTTAACCGATTTTGATTTACGTGTCGTAAGCAGTCAGCCACCCTTGGAATTAGCTCTTTAGTATTTAGAATATCAAACTAGCTAACCACTAGCTAACGCGCACACTGACAAATCAAAATTGGTAACAAATTATCGGGCTGTCAGTTCTTCTAAATGCTAGTATATTCCAAGTCTAGATAATCTGAATTTTAAGTAAGATCAACGTTCCAAGCTTTAATTTGTTATTAAATTTAATCCTTAATTTGGCCAATTTAAATTAAATTTAATGATGGCCATTTAAGTTCTATATTATTGCCTTAAGCTTTAATAATTCCTAAAAATAAGTCTTCTTTAAAAATATACAATGAGATTTTGAGAGGCAAGGCTCTTAACTTCTGATTCTTTCAGGACGTGAAGCACCTAGAGTTGAAATTTATCCTCCCGGTGAAAACTTTGTGAGCCTGGGCAACCAGTTCCAAATTCATTGCCGTGTATTAGGTGGAATACCGACTCCAACCGTAACTTGGCAAAAAGATAGAGGTGGCCAACTCGCATCGCACGTAGAAATACTACAAAGAAATGTCTTAAGGTATTGTAGTATTTAAAATATTTTTCTTTAATAAAACTATTTTAGATTCACCTATTGAAGTAAAAGTTTTCTTTATAATTTCATACTTATAAATGTAATGGCTCGAGTAAATTGAACGTAATTTAATGGTACTAAGAATTATTTTGCATCATCATCTCAACATCTTCCTGTAAACTTTTTTCCCAGCTTCCAAACTGTGGATGTGAATGACGAGGGTGAATATACTTGTACAGCAACGAATGAGGCTGGAACAAATAGTGCAAGTATGGTCGTAAAGGTCAGGTCTGTACCGGTAATCAGTATAACTCCGAACAACAACATAAAAGCAATCCAAGGAGATAGAGTGGTAGTTACATGCACAGCTGAAGGCTATCCCGAACCTATGGTGTCAATCAAAAGTAAGTTCATGTTACATTTTTTTTTATTTTACATTGTAAGTTAATATACATTCGTCGATATTTTGCTGTCAATGGAATAAATACTGTTACCATTATAAAAACTCCGCTGTACATCCATTCATTTATCTGTCTGTCAGTCGGCTATATCTCATAAAGTAGTAGAGTCCTGCCAATGTACGATGAAGTAGTTAAAAGTGAAAGCGAAAATATCTTACCATCAACTGAACAAGAAAAATCTCTCTCTGATAAAATATCACGTGGTATTTATCAGTACAATGCCAATTTCGATATTTTTTCATTTTATGCAATAGATTTCATTACCAGTGCAAATTATAAATACATTCCAAGATGTAGCTAAAACTCGCTCGTGCTACCAAAGCGGTATGAGATGCATTAAGTATAAAGTTATTTCGAACGTTAGAAAGCTGATATTTTGATAGTGTGTTACGGCTAAACCAATGACTTGAAATAAAGAAAGTGAATTAACAAGTCGTCGTATATAAAAGTATTTAAAAAGTTTTTGATGTTACAAATCCCTTGGGGTCTGACTCATATTTGAACGGTGTTGTATTGAATTGAAGGATAAGCCTACGGATGAGGTGGTGGTATTAAATCACAACTATCCATGCGTATTTACAGTAAATGGTATCCCACGTTGTATTAACCTGCAACACACAACAGAAGTATTTTGTACGTGGAAGAGAAGGTGACATATCTTGACGACTTAACAATGGCATTTATGTTTATTTTGTGTTAAGTGATACTGAAAAATTGCAGGAGGGATCAGATTTTATTGATTTTAATTCGGAAAAGAAAATATTAACATTATATGGACTACTTACCATAAACTATTTTGATAAATTTGTCCAAAACCTTGAAATTTATATAAGTACTTTTGTGTCTGAAAATTTCAACTTTTTAGCTCCAGTGTATTACAGTTAAATGAAACTGTAGCCTGTCAAAATTTTAAGCAATCTTGGTTTTTAGCAACATCGGAGCGCTTGCTGGTGCCACCAACTTCGAGGGTTGCCGTTCTTGAAATACCAAATGTCGGTGAAAGGGACGAAGACACTTACGTATGCACTGCCAAGTCCATGTTTGATACGGTCGAAGATCAGTTTGCAATTGAAGTTGACAGAGGAGATGGAGGCATTGGAGAAGATGGTAAGTTAAGGGACCATTTTATATACAATTAGTTTATTTTAGTTAATTTTTATAAATTAAACCAAACTCATGTTTAATGCTCAACAACAAAACTAACAACTTTATTTTTCCTCAAGCACGTATATATTACCCATTAGATATCAATTAGCTAAGTACACTTATCAGGCGTCAATAATTGAGTATTTTAATGGCGATAGTCATTGGTTATGTCGTGATACTATTTCTATATAATTATGATTAAAAAATATATAAAAATATACTTTTTATTTCATACATTTATTTATAGCTCCGCTTCGAAATAAGAAAACTGTTAAGGTTAGTGCTCCCTTAATTATATGAGATTTTGAAGATATTTTACAACTAAACCTAAATCCTATCAAAAAGAAATTTAAATATATGTTTATATTCATAAATCTTTTTCTTTCCGTTGCCAAAACACTACGGAATACACATTTGGAAGATATTAATTGTTCGATACTTTTTTAAATCGAAAACGATGCTTACTAAATACAGTAATCCGTTGCCAAAGGCAAAGTAACGTATGTTATTATTGGCATATCAAAGACTGCTATGCGATGCCACGCCATACTCACTCTTATTATTGCTAAGTTTTATTGTAGTAATAACCACTGGTAGACCTAAAACCAAATATTATATAAATGTCTTTGACTTTGAACTTACCGCGCAAAGCGTTGTTACTACTATTAACATAGATGGCGCTAGCCGTTGTTAAAAAAGCGCTGTTAAAATTTACTTGCGTAAAGTGGTAAGGTCTCAATCATCTAAATATATTATAAAATAATAATTGAAAAAAGTTTAATTTTTTGAAGAGTGGTACTTACCTACCACTTATATTTGATTATCATATTAATACTAACTGACACAGCAAACGTTGAGTTGCCGATATTAAATTCGCGATACAAAGTAACTGTTCATCGTAGATGGGTGATAATTTGAAGTTTAATGTATTTTTTTTAATGCCGACCCATAATCAAACAAAATTAAAAAAAAATGACTATAAAATAAAAAAATCGTGGGGACCACCCTTAACATTTAGGGGGATGAAAAATAGATGTTGTCCGATTCTCAGACCTACCCAATATGCACTCAAAATTTCATGAGAATCGGTCAAGCCGTTTCGGAGGAGTTCAAAGTTTAACACCATGACACGATAATTTTATATATTAGATTTAATACCTTTCATTTTCACCTTCACGCAGTTTGAAATATTTGGTTCTGTTGGTAGTTTTGTATAAAAACTTAAGTAAATCCACGTTTACGATGATCGAAACTTAACCAAAAATATTATCAGGCCGAAATCGATCAATTTATTAGGGTCTATTTATAAAATACTTTATTGGAAATACTATATAAGTAACGAAGCAATCAAAACACTGCGATATGTTCAATTATTTCAACGAACATCTAAAGTCAAGTTGGAAGAAAGCAAACTTATACATTGTGGCTTTTATCGTACTTGTACATTAGGTGTAGGGTCTATTATTTACATTTCTTTGGAACAGGGATTGATCGCAAAAAGATTTGGAAATATAAAACAGCCTCCAGTTTACTTTACCGGTTACTAATATGTTAATATTAAATACTATAGGAGACCGTACTCTTGATACGAAGCACTTGTATTATAGATTTGTCTCATCTGTCAGTAATAAATAAAGTGACAATGTTTCTGAAGAAATTATACATCAGTCTTACTAAAGCCATCCAATAAGTCATTTATGCAGTGGCAGTAGATAACTTGTTTTATTAGTACAGATTTCTAGTCTAGAGACAAACGCAATTAATTCTGATCATTCGACTATAAGTACTTGTACTGTAACTATAAAATATATTTTTTTGCATTATCTACGCGTAAGGATAAATTTTGTGTAGCAAATTTTCAAAAGGTCTATATATTCGGTATATATTTGAATATCATGATACTATATATTTGAATTAATCAATTGTAGATGGCAGTGGTGAAGATCAATTTGATGTGGATTTCCCGAACAATGGTTACGAAAACCAACCTAGAAACATGGTTGTTCCGGAGGGAAAACAAACACGTATAAAGTGAGTTTAACGATATGTGCTATCTTATCTAATTTGTCTATAAAAGTAAATTAAATTTAAAAAAAAGTGTTTATAAATTCACTTATGCCTCGATCACTATTTGCAAGCTCAAGAACATTTTTTTGTAATAATTTATAAAGCTATAATATATATTACATTGTCTGTAATCTATATATGCTAGAAGACGACAGCATTTCATCTCTTCCATGTTCAGTCGTGACTTAACACACGTGATTGCAGATTACGTATTCTGACGCTTTCTGCAGTACAGGCCAAAGAATTAAAGATGGAATATCTCAGGTCGTAATTTATCAATCTATTTTCATTTCCACTTTCAGTTGTGAGGCAGGAGATAATTTCCAAGTTGAATGGAGTAGAGCAGACAGGAGACCTCTGCAGTACAATGCACGACAAGAAGGCACCGAACTGGTTGTAGAAAATGTAAGTAAACTAAGCTACACCTTAGCTGCACGATCAATGGGACAACAATGATAACTATAACGATAAACCATCAATTCTTTACTATAATCACCGCGAGACCAGAATGAGAGTTGTCCAATTAGTGACGTCAACGTGATGGTAACATTAAATTCATACAGACACTTCATGAATTACTAATTAACGGCCGTTTTCAGTAATCTCTCTATCCTTAGCTTAACTTACTAGAGATAGACAAATCTATCCTTTTACGCTTACTTACATTTCAATAACCTATCGACATAAAGCATTGGACTATAACTATATTGGACATAACTACGGATATATAAGATCTTGTCATTAAACGGTGACAGCAATGTATCCGTAACTAGAGATACGTTATTCAAAACCTAAAGTAAAGTGGATGTCTGACTGCTGAAGTCACGCAGACTCGAGCAAACCAGGTTTCCGTTTATATTATAATGCCTTTTTGTTATATATAATAACATTTGAAATACTATTAAAATGCTAAGCTATTTTGCTGCTATTATATTTACTGACATTTCTATCTGGTTCTGTAGTGTTCCTTTAATTTTTATTTATATTTGCTAAGTAAAATTAATGAGTGTGCGGATGACCTATTGGTAGATTATCAGCGCTGCCCATACTTGCCTTTAAGGTAGTAAGGACTTGTTTTTCTATATATATAATGACGTGCAGACCAAGAGATACCTTATAAGGGAAGTTCATACTACAGTTTGGTATTATATTGAAAAAAGTTCCTTGAAAACCTGATTGTAGAGAAACGCCAAAGATCCAGATTCTGATGATGAAGTTTAACGGTCGTTTTCAATAACCTATCCATCATAAGTTTAACTTACTAGAAGTAGACAAATCGTTTTATGCTCACTTACATTTTAATAACCTATCGACATAAAGCATTGTACTAAAACTATATTGGACATACTCGTAACTATGGATAGGTAAGATCTTGTTAATAAACGGTGATAGTAATGTATCCGCAACTAGAGATACGTTATTGAAAACGGCCGTTAGTGTGTTATTGGTGGTTATTGGTTGATCCACAGTTAATAGTACATGAAGCAACTTGAATCGTGAATCATTTTTATGCCTAGACTTCCAAAGCGGATTCGGGAAGATATGAATGCACGCTCATCAATAGCCGTACGGGAGAAGTACAACATTCAGTGCACACAAGCCTGAGGGTATTAGCTCCACCAAGAATTGAATTACGTCCACGTAGTCAAATTGTATACCCCGGAGAATCTCCTACTGTTGAGTGTGTCGTTGAAGGAGATGACGTCAGAGTCTCATGGGCGCCAGTTAACAGACTGCCATCAAGGTATGTAGCGTCTACACATTTTAACAATTCATCGCTAATAACATGTTCACCTAGTAGAAAGGGATCTTAAATTAGAGCTTACTACGAAAGGACGAAAATTTTTGAATTAGTCGTTATTCAATTTAATCACTGACCTGTATAAATACCTACCACTGTACAGGCTGTTCCTGCAATATTTGACGGCAATTTTTTGTGCCGCCACTCGCGAGCGTCTTGACGTATAATACAAATTGCTGCGAAGGAACGTACAATACTCTGAAGTATTATACTAGACGAATCAACGTAATAAAGTACACATTTTATTTGTAAAATGTTTTCCTATCGATGATTGTTTGGCTGAAGTTGTCATCACTAGTTTTAGTACCGCAGACTCTCGCTATATGGCCAACAGCGCCAAAATAGCGAATATCAAACAGGCATAAAAGCACTTTGACAGACGCCAGTCCAATGGTAAATAGTAGAGGTCAGTGAATTTAAACCATGAGTTACCTTAATGTAATTAATAATGTAGTTACCTTAATGTATTATTAGTATAATAATTAACCTTGTTAGTCCAGCTAATATTTGTTAGTCAACATGCAAAATGTACCTAGCCTAGAGTCCAACCAAACGGCTTAAAGTTAAGGGTTATATGCATCCGCTACCGAACAATAGGCCCACCGAACCCCCGACCGAATGATCGGGTTAATCAGCAAAGTAAACCTCTGCTTCAACCAATTCGCCACGTATTGTGCCTCAACACGAGGCATCATCAGGAGGACTCGCCGCATGGGAAACTCCCCTTTTTTTGAAATCGTTGAAACGTCGAAAGATAGAAGTTGATACTTTTTAAAGGATGCGTATGCGTTTATAAATAACTTTCCTTTTTTATTAATTATTTCATAAAATTATTATTAGTTTATTAATTATAATATTAGTAAAGTAAATTTACATTATTATGAATGTGATATGTTTGATATTTTAATCACCGTGTCAAAAGTTCATTATGAGTTTAACCCGTTTTTGATCGCATTCCCTTTTTTATATTTCAGACGTGTTCAATTTGATGGCTCAGTTTTAACGTTCCGTCAAATTGAAGTTGAGGACGCCGGTGAATATGAATGTTTTGCAGAAAACGAAGTTGGACGTGTCAGGTCAATTGCTGAAGTCATCGTAAATAGTAAGTTAAAGATTATTTCATTTTACTTTTAAACAGTACAATTCGACTTTTAAGTATTTCTTCATATAGAATTACCTATATTAAGTATATATATATATAAAAAAAAGTGCAAGATATTGTATTTGATATCGTTATATTTGTTAGGCTTACAAAAAATATCGTAACAACAATTAAATATATCGCCATTATTAAGCATTCGTTGCATAATTTGTTCTAAAAGGCTAATATTATTATTTAATTAACTTTTATTTATAAGCCAATTGGAATGAAAGAAAATAAAATATTACCTTAACGGAAGCCTAACTGTATTCAAATAAGATTAGCCGTTTCAAAGAAGAACGGGCACAAATGTAGGGGAGAGGCGTACAAAATGACATACTAGTTATAAAATCAGTCATAAAATATTTATTTATTTATAATATTCAACACTTTAAGTAATTATGTATTCTTTGGTTCATTACCTACATATAATTATGGAGATCAATCATCTGAGTACAAAAACAATAATATTAAAAAATATTTTTAAAAACTTAGAAAAAATCCGTTTTGTCCGCCCTCGGCGGGTAAAATGACATACTAAATTAGGAACAAAAATCAGTCGATTGCATGCATCGACTCGACATGCAGAATTCACACGTGTAACGCTTTTGTCTTTTTCGGAACATCTGCACAAGATGCATGAGCCCATCTTTTACAGCTCAAGCACCGGAGCCAGACCTCTTTTGGCTTGGATCTTGAGAAGAGGTCATTACAATAAATACACGGACAATCTTCGTCATCGTCTATGGTTACTGTGTAAGCATTTAAAGAAGAAAAATCATTTTCGCTATCAGAACTAAAGTCTAAAACTTTTGTAACCTTTCTTGTCTTTTTCTTTGGAGGAGGTAGAGGAGCGGATTTTGCTTTTGTTTCTTCTATATTTGGCGTTGAAGTTAGTAACAATACTGATGGTTTCTTGCGTGGTTTTCTTTTGCCTTGTCCAGTCACATATATTCCTTTAGGTACTGGAGATAGCACGCTAACAGGAACATTGATATTCATGTCTTGGAGTATCCTAGATGACGTAGGTATCATAGGTCCTGCAGTAACTGAGCCTGTAGACTCGGCAACTGAGACAGGACTTGGGTTGTCTGCAGCTGATGTTCTTGCAATTACCAGGGACGTAGAACTGCCTGCTACTACCTGAGATGGACCTGCTGATGGTGTGCATAGATTATCAGCTGCCGTTGAATCTTCTTCGGGCTTCATTGTTATTTATAGCCTGAATAGCCTTTTCCATGGAGATTGTATCCCAACGCTAGAAATATAAAAAGGTGGGTTAAATGACATAGTATGCTATTTTACCCGAACAAGGTGTATGCCATTTTGTCCCCTTCATAACCTGCAAATTTAGAAATCAACGAATAAAAATGTAACAAGAATTTTGAGATTTCAAAACATTCTGGAACTTATTTAGTAATATTACAATATTTTAACGCTAAGAACAAACAAATAAACGTCAAAAAATACTCACTTTTACGACTTGCAAAATCCAACAAAACAAAACTCGTGACTGCAGAAATCATAAAAACACGCGTGCGCACCACACGGTCGAACGGACGCTGCCTGAGCTGCTACAGGCCATTGCGCGAACAAACATTTGTTTCATTTAAGAAATAAGTAGGTGTGGGTGCCATTTTGTACGCCTCTCCCCTACTGTTTGTAATTTATTTAAAATTTTTGGTACAAGAGATAAACTAATTTTAATAGATTAGATTTCGCAATACTAAGATCGTATGCAGCACGCATATTGTGGGCTTAAAAAATCAATTTACCGTTATGTGTAATGTGTCCTAAAATATTATCTCTTGTTACGGCTCTTGAATATACCAAATGAAATAGCGAAATCGACTGCATTAGTATTATTTGTAAGTCATCTATAATTTAGGAAGAAATGTCACCAATCAAGACATCTCTGATCGTCTAGATACTTCGTTTTTGCGTAGACATTTTCAGGTCTCTCTGCATTTTTTACAGTTTGAATCACGGGTACTGTTCAGAGGATGATTCTTATTAGATGATCATTATAATGGTTCCACCACCGGACGATACATGTATTCCATAACCACACGTTTCTTTTATTTTTGCCTCATGCAGCCTTTTTGTGGAATCACCTGCTGGCTGTTGTAATATACCCTTTGGAATCTTGAAGCATTTGTATGCTTGTAGGCTTGTGCCCAGTAACGCATATTTTAACCTCTGGAATTTCTGATATCTATGGACGGCTGGTTTCTGACTTTCCAACAGCTGAACATCTTTCCGCTAGTGTAGTATCTATTAATTAGTTTATTAAATTTTGATGCAGAAAAAACAAGAAATGAAATTAAATATCTAGTTGTTTCCATTTCATTCAAATGCTATAAAGCATCAAAAATACTACGCCTCCATCTAGCATGACCATAATATATGTAACTTAATAATTAATTTTAAAATTTGCTGATTTTTCGATATCCCTAGAGCGATAGCACCAGTTAAGGCCTTAATTATATTCACGAATAATATTAACATTGAAAAGCGTATTTATTTATTTATAGTGGTTCACCAACAGGTACATGACATACACACACACATAGATTATGAATTATGAACTTAATTTTTCGTATTTTATGCGCATGTGAACACCTGTAATTGAAGGAACACGATTTTTGGCCTTTGTGTTATAGGTTTATGAATTGACATGTGTATTCTGTGTTGGTGGATCTTGATTAAAAAAATAGATTCAGATTAGTTATATTTCTTAAAAAGAACACATATAGGTACACCCAAATTGTAATTATGAACGTAGATTAATGTTATTTGTTTATTTTTCAATTTGACACCTACACGTCTTCTGGCAATGCAAATAATTATTGATCAACTCGGCATTTATGAAATTATTCATTCACAACACGTTTATTGATCAATTTCCATATCAAACTGCAATATGCACGATGTTTACTCACCTATTCTTTAATAATTTTAATTTTCATAATACAGTAACGAACATGTACCTTCTTAAACAAAATGATACCATTTGCTTAATAGACGTTTTTATTTATCGAATTGTTTGTTATTTTTTGTCAAACTACTTTTTTTACTACATGTTTATTGAGCGAATGGCGTTATTATGAATAAGATGCGTACTCATTTACATACATTAATATATTTTAATTTCACATTGAATGCTTGAATGAGGATCTTGATTGCATGATGAAACAGATCGTACACCATCGGAGTCGCACGATAACGAACAATTCGCGCATGTTGGATCCACCGTACATCTAAGCTGCAACGTTACACAGCCGAATTTGAGAATAAGATGGACCAAAGATGGACGAGCATTACCGCGCTCCGTAACCCAGAAAAATGACGGTTCACTCTTCATCAGGCTTGCACAAAAATCAGACAGGGGACGATATGTTTGCATCATCTCGGATGGATTCGGAGGACAAACTAGCAATTACATCAACCTCCATATTGAGGGTCAGTTAAAGTGCTATGAAAGTAGTAATTGGTTGTGGTCACGTTAGCAAATTATCCTTTTACTAAGACTTCAAACCTTAGAATGTATGCTTAGCATGCTAACCTTTCATCTAACTCTTTCATATCTTCTCCTAACATAACCATCTTTCTCTGTATTCTTTTTATCTTAACCTACTAAAAATTTCAGTTACTTTAATTGTTCTTAACATGGAATGTTATTATTAGAGTTTTATGAGTGTTTATCTATAGCTGATGTTTTTTATTTTACGCAAAGGATCTGAATGCTTGGTATCGCAGTTTCGTTGTTATGACGACAGCGGTTGTGTAGCTAACCACCGACTTTGCGATGGATACAACGATTGTCAGGACGGTAGCGATGAAAATAACTGCATATTAAGAGAGAAACGTTTATTACAATCGCTCACGGATCGACGTACGGATTCTGGTAATTTACAGGTGGTGGATGGTACTCTGTGTGTTCGGCATATTTTGTTGTATCGTCTTAATTGTTTTGGGGTTGTTAATTAAGGTGAATTTGAAGAGTATGCTATCGGTGTGTCGTCGGATTGGCATCATTGAAGATTATGATAAATTTGTTTCATATCCATGTATGCTTGTCTTTCTCTATTTTTTAACAGCTAATCATTCTACTTTTGCATGATATTCTGGTTCTAAGGTTTTTGTTTGTATAGAGTATATCAAATACATAATATAATAAGGACTGTTCCACATGTTATATGTTGCTTTAAGTTAAGTTTTGGTCATTTTATTGGTGATAAAAAATACTGCACTGAATTCGAAGTTGTATTTGTTTTTAAGTATTTTATAGTTTTTTTTTTATATTTATAGGAACCCGGGATGAGGTACCCCCTCTTGTGTCTATCGTGAGTCCACAAAGAGCTTTTAGAGTTGGTGAAACTGTTGAAGTAATCTGTAGAGCATACTCCAAAAATGTAACGGTATCATGGGAGAGACTAAGCACAAACCAGTTTGTTGATTCAAGGGTAAGATAAAATTCAACTTTGGTTTTAAATTAATATATACACAATAAACAATAGTTTGTGATACAGTCAATTTAAACTTACAAACTTTGCTAAGAATCCGAATGTTGTTAGTGTAAACTTATGTCAACCTGTTTCAGTTATTTTTATATATTTTATAATTTAATTAAGTTGATACAAATTACGATAATTTTTTAGTGTTTTTTTTATGAAAGAGAAGACAAACTAGCGTTCGGGTCACTTGATATTAAGTGGCCACCGCCGGCCACATTCTCTTGCAACAACAGGGGAATTACAGGAGCGTTGCCGGCCTTTTGGCAAGGTGTATGCGCTTTTTTTGAAGGTACCGATGTCGTCCTGGAAACACTGCACATGGAAGCTCATTCCACAGCTTTGTTGTACGTGGAAGAAGGTTCCTTGAAAACCGCAAATATATAAATACGAGACTAAACTTGTGCTATATTTATTAACAATTAAAGTAAATAACTTATATTGTTTAAACAAATCTTTTTTTCTAGGTATATGGCGAAGATGCGATATTGATAATACAAAACGTTCAACTGTCGGATGCTGGTGTTTATAGATGTACTGGCACTGATCGTTTGGGAAGAAGAAAAGAAACAGACTTTGATCTTAATGTTGTACCAGGTATCTTTTTGAATTTCTTTTAAGTCAGAGAACACATTTGCAGTCTTAATGATAAAATATATATTTTATATACAGTTGCTCAAAAAGAGGCGTATTGCAGGGACGTATAGCGCTCGGAATGTGGGCTATTACATACTCGAGCTTTTTCTTTACCTCATCCGAACGCGTGCGTTCTCTTTCCCAACTGTCAAAATAATGTCTATTAAAAAGAAAAAAACAACTAAAACTTTTAAAGAAAAAATTTATAGAATTTTTTATGATTCATGCAAATTTTTCTAAAAAGAAGCTACTAATTTGTTTCAATATCAGATTTGATGATTTGATTCAATGAGATAGGTTAGGTTTCATTTCATAAAATTTTATTTTCGTTTAATATCAATAAAAAAATATACTGAAGACATAGTTGTATGGGCATAGTTCCCTTTGCCTACCCAGAATGGGTGAAGAAAACAAAAAAAAATCTCTGCTTATATTCTTTTACGGTATGGAACGTTACAGTTCGTTCATGTACCTTCGTTGATAATGATAATTCATCAGATCCAATTCCATCAACTAGTAAAGTATTGTATAACACCTTTGACAAATATATATGAACAATCATACGAAATTAATAATAGTTTGTCTCAAACAGTAAATATGCAACCTTAAACTTCCCCAGTTAGTATAAAAAACTGAATTATAACTTTTATAATAACTAAGTTATTGAGTTTATTGTGTTTTTATTATTTTATTAAATTGCTTAATTTTTTCGCAACTGTATTAAAAATAGTTGTTCAGTACACGTATGGAACCGTCATTGCAAATTGTTCCGACTGTCAACACTCGCCCTTCGGCTGCGCTTCGGCTCGGGAAGTTATTTGTCGGAACTCTTTGCAATGACAGGCTTTCTGCACTCATAATGAAATATACTATTTCAATCATCATATTAATTTTGATTAAGAAAACAGTCATACACAACTAGTGCAAACATATTATAGCATAAAGTTTTCTTTCAGTGTCCAACACAAAGTCATATCCAATTAATGCCGCAGAGACAATGTACAGCGCAAAATTGGGAGACCCAATAGATATACCTTGCAGTCACAATCTGAATGAACCAGCATCTATCGAGTGGAGACGTGAATATACCAAATTACCACCAAGTGCCAAACCGTACGGGGTCAGTAGCAAATGAATAATTGATATTAATACAATTACTACGAATAAGAACATCAGAAGACATTTTAGCCTATTTAGCTTCCTGTTATAATCAGAAAATTATTCCAATTTCTATTTTTCAGCGTAATCTTCATATAGATAGCGCAAGTGAAGCAGATGCTGGAACATATATATGCCGGGTCAGAAACAATTATGAGACAGCAGAACTTCGTGCAACTTTACGTGTCTTCGGAATCATTCCTAAATTCAACGGCGATGGGTGGATTGAGCTGCCCAAGCTTAAAGACGTTTATACGCAATTTGAAATTGAGATATCCTTCAAACCAACCGGTGAGTGTGCAAGGTCCTTTCCGTTCCGGGAAACTTTGATCGTGCGGTATGTATCAGATCATGGTGATTTTGGTGCTCGCGCACCGTTCTGTCAATGCGTGTTATTTTACATGTATTCATAGATTTCTTATAGTTTAGTATCTGTAAGTGTTAAGTATCTGAAAGGTATTGAAACAAGCTATAAGACCATGCAAAATAAATCATCTGGCACTGCCGATTTCGGAAGGTTTAAGAATAATAAATATGCACGTCATGTTATTTTTAATGATTAATGGAGATTGCACACATCCAATTGATTCTCTATTCTGATTCTGTCTCTTAGTAGGTCTGAGGCAGTCTCTTTTGAATGGGTGGTAGTTTTTGACGTTCAATAAGTGATTTTAACTCCTATTTTGAATAAAAATATTTGAATTTTGAATTTTTTGAATTTCCCTTTCTCTTTCTTGTTACACACACGCATACACTGATAGCAAATAGTACCAACCACTCGGAAAATGAGTTGGTACCATCTGACGGTTAACTTCACCAGACTTCGCGCTCATTGGTCAAATCAAGTAGTACGCACTTTACCGGCTTCCTCTTATACATATCCGTCCCTTTTCACGAGATCACTCCCACAGATTTCAGTAAAGCGAGAGGAAAGATATGAATAATCCAAAGTTTTAGTACCTTTTTCACTTAATGGTTTAATGTGATTTCTTAGTCTATATAAATAACTAGGTATTGCATTATTTAGTACTAAGGCCATTAAAAAAGTTACGCTAGTAAGAACAAAATATAATATTGCAATAGTGTTAGTGTTATAAATAAATAAACTATAATACTTATAGTATTTAGGTCTGTTTGTCAAACACAGGTAACTCCTTGATCGGCTCCAGATGCTAAAACTATTTTGTACATAGATACTTTGTTCATTTCATTTATTTGCTTTTTAATTACAATAAGAACTTTTTGTGAAACAACAAATAAATAAATAAAATCAAATATTTTTCTAACTTGTGAACAAATTCTTATTTTCGTGTCTCACGTCTATATAATTCAAACTTCATTTAACCAGACACATTGTTTTTTTAGACAACGACGGGATAATTCTTTACAATGGTCAATATGATGATGGCAGTGGGCATTATTTGCTTTTGGAACTAATTGATGGTGTTCCGTATTTCACACTTAAATTTGATGATACTGAAGAGGACCCGTTAAGGATTCGGGGAGATAGACCCCTGCAGATCAATACTTGGCATACGATTAGACTGCGTAGAAGTGGTACTAAAGGTAAGTTGTAATTTATTTTTACTATAAAGTATAGTTTGGACTTAAATAACTAAAATATATAACACGGATTAATGTCACAAATGAATAAATATTGACACACTTTTTCTCAAATTATATTATTAAAACATCCATGACTCGGAAACAAACATCAATATTCATCATATAAATGTTTGCACCTACCGGGATTCGAACCCGGGACCTCTTGCTCATACTGAGCAGGCGTCAATAACCACTGGGCTATATGGTTCGTCGATTTGTATTTGTGTTATTGTTACCAGCAATCTGTATAACTCAGGTTATCTAAATAATGCCTAGACAATATGTAGATTTTCTGCCATGTATGAGAGAGATATCGTGATAAGTTTCCACACAGGTGGAAATCTCTTATATATGTTTAGGTATATAGATAAAAATATGAAAGAAATAGTAGATTGTTAACCAAAGGTCGAAATAATCAATTCCCGAGGGGTTTAGGCTGTAGTCCGAGTAGGAATTGATTTTTTACCCGTGTTAATCACTCTTCTTTTCATTTCGAATATGAGGAAATAAAACTATTTGTTCCTCCAAACTATGCATAGATAATATGTAATAATATTAGTAGTACCTATTTAAAAATTTGAATTTTAAATATGGAACTTACCGCGTAATTATTGCGGTTTATTCCGCTCAAAGAAGTTTGCGCTAAGTTCACACTAGCTGTTTAGAAAGTCACATGGCTGCAGCATTTTTTTTTAGTTTTTTTACATAAAACTCTTCACAGCTGACAGCAGTTCTTTTTTTAAAGTTCATTTAGGCTCGTAGGTGGGAAGTAATTTGTATGAGTTTTTCCCTCTCTGTGGAGGGAAGCAGCATTTTCTACTCAGATCAAAACAACATTACTGTCCGAGTATGAGAAATGAAAAAATATTTGTAAAATATCTATAGTAATTTATCATGTGTGATTCAAATAAAGAATGATTAAATGTGAATTTTATTTCAGTGACTATGGATGTCGATAATATAGGATCATTTGAGGGACAAGTAAAAGATAAATATCAGATTTTAGAATTAAACCAACCGTTGTACATTGGAAACGCACCGCAATATCGACCAGATGCTTCAGGGTAAGAAATAAGATAATAACAGTCCCAAAGAAATCTTATATATAAAATTCTCGTGTCACAATGTTAGTTACCTTACTCCTCCGAAACGGCTTTACTGATTTTTAGCAAATTTTATATGCAAATTCAGTAGGTCTGAGAATCCGCTACTATCTATTTTTCATCCCCCTAAATGTTAAGGATGGTCCACCCCATTTTTTTTTGTGAAGTAATTTTTTGTTTTTATTTTTTTATGATACAGCATTAAAAAATACACACAATCCTAAATTTTCAACCCTCTACGATCAACCCCTATTTTTGTATCGCAATTTTTATGTTATTCTGTTCTATCCACAAATCCGCTATAGGGTTGCAAGGTGGCAATGGATTAATACTTACAACAATTGTAGTACGATAAATTTGGCAGGTCTGACAATCGGTAGTATCTACTTTTTACACCGCAAAAATATTTTTATTACTTTATATAGCAATACAACGCCGGGTCAGCTAGTAATACATATATAATTAGTTGTTCCTCGCGACTTTGTCCGTATTTATCAGTGCAACCTAAATATTAGTTGGTGTTGCAATGCTACTACATGCATGTATACAAAATTACATATTATTATTTCGACCTATCGTACAAAAGATAAAAATGACTGCCACCAACGCCACCTATCCGGCACTAACGCAACTAGATGTATGCAAAGTTTACATAAACACGTATTCTCTTTTACATAATATAATAATAATAAATGAAAGCGGCAAATCCATTGTAAGTATTTGTTTTTTGTGGAATAGATAAAAATTGAGTCGGAGGACAAACTCCATACACAAATTAGATAATATATGCAATGTTAAGATCAATGAGGGTCATTTATATTAATTAAACTCGCATTCCCCAACTTCGTTGGCTTTGGAAAGGGATTGGTCCTATTTTGTTAATTTAAAAATTAAATAAGCCCATTTTTTTTAATAAAATACTGTTTTATGTCTGGGCTACAGGGTTTAAAAAACACCAATAGTATATATAGTAGTATAGTTTGTTTCACGTCGCAGCAGTGAGTAATTTGTTTTTCACTATCAACAAAAACCACTGACCTCTATAAATATAGACAAATACACACAAGCACCTACTTTATCGCCTTGAATATTCACTTTATTCCTCAGTTACTGAATGACCCAATCAATCAAATACGACTCTATTTATGTAAATAAAGATTATTCTCGAGTGTTCTCGAACAAGAGTATGAGCCAGTCTGTTTGCAAAACAGTTTGGTATGTTGAGTTCGAGATTTCTTTACCTACCACATACTCTCGCGAACATTCGACGTTCTACGTGGCCTTCATCACAATATAAGGTGATGCTACGGCATTATACTGGTTCAATGAATTTTTTTTTATGAAAATAAGGCACGAGACGAGCAGGACGTTCAGCTAATGGTAATTGATACGCCTTGCCCATTACAATGCAGCGCCTCTCAGGATTATTGAAAAACCCAAAATTCTGAGCTGCACTACAATAATTGCGCTAGTCCTTGAGAGATAAGTTGTCAAGTCTCATTTGACCAGTAATTTCACTAGCTACGGCGCCCTTTAGACCGAAACACAGAAACGCTTACACATTACAGCTTCACGGCAGAAATAGGCGTCTTAGTAATATACAAAAGTATTATTAAACTAATGAAGTAATTTTTCAATTTATTCATGACTATGCCGTCGGACGCCCTGTATATTTAATGCCAGGCCACTTAAGTTTAACAATTTATATTTTAATTTAAACAATTAATAATTCAATATAACAATAATTGACTAACTCATAACTGACTGTTTTTTTTTTTAGTTTTGCGGGATGTGTCAGCATGTTAATAGTTGGCAAGGAAGAGAAGAACCTGATAGTAGACAGTTTGAATAGACACAACGTCTACGACTGCGACTCATGCTCACCAAACCTCTGCTTAAACCGCGGAGTATGTCAGGTATGCTGTTATAACTACCAAATAAAATTTGAAAAACAAAATTTAAGAACGATTCGGATTTCGAACCGAAGACCTCTGGCGTTCCGTGCTCAAACCAACTGAGCTAACTGTTCGAGTGACGTATCTTCATAAAATCTTGTATGCTTTGTTCAATTCTCAGGTTGTGGCTTCATCTACAGGATCCACTTTACCTGCTCAACCCCAATATTTCCATATTAGAAAAGAGAGATGTCGCTCTTGTAAATCTAAACAATTTGTTATGTTTTTAAAGTGATAACCCTCACTTCTAGGATTAATACACAAATAAAATTTGGAAAACAAAATTTGTTTTTCGGTTTCGGTTATTACCAGTTATGTAATTAGACCTCGAGGTCGTGACTCCACACCTGAGCTCCTAAAAGCTTGGAAATTAAATGAAAATGTAAACGGGAACTGTTTCAGTATAAAGTGGAATTTTATTCGGTTTTATTGTACTTTTAAGAAAAGTTTTACGGTCTTTGCTTATATACATCTACCTTCTGGCGCGTACGCTTGTCTTGTTTAGACTGTTGCGGAAATAACCGGTTTATAATGTAAAAAGTAACGCAAACATGAAAAAAGATAATAATCGTTTTATACGTTTATACATGTAAACAGACAGTGACAGCTGTAAACAAGTCCAAAAAATAGCGGCAAATTGCTAATCACTATTTTCAGCAAATGCACGCACACTTAAGCAAAGTGACTAACGTATCGCAAATGTACACGTAGGTAACTGTCATGCACACTAAATCAATAAACCTGGCGTGTTGTCATGATTGGCTAACAGCAAGAGGTTCTTTCTAGACGTATAATTAATAATCTAAGAGCTGTAACTATTGTGCCGGACGAACATTGCACATAGGTACAGCTATATAGCTCTATTGCTACATGTATTTATTTTATGACAATAGCCGAGATAGCCTGGACGTTCAGCTGATGGTAATTGATACGCCCTGCCCATTCTTGAAAACCCCAAAAACTCTGAGTGGCACTACAATTGCGCTCGTCACCTTGATACGTAAGATGTACTCTCACTAGCTACTGTGCAATTTATTTACGCTATTTTCCTTTTCATTAGTAAGTTTGTATTGTAAAGTATATTTTGTTATGTTTAGGAGGCTCGTAACGAACGCGGCTATGTGTGTCTATGCGCTGCCGGGTTTGCAGGCCCTGATTGCAACAGGACTGGAGAAGCTTGCCGCCCAGGCCTCTGTGGACCTGGAAAATGTTCCGACACCGCTAGCGGCTACAGTTGCGCCTGTCCGGTAACATTCACCGGAAAGAAGTGAGTGATGAATTGTCTATTGACACCAGCCCCGAAGCGAAATATATCGCACCATAAATATTTGAATCGGCACAAAGATCTCTGTATAATTAAGACCAAAAGAGACAGAATTTCATACTCGTACGTGGTTAATGCGTTTTAACGCATCTTTCATAAAAAAAATCACTGATAGGTTTGAATCACAGCAGAAAATAGAAATTTTAAGATACGACACAAATTTTACCGGAACTTTGGCGTTTTATAATGTTCTCATAAATTTTAAAAGTAAAGAAAACATTACGATAGATGCCTCACGCATATTTTATAGGAGTTTCTAAGGATTACTCAAAAACAGGTATTTCCTGAAGGAAGTTTTATGGATTTTCTACACACTATGTTTCGTTCAATCTCTCTTGTTTCGTTCAATCTCTCTTGCTAGTAGTCATCAATAGGCGGTATCGACCATGTTCTCATTGATGATAGACAGGATTGGGAAGGGCCTTCTTAAGGCTAATTCCTATAATGAAACAAAATCCTAAATTGGTGATCTAAGGCTTGATAGGCGTAGATCGATATCTACGGAATATTTTTTTTAACCTGTGACCATTTTGATGTTTTAAGTTTGGTATTTTAAGTAGACATTACTCGAACGATAGTTACATATACGAGCGTGACGGCTCAGTCGCAATTAGTACTCACAAAATAAAAAGCACTCACACACTTACACTCCTAATAATCTTAACAATAAGTTGATCCACGAATCTAATTGGACATCTGCCTGCATAGTTCTACTTCAAATTACTTATTGTTCTTTTCTAAACATGATTAAGAAGTGATATATTATGAATAAAATCATTAGCTCATACAGTTACATCGTCCACGCTGTTTACATTCTAAGCTCTAATTTAAATTATTTTTTCTCGTAGTTGCGACGTGAGACAGAATATTGAATACCCAGCGTTTACTGGAAGCGCATTCCTCGCTATCAAGTCACCAGTAACAGCACGGTACCTTAAAATGTCAATGACAATAAAACCCAGGCCGCCTGTGACAGATGGCATAATAATGTACTGCGCACAACACTCAGGATTTAGGGGCTTCACGGCTCTAACTGTTAGAAACGGACGGCTCGAGTTCACATTTGATCTGGGTGATGGTAAGTAAATACGTCAGAACTTATCTATTATTTTAAGAACGACAAGAAGACAAAAATTTAAACTACGCTAAGTCTGATAAAACTAAGAGTCAGACAAAATTCAAAAACGCACACAAGATCTGTCAAAAGCAACAGTGGAAATGGACTGGACACATTCTGAGGGAAAAGAAAGAGAAATGGACAAAAACCGTTACAGAATGTTATCCAAGAGACGGGAAACGAAGGAAAGGTAGACAGATTAGAAGGTGGGAGGATGATTTTAAAGAAGACGAATAAGGTCTTTAGTCTTCAAATTACTAGTTAAGCTAATCTAAGTTTTATTTGTAAGAAACTTCTATAATAATTACGATCGCAAGATTCATTATTTATTTATTTTTTTATTACAAAGTAAAACATAAGAAATAGAATATATTTATAAATATAGTACTTGTCACTATACAATTGTAAATCTAACTATTGTACACAGCGTTATATTATTTCAATGTGAGTTGAAAATATGAGAGAACAACTAATATTTCAGTTCTATGTTAAAGTGTTTCTTAATTTTTATTTTAAACTTATGCAGACTTTGACTAAATATGTCGATTTCACAATTTTTATTACCACTTAACTCGTTATATAATTGGCACATTCAAATAAAGTAGATTATTATTTGTGACATTGTTGTAACAGTGTGGTATTGCAAAAAAAAATAACGAGTGGTTTATTATTATGGTGGTGGTAGGCATACATTTTGCCATCAGTTCAAGGTTTTACAAAGATAAAAATAAGAGAGTTGCGTGAAAGGGTCCCGCATAACTTTAAGGTTGTCCTTAGGACATCGTTGTTGGAGACAATCGTGATTATAGATTTATGAGATAACATATTTATTTATTCATAACTAGCTGCTGCCCTCGATGTTGTCTACGTGGACGCTATAATAAATAATAGATAATAATTAATCATTTTTTTTCAGGCAAAGTTGATTTTAATTAAAATAACACACAAAAATTGAATATATGCCATAACTACAATTGAAAAAAAAAATAATATGGAGACTATATGTTGTCGTCATAAGACGTCGGGTCTTGTTAATAATCAGCCAAAATTAAATCTATTCAGCAGTTTTTGCGTTTTGTACGGACATGCATACAGAAACAAAGACAAATATACCAACTGTAAACTACTTTTTTAGCTTTAGTATTGCTTGTAGGACAGATAGCAAGTATATTTGTAAAAATATATTCAACTAGCTGACCCGACAGACATTGTTCTGTACATAATAAATAAAATACTGTCTTTTATGAATCTGCCAATAATATTTCATAACATCAAGAATCATTTCGTAAAAAATGCTCCCTTTTGTTATAATGAAATTGTTTCACAGCAGAACTGTCAAAACGTGAGTCACTATTTTCTCTCATAGAAAATATTTTCTATGAGAGATTTGACGTATGTCCATACAAAACAAATATTGGAAATAAAAATAATGATGGGTCCCAAATCGAAATAAAAGCTATCCTATCTCTCAAGTCGGACCAAACTGCACTCCATAAAGTAATCCCCATTAAAATCCGTTCATTAGTTTAGGAGTCCATCGCGGACAAACAACGTGTCACGTAATTTTTATGTATTAAGATTAAGATAAGATGTATTTCTTTTTCTTTGTTACGAGTTTATAATTTTTTAGTAATTATTGAAATGATATTTCAGGCAGCGATCCCGTGGTTTTAACAAGTAACAATACGTTGCTACCGAACGAATGGACTTCAGTGCAGATCAGTCGTATTGCCGACTACGTGTCATTGGAAGTGAATATGAAATACAAATACAACGCCAAACTATCATCGCCTAAGGTATGTCTTTTGGCCTTTTTAACCGACTTACTCGTAATATCAGTGCAGGCCATAAACCGCGAGTGATTAATGCATTCCTTGGGTGTAGTACGGTATGTGTATCATTTGAATGGTCAATCAAGGTTTATTCATATTTAAAAAGTTTCGGTTATGCGATAGGTTCAACTCTTAGATCATTTATACGTCAAGATAGACTATGACAGCTGTGAAAAAATAATTTAGACTTAATCTCTATTTTGAACAATTCACGCACACTAACACAAAGTGTTATACAAATCGCGAGTGTAAAACGCAGCTTGCCACGCACATTATAGTATTAAACTTGGCCAGTTTTTATCGGTTTTCTAAGAACAAGACTCTATCTATAAGTATAAATTATATAAGGTTCAACCGTTTAATCACCGCAGACCCCCGGTTCAATTCTCGACCGCTACGTTCTTGTTTCCTGCTTTCGAATTCATATGTAATGTATATCTCTTGTGATTCCTCTGGTGTTACAAGAGACTGACTGCTGTGGTGATTACTTACCACTGTCGAGACACACACAAGCGGGCATACTTATTGTCCGCTACCCACAAGAGCCCAAACTGTATTGTTGGACATGTTGTTGATGAAATAATAAATAATTTTATAATAAACTGTTGTAATTAAATAGTATTCCGGTTTTTCATTTAGAATGTTGTTGAAATAGTATTTGTATTTTTTTTTTGTGAAATGACTATAATATTGCATTTATATGATAAGGATAATTTAAACGGCTGGATCACTTGGCGTTGCGTAGAGACGTTGCTTCATTGTGTGTCTTCTACCGCATTTATCACGGGCAGTGTTCCGAAGCGCTGTTTCACCCGATTCAAGACGCCGAATTCCACCTTCGCACGACACGCCACAAATTGGGATATCATCTCCAAGATCCTCCACAGTGCGGTTTTCATGGAGTTTTCTTCCACGTTCTAATAAGCTGTGGAATGAACCTTGTGCGGTGTTTCCGGGACGATACGACATGCGTACCTTCAAAAAAAACGCGTACACTTTCCTTAAAGGCCGGCAATGCACCTGTGATTCCTCTGGTGTTGCAAAAGAATGTGGGCGGCGGTGATCACTTAACACCAGGTAACCTGTACGCTCGTTTGTCCTCCTTTTCCATATAAAAGGAGCAGATTTGTTATTAGTAACTACTGTTACCTGACCGAGTACATGCATACCTCAGTAGATTGACTGAATGTCTTACATTACGAATGTCTAATGTTAAACGTATTTGAATTGATTTTTTACAATTAAGTTTGTAGAGGCAGTAAAGTCCTCGAAAGGTGTCCACGTACTGGAAGACGCAGTGTTGGTAGACCCCTACAAGATGGACCGACGATCTGTTCAAGATCGCCGGAATACGTTTGATGTGAGCAGCGCAGGACCGATCGTCATGGAGATCTTTGGGGGAGGCCTTTGTCCATTGATGACGAAGTTTGTAGAAAATCACCAAAGAGACATATGAAGAAAGATAATCTGTGACAATAGCACAACCTTCCCAAGTGATGGTTTAAAAAAACTAGTATCTCGTCACAGTTTTAATCCGGGTCTCTTCTCAGATATATCTTTAGTCAAACTGTAAGATAGCTAAGTTGATTTTTAATTCTCCGATCTATTTCAGGATCTCCATTTTGATACTCCTCTATACGTTGGTGGCGTAGAAGATCCGACAATAGTGAACAAAAAGCTTGGTGTTGAGGCAGGATTCAGTGGATGTATTAAAGATGTGAGTTATTAAAAAATATTTATAAACTTTTAAAGTAACAGTATAGACTGAAATAAATATGTACCTTTGACGTCAACAGATTTTAGACATCAAAGTATCACACATTTGAAGTAGTCTTTTAATTCCAGGTGACACTTCTCAATGACCACTTGGACTTAATCAACTCATCTATATTATCAGCGAATGTACAGAACTGTGTGAACTACGACCGTGGAGATATCCCAGAGGTAAATCGAAAAGAATCTTCTTTTTCTTTATTCTCCACTCAGCACGTTTCGTAGCCTGCCGATGTCACAAACAGCCCGCTGTCTGCCATCAAACCACATGACTCTCTTGGTCTACCTAAACTATTTTAGACATACCCTCTTAAACTGCAATCCAGATTAAGACACTAAAAATTTGCTGTTGCCCAGGTCTGAGCCTGTAAATTTCAGTGCATTTAATGTCGAGGTCATCATTTTCATGTTCAGGTCAGAATATGTCCGTAAGGATTAAATGATATAACAAATACTAGATGCGAAAAGGAAAAACGATAAAAAGAACATTTATTAAATGCAAATGCAACGCGAACAAAGATAAAACTGAATGGAATGGAAGATCATGCATTATCTTCTCTATTTCTTCTCTTTATAAGTCGTGTTATTTCGATTAACATGGATATATTATTTTTTTAACAGTTTGAGAGTGTATGCGGTCAATGTCTTAACGGTGGGTATTGTCAGCGACCTGATTCGACGTATTGCACTTGCAAAACTGGATTCTCGGGCACATACTGCGAGAAAAGGAGTCCTCCCCTTCTGCAACAACGTTACGGAAACCCATGTGCTGATTCGCCATGCCAGAACAGGGGCGAATGTAAAGTAAACGCACCAACGTATAGCAGGATGAATTATACTTGCGACTGCCCACTTGGATATGCTGGGGCCACTTGCCAGATACGTGAGTAGAAAATCATCACATATAAAGTTAATTAAAAATTTAATTATTGCCAATGTTTGATTATAGTATTCACTTAGAATCACCAGTGGGAGGCGCCTTTGCAAAGGATGCCGGCTAGATTATGGGTACCACAGCGGCGCCTATTTCTGTCGTGGAGCATTACTGTGTTTCGGTGTGAAGGGCGCCGTAGCTAGTGAAATTACGGGGCAAATGAGACTTGACATCTTATATCTCAAGGTGACGAGCGCAGTTGTAGTGCTGCTCAGAATTTTTGGGTATTTCAAGTATCCTGAGCGGCACTGCATTGTAATGGGAAGGGCACTTAATTACCATCAGCTGAACGTCTTGCTCGTCTCGACCCTTATTTTCATAAATAAATAAAAAAGAATATTGCAAAT
This sequence comes from Leptidea sinapis, assembly GCF_905404315.1. NCBI lineage: Eukaryota > Metazoa > Arthropoda > Insecta > Lepidoptera > Pieridae > Leptidea > Leptidea sinapis. The sequence continues at coordinate 6,698,115 of NC_066312.1, read as the reverse complement.
GCTTACCCTCTTCGAGCACGAATGGAAATATTAAATCCAGATATACATATTTAAACTTATCCGAACACGTTATAACAAACTCTGTGTTACGAAGCCAAGAAACAAAAGAGTAATTGAGTCTAACATTAACCCCCTTATTCATAATAGTCTGCTAACTTAAAGCATTGCTAACTCTCACTCTGTCTTCTTCTATTGACCTAAGTCAGAATGAGAAAGACACTCCTTAGCGGCTGTTTAAAGTTAGCGGACCATTATGAATAAGGGGGTAAATGTTTTGCTAATCATTTCCATATTTGGTACCTTAAAGTGTCAAGTCATGATGATGGTCGCCGTGCCCTAAAGACTACTTTTCTAATTGTAGGTACTGTTAGAGACAGGTTCTGTTATTAATATTGATGACGCTACAACAAAATGCCTTACTAGCATTTTGTAAGAGATATAGGACTTTCAGAGAGCAGTCAGCCTAGTTCGCGAATCTAGACGCACCACTTATTTTCTAATTCTAATTCTAGTTCTACTATTTCAATTTTTGCTATATCCAATTTCAATATTATAATTTGTATGTGTAAATAAATAAAATCCTTTTTAAAAATAAAATTGATTATTCTCTATATAACAGTACTAAGATCAGGTAAACCTCCTGGGATTTCTCTGATTTCTTTGAAAGCTGTATTAAGTTGAAAAAAGTACTCATTTACTTACAGCGTTGACACTGCAGACCAGCGTCGGCTTCAGCGGAAACGGATATCTTGAGTTGCCAAGACGCTTCTTACGGTATGATCAACTGGACGAGCAACCAGCGATGTTTGCACTAATTTTCCAAACGACACAAGATGGAGTTCTACTGTATCAAAAGGAACATCAGTCGCGCAGGGGCGGTGACTTTATACTTTTAAGTAGTAAGTGGATACAGAAATTTACTTAATTCCCTTCTATTTTTAATTTTAAAAAGGCCACAAGGTGTAAAATTAACAGACACGTGTAATATTTTTTATAATATTATGTAATATAGAAATACTGAAAATTATATTTTATGAAGTATTGGTAAGGGTCCAAAAAGTTAATTAAGTTAAAATAAGGTAGATAAAAGCTTTAAAGGTAAATGTATATACTTTTATTATAAAATGGCTCTGTCAATCTGTAAATCGTACTACTCTATAGCTGAATATCTAAGTGGTCGGACAGTAACAATGACAGTACAATATTGCATATTTTATTAAAAAGAGCGCAAACAGAATGCTGGGAGAGTTTCTTGCGCCGTTTCTTATCCATCAGAGCGCTATTTGCTTCCGAAGCGGTGGTGTTTAGTAACACAATAATGTTGTCGCTATTTGTTTTGGTACATCAGGCTTAAGTTATAAAGATTCAAACACATTCTCTACTTCTAAATAACGTTAAGAATATATTTTTATGAAGACCATATTTTTTGTAAAATTGCAATTTGAATAATAATTATTGTGAATGTATTATTGCTATGTAATAAATGACTAGACTAAGCTGACTTATGTCTTCTGGGTTATTATTATGATGCATGAATGGCTATCTATATGTTGGAGGGTGACCGGTCCATGTGACCGGTCATCCTCCGTCACTAAGACGAATACCGAATCATCTTCTTGCTCGTTTCTTAAGCTCGATGTTCATGACTACGACATATATGTACAGGTTGTTTTAACAAATGATACAGTAATATTAATTTTATTTTTTTATTTCTAGTTAAAAATGGCATTGTCATGTTGGAGTGGGACTTCGGAAGAGGCATAAGATCTCTCACGATTGACGAATATGTCACAGATGGCATATTTCATAGAGTGAGTAAAACAATGAGCTCTTTTTATATTTTTTTGAAGGATTATCGTTTTGCCTGAGAATTGTTAAATTTTTGCCTGTGTGTAATTTGAAGAAAGAAAGACTGTAATTTAGAGGCACGTGGTTTTAAAACGTACCAAAAGACGGTGCTGTGGTATTATCTGATCGCGATATTATAAATTTAAGTTCTGTCACATTACCTTCTCATTAATATTAGTTTTAACACGAATATATTATGTTATTTTGAAGTGCATCCCTACTAGCGCAATAAAAAACACTTAAGAGCAATGACGTTTAAAACAAATATAAGGATATATCTTTCGACGTGTGATAGCGAAACGGCAAAAGTGTGCTTATATACAACGTAAGCACACTCGTTAGTCGTGTGTCAACTTTCGGGTTCAGCTCAAAATCGAGTTATAAATTCAACATACGTAATCTAAACTGAATAAATATTTTATTTACATGGCACTGCCTTTTGCCCAGGGATACTTTAAACAACTGGAGTGAATGCTACAATGTATAGATACAGTAGTGCGATTCCCTCATGCATGGCATGCTCCATATTTCTATATGTAGAACGTCATTGGCTTAGAGAGTTTTTTGTGCCGTCCCTTCTATCTGTGTCATTTATTTCCCATGCGCTGGTAGTAATAGACAAAGAGAATTCTAATAGAATATATTATTAAAAAATAATTCAGACCTTTTGACAGCATAAATTTAATATAATATAATGATAATTATCCATAGTAGTTATTTACTATAAAAGTATTTTATTTCTAATTGCCTTAGTTGAGCTAAGTTCCTAATGAGCATCGGTCTCTTTTTTATAGGTGATTGCAAGGTTGTATGGAAACAACTATGTTGAACTTGACATGGATGGCACGAAAGTGCAAGAACAGCCTGATGGTCTTACGAGCGTGATGAATGCTGACTCCAACATTTATATCGGTAAGTCTTGCTGAGCTCTTTCGCAAGTGCCAGAGCCACTGATCTCTACTATAATATACTACTGGACTGGCGGCTGTTAAAGTGCTTTTGTGCCTGTCTGATATTCGACATTTTGGCGCTGTTGGCCATGTAGCGAGAGTATGCGGCACTAAAACTAGTGATGACAACCTCAGCAAACATCGACAGATGGTGGGAAACTATTTACAAAAATAAATTGTGTACTTAATTACTATGACTCTTGAAGTATAAATAACACGGAAAACGAACGAAATTAATTCAAAATGCAAAAATACTTCAGAGTATTGTACATTCCTTTGCAGCCATTTGTATAATACGACAAAATTTGTTCTCTGGACACTCGCGAGTGGCGCTCCAAATAGGCACAAAAAACATTCTGTCTAACATATGGAACAGCCTGTACAGTGGTATTTATACAGATCAGTGGCCTAGCTGATGGAATAACAACAGCCGCTCATAGACAGAGGTCAAAGAATGCGTTGCCGACATTGCAGATTCCTAACGGCTCATCCATAAATAATTTATACGTCTAGATAGACATCGAAAGAAATAAACTATTTTCAGAACGCACACTTTAAACAAAGTGACTGACGTATCGCGAGTGTATGACGTAGCTGTCATGCACACTGAAGTAACAAACCTGGCCTGTTATCACGCATTGTCTAACAAAAGGCTTTATCTAGAAGTATAATTAATTTCATAAGTGATCGTCACTATATTGAGAGTGAGCCTACCTAGATATTTAAATCTGATGATGAGTTTAATTAAGGATACCGCACTACCCAAGAACGTATCTAAACTAATCTTTTATTCATCTAAACTAATAGTTTAGATGCTTGTGTGCGTGGCATCTCGTCACTCAATGGCATCTTTCAAATTTAACAACATACACTTCGTGTTATTTGCAATTCATAAAATACAAAATACTTAGTATAAATAATAATAGAATATATGTGATCATAGTATAGTTCTTATTTTTTGTAGTATTATTTTTAACAAAGTTTTACTACGCAACCTGGCATTTTAGTTTGAATTATTAGCAAAGTTTAACAGAACATGTGGCTTTGTTCGAGACTGACTCGAGTACGCCCACTTGGGCGTATTATCAGCTGACGCACTTTGCGACTACGCCTGCGGTGTATAGTTGGAGCGCAGCGGAGACCGATCCTTAATCTAAGGAATGAACGTTTATGATGTCTTATTTCTATAGTATGCCATTTTGGTATTTTTAAATTTTTATTTGAAATGCGCAGTTGGATTTTTTCTGTTGACTGTTTTGTATAAACATAATAACAAATTGTAACTTTAAATCACATCAGCTTCTAAATTTAAATGAAACCTCGCAGATTAAGAAATACTTTTTATTGGAAAACCTGAATAAATTAAAAATTCTAATATAACCTTATATTAGTTTTTCTAAACGATAAGAAATATCTCAGCCACTGCTCAACTTATTAAAAGAGTATATTTACTAAAGCAGTATATTTTGACAAGTTAAAAATAAATACAAAATTAACGCTGATATCTTGTTAAATATAATATTATGTTACAGGTGGAATACCAGAACCGTGGAAATCTGAGCTGCAATACCAGGGTCTGAACGGATGTGTACAGCATGTTGAATTTAACGACATGTCGAGGGCTGTAGACTTGGGCCAGCAAGCAGTTGCCGGAAGGAACGCACAGCTCTGTAGAAAGTGAGTTCTCAAAAAAAAATATAATTATTAGCATTACAAATCTTATTAGTTCTTACGTAAATGTACTCCTGAAAAAAAAATAGTGTTTTCTTTAGTCAAGTCAAAACAGTAAACAACTGATAGAAGACTAATAGGTAATAGTCAATCTGCAGCCTAATTTTTGGTTCGTTATTTTATAAGTCGATTTAACTCCAAATGTTTTGAGTTTTCTTTAGTGTTTATTCCGCCAATATTCGTCTTTAAACAATCCAAACTCTGTCTAAAGTTTCGCGAGTCAACATCACCTGAGGATGTCTCGTGTAGAGACTGTTCAAAGACAAATATTGGCGGAATTAATAAATTAACTAAAGAAAACTCAAACATTTGGATAATTATGGATTTCCGCAAAGTAACGCCTACTTCAATAAATTTTCTTAATTAAACTCGTTTAAGATATAATAATAACTAATGATAATTTTTGGCTAATTTTTGGCTAATTTTTGGCAATTTTTTGTCATAATTTTTGGCAAATTTTTGTCATAATTTTCTGAGCAAATTTTTATTGTGTCATAATATTATGAAAAAGATGTAGATTAGAATTTTTATTCTGTATTATGTATTTGTAGATTAATATTTTTATATTAAATACTTATTTTTTTATACATATTTAATACAATAACTGTGCAAACAAAAGGAAGATTATACTAACATTATGCATTTTTCACGCTGCCTTGGATATGAAGCTTCATGTATCCCGATGTGTATCCATACTTTGAAGAGGATGACGTATTTGAGTCTCCTCCCCCTGAATTTTACCTCAATTTCCATCCAAAACCAAATCCCACTCTTATTGGCTCACTGTTTCCGTCCTTGATATGCCTACTAAACTTACGTAACTAATCATTATACAGGTATGTACTAACATATTAACAACACCACTTTATATTTACTATTGCAAACTGTTGTTTAAAAAATGCTCACATTACAATTCAGGGGTGCTAAAACGGTCGATCGCGAGTGCTTTTTGAGTCGATCTCCCAAAAAAAAAAGCAGATATAGAGCTATTCACAGATATGATTTAGGTAACTAAAATCGGTAATTATGTACCATTTTATGAAAAGTATGTTCAGGACATGCAGTGCAATGCAGATTTAACATCCAAAGTCACAATTTAGTTAAGTTTAGAACTTTAGACACTAGAACACGTTTTTTTTTATAATTATGAGTTTTTCATTGACATTTTAGAGCAGACTTACACTTACCTTGACTAAAAAAATGCATATTATTGTGCGCAAAACTAATATCTATGTAATCGTGACACGACTCTACCTAGACGACGATCCTTCATCACACATACTTGAAGCCTCTCAGAGTCGATGGATCGTAGTCTAAGAATTTTGAGGTAGATCGCCAGCTATTCAAGCTTGAGCACCCCTGGATTACATTATGTATTGATGGTTGCTTGCTTGTATTATATGATAACACTGTTTGTAAATCTTTTTATGTTTGAATTACTAACTCTACATCCAGCAATACTGCTTAACCGTTTCTGTCAACTTTTGGTATTACCAAACACACAATTAAATATATCAGCACAGAGTAGGGATGGATACTTAATCAAGTTAATAATAAATAATACATGGGCTTTTCAAAACATTCCTTTTTTTATTGATTTAGTGTGAGATATACTCATAATTTTATTTTGCAAAATTGTCACACAGTGGCTTGTCGAGAGTAGAGCACACATTGTGATTTCATGCTTTTTTGTATAAATATTAAATAAAATCAAAACTAAGATCTATTATATCATTTTTATTTTTATTTGGTGACATAATTTAAAGTAGATCTCACATAACTTACTCTTACGAAACGTCATACATTTAAAATTATAACCTAACTATCTCAAACAAGTAAAACTAAATTAAATTTATTATTTTCAGATAATCAGAGATGGATCTTCCTACAGCTGCCGAGATTATTCTTCGGAACTTAAATAACAATATCTCTCTATTATCCACATTATATTATAGTTCCAAGCATTATAAATGTCAATTCATAAAATAATGATAATAAGTAGTAATAATATTGATAAAATGTTTAATATTATGCCTGTTTTGAATCTCTGTCATATTTTTAAAGTGGCAGATATTATCATGGAAGCATGATTTTTAAGATATATTAGAATAAAATTGTACCGATACATTTAGTGTTAATATTTCGCCGATCTGGACAATACATATAGCTTTGTAAGTTAAGAATATTTCAATGTATATTGTCTAAATCAAAATGCCCAAATCTTGGGGTTCTCTATAAGAGTCTTGGTGCCATAAGATATAATTATTGCTGTAGCTAGGTAACTATTAAATAAAAATAATTCATACCATAGTTTCACTTTTACGCCAAGCTTTTTTATACTACTATTTTTATACTATTTTGCCATTAATTTTCAATATATTATTTTCAACTTGGCAATATAAAATGTGCCAAAAGAATGTGTACTTGTTGGTCTAGTACATCTAATTAGGTATGAGATTGCCACTTAACTATAACACGAAAGTACATTTTTATTGTTGGCATTTGATATTGCTTTTAGCTTAAGCGTACTCCTGCATTTAATCTGGAGATTTTCGGTGCTTTTATTTGTTTGAAACTCTTTTATTCTTTGAGCTATAACTTTAGCAGTAACATTTCTACTTTAGTATTACTGAATATAACGCGATTCAGTAAGGTGTTATGTTGCACAACTAACCATAAATTAAAACCATGTATATAATAAAATTGTTTTATTTAACCACCTGAATCTTGAACAAGTTAAACAGTGACAGAATTATTTTACAAATGTTTATAACAAGCAAAGTTTTTAAATACACTAGTAATAATTTCATGAGATTTATTTGTAAGGTGAGTTAACGACTTGCATTAATCTGCCTCTAAGACCTTGCAAATTACAATCTTCCAACCAATTGACACATTTTTTTTCAACATTGTAATAGATTGCATTTGGAACTACAGTAACAAACGGATCATGTACATCTGCATGTAGGACAAGGAAATCATTTTTTCCTTTTTTCTCTACATACGGTCTATCCATAAGGGCTGAGTATTTTTGGGATAAAGCATTTTTAAGTTCATCTTCGATTAATCCTTCAAATTCGTCTTCATGATGTTCAACAGTAGTACCCTCATTATCCTGTCGCAGTAATTTCTTTAATTGTTTAGAGCCTATTTTCTGTTTCAAATGATTAAACACGTCATTTCCATTTCTTTTTCTATTCATTCGTCTTATATTTGATAATTCCTTTGTCCTTGTAATTAAATCTATAAGCTTACTCAAGTCTAATTTGTCTATGGTGACATCATCTTCAATATTATAATATTTTATTTTCGAAGACGTTATTTCACCAAATAAAATAAGATTCGCAGTAACTATCTATAAAATAAAATATGGGAAATTAAATAACCTATACATAAATATCACACCAATATTAAAAAATCATTTTCCATTCTTACCAATAAGAACTTCACGAACATGATGTTTTTCATCCATAACTAAGAAAATAACTCTAAAATCTAATTTCGTTGTGAAAATATGCGGAACTTTTATGAGCGCCCATGGGACGATAATTAATTTTAGAAGTTAATGGTATTCCTAGATATTATTTTCAATCTGTATTTTATTTACAATTTATACACACTACATGTTAACTGAGTTGATCAATTGACTAAAATATATTCGGGTTTACTTATCAACGTTTTAAAGATAAACTATAACATGCCAAGCTGGTAGAGAAAATATTAAAGATTAACCAACAGAAATCTTATAACTCTCTAGTTCCACTTTTTCTTTCAGTCCGTCTGTCTAATTGTGGGCTGTATCTTATTAACATTAACACGTAAGAGTTTAGACACCCGAAATGCCGTCACAATAAATAAACAAGTTTGTAAAATTCAAAATTTATTTTTGGTTATAACGCCTAACTCTATTGTTTTGATGTAAACAATAAAGTATTTTATTGATGTTATATAATTTTCGCTAAGCACGTTAGACTTGTACTTGAATATTTTTTATTAGAGGTCAAACGAGGAAGTGGCGCACCTGAAAGAAAGTGAAAACCTCTCACCATTGGACTTCACAATTACGCACAGTTCAAGGTTTCTAAGACATTTTCGGTTCAAAAATACTGCCGTCGACATATTCCACAAACTGGCTGTGCAAGACTAAACATTACTTAAAAAGGTTGGAAACCATATATCCGCCATCTTATGATAGAAATAAAGATATTTACAAGTAAACAAACCAATAACTCAATATGTAATTCATCCTAGAAGTGAGGATTATCACATTGAAAATAACAAATTGTTTAACCGTTTAATTAAAACAAAGATTTCTCTTTCGGTTTATAAGTTAGGAAAAAGTCTCTGTACTGCGGTACGGAAACAGGGGTTTGTCCCGGAAGGCCACAATTTGTGAGCGTCTCTTGAATTTTCTCTTCATCATAACCTTTCAATTGACAAAGATCGTGCAGGAACTCACTCCATTCAGTCCAGTTTAATTCAGACTTACTGCAATACACGGTTTGGTGATTATCGGCCTTACAAATAATCTTCGTATAAAACCAAGAATATGCAAAATGTTTACAAATAAACATTTGGCTTATGATTGGTTTATTCGGACGTATAACGTGTCCCGCGTTTATTTGCAAGGCATTCGGAAAACTTCTGAATTATTATACGACAGTGTCTTCAGCGGTATAGTCAATATTTTATTCTCAAGAATAACGTTATATCAATTTTATTTGTAAGGCCGTATGTATGTATAATAATATTGAAAAATTAATACTATAATTGGCCTTCGATAGGGATGAAGGCTAGTTTTAGCTTTGTCTAAAAAACTCTCTAGCATGACTTTTTATTTTCAAAGATACGCTGATCTGTTGAAGCTTGCTCGTCAGTAGTAGTATTGTTATTAATCGAACGCTTTGCGCAGCTTTATTTTTTATGGAATAGGGGTTAAATGAGCTGGTCACCTGATGTTAAATGATCACCACCGCCCATATTCTCTTGCAACACCAGAGGAACCACAGAAGCGTTGCCGGCCTTTTATAAAAGGGTGCGCGCTTTTTTTGAAGGTACCCATGTAGTGTCGTCCCTGAAACACAGCACAAGGAAGCTCATTCCAGAGCTTGGTTGTACGTTGAAGAAAAATCCATGAAAGCCGCACTGTGGAGGAACGCCACACATCCAGATGGTGAGGATGATATTTTAATTTGTGGAGTGGGAAGGTTTAAATTGGCGGCAAAAGTCAGGTCAAAATAGCTCTTCGGAATGCTCCCCGTGATTAATAGTGTAAAAGACACACAATAAAGGGACGTCTATTGTACATCTACTGTAGCTATTTCTTCGTCCATATTAGAATAAATATTAGTTCATAAGCTAATACTAATGTCACAGGATACTGGCAAGGTTATGGGTACCACAATGGCGCTTATTTCTGCCGTGAAGCAGTAATGTGTAAGCATTACTGTGTTTCGGCCTGAAGGGCGCTGCAGCTATTGAAATTACTGGACAAATGAGATTTAACATTTGTGTCAAGGTGGCGAGCGCAATTGCACTGCATGGCATGGCGTACCAATTACCATCAGCTGAATATCCTGCTCGTCTCGTCCTTTATTTTCAAACAAATAAGTATAAGGTTTATATTTCATTACTCTTGTACTATAACTAAGTACATATCAACTAAATGTTCTAGTACAGTAATCCTAACTAACAATTTTTTTATAATATACTTCGTTATAACTGTTTATTTATGTTATGACATGAACAACTTAAAAATGTAAACAAGAAAGGGAAATTACCTACATGTTTTTTGTTGTTCTTACGGCCGTTTTCAATAACGTATCTCTAGTTACTGATACATTGCTGTCACTGTTTAATGACAAGATCCTATCAATCAATAGCTATGTCCGATATAGTTATAGTCCAATTCTTTATGTCGATAGGTTATTGAAATGTAAGTAAGCGTAAAAGGATAGATTTGTCTACCTCTAGTAAGTTAAACTAAAGATAGATAGGTTATTGAAAACGGCCGTAAATCAACCATCACGTACCAGAACTTATTGAAGAGAATACCAGTGTCTGTCATTGTTAACTTCCTGTCATCTAGTAGCTTTGCTTGCCTCATCCAGTAATCTGATCTGTACAAAGTTATTGATTTTCCATCTCGCTTGTTATCCATTAATCTTGAAAATTCATAAAACTGCCCTTCAAGAGTGGCTTCTTCTTCCATTGTTATTTAGATCTTAGTTATTTATAAATTTAAACATATCTACTATATATTGGTACTAGACATTATCAAATTTAAAGTATTTCATAATGTGACCGCCTATACGTCAAAATATTATAGTGACGACGGTCGCTATGACAACTAGCCATAAAGTACATATTATACTTCACTAACTTACAAATTAGACGCTTCTGATCACACTGTCCTAAATTTAGTTACTGAATCGCGACGATGTCTAACTTGTCATATGGATTGGTCCAGACACAAAAAAATTGGTCTGTACAAAACCATTGCCGTTGGCTCAATTAAAATAGAAAAAAGAAAACATGGGTGAAGGAATATTTGTTGCTTTTTTTATTGATTTAGTGTGAGATATACTCATAATTTTATTTTGCAAAATTGTCACACAGTGGCTTGTCGAGAGTAGAGCACACATTGTGATTTCATGCTTTTTTGTATAAATATTAAATAAAATCAAAACTAAGATCTATTATATCATTTTTATTTTTATTTGGTGACATAATTTAAAGTAGATCTCACATAACTTACTCTTACGAAACGTCATACATTTAAAATTATAACCTAACTATCTCAAACAAGTAAAACTAAATTAAATTTATTATTTTCAGATAATCAGAGATGGATCTTCCTACAGCTGCCGAGATTATTCTTCGGAACTTAAATAACAATATCTCTCTATTATCCACATTATATTATAGTTCCAAGCATTATAAATGTCAATTCATAAAATAATGATAATAAGTAGTAATAATATTGATAAAATGTTTAATATTATGCCTGTTTTGAATCTCTGTCATATTTTTAAAGTGGCAGATATTATCATGGAAGCATGATTTTTAAGATATATTAGAATAAAATTGTACCGATACATTTAGTGTTAATATTTCGCCGATCTGGACAATACATATAGCTTTGTAAGTTAAGAATATTTCAATGTATATTGTCTAAATCAAAATGCCCAAATCTTGGGGTTCTCTATAAGAGTCTTGGTGCCATAAGATATAATTATTGCTGTAGCTAGGTAACTATTAAATAAAAATAATTCATACCATAGTTTCACTTTTACGCCAAGCTTTTTTATACTACTATTTTTATACTATTTTGCCATTAATTTTCAATATATTATTTTCAACTTGGCAATATAAAATGTGCCAAAAGAATGTGTACTTGTTGGTCTAGTACATCTAATTAGGTATGAGATTGCCACTTAACTATAACACGAAAGTACATTTTTATTGTTGGCATTTGATATTGCTTTTAGCTTAAGCGTACTCCTGCATTTAATCTGGAGATTTTCGGTGCTTTTATTTGTTTGAAACTCTTTTATTCTTTGAGCTATAACTTTAGCAGTAACATTTCTACTTTAGTATTACTGAATATAACGCGATTCAGTAAGGTGTTATGTTGCACAACTAACCATAAATTAAAACCATGTATATAATAAAATTGTTTTATTTAACCACCTGAATCTTGAACAAGTTAAACAGTGACAGAATTATTTTACAAATGTTTATAACAAGCAAAGTTTTTAAATACACTAGTAATAATTTCATGAGATTTATTTGTAAGGTGAGTTAACGACTTGCATTAATCTGCCTCTAAGACCTTGCAAATTACAATCTTCCAACCAATTGACACATTTTTTTTCAACATTGTAATAGATTGCATTTGGAACTACAGTAACAAACGGATCATGTACATCTGCATGTAGGACAAGGAAATCATTTTTTCCTTTTTTCTCTACATACGGTCTATCCATAAGGGCTGAGTATTTTTGGGATAAAGCATTTTTAAGTTCATCTTCGATTAATCCTTCAAATTCGTCTTCATGATGTTCAACAGTAGTACCCTCATTATCCTGTCGCAGTAATTTCTTTAATTGTTTAGAGCCTATTTTCTGTTTCAAATGATTAAACACGTCATTTCCATTTCTTTTTCTATTCATTCGTCTTATATTTGATAATTCCTTTGTCCTTGTAATTAAATCTATAAGCTTACTCAAGTCTAATTTGTCTATGGTCACATCATCTTCAATATTATAATATTTTATTTTCGAAGACGTTATTTCACCAAATAAAATAAGATTCGCAGTAACTATCTATAAAATAAAATATGGGAAATTAAATAACCTATACATAAATATCACACCAATATTAAAAAATCATTTTCCATTCTTACCAATAAGAACTTCACGAACATGATGTTTTTCATCCATAACTAAGAAAATAACTCTAAAATCTAATTTCGTTGTGAAAATATGCGGAACTTTTATGAGCGCCCATGGGACGATAATTAATTTTAGAAGTTAATGGTATTCCTAGATATTATTTTCAATCTGTATTTTATTTACAATTTATACACACTACATGTTAACTGAGTTGATCAATTGACTAAAATATATTCGGGTTTACTTATCAACGTTTTAAAGATAAACTATAACATGCCAAGCTGGTAGAGAAAATATTAAAGATTAACCAACAGAAATCTTATAACTCTCTAGTTCCACTTTTTCTTTCAGTCCGTCTGTCTAATTGTGGGCTGTATCTTATTAACATTAACACGTAAGAGTTTAGACACCCGAAATGCCGTCACAATAAAAAAAACAAGTTTGTAAAATTCAAAATTTATTTTTGGTTATAACGCCTAACTCTATTGTTTTGATGTAAACAATAAAGTATTTTATTGATGTTATATAATTTTCGCTAAGCACGTTAGACTTGTACTTGAATATTTTTTATTAGAGGTCAAACGAGGAAGTGGCGCACCTGAAAGAAAGTGAAAACCTCTCACCATTGGACTTCACAATTACGCACAGTTCAAGGTTTCTAAGACATTTTCGGTTCAAAAATACTGCCGTCGACATATTCCACAAACTGGCTGTGCAAGACTAAACATTACTTAAAAAGGTTGGAAACCATATATCCGCCATCTTATGATAGAAATAAAGATATTTACAAGTAAACAAACCAATAACTCAATATGTAATTCATCCTAGAAGTGAGGATTATCACATTGAAAATAACAAATTGTTTAACCGTTTAATTAAAACAAAGATTTCTCTTTCGGTTTATAAGTTAGGAAAAAGTCTCTGTACTGCGGTACGGAAACAGGGGTTTGTCCCGGAAGGCCACAATTTGTGAGCGTCTCTTGAATTTTCTCTTCATCATAACCTTTCAATTGACAAAGATCGTGCAGGAACTCACTCCATTCAGTCCAGTTTAATTCAGACTTACTGCAATACACGGTTTGGTGATTATCGGCCTTACAAATAATCTTCGTATAAAACCAAGAATATGCAAAATGTTTACAAATAAACATTTGGCTTATGATTGGTTTATTCGGACGTATAACGTGTCCCGCGTTTATTTGCAAGGCATTCGGAAAACTTCTGAATTATTATACGACAGTGTCTTCAGCGGTATAGTCAATATTTTATTCTCAAGAATAACGTTATATCAATTTTATTTGTAAGGCCGTATGTATGTATAATAATATTGAAAAATTAATACTATAATTGGCCTTCGATAGGGATGAAGGCTAGTTTTAGCTTTGTCTAAAAAACTCTCTAGCATGACTTTTTATTTTCAAAGATACGCTGATCTGTTGAAGCTTGCTCGTCAGTAGTAGTATTGTTATTAATCGAACGCTTTGCGCAGCTTTATTTTTTATGGAATAGGGGTTAAATGAGCTGGTCACCTGATGTTAAATGATCACCACCGCCCATATTCTCTTGCAACACCAGAGGAACCACAGAAGCGTTGCCGGCCTTTTATAAAAGGGTGCGCGCTTTTTTTGAAGGTACCCATGTAGTGTCGTCCCTGAAACACAGCACAAGGAAGCTCATTCCAGAGCTTGGTTGTACGTTGAAGAAAAATCCATGAAAGCCGCACTGTGGAGGAACGCCACACATCCAGATGGTGAGGATGATATTTTAATTTGTGGAGTGGGAAGGTTTAAATTGGCGGCAAAAGTCAGGTCAAAATAGCTCTTCGGAATGCTCCCCGTGATTAATAGTGTAAAAGACACACAATAAAGGGACGTCTATTGTACATCTACTGTAGCTATTTCTTCGTCCATATTAGAATAAATATTAGTTCATAAGCTAATACTAATGTCACAGGATACTGGCAAGGTTATGGGTACCACAATGGCGCTTATTTCTGCCGTGAAGCAGTAATGTGTAAGCATTACTGTGTTTCGGCCTGAAGGGCGCTGCAGCTATTGAAATTACTGGACAAATGAGATTTAACATTTGTGTCAAGGTGGCGAGCGCAATTGCACTGCATGGCATGGCGTACCAATTACCATCAGCTGAATATCCTGCTCGTCTCGTCCTTTATTTTCAAACAAATAAGTATAAGGTTTATATTTCATTACTCTTGTACTATAACTAAGTACATATCAACTAAATGTTCTAGTACAGTAATCCTAACTAACAATTTTTTTATAATATACTTCGTTATAACTGTTTATTTATGTTATGACATGAACAACTTAAAAATGTAAACAAGAAAGGGAAATTACCTACATGTTTTTTGTTGTTCTTACGGCCGTTTTCAATAACGTATCTCTAGTTACTGATACATTGCTGTCACTGTTTAATGACAAGATCCTATCAATCAATAGCTATGTCCGATATAGTTATAGTCCAATTCTTTATGTCGATAGGTTATTGAAATGTAAGTAAGCGTAAAAGGATAGATTTGTCTACCTCTAGTAAGTTAAACTAAAGATAGATAGGTTATTGAAAACGGCCGTAAATCAACCATCACGTACCAGAACTTATTGAAGAGAATACCAGTGTCTGTCATTGTTAACTTCCTGTCATCTAGTAGCTTTGCTTGCCTCATCCAGTAATCTGATCTGTACAAAGTTATTGATTTTCCATCTCGCTTGTTATCCATTAATCTTGAAAATTCATAAAACTGCCCTTCAAGAGTGGCTTCTTCTTCCATTGTTATTTAGATCTTAGTTATTTATAAATTTAAACATATCTACTATATATTGGTACTAGACATTATCAAATTTAAAGTATTTCATAATGTGACCGCCTATACGTCAAAATATTATAGTGACGACGGTCGCTATGACAACTAGCCATAAAGTACATATTATACTTCACTAACTTACAAATTAGACGCTTCTGATCACACTGTCCTAAATTTAGTTACTGAATCGCGACGATGTCTAACTTGTCATATGGATTGGTCCAGACACAAAAAAATTGGTCTGTACAAAACCATTGCCGTTGGCTCAATTAAAATAGAAAAAAGAAAACATGGGTGAAGGAATATTTGTACCTGCGCGGAAAGCTAGTAAATATGGACATTATGGGTACAAGTAACCAGGTAACCAGCAAACTTCAGAAATAATCTACGAATGGATTCGAGATCGTTTGACATATTATTATTAAATATTATGACGTCGTTTATTCAAAAGCAATATACTATCCTACGACACGTGACGCACGAAGAGCCATGAGCGACTGAAATCTGCGATTACATTTTCCTAAATATGTTTGTAAATATGCTTCTTAATGATTCAGTCAGTCAGAAACCATCCTTAGTTCTTAATTTAGGATGCTAGCTTGCTGATGCAATTTTACTTGTCTTAATACAGTAAACGACTGAATTCATATGACTAAACTCAGTGAAGTGTAATAAGCGCTTAAACATCAAAAAAACATAAAACAAATTACAGTCAGTGCTAGAACAATTTCACGAACATAACACACAAGATATTTTCATATGATAATAAATATAAAATACTAAACTTAAAATAATAAAAACTAGCAACGCTGTGCATACTATCCAGTAAGATTTTAACTGTGACCGTTAATAAATTAATTGTATCTTCATCATCATCTTCAGCCGGAAGACGTCCACTGCTGGACAAAGGCCTCCCAAAGATTTCCACGACGATCGGTCTACTATTTCGGCAATCTTGACCAGATCGTCGGTCCATCTTGTGGGGGGTCTATTAATACTGCGTCTTCCGGTACGTGGTCGCCATTCGAGGACTTTACTGCCACATAGGCCATCTGTCCCTTGAACTATGTGCCCTGCCCACTGCCACATCAGTTTCGCAATCATTTGGGCTATGTCGGTAACTTTGGTTCTCCTACGGCCCTCCACATTTCTGATTCGATCTCGTAGGGAAACTCCGAGCATAGCCCTCTCCATTGCCCTCTGATCTTATGAGCTTACTTATAAGGATCATACTTAATTGTATATGGTTTTATCTTGAAATGGTGCAGTCGTAGTAATTGTAATTATTTGCCCAAATAAATCGAGCAAAATATATATTGTTACCTTACTCGTTAGTTCGTATTTACAATTTCCTACTACATACAAGCCCAGCTCTAGTAGGGATTACGTAATTAAGTGTCAATTTTATGCTTAAATTGGAACGAACTTCAAAAGGCAGAAATAGAATATACTTAGCTGATTTTGAATAATTTCTTAATAAGCTACAGATAATTATTTACAAAATTGCAATTTCTAACAACGTTTGGTTTTTTATGTTGCGAGCTAAATTTTATATAAAGGGTCTAAAACGTAGAACCTGGAGGATTATTATCTTCTTTGGTAAGATGTAGTTCTTGAGAATGTATTGAATATAATTGTGAAAAAACTTATTTACTATCGTCTTGATTGAGATTCTATACACAATATGTTATGCAATGATATTTAAAAGTATAGATAGGTTACCTAGACAACATTCGGTGTTTGTTAATGATACACTAACCGCACACATGAATAATTTAACATTGCAATAGCATACTACATTACGATTACACTTCAAAGAATTGTTAATGCAATTATCGCAAGCGAAAAAGAGATAAATCTAATTTGCTAATTGCTTCATATTTGAAAAGAAAACTACAGAATAATTCATCAGATATGATTTTTTACCGTACACCATGATTTATGCCTAAAATACGATTCATTCATGTAGTAAAAGTTCCAAAGTAGTAAAACTGCATTGAACCAATTTCAATAAATAAAACAAAGCAAATGAAGTGTCATTGATTTTATAAAAAAAAGACGTGTGGCACTCGGGGACTGCCGCGGTAAAGCTATTGCATAGCATTTTTTATCAACTTATGCAATTATACTTATTTATTTTATTTATGCAGTATTTTTTTCCTTTATTTTCTTTTTCTTTGATATTTATTAATTCAAGTTACACTTTTTGAGCGCGGTGACCGATAAGAAAACATTTTTTTTTCTTTTATTAAATAAATGAGCTTTGATCAACCGCTCTGATTTTTTATCAGCGAAGTTGAAATCGCCAGCCAAAATAAGTGGAAAGTTATTACCATTTGTACCAAGTATTTTCGACCCTTCTTCCGTGTACTCCAGTTGCTCGGATTATTTTTTGGATACACTAAGTGATCCAAAAAAATGTAAAGAAACTGATAAATTTATTTATCGTAGTTTTATATTTTAACACAAGATGGCACTCGTTTCCCATTGAATGGACCATAACTGTCGACTGACACATTTTCATATTATTAATATTTCAAAAACAACAATGAAAATAAAAAAGTAATAATATTGAGGTTATTTTTGATAAAATTAATTTTAAAAAAAGCAAACGGGAAGTGATTAAAATTTAACTTGCAAGATTTGATTACAGACAGACAACGGGACAGGTGAAACTAAATAAAAATACTTATCATAATAATAAAAATTTAAAAAACGTGATAAAAAAAATAAAGAAATAAATAAAATCAAGACGTACCCCAGGCTCGAACCTTCTGCAGCTATAACAACCTTGGCGAAATATATATATATATACGTCTAGTGGTGTGTCTTAGGTTATTTTCGAATTTCGTTACGGAATTTCTGGATTCGGTCTCCACGCTCAAGCTATGCAATAGCTTAAAATTTAATTGAATATTGATTATAATATGTAGTCACATTGATGATATCAATTTCAGTGTTACTCAAATCTCAATTAGTCATAACTTTTGCATAGGGGTGCCATGACAAGTCGAACATTACTGTTTCGGAAAAATTTCTGATTTTTGGTTGTTAGGTACATTTTGGTTATTAAATTAATTTTCTATTTTGCTTATACCTAGTTGATTAGTTTTAGTAATTAGTGTTCAATGTGTAAAATAACTTTAAAATATTGAAATAACTGTAATTATAATGGTCTAGGTTAAGGGGTGTAGACAGTCCTAAAAACCTAACACAAAAAAAAAACCTATGTAGATTGTTAATCATTGTAATTAATGGTAACTAACTGCTAACATAAATAAAATGTTGTGCTAATGTTAAATTAACAAATGGTGATATTTATCTAAGCAGTAATATAAAACTTGTGATTTTAAACAGTGTTATAATAATTAGCGTTTTGCGCAACATGCTATTTTTTCACATTATTTTTAGCATTTTAACAAGTTAATATTAACAATTAACTACGACCAAAGGGACCAATTGTATCATTTGGCTATTTATCTATTTAATTTTCTGCGCGCTAGTAACATATCTACCTCTTTTAAAACTATAATATGATTGATGTCATATCTATTTTTTTTCAGGCTGATTCACGATTTCATCAGACATTCGCGTGTCACTCTTTGGTGTCACATAAACGTCTTATTACGATGAATTTACAATAACTTTTTTAAAAATAATAAATTAAACAAATTTAAAATTGTTAAATATTAATATTAATTAAATGTTATGAAATCTAGCAGAATACTACAATAATGTAAGTGGAAATTGTGTTTGATGCTGTTTAACGCAAATTCATCAACTATATCTAAGTGAAAATATTATACACAGCTTATATATACTGCCTTACATTCAATCGAATTGTCGGGAACCCAGTGCTCTGTGGATGGCGTTGGTTGGTATGATAACTTGGCGTTGTGTAGAGACGTCGCTTCATTGTCTTCTACCGCATTTATCACGGGGAGTATTCCGAAGAGCTATTTCACTTGATTCCTGCCGCGGCATTACACCTTCACACCGCAAGCCACAAATATCATCCCCACCTCCTCCACAGTGCGGTTTTTAAGGAACTTTCTTCCACGTACAACCAAGCTGTGTAGTGAGCATCCTTGTGCGGTGTTTCCAGGACACTACGGCATGGGTAGCTTCAAAGAGGACGCGTACGCGTTTCTAAAGGGCCGGCAACGCTCCTGTGGTTCCTCTGGTGTTGCAGGAGAATGTAGGCGGCGATGATCATTTAACATCAAATGACCCATACGCACGTTTGTTTTTCTCTTCCATTTCTAATGAAATTGTTTTTTTTTTTCACACTCATCTCGGCAACAGGCCACAACAATTTGAATGTGATTTTCACTGATATGTGTTGGCAAGCTCCCCGAAACATTCACGGTGTTATTTTTTATTGAAAAAAACATACAAAAAAAGTTAATAAAGTATTCGATATTAGTACCCAATTTACATGTACGTAATTTTTTATAGTATTGATTTCATGTTT
Source organism: Leptidea sinapis (assembly GCF_905404315.1). NCBI lineage: Eukaryota > Metazoa > Arthropoda > Insecta > Lepidoptera > Pieridae > Leptidea > Leptidea sinapis. The sequence continues at coordinate 6,677,895 of NC_066312.1, read as the reverse complement.
ACTATTTTCAGAGCTAAAAATATGCATCATGGCATACCCGTTGAATACCTTATTTTGTGGAAATTTTGATCTGGGTGAAATTGTTTTTGTATGTTTGGCATTCACCATTGTCCTTATCGTTTTGAGCCAAGCTAGCAAGATTATAGCTTCTGGATTTTTCAACCTTTCACCGTAAATATTATTTTTATATATTTAGCATACAAAGTATGTTTACATACTAAAAGAGGTATTTTTTTTATTTTTTTTTTATAAAAATAAGGGACGAGACGAGCCGGACGTTCAGTTGGTGGTAATTGTTACGCCCTGTCCATTACAATGCAGTGCTGCTCAGGATTCTTGAAAGACCCCCTACGGCGCGCTTCACACCGAAACACAGTAATGCTTACACATTACTGCTTCACGGCAGAAATAGGCGCCGTTGTGGGACCCATTACCTAGCCGGCATCCTGTTCAAAGGAGCCTCCCACTGGTACTGCTGACTATAAAACAACTCCATAATCATGATACAAATAATTTCATGATTTTTATAAAAAAAATATATAACAATTGTATCTATGAAATTACGTTGTCTTGTAATCTATAGAGCGTAATGAGACCTTGCTCAGACTTTACGTACGTAAAACTAAGCTGAGTGTAAACTTAGCATAATCTTTGATTTTATTTTTATAGTCATTCGAGATCTGAAATTATACTGAGTTTAAGCTAAGACAGCCCAATGCCAAAGTCAAGTTCGCGTTTATCACACTCAACTAAGTTTTACTTAAGGGGACAGTAAATGCCAGCGACCTTGAGCGATATGAGTTCACGGCTTCCGGCCCGCCATCTATGTAACAAAGCCAATATTTTCAAAATTCTTGTGTGGAAAACAGTTTATATGCTTACAATCCTCGTTATTCATTACTAATCTGAATAAATATACCTACACAAAAAAGTAAAGCTATAAGAATAACTTTTCTGAGAGTTGTACTAAAAAAATACGTCATGCTATGCCAAAAAACTTGTTTAACTGCAAGGAAAAGTGGTAGTTCAAAAATACTCTGGAGTGAAAACTATAATCAACAGCAAGCATTAGCAACCTACAAATAAGACTTAAGGATATGTGTAACAGGATTAAATAGTGTTCATAGCTCGAAATGCTATACTTTCACCACAAAACTTGTCTAAAAACATCATGTTTATGTGTTTTCTGCTTACTCTTCGCCTTAAACACTGTAAAATATATTATAATTTACGGACCTACACGGCTTTATTCTGCCTCTATAGATTTTGATCAGGTAATTACTTTCTGTCCGTTATTTTCGTTATTTACTCACTAACGAAAGAGATTAATTATTTTGGGATATCCTCCTTTCTGTCTCATGCAGGCACAGCTTTATCGCGCTTTAAAATAAACTTTTAATTTTAAATAAAAGCGTACAGGTCTCTAAAAGGTCGCCGGCGCTCCTGTGATACCTATCGTGATGCAGAATAATGTGGGCGGTAGTGATCACTTTACATCAGGTAAACCTCGTATGGTTAAAATTAAGTACTCTTGAGTAATAAATAATTTTATATTAAAAGTTTCACCATTGTCATCACTGATTACTTGCTATAGATAAGTATATATATGTAGTATACTAGGAGACCCGACAGACGTTGTTCTGTAGATAATAAGAAAAATCTGTTTTATAGGAATTTGCAAATGATATTTCAAAACATCAAGAATTATTTCGTAAGAATTGCCCCGTGGTATAAAGAAATTGTTTCACAATGGAACTGTCAAACCGTGCGTCAATAAATTCTCTCATAGAAAATATGTCCATACAAAACAAATATGAAAATAAAAATAATTATGGGTCCCAAATCGAAATAAAAACTATCCTATCTCTCAAGTTGGACTAAACTGCACTCCATGAAGTAATCCCCATTTAAATCCGTTCATTAGTTTAGGAGTCCATCGCGGACAAACAACGTGTCACGTAATTTATATATATTAAGATATGTCAGATTTACATAGTGCGGAAAACAGGAGTATTCCTTAAACAGCGCAGCGGTAAGTAATATAGCTAATCCTTACTATGTTCTTTGTTCACTTTATCGCTCAGTTAGTGAATTTCTCAAAGAACAAAGTGTGGCTCTATTAATGAAAGAAAGTATTATTTTCAAATCTTCTCACACAATGTAGGTAGTAACAAGAATATGTAATAGCAAGTTGGTTACAACATAGATAGGTATGTACCTATCTATGTATAGGTTTTTTTTTCAAATAGGAGGGGGCAATGGGCAAGATGCTCACGGGAGAGGTAAGGCAACCGCCCATGGACTTCCGCAACATCAGGTGTCAAGAGATGCGTTGCCGGCCTTTAAGGTGGTAGTATGCTTTTAGAATTTTATTGAAGGTCCCTAAGTCATATCGGTTCGAGAAAACCGCAGCCGGTAATCGATTCCACAAAGTGGCTGTGCGAGGCAAGAAATTTCTTGCAAAACGCGCTTGTGGTGTGCCAGACCTCAACGTGATGCGGGTAGTACTTTGCACATAATGTCCGGAGGTGGAATTTGGCCGCTAGAATCAACCCGAAACAGCTCCTCTAAGCACTCCTCATGATAAATGTGGTAGAAGATGCAGAGAGAACCGACATCTCTACCCAACGCCAAAGAATCAAGCCGATCGGAGATGACTTGATCGTCGATGATTCGAGCCGCTCTTATATAACTCTCGCGAATATTTATTAATTGAGCTTTCACATATCTTGGGAATTCGCTGACTCGTATTTACTTCTCTGATCGCTCTACAGTTCCAAGGGTACAAAATGTTACACTTTTTTTTGCACCAGCTTCTTAGCGACGGTGTCTGCCTTGAATTTAACACTTTGTTTTCCTCTAAATCTCGTTCGAGGACCTTTCACTGGTCCGCACGTACTTTTTCGAAACATTACAAGAGATTCCTTCATTCCAGTACCCGTTCTAAGCACCCTATCTTAACAAGCTTACGTTTAACCGTTTTTATTGGGAATAACTATCTGTAATGGTTATTAATTTCGTATGGCATCTTCATTGGGCTATCCCACTGATTATTTCCCTGTAAGATTATTTCCGAATGATCTCGAAGAAAAGGGAATAAACAACAACAATTCGTTTATAAAACAGCTACGTGTATCAAGGTCAAGATTCCTATACGGTGGTTCGAAAAATGTGGAGCCAAACGCCAACATTTGTAGCAATATAAAATGTAAAAAAAAGACGTATAATAATACACGTCATAGATATCCCAACAATTCGCATCTTTAAGTTTATTTTTCGAGGTTCTACTGTTTCTAGGTTATTCTGAACTACGATTTTATTGAATATTATAACTCCTTTGCTTGTTTTTGACGGCTTTCGACAAGAATATAAAAACATCACTACTATTTCTTATGGATAGATCAAAGTCTGTCGGGTCTGCTACTATAGCCAGCATCGGTGATTTTGAGTTTTGTTATGCTTTCAAACCATCATGTTGTCAGGGGCTTAGAAAAGTCTTAGAAATTATTAATAGTTCCCGAGGTATGGCGCAAAAGTCATAATCATAATGTGTAAAAGCTAGTCGTCTATAATATTACATTATATTATCTCTTATTTCTATTTTATTACAATGTCTTGTTTTGAAACGGGCTCATCAGCTTGCATTATATTGTATAACTCTGAATGACTTTATTTAATTTTGAAGTTATAAAACTGGATCCAAAACCTTAGCTCGAAACAGTTAAATTCTTCACATTAAACGTCAAAGAGATGATAATCATAAAATGATTTTCTCTTAATACATGTTCTGTCAACTAAAAAGCTATTTATTTATCATTTGATGTTGTTACAAAAGTATCGAATGCGTTTTATTTTTTGTCTTTTTAAAATAGTCTATTCATCTTTTTATGCAACGTTTGTTAGTGTTAAATAGCAATATTTTATGCTATCCATGCTACATTATGCATTGCCATAGACAGAGCCAGTGAATGATTTTTGTTACTTTAACAATATTTTTATATAAACAAAGTGTTACATACAACTATGAAACTACTAAACTTTCCAAGATAGAAGCAATCTAGAGTTCTGTCTTACTTAACCACATGAAAATTTGTAGTAGACCATTTCTGACGTTGTAATAAAATGCACTAGAAAATTATTCTAAATTTCGTCATGCCTTATTTTAAAATATTTATTATTTTCGTAAGACAAAAAAAGAAGACATTAATGAAATGGGAAAAGATTTTAAACCACAGGTAACTTAGAAGTATTGCTGTCATCTCTGGTCTAGCACACCCCAGTATCAGCTCAAACCATCAAATGGTTACAGACCTGCTCAAATTGTCGAGGATACAGTGCTCTGTGAATGGCTGGATAACTTAACGTTGTGTAGAGACATCGCCTCATGTGTTTTCTATTGCATTTACCAACGAAAAAAAAAACTGTTTGACCTGTGTTTTAGCGCCAAATTCCACCTTCGTCACGCCATAAATTAGAATATTATCCCGACCAGCTGGATGTATGTCCCCCACAGTGCGGTTTTTTTCCACGTACTACAAAGCTGTGGAATGTGCTTCCCTTTGCGGTGATTCCAGGACGATACCACATGAGTACCTTTAAAAAAGCGCGTTCACCTTTAGAAATTCTTCACGACATAAATTAGAATATTATCCTGACCATCTGGATGTGTGGCGCTCCTCCACAGTGCGGTTATTGTTCCACGTACTACAAAGCTGTGGAATGAACATCCCTGTGCGGTTTCCAGGACGATACCACCTTCAAAAAATCGCGTACAGTTTTATAAAACTCCCGCATCGCTCTTGTGATTCCTTCTGTGTTATAGGAGAATGTAGGCGGCGATGATCACTTAACATCAAATGACCCGTACGCACGTTTGTTCTTCTCTTCCATTTCTAATAAAATAGTTTTAAATTGTTATTTTTTCACATTCATCTCGGAAACAGGCCACACCAATTTGAATGTCATTTTCACTGATGTGTGGTGGCAAGCTCCCCGAAACATTTACGGTGTTATTTTTTTTATGAAAAAAGAAATACAAAAAAGTACAGTTTTATAAAACTCCCGCATCGCTCCTGTTATTCCTCTGGTGTTGCAAGAGAATGTAGGTGGCGGTGATCACTTTACATTAGATGACTCGTACGCTTGACTATCCTCTTCTTTTACATAAAAAAAATGAAAAGCTTGTAAACATTTTGGTTTATTTTAAAATATAATATAAAATACACCTAATAGTTTAAAATTTATATCAGTTATGCACCTAAATATGGCTAGTATGATGCTCCATCTAGATGTTACGATATCTATGCTAATCAATGGCCTGCTTATATAATGTTACAATTTAGAAATTGAGAAACTCGTCACCCGGCTGCGTCGCTCTGGTCGCTACACAGTTTAATAGATATTTGGCAACAAATGCCGTAACTATGATCTAAGTACATTTTAGTGTTGAAAATGATGTCTCTGGCAATAAAATCAAAACAACAATATTTGATGTACTTACCACTTATATTGAAATGGTGATACCGCCGTACACTAGTGACTGTTAAAAATTTACAATTCATACTTTTTTATGAGTATTCATTATTAGCTCACACGTGCTCACTTTGTTGGAGAAAATGGACGATTTGTCTTTCAAATATATCAGAAGAAGCGATGAACCGAGCACAAGGTCTATCTGCGGGCCTATCATGACTCTTATTGCGATTCAATTGACAACCTAAAATGAACTGCTTCGCTATTTCGTACCACGACATCATTAGAGCTATCTAATTTAGGTTGTCGTCAAATCAACTGATTAAATCGCAATGATGTTAATTGAATGTCAAAAATGATATCAACTGAATCGCAAACTAATTTAGTTCATTCATTCATTCGTACCATGAGGTGTTATTTCAACCTAAACTGGATAGCTTATTTGTCAAAGTGACCGATTCGAAAAAAGTTGCTACTTCTTTAGAGGATAGTGAATCGTGTTGTTAATAACTTTTAAAAAATAGTGAAAACATAGAAAAGAAAAATTTTATTGATTTAAAGATGAGATGAGAATACTTTATTGGACTGAAAATAAATACCAAATATGAAAATACTAAGGACGAGGCAGTAAGGGTCCGGGCTATAGCCTGTTCGCAAGAACGAATTAAAAAAAATGTACTCTGTGGTCCTGTAATTCAAAGAACTATATTTATTTATATTACTATTATTTAATAAGTATAAAAAAGAGCTTAATGGTTTATAATTTGATGCAATTGCGCAATTTTAAAATGTATTTTTAGTATTTTAGACGCAAAAAAAACGCTAAAATCATATCATTTTAGGTTTCGAAACGCAATTTTATTTCGTTCATTCTTCATAAGCAAACCAAACGCCATACAGTAAAAAGCAGTTCATGGTACGAATTTTAGTGATTCAGTTTAGGTACCTAAACTGAACTGCATCGGATTCGCATCGCTTATTTAAAGTTGATGGTAGGCTCTCTGATGTTTATTTAGGCATTATCATCATCTATAATACTGACATTGTATATTTGTATATAAATTATATAATACCTACATACCAGGGGCGTGCATTGGTTTTCTAGCAAGGTAGACACTGTAGATCTAACTTGTCATAGTTGCGCTTTATGCCGACAGTACGACATAAGTTGTATGAAACGGAGCTTGCTCCGTATATGCAATCTGTACACTGGCTACTGTAGGTAGTAAATTAACTTTAACACTAGTGCTATATTTATTTAGGTTCATAACGATGTAGGCACTGCGTAATTGCCTATATGATATGGACGCCCTTGCTACACAGGAACAATTGATTTGTAATTTAATAGGTAACGCAGTGTATTAATCTTAATATATATAAATTACGTGACACGTGATTGTTTGTCCGCGATGGACTCCTAAACTAATGAACGGATTTTAATGGGGTTACTTCATGGAGTGCAGTTTGGTCGGTGGCTTGAGAGATAGGATAGTTTTTATTTCGATTCGGGACCCATAATTATTTTTATTTTCAATATTTGTTTTGTATGGACATATTTTCTATGAGAGAATTTTGTGACGCACGGTTTGACAGTTCCGCTGTAAAACAATTTCATTATAACAACAGGGAGCATTTTTACGAAATAATTCTTGATGTTTTGAAATATTATTGGCAAATTCCTATAAAACAATATTTTTTTTATCATCTACAGAACAACGTTTGTCGGGGCAGCTAGTATATTATATGGAAATACAATATAATTATTTGTTTCAACAAATACCTTAATAATAATAATGTATTAATTGTATATTCGCATAATATGTTTTTTTTAGCATTCTGATATTTACGATGAGAAGATTAAATTTGTTAATATAATTTTTTTATTTGAATAGAAAAGTATTTGGTCCGACGGAAGCATAAGTGATTCTTACTTTATATTGATTTATCAATATGGTTTAACGGCCGTTCTCGATATACTATCTACATATAGAGGTAAACTACTACCTTCCTCTGTCAGTAATTAGCTGTCAGTAATCTGAAGCTGCCCCAATATACCCGATAAGCCATTTTTATCGCCAGTTCACTGTTGCAATTTCCATACAAACTTCTATCGCTGTTAAGCTATACGTCGTCCCATTGACAGCCAGCGTGTACGGCTAAGGTAAGTTACCGTCGATAAGTTTATTAGGACAGAAAAGTCAACGATAGTTAGGATTTCTATATCAAGTAGGCCACAACCGATAGACTGAATATTGGGAATGGCCGTAAGAGTAATAATTTGTAGCTGATTAGAAACATATATCAAAAAGAGAAAACAATGTTCGTGTTAATCTTATTTTTTTTAAACTTCATTTATTTTTTAAACTTTATAGGTATGCAATAATTTTATTATACACGCTGTTCACTGATTAAGAAAAATCATAAAAATCTTAATAATTGATGTCTCTGTATCGAATTACCCCCTTATTCTTAATGGTCCGCCAACTTAAAACAGCCGCTAAGGAATGTTTTTTCTCATTCTGCCTGAGGTCAATAGAAGAAGACAGAGTGAGAATTAGCAATGCTTTAAGTTAGCAGACTATTATGAATAAGGGGGTTAGTATATTGTGCGACAAGTTGTCAACTTCGCTTTCGCGGGCAATCGACAACAATACGAGTTGCACATACCTTTTTATATTACAAATGCGACGATTTATGTATTATTTCCGACTGCATATTCGTTTTCAAACTTTTGTTACTTAAATCTTCCAATATATAAAATTCTCGTGTCATGGTGTTAGACATTGAACTCCTCCGAAACGGCTTGTACGATTCTCATGAAATTTTGATTGCATACTGGGTAGGTCTGAGAATCGGACAACATATATTTTTCATCCCCCTAAATGTTAAGGTTGGTCCACACGAAATTTTTTTTAATATTTTTTGAAATTTCTCTTTAAATTTCAAATTTTCACCCATCTACGATCAACAGTTACTTTTGTATCGCGATTTCAATATCGGCAATACAACGTTTGCTGGGTCAGCTAGTTATAATTATATTTACTAAATTAAACTGTCAGACGAACCTCATTTCAGTTTTGATATTTCGAAATTTGCGTGTGCCAAGTATAATTTGTGTGCGACAAGTGAACTTTTCGCACTAGAGTTACGTGCATGCACGTAATTTTAAAATGGGCAAACGGACAACACAACGCAACACTCTCATTTGTATTTTACACTACCTCTATTTCAGTTTTGACATGCTTATATTTAACCCCCTTATTCATAATGGTCCGCTAACTTTAAACAGCCGCTAAGGAGTGTTTTCTGACGTAGGTCAATAGAAGAAGACAGAGTGAGAATTAGCAATGCTTTAAGTTAGCAGACTATTATGAATAAGGGGGTAATTCATAATATTTGAAAAACAAAACTTTATGAACGATGCGGGATTCGAGAACCCACGACCTCCGACGTTCCGTGCCGGTGCTCTAAACCACTAAGCTAACCATTCGATTACCGCCTCGTTATAAAATTCTGTTTGCTTTGTTCAACTCTCAGGTTGTGGCTTCATCTACAGGATCTACTTTACAGTTGATAACCTGCTCAATCCCAATATTTGCATATTAGGAAATTGACTTGAGATGTCGCTCTTGTAAATCTAAACAATTTGTTATGTTTTTAAAGTGATAACCCTCACTTCTAGGATTAATACACAAATAAAATTTGAAAAACAAAATTTTATGAACGATGCCGGATTCGAATCCACGACCTCCGGCGTTCCGTGCAGGTGCTCTAAACCACTGAGCTAACAACTGAGTAATAAAATTCTGTTTGCTTTGTTCAACTCTCATCGTTCATAAAGTTTTGTTTTTCAAATTTTATTTGTGTATTAATCCTAGAAGTGAACATAACAAATTGTTAAGAATTACCCATTCTTTAAATATTGTTAGATGCATCGCTTTAGATTTTACTTCTTAATATATCAATTATTCTACCTTGTGGATGTTTTGGTTAGTTCATTTTATTTTATTATTTCTAGGACTAACAACTAAAAGATGAGAGTCTCAAGACTGCAGTATCTAAATTATAACACAAGAATATCTTATGTTAATTCAAGCATGTAAATATACAGACGAACAATAATGTAATGAATAACTTTACCTAATAAATATTTTTCTTTAATATTATTTTCTAATTTTTATCTTAAAATAATAAGCTTCAATATATACGAGTATAAGTGAAAATATTAGATCAACGGGGATTGAGTAGCGACGTGAACAGGTATTTTGTTTTTTCAACTGTATAAAAGATTACCTGAGTTATACAAAGACCTGTTTTACGTAAATAATCAGCCACTCTTGACATTAGCTTGTATAAATTCCAGCCTTCAACTGTCAGTAATTATCTGTCAATAATCTGAACCTGTCCCAATATACCCGATAAGTCATTCTTATCGCCTTGTACACAGGGACGTGTGAATTGATTTTTCCATACAAACTTCTATCGCTGGTAAGCTATACGTCGTCCCATTGACAGACAGCGTGTACGGATAAGGTGAGTTACCGTCGATAAATTAATTTTTAGCTCAAGTAAGAGATAGACTAAATATTGGGAACGGCCGTAAGAGTGTGCCCGCATTTAGCTAGTTTAGACATAAAAATTAAGTCATATATTTATATAGATATAATAATGAATTAATTTATGATAGTAATGCTTAGGCAAAATTTACTTATTTTATTGGTTTCCGTCATTCTGTCGTTAGGTTAGTTTACCCCAAAATTCATATTAATCTTCAATTATGTTTTATAATTACATTTATTAGTTTCATCAGTTCCACTATTTAAGACGATACTATTTTGCTTGATTTTTAATTAAAACCACACTCGATATATAATCCTCCTTTGTTAAAGTCGGTTAAAATATGAATGTGTTATACACCACTAGTACTTGGGTATGTATGATCTAAGGAAATATATGACGGTATTAAAAACTGGATGGTGCTTTTATATTATAATTATTTATCACTTTTTAGTCAATTGTCAGTTTACCATGAAAACGACGACTCTGTTCTCCTGTGATTGCTCTAGAGCTGCAGGAGAATGTGGTGATCACGTAGTAGTATCAAGTAGTTATTAGAAATGTCATCAAAAGAATTCTAAAGGAATCAATTTTGAGAAAATAAATGCCTTTTTATGCCTTAACATCAGGTTAATCGTACGGTCGTCTACTCCTCTTCCATAAAAAAAAAACACAACAAATGATAAACGGGCAATTGTTTTATAATAAGTGCACAAAGCGTTTGTTACCATGGACCACATGTCGTCACAATTGTAATGCCCCATAATGCGCTGAAATAATTTAACTCATAATGCAATGTAAAATGTTTCTAGCGCAAACCCTAATTTTGAACGTCAGATATTGCAAACCATTACTTGTGAATAATTGATTCTTAACGTAATTAGTATATATGTACTCGTATATTGATAGACAAATATTTTTTTTATAATATTGACACACTTTTTACACAAATTATCTTGCCCCAAATTAAGCATATATAGCCTGTGTTATGGGTTGCAAGAAAATGATATATTTAATACAATATACTTAAACATATATAAATACATATATATAAACATATGCTCACTCAGAATACAGTACAATAACGCTTTTCGAATATTAATGAAAAAACCTCCCTACTGTAGCGCATCGGGCATGTTCGCCGAGGCAGGAGTTGCCGATTTTTTTGCGATAATGCGTCTCCGCATCGAGTCGTTCTGGAGTCGTCTGCGCGGCGCTCAGAATCGTATCCTTCGAACCATCGGTGATTGCCCGGATAGTCATTTCTTCAGGCATTGGTTGTCCGTGTACCACAGCGAGAATCAAATATGACCGTGTGTAATTTTATTATTTTTAATTGTACACTTTTGTTTTATATTTTATATCTTATGTTTTAAACTTCACTTATATTTAAGTATATCTTATTTGTAATTTTATTTTGTGATATGGACTTGCTCTGAAATAAATGATTTATTATTATTATTATAAACATACATAAATACATTTAAACATCCATGGCTCGGAAACAAACATCCATATTCATCATATAAATGCTTGCACCTACCGCGATTCGAACCCGGGACCTCTACTTTAGTAGGTAGGATCGCTAACCACTCGGCTATACAGGTCGTCAAATAAAGATTATAGTTAGAATTCAAACACCAAATATACTTTCTAATGAAAGTAAGATCTTACAAAAAGGAATTTTTGAACAAGTTTAAGTATTTTGCTTGGTGAAGCAAAGATAGAAAAATATAAGTGTTGCTGTGATTTGGCTTTATAAAACCTATAAATTGTAATTGTGGCGTTGATATTTTGTAAGACTAGATCGTTATTAGGTCGTAATCCATAAAATTTCTAAGACATTTCGCTAGAGAGGATATTTATAATATCAGACAAGAAAATTTAATAAAAAAAAATGTCTTCGATACAATGAGAAAAAATATTGAAAAATTCTTATTTGTATAGGTACTATTATTATTAAAACATTGTGAATAATACTTTTCAACTAGTTTGGCTTATTTAAAAATATGTCTTTTACACTGTTAAAGCTGAATTGATTTATAGAATGGCTGATTTAATTTTAGTGATGTTCTCACTAAAATTAAATCAGTGTGTTTAGTGAGAACAGTTTAAATATAAACAAAACTAAAATATATTAAAAGTTTCAAATACATTCATGCAATAATTATTGTTTCAAAAATTGTTGATCACACCTGCATGTTACAGAGTGCGTAAGATAATGTTGGCAATAAAGCGGTTATTGCAAGCAACCAAAGTACATTCTATCTCGGTACCAAAACAAGTTGCAGCGGTGCAGAGGCGGTCAGTGGCACACTAACTGACATTCTATGTGGACGTGCCTTTATTATTGGAGTGCTCGGGCTTTTCAAGTAAGTACTTATGTTAAGTTGGCTTAAAAGCAGAGCAATATAGCAGCTGGGCGAAAATTATTAACCGATACATTTTTATGGTTGCTTAAATAAGTGACTCGAAAAATATCGATGTTCTTTAATAAAAAATATTTTTTTTTATCAAAATTTTATGACTTTACTCTAAATATAATGTTGTAAGAAAATTGTTCTGTTAAATTTAAACATTAAACAATTTGAATAACAATAAGCGTGAAGAAATTGATTTTTAGTTATAATTCATATCTAAGTTAAAACTCTTATATCTTTGAATTGTGGCCTAAGAAAATTACCAATTTCATATTTGAACTTGGAAACTGTAATCACTATAAAATAAAAGTAAATTAAGAATTTCACTTTATCCTATCATATTTCTTTATTTATATATTTGGGATTGTAGTACGTAAATCCGTGGATCTTATTAAACTAGCTGACCCGACAGACGTTGTTCTGTATATAATAAATAAAATAAAGTTTTAAATTAATTTGTCAATAATATATCATAACATCAAAAATTACTTCGTAAAATATGCACCCTGCTGTCGTAATGCAATTGTTTCACAGCAGAACTGTCAAACCGTGCGTCAATAAATTCTCTCATAGAAATTATGTATGGGCACATCAAAGGAAAAACAAATTTGTTGTTTTTATTTAATTTTGCAGCATTTTCCTATTTATTCACCTTTTAAATCTTCTCTGGACTTCCACAAATAATTCAAGGCCAAAATTAGCCAAATCGATCCAGGCGTTGTCGAGTTTTAGCGAGACCAACGAACAGCAATTAATTTTTATATATATAGAAGATAGAAGTTTGAAATTGAAGTTTTATATAGCGTTAAATCGAGTCTTCGAGCCTTTAAAGGCGTAGAGTCACAGTGTATAGTCCTCGAATATATGTCATATGTATTCTTTTTGGAGTGTATGTATGGGTTTGAGGCACCCCGTTCATACAGTGGCCTTAACCTCATACCCTAGTGTTCACAATCTGTACAGTTTGGATTGACTAAGGCGAATTTTTGCTTGATGCCCAGTTAGGGACCTGAAGATAATAATAATAATATTGTCACACTTTTACACAAATTATCTTGCCCCAAACTAGGCATAGCCTGTACTATGGGTACAAGACAACGATATATTTAATACAATATACTTACTTAAACATCCATGACTCGAAAACAAACATCCATATTCATCTTATAAATGATTGCAACTACCGGGAGCCGAACCCGGGATCTCTAGCTTAGTAGTCATGGTCCCTAACCATTCGGCTATATGGGTCGTCTAACCTGAAGAACAAAGATAAAACCTGCAATGCTTGGTTAGCCTCCATTTGTCCGCCCAGGAGCACCAAAGCTTGCCTATGGTTCCGTTAGGAGATAAAATTATGGGTGGATCTATGTGGGGACTTATTGGGACTCTATGCCAAGCTGACGATCCTGGAGATGGGGTATATGAAGGATCTCGAGTGCTCATTAAAATGAAACAATATTAACAAAAGTAACATATTTATAGTTACACCAAACCTATTAATTTCCTTTGCAATAATGACTTACAATTACAGTGCAAGTCAATTAATAAATAAATATTATTTTCTTACATAGACCTTGTCTGTAAGTGAACACTATCGGATTTTTTTTTACATGAATGCAGCTAAGTATTTCATTATTTATATAGGCCCCTAAGTAGTTTTAGTGCAGGAGTCCCTGTGACCATTAGTATGTGGGAACACTGACTTCCTATAAGCTGCTTCACCGATTCCTTGAGTCTTGACAGAAGGACTCAGGAATCAGACTTCATAGGAATGAAGGAAGGATGAAGCTCCATACAGTTAGCTGGACAGCTGTCTCGTTTCGTTCTATGTTATCATGCTTAAGATTTGCGGTCAAAGTATTTAGCCACCAACAGCCAATACTTCAAGTGGGACTTAAATTGAGCTTTAGGCGTCTGGAAATTGATATTAACTAATTTCTTCTTAGAATAGAATGACTAGGCTAAAAAATCTTTGAAGAATACTCAAAGCTAATAGAGAGCCTTAGCTACTTATTATGAACTTAAAAATATCAATATTCATAGATCATCATTGGTTTTGATAAATATTTACTTCGTTTTTTGCGGTACTTTTAATTTTTTGCGTAATTAGTTATAGCAACTGATGGTCACAATAACAATTTCTATCAGACAATTTAAATTTCAAATATTTTTGTATTATGGACTGTCCTTCGCTTTTATCACAAATCGGTTTGCATGTGCCTGCCGTCAATTGTCGGCTTAGTACTTTTTCCCCAATGCACATTAAATTCCACTACAGTAGGTACTTATGGCTTAAACTCTCCTCTACAGCTAATGTTACAATTATATAATTGTATTTTTAATATAGATGAAAACATGGATATTCAAATTCTTCTTTTCAAATTTTCTTAATTTTAAAAAACAAATTTATATTGCTCTCCAAAATTTATACATTTTAGATTTTAAAATATCACATGTATTTCGTATAGTAATGTTGTGCCTACCTATAATTTAAGTACATTTAAACTATTTTATTATATTTGTTTAGTTCTCAGTGCATTAGTTAATAAATTGTATTTAGTTGGTAAGCCTTTATGAATAGATAAATAAATATTTACTGTCCGCTCGTAGGAGTGAGCTCTGAGCTCTGTCAATTCAAAACGTTAAATTGCATTTGAGGTTGGTGATCCATAAAGCATTTTTATCATAAGGAAGCAACTGACGGTAAAACATCAGATTGAGGCATGCTTCCTTTCACCACCACAGACTAAAGAGATGACAACCTATTTAATACATTTAAGTATAAAAAATGTATGCGTGCAATCGTTACGGGCGATTTTAGTAAAATTCTTTTACGTGTGCAATATTAATCACAACTTAAAATATATATCATATCACAATCTAATTATATTTATTATTAATTATTAAACTTTACTTACAATGATATAACGTTATATTGATATTATTCATTGAAATTTGAAACGTAACTCTCTCTCCTTCTATCTTCACTAAATTATATCTCACTCTCAACTTTCGTTCGCTTCGCCCGATCAAGTCAAGCATGCGTAAAGAAATTTTACATCATTTTTTTTTTAAATCTATTTTATAAATAAAGCATACAAGTTTGCAGAACCCGTACGGTTTGCGAGTATCCAAATTGACCGCGCGTCCCCATAAAGTCATGTGATATCGCCTAAAAATGTTAACTGTTCAAGTAATCTTAAATATCGCGGATTTATTTCATTACAATTTTCTACAACCTAATGTCACCTGTGAATCTGTCATCAGAATTTAGGTGTAAATTAGGTAAATTAGGTCCCATTGTCCATGTTACACATTACACCGTTGTGTTTTGACCGCGACTTAGTTGATATATTGACAAATATGTTGTGGTACACTGTAAGTTAATCGCCACGTAAGTTTTATGTAACTAGACCGCAATGATGTGTTTATTATAAAAATATATTACTAATTAGGCAATAATGAATGTGTCAGCTTGCATTACGGTTGTAGGCTTTGAAGATTACAGCAATTTGTAAAAACTATTACGTATGAGACTATGGAACAGAAATGTTATTATTTTATGTGTTTAGCAAAAAAATTTGATTACCGAATGAAAAATGAATGAAAAAATTTTACAAAGTGGCTGTACATATGTCATATATAAAAACACTAGGTGACCCAGCAAACGTTGTATTGCCGATATTAAAATCGCGCTACAACACTAACTGTTGATCGTAGATACGTGAAAATTTGAAGTTGTATGTATTTTTTAATACTGACTCATAATCAAACAAATTTAAAACAAAGTGTAAAATACGCAATGTAGGTAATTTTAATTTTTAAAGTTTAGCTTCTTGCGCTAGTTCTTCAGAGATATGTGTCCTTTCGAATAGTGGTAGATTTAACGTAAAACATGTTACAAGAAAAAAAAAACAACTGATTTAAAAAAAGCATTCCAAAACAAGTAAAAAAATTATTGCGTATTTTTATACAATTTAAATAATCGAATTCTAGTTACAATTCTTGTTATTTTTGGAATGAGTTTCCTCCAGTCGTGACCCCACCCTTGCATCTCGCCTAGTCACGTATCGCGTGCGACACAAGCACATCTCACCTATAACAATGTATATAGTCACAAACCTACCTTGGACACCGAATCCAAAAATTACAATTATTGTAATTAGAATTAGATTAGTTAGATTATATAAAACTACGCAATTTTATTTTTCTTTTTAGTGCATATTTTATCTATTGTTTTGGAATAGTTTTTTTGAAAAAAACTACGAATGTTTTTTGATAATTTATTTTTAATTTTTAGTGAATCTGAAGTATAGTAACTAATAATTTGCCTAAATATGTGTAGACCTACCTAAAGTTTAATACTTTAGTGCAAGTTTCACTTTCCAGTAAAAATGTAAAAAGCCTTTCTTGCAGCCAGACGTACTTCTCAGGGCTGTGGTTAATATTATCGAATGGATGGTAGATTCAAAAATTGATTTAATAATCAAACTTTAATAATATCAGAATCTTAAATTGAAACATAACTTATAATAAAGTCTTAAGGTAGTGTCCTTTGTAAAGAACATACATTAAATCTATTTTATAATATTAATAAACGCAATAATTATTAATATTATGACAAAACAATAATTAGTTACACTATTTCGTTGTGACAAAGCACTTGGACCTTGACACCATGAATCTGGGACAAGAGTAATGACATAACGTCAATTGCGTGTTTCTTAAATAAATACGTAACTACTTGAAGATACTGCAACGTCATCGTGTTAAGAAACCATTCTACAACTGCTTAAAAAACACAATAAAACCGATCAAGTGTAAGGTGAACTTTGTTTACGAAGGGTTTCGTACTATCATAAAAGCTTTATAAATGTATAGAAAAAAATATGGATGTTAATATGTATGTATAAGTAAGTGTATTGTGTTAAATATAGCGTCTTACACCCATAGTACATATTATAGGCTATTCCTAGTTTGGGGCAAGGTTATTTGTGTAAAAGTGTCTAAAAAATATTAAGAATTAAAAAAAAACACGGCGGCCATATTGGTTTTTATCACTTTTTGTTATAGCGGATATAGTAATAAACATTCAGTCAAAATTGAAGTAGACATCGGAGTCTTAGTAATATTAGTGTTTGGTAACGTTTCATGTGCGGAACCCTTACAGCACCACTTCGAAAACCGTGTATCTTTCAAAACCCTTTTTCTTAGGAACGCGACAGGAATATATTGAAAATAACATTAAAAACATCTATGGTCTCTTGAAAAATTGCTGTAGAAAAAACAAAGCAAATTAATGAACTAAATATGGCCACTTCAATATTATAACAGTACCTCACATCGGACCAGACATTACGTTAAAATGCGGCATTGCACTTGTATTACGTTGATGTCCGCCATTCCAAAACCGCGTCTTTCACTCAGAACTTTAGGCATCCAAAAAGCCAGTTTGTGGAATCGTCTCCATCAACTGTATTCCCGAACCCTAGTTTTAGATGTGTATGCCATCAAACCCCTTCTTCATACGCGGGGAGCGAGCAACGAAACTTACACCTCTCTCAAGAGTACAATTAGTACTAAAGGAAAAAACGTTAATTTTGTTGTCAAGTTTATTCCTAAGTGTATCTATAAACTTGACTGAGATGGAGACACCTTTTTAATGTTAACGACAAAATGTACATTGCGCTGTTCGATTGCTTTTGATGTGGAAACTCTTGAGGAGTGCTGATTATTTTATTTAGTTCCCTTACAATTAGCCAGTGCTCTTGGGTCGCCTAAACAACATCATCGAGTTATTATTTTTCGAACTTAGAACAAAATCTTAAATATCTTATTATTAACCTCGCTCTGATGAAGTTCCTATTTCTTGTGCGGTATTACTCACACGCCGTTTTATTTATTATTTACTTTATTAGGACCAACAAAAAGTAACACAATAAAATTTTAGTATAACTAAATTAAGCTTCCTAAAGACGTAATTACACCAAGAGCCAACCGCTTCAACTTCTATGTGAATATAAATGTAGGTTATTAGCGTTTTGCGATCTGAATTGCACTGTATGGCAGCAACAGTGCCTATTTCTTTCATTAATGTTGTGGAGTAAGCCTTTTGTACTTGTGCTATCATATATTCTTTGACTGTACTAAGAGCATTGCTAATGTTTGTAGCTTAAGAGATCGGTCAAGTTCTCACAGCATTAGCAGACAAGACCGTCTTGTTTTGGAATGAGCGCCAGATTACGAGTCGCTTGTATAAAAAATATACCCGGCCTGCTGTGGTGTGGTACCGGACCAAACATCTTATTTGATCGCCCCTACACTCTCCTCTTTGTAGATCAAATTAAAATACAATTTATGATGAAATGAATGAAAACATATAAGCAAAAAGTAATAAAAACAGGCCCAATAAAGTCATTACTAGGTAGGCGCAATGTAACAAAATAATTTCCTGTTTTTAATGAAAGCAAGTAACAAATTACCAATTGGCCCGGCCTGCATGTAACGCATCATAAAATGCCTAAGTATCCTAAAGCTATAAGATTTTGCTCAAATCGTAGTGAATTACTAACTACCTGAGAGCTAACGAAGTGGTTTTTTTGGAGCTATAATCTAGAATTTAGGGCTAGCTACTGGTTTAACCAGTGGGCGGCTCCTTTACACAGGATACTGGCTAGATTATGTGTACCACAACGTCGCCTATTTCTGACGTGAAGCAGTAATGTCTAAGCATTACTGTGTTTCTTTCTCATGGGCGCCGTAAATCTCATGTCTCAAGTGTAGTGCCGTTCAGAATTTATGGGATTTCCAACCTCCTTTTCCATTTCCTCCCCCAAAGATTTCCACGAAGATCGGCCCTGCGCTCCCCTCATCCAACGTTTTCCGGCGATCTTACTCAAATCGCCGGTCCATCTCGTGAGGGCCCTACCAACACTGCATCTTCCGGTACACAGCTATATGTCCGTCTAACTATGTGCCCTGCCCACTGCCACTTAAGTTTCGCAATCATTTGGACTGTGTCGGTAACTTTGGTTATTATTATCACTATTATTATTATTACTCGTCCCTTATTTTCATCATAAAGAGCTTTATGTATTACAGTGGCGTATTGAATGTAAGTTATATAACCACGAAATTGATAGCGTTGCTTAAGAATCGAATGCCGTGCTCGGGTTGAGCAACGTTGGGGCATTCATCTTGCAAATATGATCTTGCTACACTACAGCACGACTACAGAGATAGTGAGTAAATAATTTTGCAAGTTACTTGTGAAATCGTCGACGTTGGATGAGTTCATTACGTAACAAGTAATTGTTGGTTTCAAGTGTTGCTCTTGCTTGAAAAGGGATTAATGTGTGTCTTTGTTAAGGCCATAAATTAATATTTTATGGATTGGAAGCCAAGCAATCGTACGTTACTGAAGCAAAAGTTTTTCAAAAAATTTCTATTTCCTAATTTATAACGCGGTTATTAATATTTAAACACAGAGAGGTGTTACCGCAATTCGATCTACCAGCTTCATTGTTAATTACATTACCAGTAACTGGTATAATCGTCACCCTTTTTGGTCTGACATTGTCCAATCTTGTAGTTACTTTTATAAGTTTCCCACTATGGTCGGACAGAAGATTATTTTAATTATAAGTTTACTAGTCTTAATAGTAACATTTGTAAAAATATTATCTAAACAGGTTGCTGTTGTAGAAGTGATTCTAGTAGGTTTCCAAAATACATTGAACAAATTAAAACTTTGAAATAATTTTTTTTTTCACTAGCTTACAAGTCAAGCGTGTGTAAAGAAGTTTTTTTTACGCACTGTTTCTTCTGTTTTGTTGTACGTATTAGAAAGTACAAAATATTCTTTTTTTAAATCATCGCGATCAACACAACTCAATGAGGTTTAATATGACAATGAATCTTACTATAGATTAACAACCGTTTTCAATCTTTAGTTTAACTTACTAGAGGTAGACAAATCTATTCTTTAACGCTTACTAACATTTCAATAACCTATCGACATAAAGCATTGGACTATAACTATATTCGAGATAGATAAGATCTTGTCATTAAACGGTGACAGCAATGTATCCGTAACCAGAGATATGTTATTGAAAACGGCCGTTAAACATGTTCTTTTATAAAGATAGTTGACGAAACGGGATATAATTGATACAATATCTAATTTAAAAGGTCTACAATAGAATATAATTTTTTTAAGCTTTTTTGAACAGTAGTTCTTGGTAATTAAAAATTCGGTCTGTTCTGATCACCAGGTAACAAGATGTCGCGGCGACTTACGAAGCGATATTTAACAGACGCTGATGAGTACAAGTGTCCTCTCTCACCTGAAACACAAGCTATAGCTGAGGAGGAGCTGAGAGAAACAGAAAATTCGAGGTCACAGGCATTGGCAGCCCTAAGAAGCTGGCTGGAACAGAATCCAAAGTTTCTTGCTGTTAGAATGGGTAAGGAAACGGTTTTTCATTGTAGGGTAGAGTACCGTGAGCAGACTGTCAAAAAACTCAAATAATCTGTAGTCAAATAAGCTAACGCTAAGCATTTTCAAATCGTCACAATATTTTTCATTTAAGTAACTAATTGCTTATGTTCGATAAAAGTAGAGACCTTATAAATAATATACAAAAAACTGAGTTTTTTTATTCATTTTTTTGACCAAAAGTTTAGCACAATATCTGTATTATTTACTACTTAGTTTGAAAGGTGTAGTCTTAATTTAATGTCAAGTAGAATATCACAGAATCAGTACTAACTGAAAAAATAAAAATGATATGTCACACAATGGCAGCGTAAACAAAGTGAACTCAAGGGCAAACTTTCTGAGCACCGTGGAATATATTCCAACCGGTCGGGTGACTATTGAGCTCGAAGGAAAACAATGCTCCGCGACCGGTATTCTGCCTGAACGTTCTATTTTTTATTATTTGTGTGAACTTCGGCTTTGGCACAACGATACACTCGGCAGTGTGCATATCGATTGCCATTAAAGCTGGGGACCAAGCCTACAGCCTTGAGGAATCGAGAGGAGCTGGGTTACCTCTCCCACACAAGATAGCCATAGTTTTAATTCAGAATTAGAAGCATTTTTAATTTATTATAAACATAATACAAAATCCTTTACAAAAATAACAAAACTATGTCATGTTAAATAGTATTGGTAAACATTTAATAATTTTCATACAATTTTTATTTAGATTGAATTATTAACATGGCTCCAACTGTAAAAGTTAGGGGTACTTTGGTGATTTTTTTCGTAATGTCTATAAAAGATGAATTTTGCATGTGAAATGTAAAAAAAAGACCTCCACAGTGCGGTTTACAAGGAGCTTTCTTCCACGTACTAGAAAGCTGTGAAATGAACTTCCTTGTGCGGTGTTTCCGGTACGATACGACATGGGTACCTTCAAAAAAAGCGCGTACACCTTCCTTAAAGGCCGGCAACGCTCCTGTGATTCCTCTGGTGTTGCAAGAGATTGTGGGCGGTGGTGATCACGTAACAATAGGTGACCCGTACGCTCGTTCGTCCTCCTATTCCAAAAAAAATGAATTTTCTTCTCATATTTTATAGACATATATTTTTTTTATAAAAATAAAAACTTTATATAAAAATTATCAGTCTGAACTTTTACAAAGCGCGTGCACAATGACACCCAAATTAGACACCCTCACTTTAATTACTTTTTTTTTACTTGGTCAACTACATAGATTCATTGGTCATTTGTATTATGCTTCAGCTAGCAAGCAAACAACCAACTCATATGTCTACTGAACCACAACCAATGGATGAGAATAAAAAATCTTTTATAATATATTATATAAGTTGTAAAATATAAAGTTATATTATAAAACAAAATACTGCGGCAATTTTTATTGATTGCATTTAATACCTTGTTTATTACAATAATCTACTCCAGAAAATTGGTAAATTCCAAGCGTTATCAGTAGATTTTTTTTGATGAAAAAGGAGGACAAACGAGCGTACGGATCATCTGGTGTTAAGTGATTACCGCCGCCCACATTCTCTTGCAACACCAGAGGGATCACAGGTGCGTTGCCGGCCTTTAACACCTTCCTTAAACGCGCATTTTTTTGAAGGTACCCATGTCGTATCGTTCCGGAAACACCGCACAAGGAAGTTCATTCCACAGCTTTGTAGTACGTGGAAGAAAGTTCCTTGAAAACCGCACTGTGGAGGACCGCAACACATCCAGATGGTGGGGATGATATCCTAACTTGTGGAGATACAGCAGCTTGTAGCAAACTATCTGTTCTTAGAATATTACGTACTCAATTGTTTTTCATCGTATTTATTCAAATATGTGTTAATTTGGAGTTTACAACTTGGCAAATAATGCAAATCACTGGGTCATTAGCAGCCTGCATTTTTAATATGTACAATAGTAAAACAGCACGAGTATTAGAAAAAAATTTAGGATTTTTGTGTAATTACACCTAAAGTACACACACGCCTCTTTTATATTGATGTCAAATTGGTTTGTTTTAGATTCGAACTTCCTGCTGCGTTATCTTCGTACCAAAAAATTCAGCGTACCTATGGCTCAAGAAGCAATAGAGAGATACATGCTTCTCAGACAGTCTTGGGGCATAGCGTTCAACCAGCTTGATTATAAGTTGCCAGTAATGATGGAACTTATTGACCTCGGGTAAATATTTATTACCTACTTACAACGCTGCCACGCCACATACATTACCAGTGGGAGGCTCAATTGCACAGGATGCCGGCTAGATTATGGGTACTACAACGGCGCATTTTCTTGCCGTTAAGCAGTAATGTGTAAGCATTACTATGTTTCGGTCTGAAGGGCGCCGTAGCTAGTGAAGTTACTGGGCAAGTGAGATTGTCATCTAATGTCTCAAGGTGACGAACGCAATTGTAGTGCCGCTCAGAATTTTTGGGTTTTTCAAGATTCCTGAATGACACTGCATTGTATCTATATATGGGCAGGACGTATCAATTACCATTAGCTGAACATCCTGCTCGTCTCGTCT
Organism: Leptidea sinapis; assembly: GCF_905404315.1. Classification (NCBI taxonomy): domain Eukaryota; kingdom Metazoa; phylum Arthropoda; class Insecta; order Lepidoptera; family Pieridae; genus Leptidea; species Leptidea sinapis. The sequence goes on along the minus strand of NC_066312.1, from coordinate 6,654,418 downwards.
CTTATTGTCATAAAATAAAATAAATAACATATATACAAAATAATCATGTACCTGTCTCTTATTGGCATTCGACTGCTTTTTATTCATTTGTCTTCCATTGCAATCACTACAACGCTCCACGAAAAGTAATTGGATTAACACACGTTTAATTCAAACGAAATTTTAATATATTAATAATCTTATTTGGTAAAATTAACACTTTCCAATCAACCCGTGTCCATCAAGAGCCCATTGGCTATTGTACTTACAATAACTTAAACTTTGTTTTAGTATGCGTTAATCTTATAAATGGAGGGTACCAGTTTACCGCTGTTTTTTCAATGTGTTCACAGCTATCACAATCTACGTATAAATTATCCCAAGTGTCATAGTTAATATAGCATTAATTTTTGAACTGAAAACTTCTTGGGGCATTATAGCTATACAGCTGACGTATTGTGCAACATTAGTGCTGTGTATATCTTATAAGTGAAATTGAATTTTTTGTTACCTAGCATATGAGATGTCTGTATACATATTGTTTTAATTATATTTTGCCGATTACAGGTACATATTCGTGAGCCCCTTCAAGGACAAGGGAGGACGAAGAGTCGTTATATACAGGCCAGGTAGTTATGAACTTATATTATATTATAAAGCAGTTTTATATTTTATATATTTTTTTATAATAATATAGCAAGCAACACGTTCAACTGACAGTTAGTGATACGCCCTGCCCTGGCTATTGATTGAACCCAAAATTCTAAGCAGTATCGTGTTCGACACTTTAAAACATATGATGTTGTATAATTGTTCATAAACTGTAATGTTGCCCCGATTTAAATCTTGAGCGGTAGGTAAGTGACGCTAAGGGCCTAAATTCAAATATGCTTTGTTGTTTTTCTTATAAATTAGTCTGCTTACATGGCTGTATTTTTACTTTATTATTCGACTTTATTAAACAATAATCGACCTTATTGAGTCATCAAGTAATTAATGTGTAAGAAGTTTTTGTGTTTCTATTTAACGGGCGCCGTGAATAACTGTGTTATTAAGACTAACATCTTAATTCTCAAATTGACGGGTGCAGATGCGATACCGCCTTGTATTTTGGGCCACTGAACTGTATGTAACGAGCAGATTATCAATTACAAAAAAACGTGCACTCCTTTATAAAATTCCTGCTACGCTCCTGTGATTCCTCTGGTGTTGCAATAGATCTGGGCGGCGGTGATCACTTAGCATCAGGCGACCCGTACGCTCGTTAGTCCTCTCTTCTATAAAAAAAAAGAAATTTATGTGTCTTAATTTAAATTTTGATAATATATTACGCGCAAAATAATTTTTCACTCACTTAAATAGAAGGTAGCTTTTGCACCACTCAAGCATATTACCGCGTATACAACAGGTCCTCGAGACAGTGTAGTAATGTGTGATACTGTATCAAAAGCTTTGCTAAAGTCTAGAAATGCGACCATTACATGTCTTTTTTTGTCTAGATGTTCGTTTGTTTTGTCCGTAAATTCACTGAGAAATTGTGACGTATTTTTTGTGGCAAAAAGCTATATTGGGTGCTTATAAAATGTTATTTTTTTTAAACTGTTGGATTTCCTTATAGGTATACTTTTCGACTATTTTATCTACTCTTGGAAGTATTATTATTGATCTGTAAAAAAACATTTAAAATCGTTTCAGGAGTATTCGATCCGTATAAATACACAAACCAGGATATGTGCAGAGTGATGGCCACCTGCTATGAGACCTTAATGGAAGACGAGGAGACTCAAGTCCGAGGGCTGGTGCATTACGCAGACGGATCTGGAGTCAGTTTCCCCCACCTCACACTTTTCACTCCGAAAGAGGCTGTGCGGATTGTTAAAAATGGAGAGGTATGACATTTTACTTAGTTACACAGATTTAAGTACACATTTCTTGCGTTTGGGGTGGAGATTTTGGGATCGTGGGTTCCATCAGCCCGAAACCTTATTAAAGTGTTGTTTAGGCGAATTATAAATTTGACAGCTAACCCGAGATCTAGCAATGCCAAAGAATAAGTTTGGCAATTCAAAGAGGCAACGTTGCCAGCTTCTTGGGCGGCTTACGGCATATTGCAACCTTAATGCGGCTTATCATTTATCTTATCGCAGTTTCATTTTATTGCATAGTTAGATTATAGTTAATACTATTTTCGTATTAATTTTTTTTTATTTGAAAACTTTTAATTTAGATATTTATAAAATTATGTAACAGATAGTCAAACATCAATAGCTTTTTTAAATCAGCAACAATTAGATGCTTGTGTGTGGAACATCTTGACACTCAATGGCATCTTTCAAATTTAGTAACATTCGTGTTATTTTACATTAAAATTCATAAAATACAAAATAGTTACTGATGATATATTATGATCCTTCTGATTTCTTGTAGTATTATTTAAAAAAAAGTTTTACTACGCAGCCTGGCATTTTAGTTTCAATTATTAGCAAAGTTTAACAAAACATGTGGTACTTCAACGATACACATTGTTCGAGAGTGGCTCGAGTACGCCCACTTGGGTGTAATATTAGTTACCGCACTTTGCGACTACGCCTGCGGTATATGTTTGGAGCGCAGCGGAGACCAATCCTTAATCTAAGCTTATACAAATTTTATTTCAGTAGGAATCATAGAATAAATGCCATATTTGACGCACAGTTTGACAGTTCTGCTGTGATGTTATTTAGTTACAAGAACAGTGAAAACCCAGTTGAAAACCTATATAATTACTAGCTGACGCAGCAAACGTTGTATTGCCGATATTAAAATCGCGATACAAAAGTAACTGTTGATCGTAGATGGGTGAAAATTTGAAGTAGTATGTATTTTTTAATGCTGACTCATAATCAAACAAATTTAAAAAAAATGTATGTAAAAATAGATGTTGTCCGATTCTCAGACCTACCCAATATGCACTCAAAATTTCATGAGAATCGGTCAAGCCGTTTCGGAGGAGTTCAATGTTAACACCATGACACGAGAATTAAGTATATATATTAGAATAGATTGTAATGATTGAACTTAGAACTTATACATTTCGTAATTAACAAAAAGATTTTAAATTATGATATGAAATTTTGTATATGCATTTGTTTAGGTGTAATGTATAATTTTATAATGTAATAATTACCTTTTCCGTTTGTTTATGGAGGTTTTACGCGCTTTATCTCTGCGTATTTATTAGTATTATAAAAAAGATAAACTTATATCATTACAGAGGACAATACCAATGCGACATAAAGAGATTTACGGAGTGAACGTTCACCCAACAATTAAATTTGCTCTGGACTTTGGTATGGCTTTGATTTCTGAGAAAATACGAAAACGTGTGAAGCTATATACATCGGTGGAAGACGTCGAGATAGATAAGAATTTACTTCCGCTGGAGTACGGCGGCACTACACCTATGAAGGAAATGATAGGTACGTTTTGCAAATTCGGAGCAAGTTTTTTTGGGCACAGCTCACTTTTTTAGAAACAAATAAGTATATAGTACAATAAAGATATGTGCGAGTGATGCAATGCGAGTCCATGCGTCTGGTTTTGGTGGTAGGTCGGTCCTGTCTACCATTTTTAGCAGACTTTTAAAAGGAGGAGGTTCTCAATTCGATTATTATTTTGTTTGTACACTGATGACACTGGAATTTATAATCCGATTTACGTCATTATTTCCGAGTGTAGGTACGTGCTATTACATTTGGCTTAGCATCGACACAGATAAAAGTATTATATTTATATTAAAGGTTGGCAGAAAAGGTTTACTAAATTTAATCTTTATCAAGTTATTTTATACTTTTAAGTTTCTGTTCAGTTTTTTTATTGTTCGCATAATACTTTTATTTATTTACACTGTATGGGACAGATCTCACAGTGCATTAGAATTTTAAAAATATATCTACTGCGCTCGTTACACTTTTGAGTTATTTTATGATTAATCACTTTTTTTTAACTAACACAAGTAAGACATAACTTACACTTTACATACATTGTATAAAATATAATGTTAAATTCATAATGGTATTAGTTAAAACGTTACTTTTTCTTGACAACAAATTGCAGAGCAATGGAAAGTAGAGCTGGCTAGGAAGCGTGATATTCTCCTGTTGAGTGACAAAATGGCAGTACGCCTGGAGATGTACAGCGAAGCGGCGCGAGAAGGTGCTATATCGGCTCTGCGATCCGGAGCAAACACTTGCGCAAGCGCAGACGCAGTTGGCGACGCCATGAGAGGACTAACGGGCAACTTTAGAAAACTTGAAGTCGACTAATTTCATGTCTCTTTCTTTCTAATTTAAGTTCATAAGCGAGTACAAACTAAATTGTAACCCTACCATACGTATTCTACTGTACAGTAATAGTTACATTAAATAATTATACATGTAAAGATATCATTATAAGTTTAGAAGTCTGTCTCATAACTACAGGAAGTTAAATAGTGACCTCGAACTGATTGTTGATGAAGTTCAATGTTATATTCATGATTTAAACTTTAGAATGATGATGTACCTACGCCAGGCAGCCGTCCAATTGTAATATTTCGAAGGTTTGTAGCTCCGTTACAATTTATTTAATTAATATTTCGTGTCTCCACTAGGACTATATTATGACGTGGAAACTTCATAAGCCGCGAAAACCAACTAAAAGGCCAATGCTTCTGTGACTCCTTCAGAACTGTAGAGTATGAGCAATGATCACTGACCAACAGGTGAATAAAAAAAGTGTGTGTATGCTTATGTATGCATGCAAAAAGTTATACTTCTTTGGCCTAACAAAGAAAAAAATCCTTATAATTATTTATTCCTCGTGCTGTTTTGTTTGGAGAAAGAACAGTATTGTTTAAATCTTGCAAAGATGGCTTTGACAATTAATTATTAAATAACGAATACGGCTGTACGGGCTTGAACCCTTTGCCCATCCTATTAATGGACGAAGAAACCAAAAAAACCAACTTCACCCTGTTACTCTTGTGTTACAGTGCGCGCATCTTAAAATTTCACACTCATAATTTTTACATAACGCGCCTTAAGAACTTCAAAAACTTCTGAAAGTAAGAATAATTCTAATGTTTTTTGGCAACGTAAACGCTTGCCCATGATATACTCGTTGGTCATGATTCATGCCTAATCAAACGGACAAAAGTCCACTTATGATAATATTATGTTTAGTAAGACTCAATCAATTTTATTATACCAATAGATGTGTCATATATATAGTCACAAAGTAAAGCACGCCAGAAGATTTCACTGCAAAATTTATACAACTAGTTACATAGTTTTTTTACTTTCGCATCAATACCTATGCCAATATAACGTATCTGCAATGAAATAGGTACATTCAGTTATGTTATGCCCACGCTAATAACATAACTGCTCTTTCTAATTAATTATATAATATCATTGGACATTTTAAAATAAGTAACTTTATAGCATAATATAAAACTTTTTAATAATATTTGTGTCATTAATTATAAAATATCATTAACTGCCCTACTTTTATCACTGAGGTGAAACTTCTGTATCGACGTTCAACGGCGGTGACTCAAATACTGTATTTGACACCGTCACAGGTGATGAAAGCTGGATATATTGCTACGAACCCGAAACCAAAAGACAATCAGCTAAGTGGGTGTTTCCTTTCGAGGATCGGCCAACTAAGGTAAAGAAAGGAAGAAGTCAAGAAGTTTTCATGTCCGACTGTGTGCTTGTCGCGTCCTTTCACCAGTCTCATTGTGACAAGCGGGAGAGAAAGGGATGCGAATACTTGTCAATATTTGTAACACATTAAATTATGTATAAGGTTAAACAATCTCTAGATAGTATCTAACTGCTACTACCAATCTGTGTCTATCAAAACAGTAAACTGAACACGCCGTGACTGCGACATTGCCGTTCTGTTGTCGAGCGTGCGCAGTACCAGCGCCGCTTAGATTTGTATGAATAAAAACTAACGCGCCGGTGCTGTACCGCAGCAGGCCGTCAAGAAATGCATAAATTGAAAGTATTTTTAGTATCTTCTAAGGGCAATGACCACTAGCATAATTGTTACCTACAAATTGTTATAAATATATTATGTGTATTTACATCCAGACACACATCGAATGACTATGTTTGCCAAACAAATATTTATTCCGGATGGGATTGAACATACGACCAGGGCCAACCTACTATACTTCTATTTAATGTAGTTGCATTACACCTTATACCTGCTAGAAATAAGGTGGGCTTCACAATAAAAGTCAAAATTTTTATTAAATCTTCTTTTATTTGATTACTTGACTCTACCACCGCTTCACAAACGAAATGGTGCTCCTGAAGGAGAAGAAGCGGCGCAAGAAACTCCTCATTGCACTCTTTTCAAAAACATGTTTCAACTTACATTTGTATATATAACAACATTGGTCTGAGAATAAACATTTGCTCGATATAATATCAGTAACAAAATGTATTATTGCCTATTTCTGTTGCTGTTAAATTTAATAAAAGGCAACAATCACCTGTTATCGGCCAAAAGTTTATTTCTTTATATCCACTCTTTTGCCTGAATAAATGTCAGCACACAATGTACCCAACATTAAAGATAGAACCTTGTCAACCTAGGACTTGAGATTTAACTTAAGCATTTATTAAAGCAAATGAGTGCTATTATCTAATGCATTACATCACAGTACTTGGTGTACTATATGGTTGTTAATATATTTGTATGTGTTATTTATATAAAATAACACATTCATACAAATAACATTGACATGGCCATGTCAAATTACATTTTCAATTTTGGTAGTCATATAGTTATTACATTTATGTAGATATCTCTTGAGATACCTTTTTTCTTTCTGTAATTATTTATTACAACTTCATTACTTTTTATTCTAATTCCTAAGACAACATAAACAACACTTATCCCCACAACATCTACTCTATATACTTTTAAACTGAACTGATGATGACAATTTGTATTTTTGTGTAAAATTTCTAAGTTCCAAGTTTATAAAGTTTGTACATTTATATTCAACTACACTTTGAATTATACACAACTGTGGGGATTTTTGCATTTCATATGCATTAATATACATTTCATTACAATCTTAGAATTGTCTCTATTGTGACGTTGTCCTCCTTCACTGCATAACTTGTTCCATTGAGTTCCATCATGCACCTTCAGACTTCATCCTTAAACAATTAGTAGTGACTATGTGTCATATGAAACTTGAAAATGCATATTATTAAGTTATTACACGGGAAATAGATCTGTTGGCGATTTTTTGGTTTGTCACATCTAACACTGTTAGAGTGGTTGTAAAGAATTATTAATCTACAAGTACTAGATGGTAGATGGTGGTTAGCTAAATCACTTTAATAGAAAATAATAATAAATTGAAGAAAGTATTGTTAATTAAGTACAAATTTGGAATATGTAGTGTGATTACCAAACAAAAAAGTATTTAATTATAAAAAAAGCATCATTACACAGATAGAGGTCAAGTGACTGTAAAAAAATAAAATTGTAGGAAAATTGCAACCTGCACCGTAATGATTTTGAGCACAGACTGCAATAAAAATGACCATTTTCAAACAGTTTTACATTCATATGATACATATTATAAATAATAATTGTATGCAAATTAAAACTTACAAAGTTTAAGGGCCCTTCATAATTTGATAAGTTGATACTCTGTATGGGTATCTGTGACATTCTGGACTGCGCCGTCTCATGTATGACTCATTCCGACTGCTGGCATTTCAGATAACGCACAACTGCTCCGAAAATAAGTATCTGAAATGAGTCAAATACAGTTAATAGTCTGGATATATCATAATTACCATTCCAAGTTTTTTCATAAATTTTATCACAAGAAATAATTTTTTTTTAAGATTATTATATTATACACTTATGGACAATTTAACGGAACGCAAGAAAAATGTTTTAGTTTGTTGTTGTAATAATTGTGCCTACTGGCCACTAAAATAAATGAATCTTATAAAAAAAAGTAAGTTCTAGAATGTTTAAGTAATTATTGCATATGAAGTTTTTATCTGCTGCAAAAAATTTCTCAACGGTTAAATTTGAGTTTAGTTTGCTTTTTTTGATTGCCTTCTATATTGTTGTAGTTCCAATATGTCCATGAGTGTATGAAAATGATATTTGCCAGGAAAGGTATCATCGGAGGATTACTACTTGTCTTGCCATAAATAATGTTACAAAGAAAATAAATTTTTAGAAAAGACCCACTTTCCATTTACCACTCTATATAATTATCTTATAAGAATGACAGATTAGAAATTAAAGTCATCATTGCTTCTTTAACAGTATTTATGGCCAGGCTAAGTAAATTTACATGACAGCATTTAAAGTATTAAGATAACTAGATTCGTGAAAGAATAAATATTTAGCAAGGCCAGCATATGCTGGTGCATATACATATGTATATGCACTCAATTAAAAGCATTTTAAGTTAGAAAACAATTCTGTTCTACAATATGTACGGCAGTAAATATAACTTTTTTATTGGTAGTTACTGCAATGATAAATTGTGATAACAATCAAATTGTATTCCAGAATGAAGTTTCAGCTTCTACCTAACAATGAACCATGAATAAAAAGGGAATTCATTTGTCCCGTCTGATTCAATTGACAACCCATATGGCCCACTGGTTGGCGACTTTCACTTAATAAGGCTATGAATATGAATGTTTTGTATTGAATATTGCATTAAATATAATATGGTTGTCTGGCACCCATAGTACACACAGGCTATTCTTGATTATTGGATTCCAGTACGAAAGTTATATTTTATGCCGTACCAACAAATATAAAATGAATCAAATTATTGCCAGCTCTCTGTTCCATCCAACGCTTCAGGCTGATATTCCGATGATGATGATCCTTTCCATTGGTATTTGTTCTTCTGTCGTCATGCTAGTGCTCCCCATTCTTCAGCCATGGCAACGATCCGCAGTGTACTGGCATCTAGATGTGGTTGTTTGGAACCTGATGCTCGTACCTACTTTAAAAAATCTATATACACAAAATAAATTCGCAAAAAGCAAGAGAGAGAAAGAGATTAGGTTAGTTTATTTTATTAAAACTATAATTCTTCCTTCTTCAATAAAACTTCTTTCCAATCTTCTTCATTTTATTCTGGTATGTTCACTTGGCCGTTAAGGATTTAAGTTTTAATCGACTTCAATCTTAGTTACTGTGCACATTTCAAGTTTCTTTATTTTCAAAATAAAGCTGAAAATTTGCGCAAAATGTGCCCAGTGCTCAATTTTATTTCAATTCTGATCATAGTATATATCCCTTTCAGGCGATGTGTAGATTAAGACATGCTGAAAACATTACTGGAATATCTGCAATATTAGTTAGGCATAAAACTAATCCTAGATCCAATTAAAGATTAAATAAATCATCATCTTAAATATAAATTATAATATATCTTTTGCATTGCACGGCACAAATAATATTAAGAGCACAATATTTCTTATAGTAATCAGGCAAAAAAAATGTTTAATTAAAACAGCACACATACACAATATCATATAACATAATAAATAGGATAACATAATAAATTACATAAATGACATTTCGATAAATAGGCATTCGCATAGCAATTTGCATAGCAATACGCAGTGCATCCGCGGAGCACTCGCCGATCCTCGCACCCACAGCCTCCTGACAGTCTTGCTGCTCCTGACAGCTTCAGCTGCTGATGACATCTGCTGAACGAATACAGGGGAAACATTCGCCGCAAAATTGCTACTGAGCTTGCGTGATTTTGCGAGTGTCCATATAGTAGAGTGGCACCCAAGCCTACGTTCTAATTAGATATGCAACTTCGAAGAGGACACCCACTCAGATATTTTGACCGAAATGCATTGGTATTCTTTATCACCTCCAAAAAAAAATGTTTATTTTTGGTAGGTATCATATACGCCAGAGATGCACAAGTAGTACTACTACTTAGTTTTCTCGTCAGCCTCCAGGTCTTCCTTAAAAGTTACTATTTATAATTTATTAACTTCACTTCACTTTACTGCACTTTGTCTATATAATTGGTTGAAATTTGATGAGAAAACTCTACCAAGCTACACCGTTTCAACACTTTATCTACACCCATGCTTTAAATCCTCTATTAAAGATTCTGAAACAGTTAGCTTATTGCCAACATTAAAACACCCAATGTTCTAATAACCATTACATCATCCAAACTAGTGTTGTAATGTTGTACTGAATTTCATAACAACCCTCCTGTTTTTTTTTTCGATCCCTTCATGCGCTAAGAGTTTCAACAGACAGCCACATTCTTATTGCTCAATGCGTGGTATCTGTATGAATTTCAAAAAAAGAACATTTTCGTTTATGCGCGTTCCACACTACCAGAACGTCGCGCGCCGTAAAAAAAATAGGTTATTCGAATCCCCGCTATTTTTCTTCGATATTTTTATTGTTTTGTTTACAAAAAATTAGGGATTCATTTTAAACGCTGCAAAACAACATTATATTCGAGTGAATTTTAATTATTGCACTATACAAAATGTAAATTACTACTAAAATAAATAATTGTTTCATTAATACTTAGTCACTTGTATATAATCAGTAATGAATGATATTAGGTTACTACTAGGACAGGTGTTTTAATGTTAGCAGTAAGCTAACTTTTCCAGAATCTTTTAGAGGATTCATATTCTGGGTGTAGATAGTCTTGTATGCAACTTTTGATAATTAGGTATTTAAAACACTCACGTGATACTATTATCACACTCGGCTTCGCCTCGTTGCATAAATAACTATAACCAACCGCAATCTATTTAAAGTATTTTGGATCAATAAAAAACATCGCATTTTATGAAAATTTTACCAGAATTTTAAACTGTTCGGCATTGTTTACTCTCAGTAGTTTTTAGTAACGCTTATTTCCTCCTTTAGCCGTTACACGAATAACTGCTTGCAATCTAGTACATCATGGTCTGATAGCATTTTTATGTCGCCAGTCATTGCAGCATTTAGAAGCTGGTCAAGGGTTTGTAATGGGGCACTAGACAACCTTAGGTATTCTATTCAGCTTAACCCCAAATGTGTTCTGCATGGCGGGCCTTGGTAAATCCGTATTGTTGGTTTGGAATTATTTTTAGTGCCCTATTTTTGTCATCAATTGGAGATAGGTCCATAATTTTCAATCGGGACTTTGCTAACTTTTGTGTCTACTACCATGTAAACAATATTTTATGACGGTACTTAAGTGACTTGAAATTTAGCACAGTTACTCAATTCGCAATGTAGACGATCACTAATATTATAAGATTGGAGGAACAAATATTACTGAAATTCTATCTAAAATGTTATTATAAAATCGAGTCAAAGAGAAGTGTACCTGGGTTAAGCTTAATTTTACAAATACTTTACTAAAATTGGTAATTGTACTATTATAATATATTCTTTGATATTGGTCACAATCTTGCCTAATCAATAATTAATAAACTTGGTGAACACAAAATGGAACGCTTCAATATAGCCTCAAACGTTTCTCTCGGATCTCTTATGCTTTACCCTACTGATATTAGGGAAGAAAAATGTATTATTCTCAAACTTGGAGTTATGTTATTATGAAACTTTCTAGTGGTGTTTTCACAGAGGTTTTTAAACAGGCAGTTATTATTCCGGTCTATAAAAGTGGTTACAAAAACAAACTTGTTGCTTCAAACTATAGATTGTAAGATCTTGAAAAAAATTGTTATTACCAGATATTACCAACGCAACGAACATGACGCGATCAACACAACGGCATTCTCCTCTTGCGGAATGCGGCCCGTAAGGCTGTAACTATACAGTGTTTGCCGTGTGGCAATCTGCGGCAAGACGTAACGCGTACTTGTTTTGTGAGCGACCAGGTCTACTCGAAAATCGACAACCATACATTCGGAACGATACGATAATCGCTACTACCCTACTCTAACAAATGTTAAAAAGACTAATTTTTGATTTTTTTTACGATGTTAGTGTGAATGAATTATGTGAAAACCTATAAAAAACAAAATGTTATCTGTGCTATGTCGCTGTTAAGTGTCAAAAGTCAAAACATAGTTTAGACACAAAGGACCATGCCACACTCTGCCCAAATGTTCAATACACATTCAAGAATTATGTAATAATACAAAACGTGCGAATAAATAAAATAAATCAAAAGTAACTCGACCCTTCTCATCGACTTCTTATTTGTCAGGCGGCCATTTGCAATTTGCATTACTTTCTACGCATAAAAGATCAATAAAACGACATAAATTACTTGGTAGTAAAAAAATCCTGTTGAATATGTAATTAATGTTTAAATATTTGGCGTATGTTTATTTATTTAATACACACCAGAAGACTCAAGAAATTGGCTTCACAATCAAAATAAAAGCACAACTACAACTTGAAACGATAATAGCAACGACAGCTTCGAAAACTTTCGACGACAGTGTCGGTGAGATTATCGTAAAAGTGATGTTTGATTATTGGTCAAATTCGAATTTTCGTCTCTGGCATTTTCAACTAAGAGTAGGGTTGGAACCGATAATATCGAATAATGTTTCGTTCGTTCAATCATCGTTTCAACATTGAATACGATGTAACTAAGAGTAGGATTCCTAGGTTAGTAGTGTAGGTTCTCCAACTATAAAAACTGAATTTTGTTTTCAGACACACCGACGAAGTCCGGAACTATATGAAATTTTCGTAAACTATTGAAATGAATGTCATAATTGTTATCCAACTAATTTGAAGAACTGCTAAAAGTTTTCTGAAATTGTTTCTCTCACACACAGAGTTTGCAAATAATCATCATTGCAGCTCAAGCTTTATTATTTCTACGATTTTGATAGCCTCAGGTTGACCTTAGATTGTAGCAAAACGAAATATATAAGAATACTAGCTGACCCAGCAAACGTTGTATTGCCGATATTAAAATCGCGATACAAAAGTAACTGTTGATCGTAGATGGGTGAAAATTTGAAGTCGTACGTATTTTTTAATGCTGACTAAAAAAAAATGTCAATAACTAGTACATTTATTTTTAGGATCTTTTGGTTTCAGTCTGATCTCATTTTCGAAATTGCATATCATTTGTTCACTCAGATTTAATGTCACTCGCAACATCACAGAACTTCACATAATTGACATGGAATATTTATATATAGATGAATTATTTGAATTGTGGTTTAGATGAATCATTGATTGCTTTATTATACTATAGATTTGCTAAGCATTAACCAGGCTTACCGTAACTTACAAGGTGGCAAAATACCAAACCTATATATTGTAAGGGAATTGTTCCAAAATGGGCCATGTCTTTGTACGTTTACTAAATATAACATTAGATTACAAAAATAAACTTCAGATTGTTTGATATTTCTCCTATTTGTCGTGTTCAAATTCAATCATTGAATTATTGTTGGCAATGCAACTGCTGTACCTACATCATTAGTTTTACGCGAGTAGTCACTCTTAACATGGGATGAATATTATATACAAGTTGAATATTAGGAATGTCAATTATTGTCAGAGGAGACAGTGAAAACTGACATACACAATATGTTTAGCCATCATTGCAATTGTCACCTTGATATATTTCTACATCAAACAAAAATGAACACACAAACTGGGTGTATTTTAGTGAAGTTTCGGGTCTTTTATATTCAATTCCAAGGTGATCTTTTTGTGCCCGGCGTACAAGGACGTGGCCCAGGGAAAGGGATCATACTATTCTGGAGATCTTAGGTTCTTATGCAGAAATAAAAAATATAATAACTTACCCATGGCGAAGATCAAGACATCCTGGTGTCATTGTTAGTGAAGAATCATTTGGCTCTTCAAGTTGTGCATGCCCATTCCTGCGTAGAAATGAACCTCTTCAAGTTGTGCATGCCCATTCCTGCGTTGAAATGAACAGTTTTATAAAATAAATAATTTATAAATAAATCTTGAATGGACTATGTCTAATATAACGCAATCAGCGTTTTCATTTAATTCAATCAATTAGGTATATTATAGCCTCCACAATGTAAGTTCTCATTTTATTCTTCCGGGCTTGCTGTTAGAACTGCAAATTTAAGATGTGATATAATTTCATGATTTGTGGGTCAGCCTTTAATTTTTTTAATAAATAATAATTATTAAGTTACACACCTATAACTAATTTAATGAGCCCAAAATTCATCTTGTCCTTTTATTCATAAATTTATACTATAATACACAAATCAGGTGTTGGGTTTTTGAGAAGAAATGAGCTGTATTTAGGCACTACTATCTCCATTTTCGTTAAATTTAAAATAATTAATTACTTTCTATGAAAATCACAATTTGAATTTTCATCTTGTCAAAATTCCTAAACGCAAGAACAAATATTTATAAATTTCTTATCAAGTGCCCGAAATAGTAAAAGTATCATAGTGATATCTTCAATAATGACGAACTTCCATTGCCTATTTCAAGCCCTCCAAGCCATTTATGTGATGAAAAGTAGATAATATGTCCTTGCCAAGGCTCTAAAACTGAATTTCATCAAAATCGGTTCAGTAGTCTGCGTTTGATAGCATGACAACAAACAAACTTACATTCACATTTATAATACATAGTAGGGATTAAGTATTTCAATTGTTAGATGCTGACTAGTGAGATGTGACAGTGAAAACTGACATACACATGCCATATAGAAAATCATTGCAAATGTTGTCTTGATATATTTCTAAATAAAAAAAAATATCAACATGCTGAAAACCCAGCAGGTCCTCAATGCATCCTGGTGTTGTTGTTGATGAAGAATCATCTTAAAGCTGTACACGACGTCCATTCCTGCTTTAAAATGATTGGAATGAAATTAGTGTAGGATTGTGCAGCAGTTGGAGGTTACATCAGGAATTGTCATGGTAGTGGTGCACGTCATTCAGTGCTCATGAACAAATATGATTATATTTATATGATCAGTGCAAAAAAAACTCAAATCAGATGATATCTAAACACTAAAATTATCGTGAATAGTGCGCAAAGTAAAAGGAATAAGCAAATAATTGGAAAAAAAAGTAATAATAAAGTAAGATAAGTTAACAATATACATATGTTTAACTACACAACATTACATCAACTCCCGGCTACATCAAGTGACACTTGATAAATGACACTAGCTATTAAAGGCATACTATCATGGATAAGTTATCAACTTTATTATGGAACAAAATATTGGAACTAACCTAACCTAACAGCACAAAACACAATCTACTTGTCAATAGACAAGAAATTAAAACCATTAACTAAAGAAATGGAAAAAGGTATATAGCTATGCAGGGGGACTGAGCGATACTTTTGTGAAAAAGGTAACTTTGTGTAAATATCCTATACATCGGCACAAGTCTATCAAGATACCATTCTTGAGAAGGTAGTGAAGCCCCTTAACAACACCCTGTTCAATAACCAAGAATAGTCGTTCCAGCAAGACTTGGCACCGTTACCTAGATATGGTCAGTTTTAGAGAGTAAGGCTTGCTCTAAACGCCATGATAATTTTGAGTCCCTAAAACAATCCATTTAAGGCAGTAAAGAATTTTCCCATGGAAAGAGTATGTGCTTCTATTAATTTCTAGCATCAACATTTAAAGTACTGTATTCCAGCTAATGAAGAGACTTCAAATAAGCTTTTTATATTTTAAATTGTTTTATATTTTTGCTGCTACTTAATAACAGGTGTGAATTCTTTATGAAATGCCTTTTGTTGGACTTAAATTTTCCAAACATTTACAATTGTAATTTATATTTTTTTTTATACCATCAGAAAGTAGATATATCAACTAACAAAAAGCCCCCAAACTTTTTGAAAAAAGCTGATATTTTGAAGTCAGAATTTTCGATTGAAAATTAGGGTGCTTTTTTGATATTAAGTTGACAAGTTTGCCGATTAACTTTTTGCCATTGAGGAAATCGAGATAAACCGTTTTTAACCGCCCTTTTCCACTTTCCGACCTCAGATCGCCCGTAATTTATTTTTCCCTTAATTTTTGCTATATTCTTGTCCTTTACCAATGGGTTTCATCCTACTGTAATTTTTTTTGGTTTCAATAATTACCGACCCTGGTCTATAACACACTGTAAAAGTAATAAATGTTATTTGCAATACAATTTTTTTTTTCTTTGTTTCAGTATTTACGGCAACAGCCCAGCAGCTCAGTCCCAAGGATTATTTATATCCAGATTTACCTAGATTATATCTTTAGTTTACAACATTTGGGTTGCCAGAATAAAAAAAAACTTGAACATAGGGCTCTTCCATGACTGTTTTAGCATAATAATAACTTGTATAGGATCACTATCCAAGTCAGACCATAGTCAATAGTTAATGTAAGTCTTAGTTAATATGTAAATATGGTTACAGAATGAGTAATAATTGTGATATTATTAAATAAGAATTAATATAAACTTGGCCAATTTAAATTAACTACATTTTTACTTGCCTAAGTGTCACTGAGAGCCTTTCTTCTGGATTGATATTAATCTTCATTGTTGTTTCCAAATGTGTTAAAGCAGGTTTCAAAATAATTAATGGAGTAACAGACATTTTATAAAACTTGAATATTTTATTTGGATATATTTTTAGAACTGAATGTTTAATATGAAAGAGACACTTTATGAAAGAATAGGATGAACTCAAAATTCTCTTTTTCTTCTTGTTCTTTTATATCTCAAGTACGAAACAATACACCGCAATCTTTGTACATCTCTACAGTTCCGCCGACATAATGATCGAAAGTGTGCGTCGAGTGTGTTGAGTCTATGTAATATCTGCCAGACATTTAGCGCGCAAGGCAGACTTTTTCTGTGCCGCAGACTCGGTAGCACAAAAAGTGTGTCATCTGAGATAGGCCCTAATAAAGATCAAATAGTTTAATATCTACTTACTGACTATTTTAGAGGTGGAAGACGAAACAAAGGTGATTCAGATTAAATATTCATATCTTCTTAAAATAGATTGACGCCAATCCGCGGGGTGAGATGCGTTTCAGTTGAAAGTAGCAAACAACCTCCTTAAAATAAAACCATTTTCAACTCCTAATTTGGGATGCGAAATTCTAATCCAGACCCTAAGATTTAATAGTTTAATATCTACTTACTGACTCTTGGAGAGGTGGAAGTCGGAACAATGGCGATTCAGATGATAATATATTCATGTCTACCTATAAAGATATGACGCCATTCCGCATTCCGCGAAGTTAGTGGGATGTCAATTGAAAGTAGTAAACAACCTACCTTTAATAAAATCCTTCAAGCAAACATCTAATCCAAATTGCAGACCGTAATTAAGAACTTATTGTATAATATCTACTTACTGAATACTGATTCTTGGTGAGGTAGGTCGAGGTGGGAACAATGGCGAATTCAGATGAAATATTCATGTCTTCTATCGAATTCAGACGCCATTCACAATTATATGTTTAAACGGTGATCATAATGTGATATATGACATTTTAAAGCTTTTTATCGTGATCGGAAATATAAATTTCTCACATTGAAATAATATTGCAAATACCTACTAGTGTTAACGAAAAATCTATCTGTATGTAGATTA
Source organism: Leptidea sinapis (assembly GCF_905404315.1). Lineage (NCBI taxonomy): Eukaryota > Metazoa > Arthropoda > Insecta > Lepidoptera > Pieridae > Leptidea > Leptidea sinapis. Next base: position 6,636,814 of record NC_066312.1, on the reverse strand, counting down.
TTGATTTATTGATGTTCTCCAAAGAGAATATAAACACTAGTCACTACATTCAATATTCTCAGAGTAGGTATAACACGGAACACTATTACTCTGAAATGAGTCAAAGAGAATATAGTCAATACGTTGCGACTTGCAATAAGAATGAAGTATCATGACTATTGCGTGTGCTGTCAGCCAGGTCTACTCAAAAGTGACTTGTGGGCCTACCATGAACTCTTATTGCGATTCAATTGACAACTTAAAATGAACTGCTTTGTTATTTCGTACTACGACGTGATTAGAGCTATCTAATTTAGGTTGACGACAATTCAACTGATTAAATCGCAATGATGTCAATTGAATGTCAAAAATTATATCAATTGAATCGCAAACTGATTTAGTTTGTTCACTCATTCGTAGCATAGGTAATATTTCAACCTAAACAAAATAACAAAAATGAAAATACTAAGGACGAGGCAGTAAGGGCCCGGGCTATAGCCTGTTCGCAAGAACGAATTAAAAATATGTACCCTGTCGTCCTGTCAAATCAAACATCAATGGAGGTGCGTTCATAACACGTTATTTTTGCGAAAACACCTAAGCAAACATTTAATTTGTAATTTATAGAACTATATTTATTTATATTACTATTAATAAGTACAAAAAAAGGTTTCATGGTTTATAATTTCACGCAATAAAGCGCAATTTTAAAGTGTATTTTTAGTATTTTCTACGCAAAATTTCCGCTAAAAACATATTATTTTAGGTTTCGAAACGCAACGCATATGGTTCGAGTATGTGAGACAAACTTATGCAACGACTGTAGAGCGGACTCTCACATCGCGGACCACAGACAAATTTATTTCGTTCATTCTTCATTGGCGATCCAAACGCCATTCAATAAAAGGCACTTCATGGTACGAATTTTAGTGATTCAGTTTAGGCACCTAAACTGAACGACATCGGAATCGCATCGCTTATTAACAGTTGATGGTAGGCCCTCTGAAACAAAAAAAAGTAACCTTTTAGTGAAGAAAAAAAACACAGCGTTTAAAAATACCGGCTTAAAAAAAATAGCTAACTAAAAATTTAATTTAATACACCTCTTATGCAAAACTTTAATATTAATAAAATACTATTATTTATATGTGCTACCTATTTATAGTTTTTAAGCCGGTGCTTTTATTTTTTACTTTTTAGTGTCAGTTAATATAACAATAATATACAATCAACCTGAATGAAAACTCCTTCAAAAAAAGGGGTACACAAAAAGTAATTAAATCTATATAATTATACATGTAGACATAAATTTTCATATAAAATAGTCATAAAATGAAAACTACTGGGCTATGTAAAAATTTTATGGGATGACATCTATTCCGCATCGAACTAAAGAAGAATTATTACCGAAATTGGATCATAAATCTCAGAGTAATCGGTGTACATACAAATTAAAAATACCTATCAAATTGATAATCTTCTCCTTTTTGAATTCGGTTAAAAATAACGTTTAATTGTTTTTCTAAAGGAAACGTAAAAAAACCTGGTTATAAATTGATGGAATAGATATTGGTTGTATTAGCATACACAAATATGGATAGTCGACCTAGTTGGATATTCCATTTTAAGTCGCTTTTTAGCTACTTTTTCGAAATACCGGATATTATTGACACGTAAGAAAATATAACTTGCAAATGAAGAAAAGACGGACGGGATGCAGATGAACAAACGAATGAGCGAGTAAGCAAGTGTTTTAAAGCTATGAGTTTGTAGGTTGAATTAAACAACTGCTTGAGTAATTTGAGGAATATATTCAATTCAGGTACACTATATTTGTACAAAATCCTTTAAACTAATTAACCACTTACATTTCTAAATATAATAATTTAGAAATAACACACCAATACCAAAGCTTACATTTTGATTAATAGTAAAATATTTCATTTACTTAGAATTAATAATAATACAATGTGATCTAACTCAGTCTAACACTATTGCTGTCGCAGTTAAACATGTCATGCCGGCTGTTGCATTCCACAACCGCGGGTATCGACGATGGCGTGCCTCGTTCATTAAAACATCGAACGTGCAGTCGTTCTGTGAGGTCGTGTATCGCGGAGCATACGACTGGCGTATATGTGATTATAACTGCGGTCTTCGAGAGAACGTGACGATGCTTGTACTTTGATCAGTCATCTCGATTGCTGATGATCTGCATGATTCTTTGACTTATTTTACAGCATTATTAACCCTTTACGAGTCTATCCCTCTTCCGAGCTTCAAATCGGATGATTACCGAATGATTTACGCGCGAGAGTTTTTCTACGCGTATTATTTTGCGTATAGCATAAGAATGCTTATAGGTAGGATTATGTCAATGAATGTATCTGATCATTACAAATAAACATGGTATAAAGTTATACCTGAGAATAAATTGAGACTATGCAAAATGTTTACAAATAAACTTAAAATAGTATTTTACCGACTATACCGCTACATGAGTAAAAAACGGTACAGAGACTAAGCTTCATACAACCACGCGAAACGGCTGCACTTCTACAATGATCCGGGGCATGTGTGAGTGTCCACTTGCCGCTTGTTCTTGTTGCGTACGCGGCGAAAGTGGTTATAACCGGTTGACAATCGCACCGAGAGTTGACAAGAGTTAGTTAGTTAGCAACACACATATTGTTTTATAAAATGCAATCTTGAATATTTAAACATAAAAAGTGATATTATTGATATGGTTGTTTATTTAAACAAAACAAATCTTATACCTATATAGCTGCCCCGGCAAACGTTGTTTTGCCATATAAAGTATAATTCAGGCGATAGTTTTATAAGTAACAAAATATTGCCTATATTATAGCCTGTACATCATTTTGTTCTATTGTCAATAGTTTTTGCAGCGCACGCAAAAATAGGTTTTCGATTTTAACCTTGTGTTACAAAATAGCAATTTTATTACGGATCCCTAATTTTGAAAAAAAAAACATAGCCTATAGCCTTCCTCGATAAATGGACTACCCAACACTGAAAGAATCATTCAAATCGGACCAGTAGTACCAGAGATTAGCGCGTTCAAACAAACACTGCAGCTTTATAATATTAGTATAGATTTACAATACTGGTTGTTTATTGTACTGTACCTATGCATAAATAATACGAGAAAATAAAAATGTATGTTAACTATCCCAAGCTCTATAGGTAAGTAAGTATTTGATAATATATACTTATATTTTTTATAATCCTTTTGGTTACGGTAGGAGATTACATTACGGTATGTGTACCTACATCATTTTTTTTCACGGTGTGTCAACAATATTCATGTACTATTTTTAATTTATATCAAGTATAAACCATACTTAATAAGGGTGGAATAGTTTTGTTATAAAACATTTTAATTTGCAAGGCCGTTAGTCTTTACTCTTAGTAGTCTGTGCAGATGACGTGACAGAGTACTTTTAGCATAGTATACATAAATGTATCAGTATGGAAACTAAGTCTTGTTATTTTTCTAACCGACTTTAAAAAAGGAGTTTTGGAACGAAGTTCCTTATGGGGCGTTGCGGAGCGTAAAAAACTAAAAAGCGTAAGATTTTTATGAATAGTGTATTTATGATAGCTATACAGTATATAATGCAATATTATAGTCCACATGATGACTGTTATGTAATATCGATTCATCGATCGATTAATAACTCTTACATTACTCTAACAGTTACATTAAATAATAATTATACATGTAATAATATCATTGTAAGTTTAGAAGTCTGTCTCATACCTACAGGAAGTTAAATAGTGACCTCGAACTGATTGTTGATGAAGTTCAATGTGATATTCATGATTTAGACTTTAGAATGATGATGTACCTACGCCAGGCAGCCGTCCAATTGTAATATTTCGAAGGTTTGTAGCTCCGTTCCAATTTATTTAATTAATATTTCGTGTCTCCACTAAGACTATATTATGACGTGGAAACTTCATAAGCCGCGAAAACCAACTAAAAGGCCAATGCTTCTGTGACTCCTTCAGAACTGTAGAGTATGAGCAATGATCACTGACCAACAGGTGAATAAAAAAAGTGTGTGTATGGTTATGTATGCACGCAAGAAGTTATACTTCTTTGGCCTAACAAAAAAAAGTCCTTATAATTATTTATTCCTCGTGCTGTTTTGTTTGGAGAAAGACTAGTATTGTTTAAATCAAGCAAAGATGGCTTTGACAATTAATTATTAAATAACGAATACGGCTGTACGGGCTTGAACCCTTTGCCCATCCTATTAATGGACGAAGAAACCAAAAAAACCAACTTCACCCTGTTACTCTTGTGTTACAGTGCGCGCAACTTAAAATTTCACACTCATAATTTTTACATAACGCGCCTTAAGAACTTCAAAAACTTCTGAAAGTAAGAATAATTCTAAATGTTTTTTGGCAACGTAAACGCTTGCCCATGATATACTCGTTGGTCATGATTCATGCCTAATCAAACGGACAAAAGTCCACTTATGATAATATTATGTTTAGTAAGACTCAATCAATTTTATTATACCAATAGATGTGTCATATATATAGTCACAAAGTAAAGCACGCCAGGAGATTTCACTGCAAAATTTATACAACTAGTTACATAGTTTTTTTTACTTTCGCATCAATACCTATGCCAATATAACGTATCTGCAATGAAATAGGTACCTTCAGTTATGTTATGCCCACGCTAATAACATAACTGCTCTTTCTAATTAATTATATAATATCATCGGACATTTTAAAATAAGTAATTTTATAGCATAATATAAAACTTTTTAATAATATTTGTGTCATTAATTATAAAATATCATTAACTGCCCTACTTTTATCACTGAGGTGAAACTTATGTATCGACGTTCAACGGCGGTGACTCAAATACTGTATTTGACACCGTCACAGGTGATGAAAGCTGGATATATTGCTACGAACCCGAAACCAAAAGACAATCAGCTAAGTGGGTGTTTCCTTTCGAGGATCGGCCAACTAAGGTAAAGAAAGGAAGAAGTTTTCATGTCCCACTGTGTGCTTGTCGCGTCCTTTCACCAGTCTCATTCTGACAAGCGGGAGAGAAAGGGATGCGAATACTTGTCAATATTTGTAACACATTAAATTATGTATAAGGTTAAACAATCTCTAGATAGTATCTAACTGCTACTACCAATCTGTGTCTATCAAAACAGTAAACTGAACACGCCGTGACTGCGACATTGCCGTTCTGTTGTCGAGCGCGCGCAGTACCAGCGCCGCTTAGATTTGTATGAAAAAAACTAACGTGCCGGTGCTGTACCGCAGCAGGCCGTCAAGAAACGCATAAATTGAATTTTAGTATCTTCTAAGGGTAACTCAATGACCACTAGCATAATTGTTACCTACAAATTGTTATAAATATATTATGTGTATTTACATCCAGACACATATCAAATGACTATGTTTGCCAAACAAATATTTATTCCGGATGGGATTGAACATACGACCAGGGCCAACCTACTATACTTCTATTTAATGTAGTTGCATTACACCTTATACCTGCTAGAAATAAGGTGGGCTTCACAATAAAAGTCAAAATTTTTATTAAATCTTCTTTTATTTGATTACTTGACTCTACCACCGCTTCACAAACGAAATGGTGCTCCTGAAGGAGAAGAAGCGGCGCAAGAAACTCCTCATTGCACTCTTTTCAAAAACATGTTTCAACTTACATTTGTATATATAACAACATTGGTCTGAGAATAAACATTTGCTCGATATAATATCAGTAACAAAATGTATTATTGCCTATTTCTGTTGCTGTTAAATTTAATAAAAGGCAACAATCACCTGTTATCGGCCAAAAGTTTATTTCTTTATATCCACTCTTTTGCCTGAATAAATGTCAGCACACAATGTACCCAACATTAAAGATAGAACCTTGTCAACCTAGGACTTGAGATTTCACTTAAGCATTTATTAAAGCAAATGAGTGCTATTATCTAATGCATTACATCACAGTACTTGGTGTACTATATGGTTGTTAATATATTTGTATGTGTTATTTATATAAAATATTTATATAAAATAACACATTCATACAAATATAACATTGACATGGCCATGTCAAATTACATTTTCAATTTTGGTAGTCATACAGTTATTACATTTATGAAGATATCTCTTGAGATACCTTTTTTCTTTCTGTAATTATTTATTACAACTTCATTACTTTTAATTCTAATTCCTAAGACAACATAAACAACACTTATCCCCACAACATCTACTCTATATACTTTTAAACTGAACTGATGATGACAATTTGTATTTTTGTGTAAAATTTCTAAGTTCCAAGTTTATAAAGTTTGTACATTTACTATATTCAACTACACTTTGAATTATACACAACTGTGGGGATTTTTGCATTTCATATGCATTAATATACATTTCATTACAATCTTAGAATTGTCTCTATTGTGACGTTGTCCTCCTTCACTGCATAACTTGTTCCATTGAGTTCCATCATGCACCTTCAGACTTCATCCTTAAACAATTAGTAGTGACTATGTGTCATATGAACCTTGAAAATGCATATTATTAAGTTATTACACGGGAAATAGATCTGTTGGCGATTTTTTGGTATGTCACATCTAACACTGTTAGAGTGGTTGTAAAGAATTATTAATCTACAAGTACTAGATGGTAGATGGTGGTTAGCTAAATCACTTTAATAGAAAATAATAATAAATTGAAGAAAGTATTGTTAATTAAGTACAAATTTGGAATATGTAGTGTGATTACCAAACAAAAAAGTATTTAATTGTAAAAAAAAGCATCATTACACAGATAGAGGTCAAGTGACTGTAAAAAAATAAAATTGCAACCTGCACCGTAATGATTTTGAGCACAGACTGCAATAAAAATGACCATTTTCAAACAGTTTTACATTCATATGATATATGACATATTATAAATAATAAATGTATGCAAATTAAAACTTACAAAGTTTAAGGGCCCTTCACAATTTGATAAGTTGATACTCTGTATGGGTATCTGTGACATTCTGGACTGCGCCGTCTCATGTATGACTCATTCCGACTGCTGGCATTTCAGATAACGCACAACTGCTCCGAAAATAAGTATCTGAAATGAGTCAAATACAGTTAATAGTCTGGATATATCATAATTACCATTCCAAGTTTTTTCATAAATTTTATCACAAGAAATAAATTTTTTTTAAGATTATTATATTATACACTTATGAAAAATTTAACGGAACGCAAGAAAAATGTTTTAGTTTGTTGTTGTAATAATTGTGCCTACTGGCCACTAAAATAAATGAATCTTATAAAAAAAAGTAAGTTCTAGAATGTTTAAGTAATTATTGCATATGAAGTTTTTATCTGCTGCAAAAAATTTCTCAACGGTTAAATTTGAGTTTAGTTTGCTTTTTTTGATTGCCTTCTATATTGTTGTAGTTCCAATATGTCCATGAGTGTATGAAAATGATATTTGCCAGGAAAGGTATCATCGGAGGATTACTACTTGTCTTGCCATAAATAATGTTACAAAGAAAATAAATTTTTAGAAAAGACCCACTTTCCATTTACCACTCTATATAATTATCTTATAAGAATGACAGATTAGAAATTAAAGTCATCATTGCTTCTTTAACAGTATTTATGGCCAGGCTAAGTAAATTTACATGACAGCATTTAAAGTATTAAGATAACTAGATTCGTGAAAGAATAAATATTTAGCAAGGCCAGCATATGCTGGTGCATATACATATGTATATGCACTAAATTAAAAGCATTTTAAGTTAGAAAACAATTCTGTTCTACAATATGTACGGCAGTAAATATAACTTTTTTATTGGTAGTTACTGCAATGATAAATTGTGATAACAATCAAATTGTATTCCAGAATGAAGTTTCAGCTTCTACCTAACAATGAACCATGAATAAAAAGGGAATTCATTTGTCCCGTCTGATTCAATTGACAACCCATATGGCCCACTGGTTGGCGACTTTCACTTAATAAGGCTATGAATATGAATGTTTTGTATTGAATATTGCATTAAATATAATATGGTTGTCTGGCACCCATAGTACACACAGGCTATTCTTGATTATTGGATTCCAGTACGAAAGTTATATTTTATGCCGTACCAACAACTATAAAATGAATCAAATTATTGCCAGGTCTCTGTTCCATCAAAGTCTTCAGGCTGATATGCCGATGATGATGATCCTTTCCATTGGTGTTTGTTCTTCTGCCGTCATGCTAGTGCTCCCCATTCTTCAGCCATGGCAATGATCCGCAGTGTACTGGCATCTAGATGTAGTTGTTTGTAACCTGATGCTCGTACCTACTTTAAAAAATCTATATACACAAAATAAATTTGCAAAAAGCAACACTAGAGATTAGGTTAGTTTATTTTATTAAAACTATAATTCTTCCTTCTTCAATAAAACTTCTTTCCAATCTTCTTCATTTTATTCTGGTATGTTCACTTGGCCTTTAAGGATTTAAGTTTTAATCGACTTCAATCTTAGTTACTGTGCACTTTTCAGGTTTCTTTATTTTCAAAATAAGGCTGACAATTTGCGCAAAATGTGCCCAGTGCTCAATTTTATTTCAATTCTGACCATAGTATCAGGCAATGTGTAGATTAAGACATGCTGAAAACATTACTGGAATATCTGCAATATTAGTTAGGCATAAAACTAATCCTAGATCCAATTAAAGATTAAATAAATCATCATCTTAAATATAAATTATAATATATCTTTTGCATGGCACGGCACAAATAATATTAAGAGCACAATATTTCTTATAGTAATCAGGCAAAAAAAATGTTTAATTAAAACAGCACACATACACAATATCATATAACATAATAAATAGGATAACATAATAAATTACATAAATGACATTTCGATAAATAGGCATTCGCATAGCAATTTGCATAGCAATACGCAGTGCATCCGCGGAGCACTCGCCGATCCTCGCACCCACAGCCTCCTGACAGTCTTGCTGCTCCTGACAGCTTCAGCTGCTGATGACATCTGCTGAACGAATACAGGGGAAATATTCGCCGCAAAATTGCTACTGAGCTTGCGTGATTATGCGAGTGTCCATATAGTAGAGTGGCACCCAAGCCTACGTTCTAATTAGATATGCAACTTTTCGAAGAGGACACCCACACAGATATTTTGACCGAAATGCATTGGTATTCTTTATCACCTCCAAAAAAAAATTTTTATTTTTGGTAGGTTTCATATACGCCAGAGATGCACAAGTAGTACTACTACTTAGTTTTCTCGTCAGCCTCCAGGTCTTCCTTAAAAGTTACTATTTATAATTTATTAACTTCACTTCACTTTACTGCACTTTGTCTATTTAATTAGTTGAAATTTGATGAGAAAACTCTACCAAGCTTCACCGTTTCAACACTTTATCTACACCCATGCTTTAAATCCTCTATTAAAGATTCTGAAACAGTTAGCTTATTGCCAACATTAAAACACCTAATGTTCTAATAACCATTACATCATCCAAACTAGTGTTGTAATGTTGTACTGAATATCATAACAACACTCCTGTGTTTTTTTTTTCGATCCCTTCATGGGCAAAGAGTTTCAACAGACAGCCACATTCTTATTGCTCAATGCGTGGTATCTGTATGAATTTCAAAAAAAGAACATTTTCGTTTATTTCGTACATTCGCGTTCCACACTACCAGAACGTCGCGCGCCGTAAAAAAAATAGGTTATTCGAATCCCCGCCATTTTTCTTCGATATTTTTATTGTTTTGTTTACAAAAAATGAGGGATTCATTTTAAACGCTGCAAAACAACATAATATTCGAGTGAATTTTAATTATTGCACTATACAAAATGTAAATTACTACTAAAATAAATAATTGTTTCATTAATACTTAGTTACTTGTATATAATCAGTAATGAATGATATTAGGTTACTACTAGGACAGGTGTTTTAATGTTAGCAGTAAGCTAACTTTTCCAGAATCTTTTAGAGGATTGATATTCTGGGTGTAGATAGACTTGTATGCAACTTTTGATAATTAGGTATTTAAAACACTCACGTGATACTATTATCACACTCGGCTTCGCCTCTTTGCATAAATAACTATAATCAACCGCAATCTATTTAAAGTATTTTGGATCAATTAAAAACATCGCATTTTATGAAAATTTTACGAGAATTTTAAACTGTTCGGTATTGTTTACTCTCAGTAGTTTTTAGTAACGCTTATTTCCTCCTTTAGCCGTTACACGAATAACTGCTTGCAATCTAGTACATCATGGTCTGATAGCATTTTTATGTCGCCAGTCATTGCAGCATTTAGAAGCTGGTCAAGGGTTTGTAATGGGGCACTAGACAACCTTAGGTATTCTATTCAGCTTAACCCCAAATGTGTTCTGCATGGCGGGCCTTGGTAAATCCGTGTTGTTGGTTTGGAATTATTTTTAGTGCACTATTTTTGTCATCAATTGGAGATAGGTCCATAATTTTCAATCGGGACTTTGCTAACTTTTGTGTCTACTACCATGTAAACAATATTTTATGACGGTACTTAAGTGACTTGAAATTTAGCACAGTTACTCAATTCGCAATGTGGACGATCACTAAAATTATAAGATTGGAGGAACAAATATTACTGAAATTCTATCCAAAATGTTATTATAAAATCGAGTCAAAGAGAAGTGTACCTGGGTTAAGCTTAATTTTACAAATACTTTACTAAAATTGGTAATTGTACTATTATAATATATTCTTTGATATTGGTCACAATCTTGCCTAATCAATAATTAATAAACTTGGTGAACACAAAATGGAACGCTTCAATATAGCCTCAAACGTTTCTCTCGGATCTCTTATGCTTTACCCTACTGATATTAGGGAAGAAAAATGTATTATTCTCAAACTTGGAGTTATGTTATTATGAAACTTTCTAGTGGTGTTTTCACAGAGGTTTTTAAACAGGCAGTTATTATTCCGGTCTATAAAAGTGGTTACAAAAACAAACTTGTTGCTTCAAACTATAGATTGTAAGATCTTGAAAAAAATTGTTATTACCAGATATTACCAACGCAACGAACATGACGCGATCAACACAACGGCATTCTCCTCTTGCGGAATGCGGCCCGTAAGGCTGTAACTATACAGTGTTTGCCGTGTGGCAATCTGCGGCAAGACGTAACGCGTACTTGTTTTGTGAGCGACCAGGTCTACTCGAAAATCGACAACCATACATTCGGAACGATACGATAATCGCTACTACCCTACTCTAACAAATGTTAAAAAGACTAATTTTTGATTTTTTTTACGATGTTAGTGTGAATGAATTATGTGAAAACCTATAAAAAACAAAATGTTATCTGTGCTATGTCGCTGTTAAGTGTCAAAAGTCAAAACATAGTTTAGACACAAAGGACCATGCCACACTCTGCCCAAATGTTCAATACACATTCAAGAATTATGTAATAATACAAAACGTGCGAATAAATAAAATAAATCAAAAGTAACTCGACCCTTCTCATCGACTTCTTATTTGTCAGGCGGCCATTTGCAATTTGCATTACTTTCTACGCATAAAAGATCAATAAAACGACATAAATTACTTGGTAGTAAAAAAATCCTGTTGAATATGTAATTAATGTTTAAATAATTGGCGTATGTTTATTTATTTAATACACACCAGAAGACTCAAGAAATTGGCTTCACAATCAAAATAAAAGCACAACTACAACTTGAAACGATAATAGCAACGACAGCTTCGAAAACTTTCGACGACAGTGTCGGTGAGATTATCGTAAAAGTGATGTTTGATTATTGGTCAAATTCGAATTTTCGTCTCTGGCATTTTCAACTAAGAGTAGGGTTGGAACCGATAATATCGAATAATGTTTCGTTCGTTCAATCATCGTTTCAACATTGAATACGATGTAACTAAGAGTAGGATTCCTAGGTTAGTAGTGTAGGTTCTCCAACTATAAAAACTGAATTTTGTTTTCAGACACACCGACGAAGTCCGGAACTATATGAAATTTTCGTAAACTATTGAAATGAATGTCATAATTGTTATCCAACTAATTTGAAGAACTGCTAAAAGTTTTCTGAAATTGTTTCTCTCACACACAGAGTTTGCAAATAATCATCATTGCAGCTCAAGCTTTATTATTTCTACGATTTTGATAGCCTCAGGTTGACCTTAGATTGTAGCAAAACGAAATATATAAGAATACTAGCTGACCCAGCAAACGTTGTATTGCCGATATTAAAATCGCGATACAAAAGTAACTGTTGATCGTAGATGGGTGAAAATTTGAAGTCGTACGTATTTTTTAATGCTGACTAAAAAAAAATGTCAATAACTAGTACATTTATTTTTAGGATCTTTTGGTTTCAGTCTGATCTCATTTTCGAAATTGCATATCATTTGTTCACTCAGATTTAATGTCACTCGCAACATCACAGAACTTCACATAATTGACATGGAATATTTATATATAGATGAATTATTTGAATTGTGGTTTAGATGAATCATTGATTGCTTTATTATACTATAGATTTGCTAAGCATTAACCAGGCTTACCGTAACTTACAAGGTGGCAAAATACCAAACCTATATATTGTAAGGGAATTGTTCCAAAATGGGCCATGTCTTTGTACGTTTACTAAATATAACATTAGATTACAAAAATAAACTTCAGATTGTTTGATATTTCTCCTATTTGTCGTGTTCAAATTCAATCATTGAATTATTGTTGGCAATGCAACTGCTGTACCTACATCATTAGTTTTACGCGAGTAGTCACTCTTAACATGGGATGAATATTATATACAAGTTGAATATTAGGAATGTCAATTATTGTCAGAGGAGACAGTGAAAACTGACATACACAATATGTTTAGCCATCATTGCAATTGTCACCTTGATATATTTCTACATCAAACAAAAATGAACACACAAACTGGGTGTATTTTAGTGAAGTTTCGGGTCTTTTATATTCAATTCCAAGGTGATCTTTTTGTGCCCGGCGTACAAGGACGTGGCCCAGGGAAAGGGATCATACTATTCTGGAGATCTTAGGTTCTTATGCAGAAATAAAAAATATAATAACTTACCCATGGCGAAGATCAAGACATCCTGGTGTCATTGTTAGTGAAGAATCATTTGGCTCTTCAAGTTGTGCATGCCCATTCCTGCGTAGAAATGAACCTCTTCAAGTTGTGCATGCCCATTCCTGCGTTGAAATGAACAGTTTTATAAAATAAATAATTTATAAATAAATCTTGAATGGACTATGTCTAATATAACGCAATCAGCGTTTTCATTTAATTCAATCAATTAGGTATATTATAGCCTCCACAATGTAAGTTCTCATTTTATTCTTCCGGGCTTGCTGTTAGAACTGCAAATTTAAGATGTGATATAATTTCATGATTTGTGGGTCAGCCTTTAATTTTTTTAATAAATAATAATTATTAAGTTACACACCTATAACTAATTTAATGAGCCCAAAATTCATCTTGTCCTTTTATTCATAAATTTATACTATAATACACAAATCAGGTGTTGGGTTTTTGAGAAGAAATGAGCTGTATTTAGGCACTACTATCTCCATTTTCGTTAAATTTAAAATAATTAATTACTTTCTATGAAAATCACAATTTGAATTTTCATCTTGTCAAAATTCCTAAACGCAAGAACAAATATTTATAAATTTCTTATCAAGTGCCCGAAATAGTAAAAGTATCATAGTGATATCTTCAATAATGACGAACTTCCATTGCCTATTTCAAGCCCTCCAAGCCATTTATGTGATGAAAAGTAGATAATATGTCCTTGCCAAGGCTCTAAAACTGAATTTCATCAAAATCGGTTGAGTAGTCTGCGTTTGATAGCATGACAACAAACAAACTTACATTCACATTTATAATACATAGTAGGGATTAAGTATTTCAATTGTTAGATGCTGACTAGTGAGATGTGACAGTGAAAACTGACATACACATGCCATATAGAAAATCATTGCAAATGTTGTCTTGATATATTTCTAAATAAAAAAAAATATCAACATGCTGAAAACCCAGCAGGTCCTCAATGCATCCTGGTGTTGTTGTTGATGAAGAATCATCTTAAAGCTGTACACGACGTCCATTCCTGCTTTAAAATGATTGGAATGAAATTAGTGTAGGATTGTGCAGCAGTTGGAGGTTACATCAGGAATTGTCATGGTAGTGGTGCACGTCATTCAGTGCTCATGAACAAATATGATTATATTTATATGATCAGTGCAAAAAAAAACTCAAATCAGATGATATCTAAACACTAAAATTATCGTGAATAGTGCGCAAAGTAAAAGGAATAAGCAAATAATTGGAAAAAAAAGTAATAATAAAGTAAGATAAGTTAACAATATACATATGTTTAACTACACAACATTACATCAACTGACACTTGATAAATGACACTAGCTATTAAAGGCATACTATCATGGATAAGTTATCAACTTTATTATGGAACAAAATATTGGAACTAACCTAACCTAACAGCACAAAACACAATCTACTTGTCAATAGACAAGAAATTAAAACCATTAACTAAAGAAATGGAAAAAGGTATATAGCTATGCAGGGGTGACTGAGCGATACTTTTGTGAAAAAGGTAACTTTGTGTAAATATCCTATACATCGGCACAAGTCTATCAAGATACCATTCTTGAGAAGGTAGTGAAGCCCCTTAACAACACCCTGTTCAATAACCAAGAATAGTCGTTCCAGCAAGACTTGGCACCGTTACTTAGATATGGTCAGTTTTAGAGAGTAAGGCTTGCTCTAAACGCCATGATAATTTTGAGTCCCTAAAACAATCCATTTAAGGCAGTAAAGAATTTTCCCATGGAAAGAGTATGTGCTTCTATTAATTTCTAGCATCAACATTTAAAGTACTGTATTCCAGCTAATGAAGAGACTTCAAATAAGCTTTTTATATTTTAAATTGTTTTATATTTTTGCTGCTACTTAATAACAGGTGTGAATTCTTTATGAAATGCCTTTTGTTGGACTTAAATTTTCCAAACATTTACAATTGTAATTTATATTTTTTTTTATACCATCAGAAAGTAGATATATCAACTAACAAAAAGCCCCCAAACTTTTTGAAAAAAGCTGATATTTTGAAGTCAGAATTTTCGATTGAAAATTAGGGTGCTTTTTTGATATTAAGTTGACAAGTTTGCCGATTAACTTTTTGCCATTGAGGAAATCGAGATAAACCGTTTTTAACCGCCCTTTTCCACTTTCCGACCTCAGATCGCCCGTAATTTATTTTTCCGTTAATTTTTGCTATATTCTTGTCCTTTACCAATGGGTTTCATCCTACTGTAATTTTTTTTGGTTTCAATAATTACCGACCCTGGTCTATAACACACTGTAAAAGTAATAAATGTTATTTGCAATACAATTTTTTTTTTCTTTGTTTCAGTATTTATGGCAACAGCCCAGCAGCTCAGTCCCAAGGATTATTTATATCCAGATTTACCTAGATTATATCTTTAGTTTACAACATTTGGGTTGCCAGAATAAAAAAAAACTTGAACATAGGGCTCTTCCATGACTGTTTTAGCATAATAATAACTTGTATCCTATACAAGTCAGACCATAGTCAATAGTTAATGTAAGTCTTAGTTAATATGTAAATATGGTTACAGAATGAGTAATAATTGTGATATTATTAAATAAGAATTAATATAAACTTGGCCAATTTAAATTAACTACATTTTTACTTGCCTAAGTGTCACTGAGAGCCTTTCTTCTGGATTGATATTAATCTTCATTGTTGTTTCCAAATGTGTTAAAGCAGGTTTCAAAATAATTAATGGAGTAACAGACATTTTATAAAACTTGAATATTTTATTTGGATATATTTTTAGAACTGAATGTTTAATATGAAAGAGACACTTTATGAAAGAATAGGATGAACTCAAAATTCTCTTTTTCTTCTTGTTCTTTTATATCTCAAGTACGAAACAATACACCGCAATCTTTGTACATCTCTACAGTTCCGCCGACATAATGATCGAAAGTGTGCGTCGAGTGTGTTGAGTCTATGTAATATCTGCCAGACATTTAGCGCGCAAGGCAGACTTTTTCTGTGCCGCAGACTCGGTAGCACAAAAAGTGTGTCATCTGAGATAGGCCCTAATAAAGATCAAATAGTTTAATATCTACTTACTGACTATTTTAGAGGTGGAAGACGAAACAAAGGTGATTCAGATTAAATATTCATATCTTCTTAAAATAGATTGACGCCAATCCGCGGGGTGAGATGCGTTTCAGTTGAAAGTAGCAAACAACCTCCTTAAAATAAAACCATTTTCAACTCCTAATTTGGGATGCGAAATTCTAATCCAGACCCTAAGATTTAATAGTTTAATATCTACTTACTGACTCTTGGAGAGGTGGAAGTCGGAACAATGGCGATTCAGATGATAATATATTCATGTCTACCTATAAAGATATGACGCCATTCCGCATTCCGCGAAGTTAGTGGGATGTCAATTGAAAGTAGTAAACAACCTACCTTTAATAAAATCCTTCAAGCAAACATCTAATCCAAATTGCAGACCGTAATTAAGAACTTATTGTATAATATCTACTTACTGAATACTGATTCTTGGTGAGGTAGGTCGAGGTGGGAACAATGGCGAATTCAGATGAAATATTCATGTCTTCTATCGAATTCAGACGCCATTCACAATTATATGTTTAAACGGTGATCATAATGTGATATATGACATTTTAAAGCTTTTTATCGTGATCGGAAATATAAATTTCTCACATTGAAATAATATTGCAAATACCTACTAGTGTTAACGAAAAATCTATCTGTATGTAGATTATTGATTTATTGATGTTCTCCAAAGAGAATATAAACACTAGTCACTACATTCAATATTCTCAGAGTAGGTATAACACGGAACACTATTACTCTGAAATGAGTCAAAGAGAATATAGTCAATACGTTGCGACTTGCAATAAGAATGAAGTATCATGACTATTGCGTGTGCTGTCAGCCAGGTCTACTCAAAAGTGACTTGTGGGCCTACCATGAACTCTTATTGCGATTCAATTGACAACTTAAAATGAACTGCTTTGTTATTTCGTACTACGACGTGATTAGAGCTATCTAATTTAGGTTGACGACAATTCAACTGATTAAATCGCAATGATGTCAATTGAATGTCAAAAATTATATCAATTGAATCGCAAACTGATTTAGTTTGTTCACTCATTCGTAGCATAGGTAATATTTCAACCTAAACAAAATAACAAAAATGAAAATACTAAGGACGAGGCAGTAAGGGCCCGGGCTATAGCCTGTTCGCAAGAACGAATTAAAAATATGTACCCTGTCGTCCTGTCAAATCAAACATCAATGGAGGTGCGTTCATAACACGTTATTTTTGCGAAAACACCTAAGCAAACATTTAATTTGTAATTTATAGAACTATATTTATTTATATTACTATTAATAAGTACAAAAAAAGGTTTCATGGTTTATAATTTCACGCAATAAAGCGCAATTTTAAAGTGTATTTTTAGTATTTTCTACGCAAAATTTCCGCTAAAAACATATTATTTTAGGTTTCGAAACGCAACGCATATGGTTCGAGTATGTGAGACAAACTTATGCAACGACTGTAGAGCGGACTCTCACATCGCGGACCACAGACAAATTTATTTCGTTCATTCTTCATTGGCGATCCAAACGCCATTCAATAAAAGGCACTTCATGGTACGAATTTTAGTGATTCAGTTTAGGCACCTAAACTGAACGGCATCGGAATCGCATCGCTTATTAACATTTGATGGTAGGCCCTCTGAAACAAAAAAAGTAACCTTTTAGTGAAGATAAAAAACACTGCGTTTAAAAAAACCGGCTTAAAAAAAATAGCTAACTACAAATTTAATTTAATACACCTCTTATGCAAAACTTTAATATTAATAAAATACTATTATTTATATGTGCTACCTATTTATAGTTTTTAAGCCGGTGCTTTTATTTTTTACTTTTTAGTGTCAGTTAATATAACAATAATATACAATCAACCTGAATGAAAACTCCTTCAAAAAAAGGGGTACACAAAAAGTAATTAAATCTATATAATTATACATGTAGACATAAATTTTCATATAAAATAGTCATAAAATGAAAACTACTGGGCTATGTAAAAATTTTATGGGATGACATCTATTCCGCATCGAACTAAAGAAGAATTATTACCGAAATTGGATCATAAATCTCAGAGTAATCGGTGTACATACAATTTAAAAATACCTATAAAATTGATAATCTTCTCCTTTTTGAATTCGGTTAAAAATAACGTTTAATTGTTTTTCTAAAGGAAACGTAAAAAAAACCTGGTTATAAATTGATGGAATAGATATTGGTTGTATTAGCATACACAAATATGGATAGTCGACCTAGTTGGATATTCCATTTTAAGGCACTTTTTAGCTACTTTTTCGAAATACCGGATATTATTGACTCGTAAGAAATGAAGAAAAGACAGGGACGGGATGCAGATGAACAAACGAATGAGCGAGTAAGCAAGTGTTTTAAAGCTATGCGTTTGTAGGTTGAATTAAACAACTGCTTGAGTAATTTGAGGAATATATTCAATTCAGGTACACTATATTTATACAAAATCCTTTAAACTAATTAACCACTTGCATTTCTAAATATAAGAATTTAGAAATAGCACACCAATACCAAAGCTAACATTTTGACTAATAGTAAAATATTTAATTTACTTAGAATTAATAATAATACAATGTGATCTAACTCAGTCTAACACTATTGCTGTCGCAGTTAAACATGTCATGCCGGCTGTTGCATTCCACAACCGCGGGTATCGACGATGGCGTGCCTCGTTCATTAAAACATCGTACGTGCAGTCGTTCTGTTAGGTCGTGTACCGCGGAGCATACGACTGGCGTATATGTGATTATAACTGCGGTCTTCGAGAGAACGTGACGATGCTTGTACTTTGATCAGTCATCTCGATTGCTGATGATCTGCATGATTCTTTGACTTATTTTACAGCATTATTAACCCTTTACGAGTCTATCCCTCTTCCGAGCTTCAAATCGGATGATTACCGAATGATTTACGCGCGAGAGTTTTTCTACGCGTATTATTTTGCGTATAGCATAAGAATGCTTATAGTTAGGATTATGTCAATGAATGTATCTGATCATTACAAATAAACATGGTATAAAGTTATACCTGAGAATAAATTGAGACTATGCAAAATGTTTACAAATAAACTTAAAATAGTATTTTACCCACTATACCGCTACATGAATAAAAAACGGTACAGAGACTAAGCTTCATACAACCACGTGAAACGGCTGCACTTCTACAATGATCCGGGGCATGTGTGAGTGTCCACTTGCCGCTTGTTCTTGTTGCGTACGCGGCGAAAGTGGTTATAGCCGGTTGACAATCGCACCGACAGTTGACAAGAGTTAGTTAGTTAGCAACACACATATTGTTTTATAAAATGCAATCTTGAATATTTAAACATAAAAAGTGATATTATTGATATGGTTGTTTATTTAAACAAAACAAATCTTATAACTATATTTACAATACTGGTTGTTTATTGTACTGTACCTATGCATAAATAATACGAGAAAATAAAAATGTATGTTAACTATCCCAAGCTCTATAGGTAAGTAAGTATTTGATAATATATACTTATATTTTTTATAATCCTTTTGGTTACGGTAAGAGATTACATTACGGTATGTGTACCTACATCATTTTTTTTCACGGTGTGTCAACAATATTCATGAACTATTTTTAATTTATATCAAGTATAAACCATACTTAATATAAGGGTGGAATAGTTTTGTTATAAAACATTTTAATTTGTAAGGCCGTTAGTCTTTACTCTTAGTAGTCTGTGCAGATGACGTGACAGAGTACTTTTAGCATAGTAGACATAAATGTATCAGTATGGAAACTAAGTCTTGTTATTTTTCTAACCGAGTTTAAAAATGGAGTTTTTGAACGAAGTTCCTTATGGGGCGTTGCGGAGCGTAAAAAACTAAAAAGCGTAAGATTTTTATGAATAGTGTATTTATGATAGCTATACAGTATATAATGCAATATTATAGTCCACATGATGACTGTTATGTAATATCGATTCATCGATCGATTAATAACTCTTCAATTCTTATGAGCAAATTAACGATACTCAGCCGAATCTTTTTTATGCTATCCGGATATTTGAGTCACATACTGTAACGTCGTTATGGTCAAGTAATTTTCGCACTCAAATATGATGATCAATGGAACTCTTTAACGACTCCTTACTGTAAGTAAGGGTGCGATCTGTGGCAGAATTTCTAAGTGTCTGTAATCAAATTGCAATGTTCATTGCCACATTGCAAATTTTAGTAGATATACATATATTTAGACAAATTAAATTCACTAAAAATAAAAAGAAGTTAACAAAAACACAACCGACTTCAAAAGCACGATTTTAAAAGAATAGATATAATATGCACTAAAAAGTATAAAAATAATTGCGTAATTTTATAGAATCTTATTAACTAATCTAATTCTAGTTACGATTATTGTTATAATCCCAATAATACCAAATACCACAGTTCTAATTTGTTTTAGTGTACCTAATCAAATTATACAACCTAAATCCAAAATATCTTATTAACTAACCATGCGCTTAAAGCATTTAATCGAATAATAATAATAATTCCTTTATTTCAGGCTAAGTACATGGCCCATAAAATAAATACCTTATAGTCTAACATACATATGATATATAACTTATATCTACGTCACATTTTCGCGGCGATGTGAGGCGCGGGTTCGGTAGCTTCCGGCGGTCGACGACTTCCGCGATACTTGCGGAACACGATCCCCTTCGACCACAGCTGCACGTCGAGGAAGGTTGATATATGTTCTGTCGGGACGTGAACAACAAAAGAGTTGAAGTCTACTGCGTGACGCGTCACCAACTTTTTGACCCCCAACCGGAACCTTGTCTTCTCCACCAAGTACTGAACAATGTCGGAGGCCTTGGTGGTGTGGTGAAAGCGAGAGATGTAGATATACGTCGCTGGGATTACGGGACGCAGGAGCTGGTTCTGTCCTATCGGTGCTGTGCCACATTGGTTATGACTAGGAGGTCTCCTTTTCTTCCGCTCCACCTTAATGAAGCCATCCTTGTCGGTCAGACCCTTCGACACAGCTCTACAAGCGGGTTCGTTGCGGGCGTGCCCGCTTCCACTTTCTGTCCTCAGCACTGTCCGCTTTCTGGGTTCCTGGCAGATGGCAGCAGCATAGTCACGTTGAGGTGTTGACGTAACGACAGCAGGCGACACCTCCGAGAGGGGAGGAGGTGAGGGACGGGCGGCAAGTACATTACCGCTTACACGTGCGGGCGCAGCGGCCGGTGTCGAGTCGAATTTCGCTGATTCAATACTCGCTGGCGAAGCAATGCAAGCCCCACGTCGTGTGTTGATGTTATTGACCTCTATTGACCTACTTACAACAGTATTGTTGCGCAAAGTCGCAACTTCAGCTTGCAGGTCCCTGATGGTGTTCTGAGATGCCTCTAATTTCAACACTACTTCTGCCAGGCCTTAGCCTTGAGGTTTGTGATGTCGTTCAGCAACCTGGTGACGTCGACATGGTCGAAGGTGACGGGCGGTAACTTGTTCAAGTTCCTTGCCACGAAAGACGGTACGTCGTCAGGATCAGTCACCTTCAGGAGATTTGTCATATCCTGAAGACTTCTCTCTCCCCTTTCATCCCTCCTGCGGGACGGCATCTGGTCGGTTTTCATCAAAATCTCGCACAGGAGCGTCTTGGCGTTGATGATCTCCTCACTCTTGAAATTTGATGCACAGATCTGTATGATGCTGATCTCGTCCATAGTAACAATTGCGTGCTGAAGGAATGCCAGCAATTCATTGGCTATGAGTGTTTCGGAACTCATAGTCATAATAGCGTGCAGCGGCGGTTGCCGCGCAGATTGCGAATATAAATTATATTCGTAAGTTCAGTGAGCATGTACGTTACCGAGCGCGCTCGGAACTGAATATATATAATGAAAGACAAAAATACCTTGCGAAAAAAATAGTGACAGAGTGGTCTAACAATTAAGTTATAAATACATAATAAGTCCGTTACTCAACAACCTTTCCTCTCAAATTTGAGTGAAGCGTACCAATGGGCTAAATTGTCTAAAACAGAAAACTAAATCAGAGAAAGATTTCCAGCCCTACGGATACAGCCATATACGACTTACGCACATAGAGTGTAAAACTTTCGATGTCGACTGGAAAAGTTTCAATGTTTTTAAAGCAACAGTTTTTCAGAGAATGGAAAATTGTGACACTAATGTACAGTGATTTTTAGACAGTATATAAAACTGTCCTGTATTACTGAATCATTTGCTGTACCTAGCTGCTTTAGCTATTTGGCTAAAGGTTAAGGTACGTAGAGCCACCTCCTGAAGCCAAGAATATAATCTATCGGTGAGAAGAGAAAGAGAGAACGGCTAGAAAAACGGCTCGAAAAAATAATTAATCCCAGAAGTTTGGGTTGTCTCTTTAAAAAAATAACAAATTGTTAACCGACTTCAAAAAAGGATTAGGTTCTCAATTCGTCTGAATGTTTTTTTTATGTTTGTTACCTCAAAACTTTCGACTAGGTGAACCGATTTTGATAATTCTTTTCTTATTTGAAAGCTGGTGCTTCCCGTGTGGTCCCATTGTAATTTGGTCCAGATCTGACAAAGGTATCCATTAGAAAACCATAAAAGTCTTAAATTTGCTATACATATGAATAGTAAAGTGGATGATAAATTTACGAATAACTCAGTATAGCGCCAACCGATTTCGATGATTCTTTTTTTATTGGAAAGGATATACTTCAAAGATAGTTTGGTTAGGTTCTGATTACGGGATCCATGACAAAGTAACGCAACTCTTCAATTCTTAGGAGCAAATTAACGAAGTCGGTCGAATCTTATTTATGCTATCCGGATATTTAAGTCATCTATCATAACATAGTTATTGTCGTAGTTGAATATGATGATCAATGGGGCTCCTAAACGATTTACAGTAAGGGTGCGATCTGTAGCAGAATTTCTAACTATAATCAAATTGGAAAGCGCTTACGTTCAGTGGTGCATTGAAAAATTTGGTATACATATTTAGACAAATTGTTAGTTAGTGTACTTCAAATTCACTAAAAACACATATTAAGACAAATTGTTAGTTATTTTACTTCAAATTCACTAAAAATCGGAAGTCAACAACTTTAATTAACAACAAAACTAACAACTTTATTTTTCGTCGAGCACGTATATATTACCCATTAGATATCACCAATTAGCTATTACACTTATCAGGCGTCAATAATTGAGTATTTTAATGGCGATAGTTATTGGGTATGTCGTGATACTATTTCTATATAATTATGATTAAAAAATATATAAAAATATACTTTTTATTTCATACATTTATTTATAGCTCCGCCTCGAAATAAGAAAACCGGTTAAGGCTAGTGCTCCCTTAATTATATGAGATTTTGAAGATATTTTACAACTAAACCTAAATCCTATCAAAGAGAAATTTAAATATATGTTTATATTTATAAATCTTTTTCTTTCCGTTGCCAAAACACTACGGAATACACGTTTGGAAGATATTGATTGTTCGATACTTTTTTAAATCGAAAACGATGCCTACTAAATACAGTAATCCGTTGCCAAAGGCAAAAGTAACGTATGTTATTATTGCCATATCGAAAGACTGCTATGCGATACCACGCCATACTCACTGGTAGACCTAAAACCAAATATTATATAAATGTCTTTGACTTTGAATTTACCGCGCAAAGCGTTGTTCTGATTACAATATACTTTTAACATAGATGGCGCTAGCCGTTGCTAAAAAAGCGCTGTTAAAATTTACTTGCGTAAAGTGGTAAGGTCTCAATCATCTAAATGTATTAGGCTCCAGTCAGTTAATGAGCTAGGTGACTGGTTTAGGAAATGGCGTATTGAGGTCAACCCGGATAAAAGCTCCGCAGTCCGTTTTGATTTTAAGCGCAGACGCTTCTGCCGCGATCGACCCATTCATCTATTAGGCTCCCCTATCCCCTTCAGGTCCACAACCAAGTACTTGGGTGTGACCCTCGACTCCCAACTCACCTTCAGGCCTCACGTCAAGAAGGTGACCGGTACCGCCCGCTTCTATCTGTACCGCCTAAACAGTATGTTAGGTAGGCACAGTAAAATGTCTTTTAGGAACAAGCGAACACTCTTCAAGGTTTGCATTCGACCGGTTTTGACTTACGCCGCTCCAGTTTTCGCTCATGCGAAACCCAATATTATAGACAAATTACAAACAGTTCAATCCATTTTCTGCCGTAAGGCTGTCAATGCCCACTGGTGTGTTCGAAACGCAGACCTTCACCGGGACTTAGAGCTCCCCACCATCCAACAACACCTTAAGTGCTTGTCTGAAACTTTCTTTAAGTCCTCAGACAATCACCCAAATCCCCTGATTAAGGAGGCAGCGGATTATACCGCCTCCCCTCCTTCACGTCATCAAGTCAGGAGGCCCAGACACGCCCTCTCCGATCCCCCTAACAAACTCTCGTCTGACCTGGAACGCCTCTTGGCATCCGGGGACAATCAGACGCATTCACCTCTATTTTGTGATCATCCTTCTGATGTGACTAGTCCCAATTAGATAGCACCCTCTGTGCAATATCCCAGCGGAAACTCCATAGGGAGTGCCGCTTGCGCCTCTCTCTCCCCATGAGAAGGTCGCCTTCGATGAAGGCTTAGAGGGCACCTGCCCAAAGCCAACTGCAGGTGGTGTTTAGTGGGTAGGCACCTAGGTTTCACGTGAGTCCCACATAACCAACGCAGACTTAGGCTGCGTTGGTATGCATGAGCATTCACCACCTCCCTCCCGTCGTTATCCCGGAGGGTAGCCCATTCCCTTGTTTGGGCGCAAAAAAAAAAAAAAAAAAATGTATTAGTAAATTAAGAATTGAGAGAAATATTGTTTTTTGAATAGTGGTACTTACCTACCACTTATATTATATTATGAGTATTAATTAATTATAGCGAGATGAAGCGAATTACGGCCGTGCCTGGAGCGGGGAGCCTTCAGCCTACTATAATTAACAATTATTATCCTATTCCCAACACAAAGATGAAAAAATGATTGATACTCGCATTTACTAATAAGTCAACAGAGGTTAGAGATGAATCGGTGATCGGTATGCGTTTTCCACCAAAACGTAAACAGTTTTCGGTATGAATGTTATACCGGTTTCGAAAACTATCTGAAAAACGAATTAAACTATGTATTTGTATATAGAGATTATGAATATTACTATCAACCAATATATTCAACAAGTAATAGTAATAATAAAAAATAAACAAATATTTAACAAAAAAAACTGAAAATTACAATAATCGTAACTAGAATTAGATTAATAATTTAGAATGTATAATAATATAATCATAAATACGCAATTACTTTTATACTTTTTAGTGCATACTAGCTATGAATACCCGCTTCGCTGGGTCATTTTTAATTGTATACTTATTTGTTAATGTTAATAATCTATCACTACTTACTTCACAATTTTTTCACATAAAAGACACGTTTTCTTTTTTCTTATTAATTTATTGATCTTACTTATTTTTACATTAAAATCTTACGACTAAGTTGACATTAATATCTTTTATCATCTAACATTAACTGATATCCTAAACATTTTTATTGAAATACATTCTTATATACTACGTTTACAGTTTTGCATTCTGGTGCATAAACAAATAATTTTTCTTTCTGTCCTACGCGTGAAAAAGCTACATAGAGTTGACCATGTGAAAAACAGGATTCTTTTAAATTAACTCCACAAAATCGGAACGTCTGACCTTGCGCCTTATTGATAGTCATACTATAAGCTAATCGTACAGGAAATTGTAACCGTTTAAAATAGAATGGTAAATCATTCGAAATTATTGGAATTCTTGGTATAAAAACCAAGTTTCCCTTTTCTTTGCCAGTGAGAACTTCTGCCTCAATGATGTTGTTCAAAATTTGTTTTACGCATAATCTTGTACCATTGCACAATTTTGGCGTATTAAGATTTCGCATTAATATGACTGGTGATCCAATTTTTAGCTTTAATTCATGAGAAGGCATACCAGGTGGGTTTAATGAATTTAAAAATTCCGTTGGAAAGTTTAAACTTTCATCTTGATTCATCATTGTATCTATTGATTTATAGATTTTTTCCTCTCCCGGTATCATTTCCTGTATTTTTTCATTTATTCGTTTTACTGCATAATTTTTTGTAACCAAAATTGTTCGCTCAGACAACCATGTTTTATTTAAATAATTTTGTTGTATGGATGGATAAATTTTGTCTATAAGGTGTTTTTCGGTGTCTACCACATGACATATCTCTTCAGTTAAAATTATTTTACCAGACTGTGGATCTAGTAGGTAGGTGCCATTCCCAATTTTCAAAAGATTGTTGGCAAACTCTTGTGCTTTTGGATCTCCAGTAATTAACGCTCGCATATTTTCTGTCAGTGATAACTTTTCAACATTGTTCCAAAAAATTTATCGCTTTAAACATGCATTTATTTCGTCAGCTGGTGTTGATTTTGGAATAACTGGTAACGTTTGTCTAAAATCCCCTGATAGTAGCAATAAAGCATCTCCCATTAGTTTTGTATTTTTCCGAAGATCCTGTAATGTTCTATCCAGCGCTTCCAGTGATTTTCGATGAGCCATCGTGCACTCATCCCATATTATAAGTTTGCATCTTATTAAAATTTGGCCACGTACAGAAAATTTTGTGATATTACAGACTGGGAATTCTTGTTCAGCTACATTTAATGGCAAATTTAGTGCAGAATGTGCCGTTTTTCCACCTTCCATTAATGTCGCGGCAATTCCAGAGGATGCCAATGCTAATGCTATTTCATTTTTCACCCGAATTGTAGCTAGGACCAAATTAATGAGGAAAGTTTTTCCAGTACCTCCGGGTGCATCTAAAAAGATTATTCCTCCTGCATTCGTCTCAATACGATTTATTATTGTGTTATATACTATTCGTTGTGTTCGTGTTAATTTTGGTTCATTTTCTTCAATGTAACGTTGCAATTCATCTTTATTATAATTAAGTTCTTTTGATAATTCAGAATTAGTCACGCTTAATTCGTTTCTTTTAGGAGATTGCACTCCGAGAGTAACTAAAGTTTGATTACATATTGCGAAACATCGATCTTCTAAAATTATCAAAGCTTCATTATAAATATTATCGTTGAATGTAATATTCATATCTTGATTTTCTCTACGTAGTCTTGCTAGAATATCATCACTCATACTATCACGATATTTCAGCCATAGTCTATTCGGATTTGAAGGATTTCACGATGTTAGAATTATAGCAAAGAGTTCTCGCAGTTGATTCGCTGTTGCTGTTTCTGCTGCCTCTTTCATTGCCTGCTCCCATTGATTATCATTTTCTAATAAACCACGACGCTGGCATGCTTCACGATACGTTTCGCAAATGTAACCATCTACTGTTCGAAGATCTTCAAAAGAAGTTGGTCCACGTACTTCATGAAGTAGTAGACGTAAATAGAAACATTCAGCATTCTTTGGATGTACCGTATATACTCGACCAATAGCTTTATCTTTAAAGACACCTTTAAATCCTTCAACCGAAACTCCTTTCTTTCGTCGATTAAATACTTTTCGCGATGAGTCCCATGTGTAATAACTGGGAACATCTCCATAAAAAAGAGTTCTAGCAAACAGATCACTTCCACACAATTCGAAAAATGCAGTTAACGTAATATTAACAGGTTGGTTTGCAACTTTTTGTGCTGTTTGATTAGTAAAATATACCCGTTGCCCATTCTCAAGGTGAACTGCTAAGTGAAAAACAGCTGGATCCCTGCCATGAATCGGAAACCCCAATATACGCCAAGCTGCCTCATTACTATTTATATATCGTCCCATTTGATAACTTAAAATTTCATCATATCAATTTTCATTTGTAATTTCAAAGACAGCCATATCACTTCCTTTGTTAATATAGTTACACACATATTTAATTGACTGAACTGAACTGCAATACTCTACATTTATATGTGCATTAAACATTTTCGATAATAACGGATTATAAGGGACAACCCATCGATTATCAATTTCGATTTCTTCACCCCGTACTCTAATTTTTGCTGTAAATCCTCCTTCACTCGGTGGTCGACGTCGGTATTGCGGATATCCATCATCTCCCGTTTGCGTCTCACTCAAAAATGATCTTGGATATCGTTTTGAGCATTTATTATCTTTTATACAGGGTGATTGCATATTAAGTGCCCCGCAAGGTCCATGTATCATTTGTTTCACGATTATTTCATATAGAACAGGATCTTCAACCGGATTTGGGAATTCTGCTTTAATAACGTCATCGATTTGATTTGAGTGAATTTTTTCTTTCAGCCAAATTAAATTGTATGAGTGTGGCAGCCCTCTCTTTTGCCACTCAATGGAGAACATCCAGCTATTAACATTTCCGAAAATACAACTCTTCACAATTGCATTAATGAATTTTACTTGTTTCTGTTTAAACACGCGCGCAATTAAATCATGTCTGTCATGTGACTTTTGTCCAAATTGTAACTCATCTTTAATTTCCTTCCATGACGAATTGCACGTAAACGTTATGAATAAGTCAGGACGACCATATTTTCTCACATACGCCATTACGTCTTGTGCATATTGCAGCATATGCCTAGGGCTACCAATGAATGTAGAAGGCAAAATTACTAATCGTCCCAAATTTTCAACATCCCCATCATTGGCTACCGCATCTCGTAAGTGAATATATTCATCCGTTCGTAATTTATTTTGATTTAGACGAATAAATAACAATCTTTCTGCTTCTATTTTTGCTTGCATATCAACAATAAACTGTAAAAACAATTTCGACAGTTGAGTATATGATTGTATATATTATTCACTCTCTCCATTATCCGATATGCGTAAAATTCCTTGGAAGAAGCTATTTGTTTGTGGATCAACATGCTGAATATTAAAATGGTAACCGTCTTCACCATGACAAAATATTAGTGGATACTGTAAGGCGTCATACATGTGATGAGTTTCAGCGATGCGTTCCAACTTATTACTTCTTCGTTGTACCACAATATCCCTATAACTACTTTCATTGCCCACCATAACTACGGCTATTTCATTTACTTGAGGTGCATTAAAACGTCTTTCGTGTTCGCCAATTGGCTTTTTATCTGCCCGAATTATTATTTTATAACTATCCGAAACCATTTTTTCCATCGCAGTCTTAAATATCTTTATCAATTCATTATTTTCATGTAGAAAGCGCTGTAAATGAAGAATTATATCTCGACGCAATTCTATAAAATTTGAAAGCCTTTGATCCAGTTCGTCTTCTTCATTTCCTACAAAGTAAATTTGTAAAAACTTCGGAGTATTATTTGGGAGTGACAATAATGATCCAATTTTATGATATACTTGTCCCTGTATTTTAAATACTGGATTAAATCCTTTTTCTTCAATTACTGCAGTTGCTCCAAATGAAGTCATTTGAAAGCATGCATTGTAATTTCTAATTTGTTGTAAGAATTCTTTAGAATTTTGTGTTTCTCCTTTCTTATATTCTAGAAATTCCGGTGGCAGTGATTTTAACTCTGGTAATTTAATTTTGCCACTTGAACAGCATATACTTTGCGTTTCTCCTTTGAATTTTTTAGCTTCACAAAATTTGCATACTTCATTCATTCTTCCGATCACTATACTTGAATGTTCAAAATAATTTCTAGTAGGATTATAATGAAACGCCTCTTGTTCAAGACTGTATTTTTCCCGACGTTTTTGACGAACAGAATATACAGTTGTTTTAGAAACTTGAGCCTCCATTTGTTCATTTAGTCGAAGATCACGCATTCTTATTGCATTTTGTATTCTTCTATCATCTGCCTGTTCATTTGTCTTTCTTTTTCTTTGCAATCTTTTTCTGATTCGGTCCGTTTCTTTAGAATCATTAAGCTGCTCTTCAGTCTGATTATTTCGACTTTGATGATAATTTTCTCGAAGTAATGTGAGACGTTGTTCTCTTTCGTCTGTAGTTTCATTTCTCCGTGACATTTTTTGCCTTTTCGATACAATTCGAGAACGTGAGAATACGCATTTACGTTTCGGCATCGTTAGTAATATTTTTTTTTTCACCTTTTTCACTCTGCACTAAAATAAAAAAACTAAAAAAAAAAGAAACAATATTGTGTATTACACTGCACGTTAAAACTTTTGATTCTTCACTTTAAAAAACACTATACGCTGTTATTTATGATAATTAAATTTTTCATATTTATTTTTTCGTTATACAATTCTTATAAAAAATCGACTGAAGCACGGGTTTGACATTTCGGCTTATATAGTCGCAAAAATTATCCCCACTACCGACTAATTTTTCCGGATTGTTCTAATAATTTCGACTTTTAAGTATCTCAAGAAATTTTAAAAGTTTCTAGAACGATCCAGCATATTTCTAATCTATCAAAAAGTTGAGATACATTTTGGAGCTTTCTAGATCATTGGAGGAATTTCCAGAACATTCTATATTGATCAGAAAATTAGCATACAATCTAGAACATTCTTAATCGTTCAAAACCGTGGCATATAAATCATTTCTAAAACATTCTGGAATATTCTAGATCATTCTAGAAATTTCTAGGTGATTCTAGAATTTTTTCAAACATTTCAAATATATTTGATCAATCAGAGCCTTGGAATACATTCCAAAGATATCCAAATTATTCTTGGATGTTTTAGATTATTCGATAAATTTCTAGATCATTCTAGAATTTTCTAAATCATTTTTATTCAATCAGAATCTAAACGTAGATTTTACAAGTCTTTATATAATTCTAGAATTTTCCAGATCATTCTAGACATTTCTGGATCATTCTAGAATTTTCTAGAACATTCTCATTCGATTAGAATCTAAATGTAGATTTTAGAACTTCCCAGATCATTTTAGAATTTTCTAGAACATTCTTATTTAATCAGAATCTAAACGTAGATTTTAGAACTCCCTACATCATTCCAGAATTTCCCAGATCATTCTAAACATTTCTGGATCATTCTAGAATTTTCTAGAATATTCTCATTCGATCCTTCCCATATCATTTTAGAACTTCCCAGATCATTTTGGAATTTTCTAGATCATTCTAGAAGTTAACATCTTTCAACCCCCGTATCTTTTACACCCTTATAATTATCGACTTGCAACCACCATAGTGCACAATGGGAACCTTGTACCTATTGCCACATACAAACACTTTTGGTCTGCGATGCGTAGTTTTGGCTGCAAGGTGAAATATAGGGACACACACCTCCAATTTTATATATATAATAGATTATATCTATTGTTTTGTTTGGAACAGTGTTTTTGAAATAGGTTGTTTTTCTGTTAAAAAATTTTAAGATATCAATCTTACTAATTTTATTTGGCTACTAAAGATATTTACTAAATCATAATAGAAGGATGAAACCCATTGGAAAAGGAAGAGAATGTAACAAAAAAAGTTTTTTGGCGGTCTGAGGTCGGGAAGTGGAAGGGATATAGGATATATAAAGGAGATAGAAGGGTTGGGGGGGTAAGGGAATAAAACGGTTTATCTTGATTTCATTAAAAACTACAAGTCCTATGAAAAAAAAGTTGGATAGCAAAGTTGTAATGAAAACATGTACAACTTTAGTACTTCCACTTTTTTCACATAAGAAAAATTCCACGAAATTGGTGAAAAGTTACCTTTTTATATACCAAATACATATTTTTTTTTATTTGTAAAAGAACAATAGAACTACAAGAAGATCTACACCGATTGCAAAATTATTGTGATGATCATAGCCTAGACCTAAACCCGAAATTTAGCGTAGCATTCACGCGAAAGCGGCATCCTATATTTTTCAAATACCAGTTGAAATGTGAAAATGTGCAGAGGAGTAGTACAATAGGAGACCTTGGTGTTTTACTTGATTCGAAGCTATTACTTGACCAATATATAAATTTAACTATGTCAAAAGCTATGGCAGCCTTTGGATTTATTATAAGAAGCTCGCGTGATTTCCATCAAGTCAAGACACTGAAGATATTGTACTGCACCTTCGTTCGTGGTCACTTAGAATATGCCTCTCAAATATGGAATCCCTTGTACATATATTTCTCGAATTCTAATTCTAATCTCGATTCAAAAAAAGTTCTTACGCTTTCTATGCTATCGTACTAACGAAAGATACAATTCAAATTCCTACGAGCAACATTGTAAACAGCAACATTTACTACCGCTTGAGAAACGACGTATGATCTCTGACATTGCTTTCTTCTTGAAAATAGCTCAAAATAAGGTTGATTGTCCAGATCTTCTTTCGACAATTTCATTGAGAACTTCGTCAACTGCACTACGCTATAGCCGTTTATTGTATGTGCCTCAATCATCTACTAACTACCGGAGCAATAGTTATATCTTGCGAGCTAGCTGCACCTATAATAAACTAAGCAGTGAAATAATGTATCATGAAAACATTTTTTGAATTCAATGACTAACCTGTAAATATTAAGTGTGCTTATTATTAGATTATAGGTAATATTACATGTTTACTCTTTATAATTTTACTTCTTACTACTTCTATTGTCCATGAGTGAATATCTATAATTATCTCTAAATTTTTATTTTGTGTAAATAGCTGTTGATATTCCTTGAAATAAATAAATAAGAATGTCAACAAAAAAAGTAAGATTTCTAACAAAAAGTTTGAATCAGAGGTGAGTTTCTTCCGTGTTTAAATATTAAAACAGATAATTTGGTATTTCCTTACATTTTTAGTAATACATATCTTTACAAATCTTGACCCTTATCAGGAACAGCGTCCATTGGTCCAATAATACAGGATGTAATTTTTTTCGAAAGATCATTCGGGTCGATTTCCGACAAAAGTTCAAGAAATTTAAAAAAACTAAATATGCAGTTATTGGTTTCTTATAAATCGAGGGAATGACTCCTTTCACGACTTTCCTCTAAGTCTCGTTTTTTCTGACTTGGCCATCGCCGCCCTTCTCAAAAAACCATCCTGAATAATAAAATAAACCTGAAAATAAAATAATAATATCGCTCGGAATATTAAGTACTATATGTATTTTATAGTTTCTGTCCCAATCCTTATCCCTACACGCTGTCTGTCAATGGCAGGACGTATAGCTTACCAACGATAGAAGTTTGTATGGAAATTGCAATTAACGCGTCCCCATATATGGCGATCAGAGTGACTTATCGGGATTACTGACAGTAGAAGGTAGTAATTTATCTCTATCTGTAGATAGTTTATTGGGAACGGCCGTTAGTCTTTGCTCAGACTTTACTCAGGTAAAACATTACTAAGTGTTAGCTAAGCATAATCTTTTATTTCGTTTTTATGGTCTTTGACAGCTGAAATAATACTGATCTTAAGCTAAGACAGCTGAATACAAAAGTCAAGTTCGCATTTTATCACAATCAGTAAAGTTTTAAGTAGGTTTATTTTTATGAAAACAAGGGACAAAACGAGCATGATGCTCTGCTGATGGTATTTGATACGCCCATTACAATGCAGTGCCACTCAGGATTCTTGAAAAACCCAAAAATTCTGAGCGGCATACAATCGCGCTCCTTAGACCTTGAGACATATAAGTCTCATTTGCCTAGTGATTTCACTAGCTACGGCGCCCTTTATACCGAAACACAATGATGCTTACATATTACTGCTTCACGGCAGAAATAGGCGCCGTTGTGGTAACCAATATATAGCAGCCATCCTGTGCAAAGGAGCCTCCCACTGGATAAAGGTAAGTAAAGTCTGAGCAAAGTCTAAGTTCGATCTATTGATCTCATACTGTGAAGTGTGAACTGACTGAACAAGATCAATTTTCGAGAAGAGAAAAATGATTTTTTAAAGCTTTTAAATAACTGATGATTAAGTATTCAGCAAAAGTAGACTTCGGAATAGGATGACCGGACAGACTGGGAGTTATGATTAATAAATTATTATTAATAAAAAAAAAATAGCAACAGTAATTGGCTTTTTTAAAGAGCACGATAAATAATACTGGGAGGTTTCTTTCTATTCTCTCAGCGGGCCATTTGTTTTCGATTCCTTTAATTGACAACAAAACGATTTTGGAGGAAATAAACACATTTTATACGCGACAACGATTTTCAGGTGCCAACTCAATAACGGAATCTGTATCAATTTCTGTCTTAAATGAATATTAGTCATTGAGCTGTGATATCGGTGTTTCTCATATGCCATAGGTACTGCATGTACTGGCATAAGTTGCAGTGAGTTACACTGCACAAGTATTTACCAAAAACTTGCGAGTTCCAAAACTGCCAACCAGAAAACAGACCTTAATTAGGGTGATTTGATATATTATATGCGCTATTGTAGATACTTCAACAGAGATCAATGGCTTCACCAGTTGTTTGGCTTCTTTAACTTGTGCTGTTATACAGGTGTGTGATTTGCTACCCATTATTGCTAACTTTTTCATATCAATAAAAATAAAATATTCCCGTGGCGTGTCGGTGGCTCAAAGGCTCTCAACCGGAAGCCGGCCACGTATACCCTTCGTCAAGAAGTTTGACCGCTCCTCTCTGAAATTGACACGCACACATATTTGGGCACATAAAGGTCATTTATTTTCTTAAAATTGATTCTTTAAGAATTCTTTTCGATGTCAATTGTAACACTACCGCCGCTTCGGAAACAAATGGCGCAACAAGAAGAAGCGGCGCAAGAAACTCTCCCAACATTCTTTTATCATTTCTGCATCTTTCATATATTCCGATAAGATTATTCGAAACCTATACAAGTAATGTGACGACTGGTGATTTGGCTCAAAATGGCTTGATTTCAGGACGTTAATACGCTGCATTTATATTGTGTTCCAAAGCACGTTTACATACCTGATTGTACCTAACAGTTATATACTTACAATAAATACGAGGAAGACGGGCTTAAGGGCTACGGGCAAGCCCTCCTGACCACATAAGAATCACAAGAGAATAGAAAGGCTTAGAAAACACAAATGAAAATACTATATTAATTAATATCTACTGCTTTTTCTACATATCAAACGAAAAATAATCAAACCATAAATCTAAAGCGATTATTTAATATACACAATTTCCTTATATTAATAAGTTTTACAGATATTAGTGATACTTATATAACAAATGTATTAATTTTATTATCATATATTATTTTCCAATAGTGTTTATTAAGTCATAAGAAAAGTAATCAGATCATCATAATAATTATAAAGTATTTAAAATACACTTAATTTTCTTCCGTAAAATAAGTTTTATACAGATTAAAGAACTGGTAAAAAATGTATTAATTCCATTATACTACTATATTTTCTACTACTGAACGACTTCAGTATCAGTACAGTGAAGAGTCGCGCATTTGTACCACTTCCATTTCCTTTTCAACTAAAGCAATTGCAGTTAAATCCCATATTTTTTTATGAAAAGCTGAAAGCGCATCGCTTTTCATATAATCTACTTCCCCAGATACTGATGGTACACAAATAAACAGACTCGCTACGGTCGCGCTCCTGGGCAGGGATAGAACTTTAAGCAAAGCATCTTATATCTGGAAAAACAATACTAATTTCCGCTGCCGTCTCCGAAGAGCATTACCTGTCGGTCGCATAGAGGCAGAGCTACAGAGTCGGTGAAGTTAGTCGACAATGACGTTGGCGCGAGCTCTGCCGAATAATACACAGTGTCACCGTCGTGCACGGGCTGAACGTTGGCGAAATTCATGAAGTTAATCTGAGGGTCGAGCGAGGCGTAAGGCTCCGGCACCGGCGCAGACAGAAGACCGCACGCGTCGTGTGGATCGTGCGAACGCATGTGAAAGTTCAGATGGCTGCTCTGCTTGAAGCGACGACCACAGACTGGACACTCGAACGGCTGGATGTTGGTGTGCGTGCGCATGTGCTGGCGCAAGTGGACTGACTGTGAAAAGCATTTGCTGCATATGACGCATTTGAACGGTTTGATCTTAGTGTGCGTCCGTAAGTGCTGGTCAAGGCCGGCCTTCTGGGTGAACGTTTTGGAGCAGAATGAACATATGAACGGGCGGATCCCGGTGTGCATTCTCATGTGCTGTTGCAGCCCTCCTTGCTGGGTGAACCGCTTTGCGCAAACAGAGCACTGGTGCGGCTTGAGCTTCGGGTGCATATATCGGTTATGCTCGTCATACTGCGCGCTATCCAGGAACACCTGTCCACAAAGTCTGCATGGGAAAGTGATACTGCTTCCCAGAGTCAGCTGGCTCGCCAGGCTCGGCAATGACGAAAACCCTCTATCCAAACGTTTTTCGCAAACCTGACAACGCAAGGCCGCTTTTCTTCGCTTTGTGTGCTTTTCATGATAGTGCAAGGAATATTCGCAGCAATTGAAGAAGATTTGATGGCATGAACTATCCGGACGAAGTAATGATGGCAGTGTGCAAGTGAATGGACCCCTGAGAAAAAAATTGTTTCGTATTATAGAATTAATCTAGACTATTAATCTAATATAGTTCTAATTTAATACAAAATGTTGTACTTGAGAGATATATTGTAATTTAATTAAAAAATAAGATGATTGTGTCAGGCGATGGCCAAGTTGACCTATTTATTTAAAATATAAAAGATTTTTAATATTGATAAGGTCACTATTAGATGTTGCTAATTACGTAATAATTTAAGGCCGCAATCCCCAGAAAGCCCCAAAATAGCGCATAATGGAAACCATTTTTTAACATCTATCTTTAAAAGATATTGCGAAAAAATAAGTACCCCTAACTTTTACAGTTGGAGCCATGTTAATCATTCAATCTACATAAAAATGTATGAAAACTGCTTACCAATACTATTCAACACACAGAACAGGTAAAAGACAAACTGTTCTGTGATTTAATATGACATAGTTCATTATCATTTTCGTAAAGGAAATTGAATTATGTTCGTATTAAATTAAAAATGCTTCTAATTCTGAATTTAAAATATGGAGATTTTGTGCGAGAGAGGTAACCTAGCTCCGCTCAATTCCTCAATTCCCTTGGCTCGGTCCCCAGCCTTAAGACACAAGAACCCTTTAAGTTGGGACTGAATAAATTGACCACCTTGGCATCTCGCAACTTTTAACGATACAAGAACCTGAGTTGC
The DNA here is from genome assembly GCF_905404315.1 of Leptidea sinapis. Classification (NCBI taxonomy): domain Eukaryota; kingdom Metazoa; phylum Arthropoda; class Insecta; order Lepidoptera; family Pieridae; genus Leptidea; species Leptidea sinapis. Next base: position 6,599,409 of record NC_066312.1, on the reverse strand, counting down.
GAGACTTGGCTTTTCTTACAAGTTATGTTTTTAGTGGCATCTTGATCTCTTCTGTTCAAACAAATCTCTGCTAGACCTTAGCCAACAAATTCTTTACTAATATCACCCTATAATATAGTCTCTACTTTAATATACATGTAAATTGTAATGTTCAAATAGTATTTTCAGTTTCATTTTTCTACACTAGTACCAATTGTGGAATATGCTTATTATAATTATGCTAACAATCATTTAATTTTTATAGCTGTTAGTTTTACTAATAAAAAATAAGGGTAGCCAAAATTTTATTGGAATTGGAAACAGAGGAATCACAGGATCAGAATTGCCGTCCTTTAAGAAAAATGTACTCGCTTTTTTTGAAGGGGCAGACGTCTTATCGTCCTGTAAACACCGCACAAGGAAGCTCATGCCATATTTTACTTGAACGCGTAGGAAAGTACTTTGAAAACACCGTAGGCGAAAGCCGGACATCCAAATAATGGGGATGATATCTCAATTTGTGATGCCTCATGCAATAGTGGAACAAATTCGGTAGAAAATACACAATAAAGCGTCTCTACGAAACCAACCAACCTACGAACCAAACAATTGCACGGGCATATGTCTCCAGGTAATACTGAGCTGCACCAGAACAGAGATGAGAGTGATACTTCAAAAGTGACCGGAGCTGTGCTTTGTAGAGTGCTAGAATGAGTGGCACGGCTTTAAGTATCGCTTTGTTTATGAGCCAAGTTTCGTCGAAGCCAATGTGGCTTTTCTTTTCATATGACCGCGAAATTGGCAATCGGTCGAGATTTCTAGTCCCATTATTCCGATACTAGGTGAGTTAAGTAAGTTAAGTGTTGTCAATGAGCGGTGATGATGATACGAGAAATTGGCTTTTTAATGGTAACACGCAAACTTGAGTCTTCTCGGGGTTACATTTAACAATTTAACTATCGCTGGTGTTCTGCTACATGGGCGTCGAATAGGCAACCTGACCACCTAGACACCTGACCAGGCAATGGTCGGATATTCCAAGAGGTGCGTCCAAAGAAACCTGTTAACTATCGGGATGTATAGTCATCAGAAGATGTAATACGGACGGCATGTGGCTATCCACGAGGCGATCCGTGCAAGTAGATCGCCTATTGCCAATGAGAGGATCCGTTTCTGCGTTACTAATCCAGGTCCCATGACCTGTAGACGCATGCGTAGATGTGGACGCTGTCCTGTTGCGGCCAGAGGTAGACAGGTTTCTACACTCAAAATTCAAATCACCGAGACGACGATAATAGATATCCTCCCCAACGAACAGACATAAGTCGAGATATCTTCGTCTCCGTAAAGAGTAGAAGCAAAGATTGCTTCGCCTTCTCAAGGTGTTCAAGGACGGCGTTTAAATTGGAGTGGATTCCCCTAATGTTGCAATTGTTTATATTAAGCATGAAGAGGGGTGTCGTGGTGTTTCTGCCTCATTCGTCTTCGGAAAAGCTCCGTTCTGTGTCTTCCCTAAAATAGGCGTACCTATTCTAGCCCGTCGAAACAGGCGGCCCGAGCGATGATGATCGGGGAAGGATCCTGGCATAATATTTGTTTAAGACCGTTGTCATATTGTGGTGGAGCTAGGAGAGGAGGGACACTAACCTATGCAAAACATAGCGGCATAAGTACATGACGTACGGGACGAGCATGTCCCGTTCGTGATGTCGTCATAGGTCGGTAGCGTGACTCGCTGGCCACCTTACTTCCGCACACAACCAGAAACGAGTACCTCAAGTCCACCGAAGGTTTCTGCTGTCGGCTCTGGGTCCTCCGCAGCACTCCGTCGAGTCTTGATCTTTTAGCGCTGAGCGTATCACCTTCACCCTCAACCTTCACGAGCAAGTAGGACGTGTCGGCGTCGAAGATGCGCCTTGTGATTCCGTCTTTTTCTACACTTTGCCCGCTCTCATCAGCCTTACTTATTTTCAAAAATTTAAAGTCACATATGTCGGCGAACATCTGTAGAGTGTAATAAAAATTATCACAAAGATTTTCTAATGAGCGGTTTTGTTCGATGATTAATTTCTAGGTCTAGTTCTAGGATAAGCAAGATACATATATAGATATACATAGAATTAATACTAAAGAAAGAAAGTTCACTCCACAGATTAGTTATACATAAAAAAGATCCTTGAGAAACGTACTTTAATTGAAGGACATTGGTCACGGTTGTATTTGAGCTTACAGAGGATTGTTTGATTATGAAATTCGATGATAGGAATCAAGCTAAAACACTATTTCGAACATTCCCATTGATAATTGCGTGAAGCGACACAATGGCGTACTGAATCTTCAATAATTTGAGCAGCGTTGTGTTTTCGGGCCTTACCAGGCCAAAGGTGAGGGCTATTATCACATATTCTAGAGTTTTGGCCTTTATTAAATTTTCTCAATAGCCTGGGCTACGCAAAAAATTAGTAATATATAGTATATTATACTAATCAATTATAAAAATTGGATGATCGATTATCATTTGTATAACTGTTTTATGTTTTTTAACAAGCTATTAGCACAGATGGATTCTTACGTATTAACTTCAAGCATAATAATGCTATTTACATGTCAAATCATCGTAGTTTGATTGTATTGAACGATATTTCCCGATATATAATGTATAATAAAAATTACAATCAACAAATTAATTCATAAATCGCTGCTTCTTATCTACCACCGTTTGTTTACCTAGTAGCTGAAGTTGGTGAGCAAACCCAGCGCGATAGATACCTTTTAGGGTAAACCTTTAGGGCAACCAGACGCCGCTACCAACAAAATATGTACAGCTCTATAGGGATCCCTGGCTATGTTGGTTATGTCTCACTTGGAATGAACAAAGTATTTTCGACATCGCATCGAATTACATACTTAAATAATGTAGGACTAATAAGTCTAGAGGAAATTAACTATGCGCAATACAAAAATTGGTAAATACTAAGTACTTCATCGTTATTCGTATCAGCAATTTGTTCGGCTTCGCTGTACAAAGTCTCCCCGTCGTGATAAAATTTCGAATGGTTGTGTAAAGCAACTGTATTGTAGAAGGTTTTCTTACAAATGCGACATTCATATGTTTCTATTTCTTCTTGTACTTTCGGGACATCCTGTAAATCGAGTATCGGATTGACTACATAATATATACAACCTTGCTTTATTACGAAATATTCTTGAAACGGTACACCGTTAGACCGTGGGGCTCTGTTAGAATTTATGTCTTACCATTCCAGAGTTCCCTGTTCAGTGCGCCTTTCAAACGTTATATGCTTACTGCGAATTCCTTTTAAAATGGGGCTAGGTTACCTGTACAGTTTCTCATAAGTATTAAAACATTGAATTAGTTTTCGTTAAGACCATTTCGAGTCTTGAAACCGGATTCAGCGCTGATGTTATTAAATTCGTACGTACGTATTCTCTAACGTTGACTATACCAGTAGCCACACTTTCTGGTGTGAATATAAAATTAACTGCTCTCTTTGATCAAACCCTAGTATATACCTACTACCTTCCTGAAAATTATAAAAGGTTTGAGCTAAATTAACTTTATATAGATATATATCGATGTTTGTTCCGACTAGTTAAAATTAGGACATTAAAATCCCTAACGAGGAGATACTGCTTAGTTTCGATGTGGCGTCTCTATTCACTACAACTATACCAGTGTACCAATAGCAGAAACTGTAGATATCATTAAACTACATTTAGTCTCGTACAACATACCTACTGAGTACATGGGATTAATATAGTTCTGCCTAGTGGCTACTTCCTCTAGCGAGGGGTTTCTTTCTCCAAATAGATGGAGTAGCAATGCGCTCATCTATAGCACCAGTTGTGGCCAACATATTAATGCAACATTGCGAGAGCGAAGCGTTGAGGAGTACGCCATTAAAATTGAGATACTGATGGAGATACGTAGGCGGTGTATTTGCCATAGTGCCTAGAAAAGAAACAAAGGAACTACTGCACACTTGAACTAAATACACCCGAGGTTACTCTTTACAATAGAGGATGAAAAAGATGGAACCTTCTTGGTGAAATACGAACCTAGTGGAAGCCTGGTGCATATGGTATTAAGGAACCCTACACATACCATACATATCTAAAGGCAGATTCCCATAACCATTCGCGCACTTCGTTTGTGCGATTCCCAATTTCTTGCGACAAATTAAGTTCCCAATTGTTACACGTGTGACAAGTGTGAAACGGCAATGGCTACAACTGGCGACCAGAGTAACCGACTGGCAAACGCAACCACAAAACAGATTCATCATCCGGCATATCTACCTCACATGAGAGGGGTAACGGATCAAATTGTACGCCCGTTATGGCATCATAGATTAGTAAGTTGTTTGACACCATGGTATAATGATTTTTTACTTTATTAGTAGGTATCTATCTATTCTATGTATACATATTATAGGTAATAAAATCGTAACTGTCGTTTCTGTGCTAGGTAGGTCACACAGCTGTAAATTATATATTTTTTAGAAATTTTGTCGCTTTTCTATAGGTACCTACCTAGATTGTAATATAATGTACTTTTATAAGGAACCATTGGAATGATTGGGCGGGGATTCTCACTTAATTATTTCCTAGCGGACAAAGCTTATGTAAAATGGAGTTAATTATCAAAATTAAGTAGGGTGCAAAAAATTTAAATCCATTACAATTGTCAAATTGCCATGGAATTACGTAAACGTATCTACGCGATCAAAGCGACATACGCTTACTCGTTTATCAATATATACTAGGATAGTACTTAGCAATAATATTTTATAGGTGAAAGTATCATGTATGGATCAAATATGGTCTTCAATTTTGCTTGATCGTTTTTGCATAATATACAATTAAAGTTTTTCCTGCAAAGCAAATGAGCAAATCCCGTAAATCTAGTAACAAATAAGACTGGATGAGATCAATTCCGCGGGAAAATTGAACACCCATAGCTTTGTAAGAACTGCCCGTAGTGTCTAAATTCTCTTTGAACTGGCAGAGATTTAAATAGGTACCTACTAAATTACATAATTAAAAATAAATCAATAGAAAACATTTTTAATTAATTAAACAATATATCCAAGTAAAAAGTATTTACCTGTACAAATTCAATAACAAAATTTGAAGGATGAAAATTTGGCGTCATTTGAAGGGAATCCAAAAAACTTTGATCCATTTTCACTTACATTACTTACTTACTCACATAAATTAGATGTGTTTATTTATATTATTATTCTTAATTAAGGTACTGAGCACAGTTTAATCCATAAACCTGGTCTCACAAAAATATTTAGACGATTAAAAATTTATATTTTTTATTTCATAAAATCACATTCATAAATAGCAGAGTTATTTCATATTTTGACAATTATTTTAGAAACTAAATGTCAACAATGTAACTCCCTTTCACCCATAGATAAATAATAAATATTAATGTTCAAGTACATCCTATGTCATTTAGTTAATAATATTTTAAATGTAAGCGGCTTAAACCTACAACTGCAATTAGTTTACCTAATAATGTAGATGCAAAGTATATATTTTATTATTATGAAGTCTTATATAAGTATAATAATAATAATATACCCACTTTTTTATAATACCTACCTAGATTTAAATACCACGAGTGTAGCAACCGCCGCGCGCTTAGACCGGCTTCAAAAAAGGAGGAGTTTCTCAATTCGTCGGTATTTTTTTATGTTTGTTCCCTGAGAACATTCGACTGGGTCAACCGATTTTGATAATTATTTTTTTATTTTAGAAATTGGTGCTTCCCGTATGGTCCCATTGCAATTTGATCCAGTTCTGATGATGGTATCTATGAGAAAACCATAAAAGTCTTTAATTTGCTATTAGTATATTTGCGAGAAATGGACAAATAGCTCAATATTGTGCCAACCGATTGATTCTTTTTTTATTTTAAAGGATATGCTTGAAAGATAGTTTGGTGAGAGTTTTGTTAGGTTCTGATTATAGGATTCAAAGCACAAATTATCGGAACTCTTCAATTCGAGTAGCAAATTAACGATGCTCGGCCGAATCTTTTTATGCTATCTGGATATTTGAGGTGACTCATAGTTATAGTCAAGTAATAATTGTCGTTGTTGAATATGTTGATCAATGGAACTTCTTAACGACTTGTAGTAAGGGTGCGATCTGCGGCAGAATTTCTTACTGTACGTATTCTAATTATTGCAATGCGCTTACGTTCATTGCTGCATTGTAAAATTTAGAAGGCGTACACATCTGTATTGTTAAGACAAATTAATAGTTAGTACTTCATATTCGCTAAAAATCGAAAAAATAGATATAAGTATTATACACTAAAAAGTAAAAAATAATATATTATTTTATTCTATTCTATGTTGTCTAGTTACAATTATTGTTATTTTTGGAGTCGGTATAAAAATACGCAATTAGTTTTCTACCTTTTAGAGTGCTTAATATATCTAATGTTTTGAAATAAGTAGTATTTTTTAGTAAGTCGGTTGTTTTTTTTTGGAAATTTTTAGTTGGTGCATACCTACATTGCTTAGAATATAATCTAAAAAGAATTACAATGACTTTCGTGCCAGCTTTGATTAAATCTTTATCAAAGTGGTAAAACTTTTGACATTTAATTAATAAACAAATGATTTTTTTAATGTGTGAATGGTGCGCTGCCTTCTTTTTACATACGGGGTTTTCAATACATGTAAGTATTGAAGACCCCGAAACATATGTCGGGTTCGAGTGTAAACACCCCCTACCGACTAAAAACCTCCCCTGTGCTAATAGCCCAGGCTAAAGGCTTTAACAGCTTAGCCGGGCGGGGCCTTGGAGGCCGAAGCGGTGCGCTGCCGTGAGAGTAACATAAATTATAAAATAAAGATAATAACGCTATAAATAACTAGTTGAACTTAATTAAGGTCAAATAATATATATTATAAACACCACTCAAAATAATAGATAATGCAATGAACGTGTGATAAAAATACGATAATAATTTTGTGTGTTATTAAGGATAATTTTGGTTTTGCTTACTGGCAACACTGATCAGTACTCAATGGTGAATGGTGCGCTGCGCCGTGAGATATCACATTTTATTAAAAAACATAAATCAAAAAAAGTTACTATCGCTCTAATTAGTTAGTTTGTTGAACTTGATTAGGGTCCAAGAATATATATAATTAGTATACTGATAAAGGAGTAGGTACGGAGTACTTACCACAGAGTTCATTATATTTATCAACTAAAGAAATTAATGTTGTAGTGTTTAAATTCTCTTTGATTATTATTATTAAATTTGGTCGTATTCTTTCGTACATACATACAACTTTATTTTATTTTTAACATTTTATTTGACTACACGATTATAACAGGAAAATCATATCAACATAAGTAATATTTCTGACACCTATTTTAATATCATTTTTTTATAAAATACTTCTAATTATTATTCTTCTTGTGTAAGTTTATGCGATCTTCTAGGAGTGAATAAACGAATATGATGGCTGGTTCAGCTCTTAGGAGGCTTATGGCGGAGTATAAGCGTGAGTTATTTTTTTTGTGACTTGTGATAACGTCGGTTTATGAAAATAAATTAACACAGTGAGGTTATATTATAATCTAGATATTTTAATCTAATGCAGAGTTAACTATTAATCCACCTGAAGGCATAATTGCTGGGCCAGTCAATGAAGAGAATTTTTTTGAATGGGAAGCATTAATAACGTAAGTAGACAAACGTACCTATGCTACGATATACGTACGATACTGTTTTTTCTGCTAGTTAACAAACTCGATGATGGGTTGAAGATGCCAGAGTATTGAAATTATTACATACATTTGATATTGTATATTTAATTACATCAAACTAGGACTGGCAAAATATTTACTAATAATTAAACTGTTGAGTTACACTTATTGGTAAAAGGGCAAAGTTGCAGTTAGATCTGCAACAGTTCTAAAACACTTGTAGAAACCTAAAGTGGAACCCTAACAATAGAGTTTGAAGAGATGGACCTTTAGTAGTTCTAAGTGGACCTAGTTATTGTAAAGAATAAGTAAAGATATAATTGGTTTGTTCAATAAGTTTAAAGTACCTAAATATTAATTAACTGTTTTTCTATAATTCTCAAGACAATAAAACATGGACTTAGTTGAAAAGAGGAATAGTTTGATGGTTACAATTGTTATATCTTGATAAGAAGTCCAGTCGTGATGTTTTGATGAAAGTAATGTAATTGTCATGGGAAAATAATCCCGGTAGGATCTTGAGACAATATATTATATGCGTGTCTGATCTCATCCCAGAAATAGAGGAGTTGAAGCTTTAGGGTTTTTAGGCCAATCAAAATCCTCTATAACTCCAGGGTATTAGTATCTAGTATTGGGAAACTTCTTCATATGGAACCCTCCATACACTTTATAACTTTCACTTAAGACATTTTGTAAAAAATTACATTTAATTTAATACACTATTTACATAACTATAAGAAGTATATTTATATACCTACAAAGTAAAATCCAAATTTATAATTCAATGTTAACATGTAATAAACTAGAATCATAATAATTAATTTTTCATTTACTAACAGTGACCCATACACTGGTTTGTTCTGCTGATCATGGAGATATATGAAATTATATCTCCATGTGAACTATTGTTAGTAAGTTATTTATACACATATTAGACTGCGTCAGAAAAAATTTTTTTTTGGGTATATAGATATGTGTTATTTGAAATGTTTCTTTGTTAGACAAAAAAAACCTCCTAAGAGATGAGCTTAATATCTTGAAAATTGAGCTGGCGCATACAGCTCGCCTTTCCCATGTAAAATACATTGAAAAAAATATTTTTTCTATAACTTCATTAAAAATCTAATTAATTTAGTAAATAGATAATATATAGTAAATAAATCTAGTAATTTCCCTTTTTCTCATCTTTAGTGGCATACTGATTAAATTCGTCAACTAGAGCGACCCCTCTCTCAGCAATAGTGTTTACTACAATAATATTTTTGACAGACTAAATATAGATATAATAGACTTCCTATATATATAGATTGCAGCAATATATAGATAATTATGGTAATCATATTGTTAAAATTAATATGTTATATTAAACAAAACGAATTTCAATTTTTCAGTACAAATCGGAAATTTCATACTTTATTCCCTATATATATGCCTAATGGAAAGATATTGTGTGTTTTGAGTTGATTGAGTATAACTTAACATTTGCATAAATTTACAGGGGCCCGGAAGGCACTTGCTTTGAAGGTGGAATTTTTCCTGCAAGGTTAATATTTCCTCCAGATTATCCACTTAGTCCCCCAAAAATGCAGTTCATTTGTGAAATATTTCACCCAAACAGTAAGTATATTATAGTATAAAAAAAATTTGCTAGTACTGAGCAAATATCAAAAAATTGTTTGAATTTGTAAAAACAGATCATTTAAAGGAAGCACTCACTATATTCATGTGCCTAAGTCCATTGTAACATTAATTATATTTAGGCTATATTTCATTTATTTCTTGAAATAATGGGCTAAAAGCTAAATTTGCTTTATTTCTTAGTAGCAGTAGTCATTACTAGGAGAAATATAAACAATCTTTTATCTATAGGATCTGTGTGACAGAGTAATTGGACAAACTCTTTCTTATGGAAGAAGAGAACAAATGATTTACACGATGTTAAATGATGCTGCCCTACATACACCTTTTTTGGTAGGCCAGTAGTAAGTGATACTAATTTCTTAGGTTTGGGATGCTAGGGTTGAATTCCTTTACATTAGTTTGCATTAAAAATATGTTTTTTTTTTTAATAATAAAGAATCATTATACTTAATGACTTCTAATAATGTAAAACAGAAAATATTAAGTAACATTTTAATATAAAATTTATTGTGGTTCACATTTTTTATGGGATATAAGTAAAAAGAAAACCTGAAAGCATTGACATACTATGGCATGATATGGGGCTTCATTAAGAAATGGTAATTGCAGCCTATCATAGCTTTGTTTTTGAGTAAGCCCACAACGGAATTCATAATAAATCATTGACCGAAAACATTTTCTCGGGTTAGATTCATTTTCATGTGTAACAAGAGTTTTATATTTGTCGCCAATTTACAAAAACAAATGAATGCAATATATTACATTAGGTTACCAAAGAGTTCTAAAATTGAAATTCAAAAAAAGTTTTTATTTGCAATGTTTCTAAATGAACAGTTCTAAAGATTTTCAGTGTTACCTAGGTATAAATAACTAAGACTCCAAATTACCTAGTAAAAAGTTGTCAAAAAATGTACGAGTGGCGTAAATGTCATTTATTAGATTTTCTATAGATACATAAAAGATTCATTCAAATTAAAACCTTATTTCGAAGCAGTAATGTTTAAAGTATGTATGAAAACTCTGCCTAAGAGACGCATAGGCAGAGTTTTGCTTTAGACAAATTTTGAGTGTGATTGTGAGTCGGGTTGATTATTGTATGTCAATGCCTGGAAATTGTTTGTCCACCTATTACGTTAATAATATGAGTATTTTCTAGTCTATGCTGATGGAAGAGTTTGTATATCAATTCTACATGCTCCGGGAGATGATCCAATGGGTTATGAGACAAGTGCAGAGAGATGGTCTCCAGTACAGAGTGTTGAAAAAATACTGCTTTCTGTTGTCAGTATGTTAGCGGGTTAGTATTTTAGCTATTATATAGCCTAAGTGTAAATTATAATATATTTTACTATATTGAAGTCCTGAATTCAAAATTTGCCTATAAAATGCTAGATATGCTCAGTAAGCTGATACAGTGCTTTACTTCAAGCCACCTACTGTAACATTGTTATACTGTGCTCAGTATCAGTTCCTTATATTGTTCTTTGATAAGTAAGTACCATCTCTTAACACTTACTGGCCTTTATACATTATAAATTAGTAAGTTTTTTAAAAAGCATGGTGAACTTTTCGAATCAGTAAACGATTATATCATTTTTTTAAATAATTATAAGGAATGAGACGAGCTGGATTTTCAGCTTATGGTAATTTATACGCCCTGCCCATTTCAGCTCAGTTTTTTGAAAAAATTCTCAGTTACACTACAATTGCCCTCGTCACCTTGAGACATAAGATGTAAGTCTCATTTGCTCAGTTATTTCATTGCCGGCGAGATTATGGGTACCACAACGCCGCCTACTTTTGCCGTGAAGCAGTAATGTGTGAGCATTATTGTGTTTCGGTCTTAAGGGTTCCTTTTTTATAGAATAGGAGGACAAACGAGCGTACGGGTCACCTGGTGTTAAGTGATCACCGCCGCCCACATTCTCTTGCAACACCAGAGGAATCACAAGAGCGTTGCCGGCCTTTAAGGAAGGTGTACGCTTTTTTTGAAGGTACCCATGTCGTATCGTCCCGGAAACACCGCACAAGGAAGCTCATTCCACAGCATTGTAGTACGCGGAAGAAAGCTCCTTGAAAACCGCACTGTGGAGGACCGCCACACATCCAGATTTCAAAGCTAGTGAAACCTAGAATAGTACTAGGACCAACGCGGTGCTCGGGCCTGAAAGCCACATGACCCACCCGAGTGACTAACTAGTCAACTAACTAATTAACTAACAAGCCAACTGGCTTTGAAATCTGGATGTGTGGCTAGTAGGCTAGTTAGTAAGTACTGATAATAATAGCCTTAATTATCTTAATGTGGTTCGTTTTCTTATATTGCGGCTTAGCATATGCGCATATCACTGAAACTAAACATTAATTATTAGGGATTACTATCATTATCTAAAAATCCCCAGGCTTTGCTAACATGATCATAAAAATTTTGTCCATAATTGGTACATGCCAGTGCATGTGTGTTATCAACGAGTTGATACAGATGCTGTTTGTATTTTCAGAACCGAATGATGAAAGTGGCGCAAATGTAGACGCAGCAAAAATGTGGAGGGAAGACCGAGAGCAATTCAACAAAATTGCTGAATGTTTGGTTAGAAAAACGTTGGGACTACCGCCACCATTACGACCATAATTATTTCACCCAACACCCGACTCGACGACTCGTTGAAGCGCGTGGGTGTGAAAGCTCCGAACATTCATGGAAAAATTTTAATTGTAAATTGAATATATTACGGAATTCTATTGTTTAGTTGACTTTTTATGGAAATTGTGATATTTGTATATATATGATATACATGACAAAATAAATATGTATTTATACTTAAAAAGTTATTTTATATTAGGCTAAAAATAAATAAAAGCATCAAAACCTCCATAAAAACCACCCGGGAAGTACAATCTATACAAATAATAAAAAAGTGTGTGTCAGCTCCGACGCACGACTGGAGGTTACTCCTCAAGAACGATTGTCTTTGAACAGGTACTAAACAAAATCAAGTCCAATCGAGTCTAGTCTCAGAAGCTAATAAAAGCGTATTAATTAATAAATCAAATAAATCCTTAACCCTAAAAATATGTCAGGAAATGCCCAAACACAACTGTTAAAATCTGCACTCAAAATTCCAATTTTAAAAGGTCCATCAAGGAAGTTACATTTTGGCACACCGTAATAGGTATATTATACTACATGCGTAAGCTATCACGCAATATACTGTGTATGCTGGCTACACACAAGTATATACCTATTATATACACACACACACACACACACACAATTGAAAAGTGAAAGGAGCGCGAGAAATGATGCGCACCAAAAACGTTACATAAATGGGATACATTTGATGTGTAGGTTTTACTCTCCATATTTTTCTCATACCGGGCGCCTTATATGAAAATCTATTCTTAAGGAGTAAACTCCAACAATAGTAACACAAATAAATTGAAAACAAAATTTCATGAACGATGCGGGACACAAACCCGCAACATCTAAAATTTTGTTTTCAGTTTTATTTGTGTAATTAATCCCAGAAGTGAGGGTTATCACTTTAAAAATATAACAAATGATTATAAAATAGTAACAAAGGACTGTTTATTGAATACTTTTTAGATAATACTTCCTGTGTGTTTTACAATGGGGGATGCCCAATTCAATGTGTTTTTTTATACATAAATAATCACCATTCAGTCGTTTTTTTTTCATACGGGTTAAATTGATTATAATTGTGTACCCTTGGAACAATAATTATTTTAGGTAATCATGCAAAGTAAGATTTTTTTATGGAAAAGGAGGACAAATGGGCGTTCGGGTCACCTGGTGTCGAGTGATCACCGTTGCCCACATTCTCGTGCAACATCAATGCCCTGTTCAAGTCTAGTAGGGTTTTTTTACTTGAATTGAAGTGTCTCAATTGGATCCTGGGCTAATAACAAACCACAAAAAAAAACAAAAAGTTTTTATTATATTTAGAGGCAATGAGTTTTTATTCATACATAATCGCCATAAATAGTAATTTGAACTTTTGCGCGTGATTTTACAAAAAACATGGAATGCCGTGTTAACAACACTGTTGCCATACGCGTCAGTTCGCCAATACATAAATTATAACAAATTCTAGTCAAAGTAGCAGCAAGAAATAAATTGTACTGTATGAAAATGTTGCTGCCAGGTATGTAAAATAAGGTTATCAACAATTATTTTTTCCCCGTAGGTACCTTAACTATTTTGATTAAGAGGTGTATTAAATTAAATTTTTAGTTATTTGATACTTTTCAGTTTTTGAAGTCGGTTTTTTTCAATCGTAGATTTTTTTCATACTACTCTATGATCATATTCTTTGATCGTATAGTAAGTAGGCTTTTTGAATAAGGCAATTCTTTATAACTTTTTGAATGTAGAAGGTGTTAGAAATGCACACTGAAACAAACAAATGAATTTTGTATTTTACCGAGTGCCATTTTTTGAATAGCGATTTTATTTTTATTTCTTGTATGGACGGTATGTATATCATTATTTTGAATGTATTCATTTCTTCTCTTATACACTATAGGTATTTACATTATTATAAATGAATTGGGTTGCTGTTGTTAGAATACCTACCTATATGTTTATTGTGATTTCAAAGGGATTCTCTAGAATTAGATTATACTTTTATAATAAGGCCTTCGCCCTAATCACCCTTTTTAGCAAAAAAAATACTGTTTTGATACCAACTGCTTTCCCCCATAGCAAAATTCCATATGACATAATGCTATTGAAATAACTTAAATAAATCAATCATGCTGTGTTAGTCTCAGTAAGATTTTTCATTTTTCTCGCAGCATAAGTAGCCGCACCGAGTTTTCCTCAATATGAGCGCCCTATTGAAGATTTTCATCTAATACTATTTCAAGAAACGAAGTAGAATCTACAAGTTTTAAAGGTTCCCCATTCAATATTATCCTTTTTGATTCTTTTTTTTACATTTGGTAGGGAGTATTCAATACTGTTTTGCTCGCATAAAGTTACAAATTATTCACCTTGAACCATTTAGATATGTTTTCCTAGTACAGGTTTTTTTTTAATCTAAATGTCTATCAATATTTAAAAAAAAAGAGATGTCATCTGCGAAAAAAAAACTCACATTATTTCGAGGCTACAAATGGCAAATCATTAATGTAGACGAGGAATGAGAAAGGTCGCAGGATTGAATCCTGAGACACGCCCATCCGTATTACTCTGATGAATGTTTATTATAAATTACTACTTTCTAGGTTCTATTTGCTAAGTATGAAGTAATAAGATCAAGTGATTTGCTTTTTATTCCATAATAATTGATCTTACGGATAATGCAAGGGTGCAATTAAATGCTTTCAAAAGATCGCAGAATATTCCTACGGCGGTATCTGATTTCTCCCAATCATCAAATATGTGTCGAAACATCGCCATACAGGCATCAGTTGTTGAACGACCTTTCGTAAACCAAATTGTTTGATACCTATTAATTTTATTTTGTAATCTGTACTAATCTGATGATATGTAAATAATTTTCTAAATTCCGTGTTTATCTTTTTCTTTCCTTTTGTAACTCGTTTCCCCGTTTTTAATGGCTGAATGCGCATACTGTGCAGTGCCAAAGAAAAAAAAATATATTTTGAAGTTTGAAAGATATTTGACGTAATCTATAAATAGTTTGTACTTTATGGTATTGATACGAACAGAACCAAAAAAAAAACTGGTATTGAAAAAAAGCGCGGGAACTCCTGATTGCTTAGGGCGGTCTTTTTAACTATAAAATTAAATATTTCTATTATATTGTATATAATCCTCATATTTTTGAAAAGTATATAAGTATTTGTATATGTTTATCATTTAATTTGTTTAGTATAAGGAAAATTCTATATATTTAGTGATTTAGGTTTGTGCTAAGAGATGTCGAAAAGGCGGAAAAAAACCAAGCCGGTACGAGATAAAGGTGAGTCTATTTTAGATTCCACCTCTGAAAGTAGCGAATACTCAGATTCGCGCACAGGTTTGGAAGACCACGAGGACTTTTATTTGCCATATAGGGTGGCCGACTATTGTCGCCGGTATCCGGAAGACGCAGGTGCCAGTCATGAATTTATAGTCTTCATAGAGAGTGTCACTGAACAGCCACTTGGTAGTCGTGACATGCTAACTCTTAGTAGCTACTTATCGCGCTTCATTAAAGGCATTAAATATCTTAAGAAACTCAACAAATATAAGATAGGAGTAGTGTTTGAACGACCCAATTTGGCTAATACACTTGGCTAGACAACACGACATTTTTAAGGGAACAAAATATTAAGGCGTCCATCCCAGCTGGTGCCACTGAATTGTCTGGAGTGATTTCCTCCGTGCCATATGTCCAACAAAAAAAATATTTCTGTTCGGCGTATAATAAAAAAAACCAAATCCGATAGTGGTTTTATATTACAACCTACACAAGCAGTCATTATTACTTTTGCGTCATCTACTTCACTCCCAGATTACGTTCACTTAAAGATGTGGCGTCTACCAGTGCGACCTTATGTGCCGCCAGTTAAGCAGTGTTTCCGATGCCTTAGCTTTGACCACTTGGCTAAATTCTGTAAGAATGCTCAGCGTTGCTCAATCTGCACTAAAAATCATTCGTATAAAGAATGTGCTATACCTATTGACAAAGCAGTATGTGTGCACTGTAAAGGTAACCATCTTGCAGTATCAGGTCAATGCCCTATAAAACAAAAAAGATATTGGATAGTAAAAATAAAAGTAAAACACCATTATCAGATTTATTTAAACATCCAACAAACTTTCCATCACTCAATAAGATAGAGAACACACAAGACATCATTAATTTTGTACCGATCCATAAAGGTCAATCAAAGATGGAACCCAGTAATTACAGGCCGATATCACTATTAGGGTCTGTCTCAAAACTATTGGAGCGCATTGTGAACAAAAGAGTAGTCGCTTACCTTGAATCTAACTCCCTTATAGCGAATCGGCAGTTTGGATTTAGAAGGGGCAAGTCAACAGAAGATGCAGTGACTCTTCTCACAAAAGTTGTTGCCGCCCATTTAGACGAAGGAAGGGCCTGTGTAGGAGTTTTCCTAGATTTATCGAAAGCCTTTGATACAGTTTCAATTCCCATCCTACTGCGAAAACTGTGCTGTGAATGGCAAATTCATCAGGACTCTTTGAGCAGCTATCACTTGCCTACAATCACAAAATTTTCCATGGTAGTGTCGGAAACTGAATCTTCTTCAATTCCATCCAACATTCCTCCACACAGTAATCTGAAAATAGTAAATTGGGACCAATATGAGAACTTAGTAAATGACTTGTTAAAACAATTTGAAATAAATAATTGTAATCTACAGAAGTCTTACAATAACTTCTGTTCCATAATTCTTAGAGCGGTAGAAAATTCAGTACCTAAAACCAACTATCACTGTAACAATATTAATCATCTACCTAAAAGAAAGCGACAACTTCCCTGGTGGAATGGGCAATGTACTAAAGTGGTAGAAGATTGCAAGCAGGCTTATCTGTTATTCAAATCAAATTGCAATATCCAAAACTACATTCATTTTAAGCAAGCTCAAGCAAAGAAAAAATGTATATTAAGACTTGAACGTCGTAAATAATGGACAGATTTTTGCTCCACCATAAATAGATTAACGCCAATGAAACAGATTTGGACAAAAATGAGGAAATTTAAGAACTTATATTCTAATAATAATTGTTTCTCTAGCAATAATTGGATATCCTACTTTTTTATATATATATACAAATATTCACAATAATCATCCTTTAAATAGCACCAACTCTTTTATGATTGCCCCTTTTACTATTGAAGAATTAAAAGCTGGTCTATCATCAAGAAAGGACTCTGCATGCGGTTTGGATTGGCTCTCCTAAAAAATATTTAAACTCCTAAACTCTTCTAACTTAAATAAGTTTCTAATAATATTAAATCTCCTATGGAACAATTCCACTATTCCAGAAGAATGGAAAACAGACTGTCTAATTCCAATTTTAAAGCATGGGAAAGATTCTAGTTCAGCTGATTCATATCGTCCTATCACACTAAGCTCGTGTGTTGGTAAAATTTTTGAACAATTAATAAAACAGAGGTTAATATTTTATATTGAAAGTAACAACCTCTTACCTAATAATCAATTTGGATTTCGATGCGGTCGTTCTGCTTGTGAGAGTCTACGGCATTTATGTCTTGACATCCATAGTGCCCAGATTGACAATAAAATATTGGCTGGTGTTTTTTTGGATGTTGTAGGAGCATTTAATAATGTTAATTTAGAACAATTATCATCCATTCTTCTATCCTTAAATGTCCCTGAAAAAATAGTTAGTTGGATATTCAATTTCTTGCATGGTCGTAAACTTTATATTAGAGTCAATAACCAATTAATAGGTCCTCGATATTCATATAGAGGCGTATCGCAGGGCGGAATTTTGAGTCCATTGCTCTTTATAATCTACATAAATCAAATAAATATTGTCTTGGGTAATAGAGTTTCCAACCTCCAATTTGCTGATGATCTAGTACTTAATTTATCAAATGTTCTGTTAGATCTTAATGTAGCACTCAAAAAATTGGAGCTTTATTTTCAATATCTTAGCCTTGAGGTCAGTATTGACAACAGCAAAGTAGTAATATTTTCAAAGCATTTTATAAGAATAAGAGATGCAAAAATATATTATGGTACTCAGGAAATTTCAATAGATAATTCAATAAAGTTTTTAGGAGTTACCTTTTTAAGTAATTTTAGATGGCACAAATATGTCGAAATATTAGAAAATTAAAGGCCTGCAATATTCTGAAATCATTAGCTGGTACATATTGGGGAGCAGACCCACGCATCTTGCTAACACTATATAAGTCATTGGTCCGTAGCCATTTTGAGTATGCCTTCTTTTGTTATGGTGGAGTAATTACGTTAGTGAATAAATTAGAAAAAATACAAAATAAATGGTTAAGGATCATAACAGGCGCTTTTAGGTCTACTCCTATTATATCATTACAAGTAGAATGTAATATTCCCCCACTAGCTCTTAGATTCAAATATCTACAAACACAATTCTTTCTCAAATTAACTTTTATTAATAATCATCCACTCCTATTAAAGATACAGGACTATATTAACCGAACTGACAATAATTCCTACTATCAAGTTGAAGGCATCTCTGATTTGTTACATTTTTCTTGTGATCATAATCTATTTTCTAGTATTCTTTGGCCATGTTATTTAAATTCCAATAATTCAAAATATACACCTATTAAAATAATTATTAATGAATCATTAAAATATAAGGAAGATGTATATAGTATGCTGTCAGAGTGGCAAAATTATAACCAACTTTATACTGATGGATCTAAAAGTAATACTGCTGTCTCTATGGCAGTTTATGACATACAACTGCGGAGTGGGTTTGGTCATAGGTTAAATACCTTGGCTAGTATATACACAGCAGAATGTGCTGCCATATATGCTGCTCTAGAATATATTGGAGAACAGTCATATAATAATTGGATCGTTATAACAGATAGCATGAGTGTTTTAAAAGCTTTACAATATCCTAAATGTAATGTTACAACTAATTTCATCATTTACAATATTAGAGACAAATATCAATGCTTATCCCTAACAAAAGATATTGTTTTATTCTGGACTCCTTCACACATAGGCGTGGAAGGAAATGAACAAGCTGATTATCTTGCTAAATCTATTGTGAATAGTAATCAGATACATACTGCTTTGAACATTCCCATACCACACACAGATGCACAGTCTCATTTTAAAGGTACATTCTTGCAAGACTTTCAGAATTATTGGCAACAAGTTGTTCAAACAAAAGGCAAATGGTTAGCCGACATTAAAAACGAAATCTCTCCTCCCTGGTTTGTTAAAAAGAAAAAATACTTACACAGAAAATTTTACACCACAATTTGTCGGTTACGTCTGGGACATTCTCATAGTGGTGCTCATTTATTTAGGATCGGTGTTTTAGATTCTCCAACTTGTCAATTCTGTAATTTATCCATCCAAACTCTTGATCACATTTTCTTTGACTGTCCCCAATATAATCTTCAAAGATTTACATTGGTAGACTGCCTCTTGGATATTTATAAGAATGCTGAAGACATCCCGCGCTCACTTCAGCAGTTATTGAAAACTTATGACTGCTTCGTGCCGCTTTACAAATTTATAGTTTCAACGGGAGGCAAAATTTGAAAATACGGCTTGGCTTTTGACACAATCCCTTACACAGACTTAAAACATATTCGTCCATAAATTATTATTGGACTTGTGTTTATAATGTAAATTTTAATGTATAAATGTAAATATTATATTTGTAGTTATACCTTAAATTAGTTTCATATTATCTTATAATTATATTCAACTAATATTCATCATCATTACTTATAATTCATAATATATTTCTTATAACGTATATGAGATTTATATTTTAGTATTATATCATAAAAGTTTATTATTAAAAATAAGGGGCTAAGCTTGATCTTCATTGGAACAAGAATATCATCGAAAAAAGACTTGGCTTTGGCCTTTCGTGCGAACCTATATGTATATGAAGAAAATGAAACATGAAGAACTCGAAATACTACTTTTATGTGAAATTGTACTACATATTTATGTTTGAAGATGAAGATGATGTAAAGACTTAGCTTGACTTTGAACAAGCTGTGTAACGTGAAGAATAGTAAAATAAAAATGAAGACTTGGCTGTATGGGCTTTTGACCCCTTTGCCTGTCCAGATGGACGAACAGAACCAAAAAAAAAACTTTATGGTATTGTGTTCTAGTACGTATTCTGTGAGTTTGTGTATTTCAAAAAGGCAAGAAAAAGTATTTGATTTGACAGTTTTCTGAAAATTAGATAAATAATAAAATGATTCTCTTTATCTAGTATATTTAGAAAATACTTTTTATTTTACATTAGACATAAAGTTATTCAAAACTGTTATCGAGGATATAAAATATTATGTGTTTTGTTTCTTGTCTTGCTCTATTTCATGACCATTAAATTCATATCGACAAGCCATGTCGAGCCCTGAGACTCAAGAAAGTTTGAAGTTGTATAAGTTTACAAAAATTCTGACTTTGAAAATTGCTCAGATTGTCGTACAAAGTCGGCAAGGTAAAAAAATAAGTCCCGCTTTCATTTCAAAATCGGAAGATATTCATAGCACACCGTCGTCGCCGACATATTTGCAATGGGTAAGTTGGTTTAAAAAATAGTTAAAAATACCTCAGCTATAATATTTAAATATAAATATTGCAAATGACTAAGTATGAACTAGGACCTTGCCTTGTTAAATAGTCTAATTGCTATGAATTTACAAAATTTATTATCTATATTTTCATATATACTTTAATTTGAAGCCCATAATGTTGAAAATTTACATACAATTCTTAAATTAACATGACTACTGGTATACTGTGAGTCAACACCAACATATTTGTTAGTTTGCCAGGCCCTTTGGGTGTCTTGCATATATTTCTACTCTGGTCGACCTTTTGCCAATCTGATGTAGGTGCTGTATCTTCTGAAATGTCTTCATCATTTCTGTTGATTTTAAAATAAATCAATCAAAAAATAAAAGACTATTTATAATAGTGTTTTATTTAAACTTAGTTGTAGGTTGTCAAATGGAAGAAGCTGGTACTGGGGAGAGCCCATCCAGAGGTGAGAACAGTACTTCATGTGAGGCTGAATTTGCGCCTTATATAGTTGTAGTCTGTGGCAGTTAGAGGCGTGATGTGGGGCTGATGCCATGATATGCATTATAATATTAATTTTGTTGTATGAATGATAAAATAAGAGACATTATACCTAGAAACTGGACTACAGCCTTGGCTTTCATCGGAAATGATGGAGTCCTTGTTCTGTCCACAGCTGGTTCACATAACTGACATAATATGTGAACAGACAGCCCCTGGCAGGACAGATGCACAGTCTCTTGATGTGATGTGACCTTTAATAGTCATTAAATATTTAAAAAAAATGATTTTCTCATGTGTGCCAAACATCATCTAAAGCTAATCTTATGTGAGTACTACTTCAAAGTCTCATGATTTATGTGTGCTTTTAGTTTAATCTATCAATTCCCGATGTTCCTGAAGTGAATGTGGATACAAAACGTGTGTTGAATGGTGAAGTTATTGAAGCATTATCAAATGTATTATGTATTGAAATTTCCTTAAGAACTAATGATGGTGATGAAATGATATTAGAAATGTGGACAGTGAAGATGAAGCAGGTTTCTGATATGAGCATCACTTCACTATCAACTATTTATTATCGTATGGGAGTTATGCTGAAGTCCACATTGAGCATCTCAAGGATAACCCCAGCATACAAAATGTCTAGGCTACAGAACAAAGATAGTTATAAAATATCACATAAAATATATGGAGGCAAGCCAGACTTAGATGTTTTAGGTAAGCTACCAATCCACTTATACTGTATCAAATAGAAATTAGTCAGTCTTTGCACTTACAAAATAGTCAGATATTTAGTTAAATCTATTATATATATATTATACAGTATTTAGTATTTAGCAGAGCACCATGCTTCAATTCACAAATATAATGGCCTAAATTTGTGGAATCTTTGTTTATATAATTACTACTATAGGTATTTCTATGATAATCAAGATAAAACTCAAAAATAAGGAATTTCAATGATAGGATTTGGACTAGCCCTATGTTTGTTCATTATTTCTTACTTCTTAATAAAATTGATTACAGGTGAAAACTTCAAGACTATTAAAGTGAGTGAACTCCACATGCCAATAGGGACAATACAGATTGAAGTGTTATATAGAACTGAGATGGCAATAAACCCTGAGCCTCGGGGCAGAGTACCTAGCTATGGAGAGGTTCACAATATATCCAATAGTGACATTATGGTTAAGAGTGATCATTTCCCGAGAGAGAGTCCTAGGTCTGTCTATCTAACTAAATAAAATCTCAAACATTCTAAGGATACATGTCTGTGGAGCTCATTAGTTTTCTTAATATATTAAAAAAAATATTCTAAATAACCATGGATCTATTCTATTCTTTCTAGTGGAACGGGCACCACAACTCACCAATGTCACATTTCAGTAGACCAACAAGCTTAGAGTATGTCATTTGATCGGTGTAAACGAATTTACAAGTGATTATAGTAATGACCAAAACAGATTTTTTTTTTCTTTTTTTTTTATTAACTGGCTCTGTCGACTGATTGTCGACGATTCGGACAATGTCAAGGTGGAGAGATTTTTATTTTAATTTAGCTGATTTAAGTATATAAAGAGCTGATGTAAAAGGAAATGTTGATATAGCTGTGTTTTTTTTGTTTTGATTTCTCGATTAGGTCTTAATCATGCTAGTACTCCATCCAGTATTTAATAATCATAATATTGACACACTTTTACACAAATTATCTTGCCCCAAACTAGGCATAGCCTGTATTATGGGTACAAAGACAACAATATATTTAATACAATATACTTATTTAAACATACATAAATACATATAAACATCCATGACTCGGAAACAAACATCCATATTCATCATATAAATGAATGCACCTACCGGGATTCAAACCCAGGACCTCTAGCATAGTAGTCAGGGTCACTAACCATTCGGCTATATGGATCGTCATATTTCTAACTAAACTTAGAATTAGAGACAATTCTCTTTGTGAATTTCTTACCTTCGTACCTTCTATGTACAATTTCATACCTCCTTAAGTTCCCCGCTCAACTTCCTATGAATTAGAGACAATTCCCTTTGTGAATTTCTTACCTTCATACCTTCTGTGTACAATTTCATACCTCCTGCAGTACCGCTCAACTTCCTATGTCTCTGTATGTACTTTAAAGTCTAACAGTATGTATATTTGTTTCAGGTATAAGATAAGAATATAAACTTGTTTCGATCTTTAGCACCAATCACTACCATTAAACAAATACTCTGAGCTTGATGGTAGTTAGCCGTGACATTGGCTATATTGTGTTATACCTTCCACAGAAGCCACACTATGAAAAATAGAATAGTCATCTAGTCTGTAATAGGCTTTCCATATTAATTTTATTTTTTAATACAAGACTTAAATTGATGGATTGATGGCTCTGTAGCTTTTGATGGGAAGTTGGAAGTTGTGTCACTATTGCATTATATCATATCATATAATATTATAAATGACATTATATTAATATCTCCAATATAACCTGTTATGCTGATAATAGTTCCGGGGATGCCAATAATGTTAAATGACTAAAGAAACTTGTGTCTTCCTATCAAGATCTCTTGAGACTGTGAGAATGCTTAACTGCATTAGGGTGTAATGAAATTTGTTTAGTTTTCAAGAGTTTTTGTACCAATGGACAAATGCTCTATTGCTACTATACAATCTCCTTAGTGTCTCAACGAGATTTCGAGGGTATGAGAGTACCATGGTCACATTATATCAAATGAGTGAAAAAATACTTCACATCTTACCACAAACTAGCACTCTATTAGGTCCCGCTACTTGATCATTTCAGCCGGAAGACATCCACTGCTGGACAAAGGCCTCCCCCGGCGTGAGGATCGGTCCTGCGCCGCTCTCATTCTAACTATTCCGGCGATCTTGACCAGATCGTCAGTCCATCTCATGGGGAGCCCTACCAATACTTCGTCTTACGGTACGTGGTCGCCATTCGAGGATTTTTGCAGTAAAAAGGGGCAGCCTAATGGCCATCTGTCCATCGATCTATGTGCCCTGTCCACTTCCACTTCAGTTTCGCAACCAACTGGTGTGTTGGTGACTTTGGTTTATTTAGCAGGAAATTCCTTAATCTTAATGTTATGGCTATGTTTGTGACTTTGACTCTCCTCATTTATGATTCGATATTGTAGGAAAACTCAGAGCATCTTCTCCATTGCCCTCTGAGTGACAATGAGAACCTGCTTCTTATGAAGTAGTTTTGCTCTAATGTCTAGAACGGTAATCCCGGTGGAAAATCAGTATGTTGATGGAAAATTTTAAAATTGAATACTCATTTTATAGGAAAACCCATGAAAAGAAGAAGCTTGATTTGAACAAGCCATTAACAGCAGGTGCATTTGTGGATACAGTTAAGATTAAGGAGTTGCACGACACATTAAGTCAGCAGTTACCACCAGAGCCTCCAATGGCATGGCTGCTTGCCGAGAAAGATAAGATGGAAGCGGTAAGTAAATAAAATAACCCTTAATTAACCATTCTTATTGA
Organism: Leptidea sinapis; assembly: GCF_905404315.1. NCBI lineage: Eukaryota > Metazoa > Arthropoda > Insecta > Lepidoptera > Pieridae > Leptidea > Leptidea sinapis. The sequence continues at coordinate 6,574,745 of NC_066312.1, read as the reverse complement.
GATTATAATGTTTGGTGGTAAAAATAAAAAAAAATATAATAGATTATTTAACATGGTGTTTGTACCTGTTCAAAATTATATGATGTTATTTACAATTCTTGTATATCTTTCTTATTTTTTAATCAATCCATATTCATTGGCTCAGGGAGTTTATGCCCTAAATCGTTAATTTGATTGTTATGTTAGAATAATCATGATGTCAGCTTTAATTTAATGGTTGAAAGAAACTCTCTATGGAAACTAATTTAAAACGGATTTTTGCAGAAAATGGAGTTTTTGTCCTTAACTGATGCTTTAGTGCAGCCTGGTACAAGTAGTGAGTGTTCCACAACAACTGCTATTGCACAAGTGTCCAGCAAAGCCATTGATGTCCCGGCACCGAAATACTCAGCTCTTATGGTAATTATAATTTATGTATTCATAGTGAAATCTATTATTTCAGAAACTTTATCAGATTAATGAAAGTATCTATGGAAATCCCGTGTATGTGAATGAATAAATAAGCTTAATTATTGTTTGTTTATTATGAATAGCAACGGTAACTGTGCCTGGGCAATTTACTAAGTGCACTCATGCGAAAGTTTTTCATATATATTGCATTTGTATATCAAGAAAATAACTTTAGTTATTTATTTTCATGTAATCTACAGTGTCACAATTTATATACAATATAATTACATTATAAAGTAGAAAAATAAGGCCAAAACTGATTACAGTATATAGGTCTTTAACAAAAGAATTTTATGATTTAAACAAGCCAGAATAAGATAACAAAATATTTACAATTACTATAATAAGCTACTTACAAAATAAGGTTACAGGAGTGTGTGTGCGTGTATGTAAGGTTGTGTGTGTGTGTGTGTGTGTGTGTGTGTGTGTGTGTGAGTGAGTGTTTGTGTGTGTTTTTTAACTTTAAGGAATAGTTGACTAAGGACTCTTCAATGTGGGAGCGTCACGCTTCTAAAGATAGCACAAAATAGACAGACTCGACCGGAACGAAAACATCCGTGAAGAACCTCCTTGCTCCGGTATGTTTCGCATAGGTTATTATCGAGAACCGGTACTCATTCACCCCGCTCCCATCCCTCCACCGCAATATGACAGCGTCCCTGGAAGAGTTTTCGCCCTAGGTGGGCATGTATGCATCCCATTTAATTCGGTGGATACCACTGCTCCATGATTAACATGCTTAATTTCTTGTTCCTTACGGAAATGCAGGAACTTTACGTCTTATGTCTCAAGGTGACGTGCGCGATTGTAGTGCCGCTCTGAATTTTTGGGCTTTTTAAGAATCCAGAGCGGCACTGTATTATAATGGGCAGGGTGTATCAATTACTATCAGCTGAACGTCATGCTCGTCTAGACCGGTATTTTCATAAAATAAAAAGATTGACACACCGTATTTAGCAGACCCTGGAAATGAAGAGCATAATCGCTAAAACATGGTTGTTCGGTTTTCAATTCTTCAGTTTCAACCAGTGATGCCGGCTAGATTATGGGTACCAAAACGTCGCCTATTTCTGCCGTGAAGCTGTAATGTGTAAGCATTGCTGTGTTTCGCCGGTTCGACCGTCTTCTGGCTAGTGCAATTACTGGGAAAATTAGACTTAACATCTTATGTCTCAAGGTGATGAGCTCAGTTGTAGTGCCATTCAGAGTTTTTGGGGTTTTTCAAGAATCAGAAATGGGCAGGGCGTATCCTTTACCGTCAGCTGAACGTCCTACTCGTCTTGTCCGTTATTTACCTAAAAAAAATCTGATACCAAATATATTGCATTGTATAGACTTAATTTTCTTTTCAGGAGTTCCCGTTTGCTGACGGTAGCCCGATATCTGACCTCGCCAATTTCTACCAAGAGTGTTTACAAGCGAAATGTTCCGAAGTATGGAATGACTACGAACCCACCAAGGTTGACGCAGAAAATCTCTCGCAGCAACTTAAGAAGTTCGAGGAAGCTGTGCCAGAATTCGACAGTATGGTCGCATCAATGTTTAGTGTCGCTGATAATACAGAACACTAGTTTATAACAATAATAGACAGATAATTATCATAGAAATATAATGTCTCAAGGTTAGAACAGTCCAACCACGGCGCCATTATTTGCGTGGTTCAAGGATTGTGGGCTTAAGGACTTAAACAATTTCTAATCCATGTTCACTCTTTATATTACTTATTTTTAAATTATTTGTTTTTCTACATCTTCTTGAATGTAAATATAATTAGACAGCTGTATTTTTCACAGCTAGCTTTAGTTTTTAAGTCCTTTTTTTGTATATCACGTGAATAAAAGTCGTATATACTTCTTATACACTGTTATGTTAGATGTTTATACAATTATGTGATTTAGGTAAACTATTTCGAAAACAATATATCAATTTAATAAGGCTGTTGCTATTTGTACTTTTATAGGACAGATTGTATTCGGATTTGTCAAAATGGCTTCCTGGCATTGATTCACTGATCTGGCCTACTGTAGTCAATGTCCAAAAAATGCTGTAAGAAGGAGTCTTGGTCTAACTATAAAAAAAGACAATTTAATGGTAAATCCAAAAAAGGCGGCAGTTATGAAAGTTATAAATGAATGCCAAGGCTATTAAATTTGTATCATTCTTTTAAAACAACATATTTAAATTTCTTCATAGGGTGATACAACAGAAATCCTCGCACTTTTTGGCTAACCTGAATATGTAAAAACAGTAAACAAATCCTTTAAAAATATCATAAAAATAATAAGGGAGTAAGTGCATTAGCCTACAAAACTGTAAATAAATGGAGATATGTAAACATTGTAAAAACTAACCAAAATATATTGTAAATATAATAAGTAATTGGTATGAAATAGCAGATATAAAAAGCAGGGTTGGCAGGATTGACTTGTCACACCAAGCATCACCTGTTCATCAGTTTTAAACATGGACCAGACGTTAGAATAAAAAAAAAATCGAATCAATGAAGTTTCCTGGGTGTTTAATTGGTTGGCATGAATGTTATTTAAGCCAATGGTTCATGTGAGCCGTACTAGTTAAAAGTTCAGATATTTATTAAAAAGTTAGTAAGTTGGTTGCCAAATAAGTAATGTCCAATTAACATCCCCTACGAATACATAATTGGTATAGCTACATATTTTTATCTGGTTTTGGTCTCTTTTCCGTGAGATTGTCCCACAGTAAAGAAATGTTTATACAATTATTACACGAAATCAAACAACCGCAACGGATTAATAGTCTGATAGTAAATTATTAAATATGGGAAGTGATTTGCAGCTATCCTTAAGCTTCAACTGTTAAGTAGTTTACGGCCGTTCCCAATATTCAGTCTATCTCCTACTTGAGATAAAAATCGTAACTACCGTTCACTTCTCTGTCCCAATAAATTTATCGACGGTAACTCACCTTATCCGTACACGCTGTCTGTAATGGGACGACGCATAGCTTACCAGCGATAGAAGATTGTATGGAAATTGCATTTCACGCGTCCCAATATAAGGCGATAAGAATGACTTATCGGGTATATTGGGACAGCTTCAGATTATTGACAGTAGAAGGTAGTAATTTATCTCTATCTATAGATAGTATATTGCGAACGGCCGTTAGGGAACTAAACATATAGTTCCTTTAGTAAAATATGAAGAATGTTAAAAATAAAATGGATTATATTAAAATGTCATATCAATTACAATGAAATGGTTTATAAGTATGCATCAAACTTATAATATTTACCATTTAATGATATTTCTTTATTTAAAATTTAGACACCTTATTATTAAATCAGACTAAAGTCTGTTTAAAGTGTGAAAAGAAACTAGTATTAGATTCTAAGCCTGGAAATCTGTTCCTGCTACTCCCACCGACCGTTGGCGACTGTGGGACGCTATTTACACTCGTAATGCGTTATCGTGCGTCGCATAAGTAGCACAGTACGTATTATTTTCTACGGAGCTATTTATTAGACAGCACAGAAATTGTTTAACTTCTTATTAATATTAATTCGTTGTATCTTTCGAATTGGCGCGGAGCCTTCGATACATCGTAGAGATATATGTCTTGCCAACATTTTCTATAATCAACGCGATCCTCGTGGACTCTTAAGTAATATTTAAATTAATTATATAGTGTTCATTGTCGGTTGTTAGAATCGTTTAGGCCTCGTACGGACCTTGAGCGTTGTTGTTGATTGTGCAGAAGTCAAAAATATAAAGATTGATGGAGGGCCCGTCAGACATACTGTTTACAGGATTTGCTTAGATCCTGACGAAACTGTGAGTGATTATATGACAGACGTCCTATTTGTTGATTGAGTGAAATTAGTAGGTTGTGCACGAAAAAAAAAGTGCCGTCAATAAATTTCTAGATCTTGACAGCTGTGCCACCTTTATTATACAAATAATGATCACTAAAAAAACACTCATCAAATAAACATTAAAATTAGGAATATATAGGATATTGTGTTGTATAGGGTAAAACCGGTATAGATGCCGCAGTGGGATAGATGCCTCATTTTTAAAATACTTAACTCCCCAATAACGCAACTAATAATAAATAGTATTAGTAGGACCCGCATTCACCACGCTATCCCCATCACAAAGGATAGTTGAACTGATTTGTTGCCGTATAGGTGGCCCTTAGGGGCATAGGGGTATTCGCTTTCGATGAAATGGACAAAACAATTGGGGATAAACGAATTATTCCGACAATTTGGTATTCCAACGGAAACATTGCGATTTTCAGTTATTAGTGAAAACAACGATAACGACCTTACTGAATAATGTGATTAAGAAATGTTGTAAAACTAAACCAGGGCCGAGCATAAATTCAAATTTCAAATTAAAATATTTTTATTCAAAATAGGATGTCACTTATTGAGTCAAAAACTAATTAATACCTATTCGAAAAAGTATGCCTCAGACCTGAGAAGACGGGCTTTAGAAACTCAGCATCACTAAAAAGACATTATTTACAGTTTAAATACCGATAAAATATAATAAGATAAAGACAATCCACATTACTATGAAATTAAAGAAAAGAAAACTAGAGGTTTGCCCGTAAAGATTACTAAAAGAGGTAGATATGATAATCCTAAAGATTTAAAAAAAGATAAACTGCATGGAAAGTTTTGAAAACTATTAAAATACGGAGTCTTAATACGATTGGATTTAATTGTGTAATGTGTCAGAACTGGATCCATGAATCCTTTTTGAGAAACCTGTACACTTCTCCCAAAAAATATGGCCGGGTTTTTCTTTTACACAGTATAAAGGGCATCTATCCTTCTTAGTATTTTCATGTTGGGCAACATCCTCAAGGCATCTATCCTCAAAAAAGGTTTTCCACAAAAAGCCAATTTCTACAAAATCTCGTGCGTTTCAGAAATTGATAGGTCAAAATAAATTCGTAATCAACATAAATGATTGAACAAGCTACATTCATAAAATTTATTCATTAAAAAATAATTTTCTTCAAATTAGGAGGCTATTTCAAAAAGTGGGGTATCTATCCCGCTTTTACCAGTAGATAAAGTTACTTCTACAGTCATTTATCGCTAATATAAATATATTGGTTATATGCATTTTTTAAATAAATAATAAACGTCTATTAAGTCCATTCTTAATAAAAAAATATTTTTGTAATCTGAGGGTATCCTTCGAGGTATCCATTTCTTGTGCAGTATTTGGGTATATCCAATAAATCTTTATTATATTATATCGATTTTACTCGTGTAGAATTTCATCAATAAAAATGTTACAAAATATATATAATATGTAGTATATAATTGCAATATTTGCAGGGATCTCTTAATATTATTGATATTTTTTTACATAATTATTAAATTTGCGTACAAATCTTACAAGCATTTCTGCCAGTTGAAATCATTTGGCAATTGTAGCTTATTTGAGGAAGTTTCAAATTAATTTTTGTAACGACAGTATAGAATAAAACTCAAAGCCTCAAAAAGGCTTTGAGATTTGAGAGAAAACCGCAACTTTCTCAGGGAATTATAATATCAGCACATTGGGTAAGTGATTAATTATCTCGGTACACGAATTATAGCATTTTGTAGTAAATAGTGTGTATCATTGTCGGGATGCTGCTTGCATAGCTTGAGAATAGCACTTCCTTATGATACGGTGAAGTCCCTGAGATGTCGCTTTATATTTGTACAGTCAGCGTCAAAAAGATAGCGGGATATTAGGGGGCATTGAGATGGCGCAGATGGGGCGTGGGTAGATTAAAAAATATAGTCTAAAAAGGCAAAAAAATACACGAAAATACTCTAGAAAAAAACATATTCTCAAAGTGGCCGGTGAGTAAAATAAGGTTGAGAAACTATGTTCTAGATGAATCGATGTATATGGTAACGATGTGTGTTGCCATGTTTTTGAATATAATGGGTGACGCTATCTTTTTGACGCTGACTGTACCTCATCAAATGTAGTGAGACATTTAGATTTTTTTTTTAATTCATTCTAAACATTGCCCGCATTTCCCTATAATAATTTTTCAATACGATATAAAATTATTTAAGCATAATCATTTGTATGCACAATTTAATATTTGCTAGATTTATGAGTTGAAAGATTTAAATCATGTTATATTAATAGATGAAAATATAAGATTGTTGAAACTGAACGTGTTTATATACCTATTATATAGTAAGATAGCAATTACTGATAATATTTTCATTACAAACTAGGGACCTATAAACCCATAGTGATGTCGGTATATTGTTACTTCGCTTAAAATGAAATGTTAAGTGAATAATAGGCTTTATTTAGAATAAATATTTTACACAGGGTGTGCTTCTTGTGGATGGAGTTAACGTATACAGTTAGTTCAATCTTACATATGCGATAATCCTTCGTAATATCTAGATATTGAATTGATAGCGAAAAATACATACATTTATATTATGATTATATATTCTTTCAGTAATGTGTGATTAGTTTTAAGAATATTATTTATGTGAATATAATATAGTTTATTGTATGAGATAATTACTTTAGAGCAAAATTGGTTGTTGAGGCAATAAATATATGATATATTTTTGTTATGCGTTCATAAATGTTTCCAACAATAACCTAATGATGACACTAGGAGATCTTACAAAGTATGAAGAAAAAAACTGCTCATTACGCCGCCATTTCCCTCTAGTCGCATGATGCAATAATCTACGACCTGTTAATTTTAGTTGCTCTAAATTGATGCGTCAGAAATGCTTCCACGTTTTATATGAATGAATTGAATATTTGTTGAAAAAATACTGTTTTTAGTATAATGATTAAATTAAAATGGCAACTCAAGAACCTACTTATATAAACTACTAATTATCTTACACTTATTAATTATTTATTATTAAAATTCTGTGAACCATATTTAGGTACGTCCTAACAGCAATGAGTAACATCTATCCTTAGATGACGACCTATGAAAACAAGCCAGGTTTATTACTTTAGTGTGCGTGTCATGCTACGTCTTACACTCGCGATTTGTATGTCACTTTGTGTTAGTGTGCTTGCGTTGCTCAAAATCACTGACCTGTATAAATACCTCTAGACAGGCTGTTGCTTAAGTTTGACAGTAAATTTTTTGTGCCACTCGCGAGCGTCGAGAGAACTAATTTTGACGTATTGTACATAATATATGGCTGCGAAGGAACGTACAATACTCGAAGTATTTTGTCAAGAACTTCAAGACTCAACGTAATAAAGTACACGATTTTTTATTTGTAAATAGTTTCCCATCATCTAGGTTGTCATCACTAGTTTTAGTACAGCAGACTCTCTACATGGCCAATAGCGCCAAAATGGCAAATATCAAACAGGCACAAAAGCACTGACAGCCGCTAGTCCAGTGGTATATACTAGAGGTCAGTGCTCAAAATAGAGTTTTTTGACCGCTGTCACAGTCTATTGGTGCTCCCACATTGCCGTTATAAAATGTTTGTAAACATTTTATAACACCAAAACATTTACTAACAAATGTTAACAATTGTTGCACTTTGTTAGAAACTGTTACATGTTATAAGTGCTCCTACATTGATGGAAAATGTTTAAACATTTTATAACATCTAGTATTGGCTCGCAGTTTGGTTTCGCCTTCTGAGGGCTGAGGACGTCTACACGAAAATGGAAGAAGATTTGCTCATTGGAATAGCTTTTATTTTTTGTTTAAAAAAGAAGAAAAAGCGCTCTTATTGGATGCGCCAAACGCTAAAAGCTAGAGGAAAATATAGTGCCACAGACTATCTCAAGGATTTAGGTATTGATGGTTGCTTAAAAGATTTTATAAGAATGAACAGTTCCGAATTTGAATATCTACAAAATTTAATTGGGGCAAAAATAGGCAAACGAGACACTACATTTAGAAAATCTGTAAGTGTGACGGAAAGACTTGCGGTAACGTTAAGATTTTTGGCAACTGGTAGCAGTTATAAAAGTCTTGGAAATGTGTTCAAGTTGTCAGACCAAGTGATATCTATTATCGTACCAGAAGTGTGCGAGGCTCTCAATGAGGTTTTAAAGGAATACATACAGGTAAGTCAAACAACATTTTTAATTATTTTTTTATTTACTTTTAATATGATCTAATCTAATCATACTTTAGGTAGGTACCTATCTTACCTTACTAATAATTTTTTTAATACTTAACAAACCAAACATGTATTTTTTAATTTTTGATTGATTCCAACAAATCGTTTAATGATTGGGTCGAATCTTGGCTTGATTCCGATAAATTAGACGGACTCTGTGTTCTTGCGCTGGTACGAGTATGTGTCCTGGAGTTATCCGAAGAACTGGTTTCAAATGAAGCCGAGGGACTCGGTGCGGTGTAGTATCCTCTCGAGCTACAGTCAGCATTATTTTCCGAAAAAGTGGATAGATTTGGTTCAGAGTTGTATCCCCAGGAACTACTAGCGGTTGGGTCTGTAAAGGTTGTTGGAAAATCATATTGTCCCATTGTCGCATTGTACAAAATATTGTTAATGTGATGTTGAGCAGTATTCTTAGCATGACTGTTTTTTATTTGTTTCAGTTTCATCGAGACATACTCTCCAAATGCGTCATTTTCATCCCTGCTTTTTCTAGATTCGTACATTCTTTGTAAAATATTTACAGCTTCTTGTTGTGTTGGATCTTGTTCTACTTCAGGCCGTCTTCTTTTCCGAAATGGTTTTGGGGTGGCGAAAGGCGTGCCCGTAGTTTCATCAGTGACAGTATTTCCTGTTTCGTTCAAACTGAGAGTGTTTTCTGAAGCAATTCTGTTTTCTTCGTTACCCTGAAAGAATAGAACTAAACGATAATTTCAAGTTATAGGCGCGTCAAATTAGCTAAAATTGTAAAAAAATCTATAACCGCGATTTTCTTTTTCTATTACTTAACAACCCTTAACTGAAATCATATTTTTTTATAGTGTATTCTATTAATATTTCATACTTAATAAAAATATCCAATAAAATTTGTTAGAATAACGAGTTATAAATTTATTTTTCGCGCCTATTTCTTAATCTTCTATTTTTGTTCCAGATACCAACAACACCTCAAGAGTGGCTACACGTGGCAAATTCATTTGAAGAAAAATGGAATTTCCCAAATTGCTTAGGAAGTATCGATGGAAAGCACGTAGCCATACAAAAGCCAATTGATAGCGGCAGTGAATATTACAACTATAAAGGATTTTACAGCGTTGTACTTTTAGCGATAGTGGACGCAGAATACAACTTTCTGTACGTGAATATTGGCTGCCAAGGACGCATAAGTGATGGCGGAGTTTTCGCAAACACAAAATTTCGAAATAAAATTAACGACAATAGTTTAAAAATACCCAGTGACAGCTCACTACCAGGCAGAAACAAACCTCTTCCTTATGTGTTCGTAACAGATGATGCGTTCCCTTTACAAAAACACTTATTAAAACCTTTTCCAGGACCACAGGATAGCAATTCTAAGGAAAGAATCTTCAGTTATAGACTGAGTCGTGCGAGGAGAACAGTAGAGAACGCATTTGGGATTTTGTCAGCCAGATTTAGAGTTTTACGAACTACAATATTATTAGATCCAGAAAAAACTACTACTTTAATTATGACATGCGTGCTACTGCATAATTTTATAAGAAAAACTGAATCGAGCATGATTTACGCTCCATCTCAATACTATGATGGAGATGACATAGTAACTGGTACACGTATCGATGGACAATGGAGATTAGAACAGCAGCAATTAACACCACTTGAAGCATGTGAATCCCTGACAGATGATGGGAAAGAAATAAGAAAAGAATTCGCAGAATATTTTTCAAATGAAGGGTTTTTGGACTGGGCATCTAAATATTATTAAAAGACGTTAAAATAAAACTCACCTGCAACCCTCCATCGACAGTTAAACTTGGAATATTTTTGCCTTTAAGGAACATGAGTTTTTTAAATGCAAACCATTTACTTGACTCATTAGCTCCTGCACCAGATTTATTAGATTTACATTCTCGGTTAAATTGACCTACGAGTGATCGAATCTTTTTTTCAATTACTTTTTTATCCATATTAAATTCACTGGCAATTTCCATCCAAGCATCGTGTTTTTTATTTCGGTCTTTGTAGCTCTCTGACATCGTGTTCCATAGTACTTCTCTTGCTTGAAACATTTCAATCAGTTTGTAAACATCATCGTTATTCCAATTACCGGACATATTTTATTGCTTGGCGCACGCGCAACCACTAATACACACGCACAGCGATGCACGCTGACACAAAGGAACTGACAAGCGAGACACCACGCGCAGCGACCTGCGTACTCTAACCCCCACCGCACCGCACCGCCTATCCCGCCATCACCCTTATAAAATGTTTACAAACAAAAGATAACACATTTTACTAACATTACTAAACATTTTCTAACATGAAAATTTATTTGTGATTAAATGTTTGCTAACAAATGTTTACTAACGTTATTAAACATTTTCTAACGGCAATGTGGGAGCACCATATCAAGACGTTTAAAGGATCTAAGCATCTATCAGATCAATACAATTAGTTCAATTTTTCTAATGTATGTTTCATGTCAAGGTCTACATTGCGACATAGAACACTTCACGCCCTTTTTTGTTAAAGCGAACAATTTCGATCTTCTTTTTCTTCTTATTTTGAATGCGCAATTATTATTTGTCATGTAGCTCTTTACCTATTAAAAATAAAAGAAAATGCAAAAGATGTGTAAACATATCTTTGTTGTAACTGTTGCAGTCTTTCGAGTAATATTACGATAGGGAATATGGTTGCATATCTTATCCCAATATTGTCGAAACAAATGTAATGATATATATATATATATATATAAATAAGCTAGTTGTATGTTACATTGGGTGCCACAAAATATATTTATAAATACAATAAACCTGTTTTATTATAATACAATAACTATTCCCTATTAAAGCAGTGGTTCTTAACCTTGTAGTCATGAGGGTTTAACCAAACTTCTGTCTTGCCATGAACCACCGAGTTAGTTAATTGGTTTGAAGATAATATAAAGTGATGCAACAAAAATACTGAATGCCTAGTATTTAAAATGTTATCCTGTATACTTCTTAAATGTAGTAGTATCATCATCAGCCGGACGTCCACTGCTGTACAAAGGCCTGATCAGCCTAACTATCGGTCCTGCGCTGCCCTCATACAACGTATTCTGGCGATCTTGACGAGATCCTCGGTCCATCTTGTGGGGGGCCTACCAACACTGCGTCTTCCGGTACGTGGTCGCCATTCGAGGAGTTTACTGCCCCAAAGGCCATCTATCCTTCGAACTATGTGCCCTGCCCACTGCCACTTCAGTTTCGCAATCGTTTGAACTATGTCAGTAACTTTGTTTCTCCTACTAGCCCTCTCTATAGCCCTTTGAGCGACCATGAGCTTTCTCATGAGGCCCATAGATAGCGACCACGTCTGCGTACCATTAGTCATCACTGGCACACGCACTGGTTGAAAACCTTCGTCGTCGTAGTAGTATATTGTGGAATAATTTGGAATATCTAGTTTATTCAATGTTTTAACTGTACAGGTGCGGCTCATATCATTTCGAGAGCTGTTCAACCGTACAATTTACCATAAAGGTCGCTCTCGTCTCGCGTCTTTATTCACCTGGAACACCTTGAATATTCTGATGGCTTCGCGAGTAGAATTGTGGAAGGAATCACATTTATAGCCTTACAGTTTCAGGAGACCGCACCACTTAGAGACACGAGGTGTTCCATTGTATATTTTCGAGGTGGAGTAAACGAAGCAATAAATTTTTTGTTTTTCGCGTAAAGTAACAACTTAAAAACGTTTCGAGAATGACAAAAATTGTAGAAAACTACAATAAAAAGGTAGGTACGATTTGATGCTCGCGAAATAGTGTAGCTTGAGTTAGCTGGTTGAACGTAAATCGTCGATCAACGGAGATATCATGCGTAGAGCTGTTCTCGGCGCTGTTGGAGAGACCAAAACATAACTACGGAGAAAGTAAGGAAATGCATCCATTTTCCATTTGCGAAGCAATCACCTCCCCATGCAAATTTTCTTTCTAGTACTAGTTGGTTGACATCGGAGAAATAATAAAAATATTACTTGCCTACCTCAAGGTGCACACCTAACAAATAAAATACCTAGCGTCATTAAAACAATTCAAAACAATTTTTAGTTACTGGGAATATAGGAATGTTCAAATTTCAAAATATTTCTCCCAAAAAAAAAACAACTGAGCTTCATTAAAAATGATGCTGCGTCGAAGATAATTTCGCGTGATGATTTTTTTAAGATTTCATAACTCGCCACCGATGCTCAAAAGCCTACTTTGAATGGTCCCATGGTGAATCATACATTTGAAACTGGCCTGTCTCCTCGTATTTACCTATGACATTGTCACAGGTGACGAATATTGGATTATTTATCAATACGATTCAGAAACGAAGTGTCAATCGATAGTTTCAATGTTTCGAAGCGACAATCGCCTACCAAATTAAAGCGATCTAGAAGCGCGGGTAAGATTTTGTTTAACTGGGTTCTACTTGGTTTCGATAATCGAAATCAACGTAGTAACAATGCCGAATGGTATACTACAAAATGCTTTATGCTAGAGACTTTCAGTGCTGGTAGCAACAAGCCACCAAACAGAAAGCTATACAGACTGTTCCTTTACCACGATAACGCGCCCGCACACTCAGCCCCCAAAACGAAGGACTTCCTGGTCAAACTCTTTAACTTAAACTCTTGCTCCTTACTTTTTCTTTTTATTTCCTAAAATAAAAAATAAACTGCTCAAGTGCGCGAAGTATTCTCTCTAATATATAAAATTGTCATGTCATGGTGTTAAACTTTGAACTCCTCCGAAATAGCTTTTCCGATTCTCATGAAATTTTGAGTGCATATTGGGTAGGTCTGAGAATCGGAAAACATCTGTTTTTCATCCCCCTAAATGTTAAGGATGGTCCACACGATTTTTTTTTAATTTTTTTTGTAATTTTTCTTAAATTTGTTTGATTATGAGTCAGCATTACAAAATACAACTTCAAATTTTCAACCATCTCCGATCAACAGTTACTTTTGTATCTGTTATGGATAAAGTGACTGTTATGGATACACCATGCCCATTACTATGCAATATGTCACAGTTAGATTTTAAAAGGATTTAGAGGTCATAGTGTCCTTTAATCGTTATCTTAATCTAATCTAATCCGTGTTTTTGTTGTGTATTTTACAGGATCTCTTTATTAGGCTTTTTGCTAGCTTAAGCAATGATTGCGGTATGGTCAGAAGATAAGTCAAAACTGGACTTACAGCACAAGGACGACGCCGGAACACCTTTAGTGCCGAAGATGTCAACCAGATCAGATTTGTTGATGACATCACATGACTGGGCCAGTATGTTGGTTCACTCGTAGATGATACTTGGAGATTAAGCTGGTGTTCATGTTCCTCGAGAGAGGGCTAGAAAAAGGCCACTTTTCAGGTTTCTGTATGATACTGGAGCCATCCTCGTACATGACACGTCTTACCTCATCGTGCTGTATTTGGTTCAGTTATTTAAATATATTCTGTCTGAAATGATGGTTAGAATCTATATTATTTTAATCTTCTAAATTTATCCGCCATAATGTAGTATACTTTACTGTCAGCATTTGACGTTGACATAAATCAAATGTCACAACAGTTTACGTTGTCAACAGTCAGAGAGTTGTAATTCCGAAGTTCGAAAGCTGATTGTTTCAAAATTCTTAACTCTAAGTCGGACCTAGTTACCTACTCTGGATTTATTGTTATTGTTTTGTTTACATTGGATGGATAGTGGATACATAATATTATTATTAACAATAAAAACGTATAATATTATAGAATGTATAATATTTTATTGAAAATACTTTAATTATAATCTGTGAAAACTGTATCTATTTATATCATAATTTCACGAATTTTGTCACAAATTAATATTTTTAGCTAATTTTCATAACTCCTCTTCAAACTTCACTTTCAGCAAAAAGGCAGTTGTAATGCATTCTAATATATTTTAGTTATGTCTATTTAATATGATTTAATTATTGGTATACCATAATGAGTTTACATGACAGGCTCAAACCATTTCTTAAGATATTGAAAATAGCATCTTTGTGGGGAAGTGGAGCCCTTATTATAGCGTTTCACATTAAGAAGACACGTAATACGATATATAAAGTTGTAAATCCAAGAGTATTAGATGCTGAGAATAAGTTTAGTCCAGAATACATATACATTGATGATCCTTCATATGATGCTGCTATGAAAGCAGAGCATGATACAGAAAACAGACAATCAGTTGGGTTATCTAGAATATGGAAAAGCCTTAAATATTCTCTAGCATGGAAACTCTTATGGCTGTGTCGTAATGGAACTAAAGAGCAGAGAAATTTAGCATTAGAACAATTGGCCGCTTTTAAAAATAACAAATGTTGGGACTGTCATAAACTTGCTCAAGCCCTTGATAAAGATACCGCTGTCCTCTTAGCCCGTACCTATGGGGCTGATTTGAGGTATTTTCTACCCCCTCCAATTCATATTCGTTGCTCAGCACTTAAACCTCAACTTGTGTCTTTTAAACTTAAAGAATGTCTAGTAGCAATACAGAACATTAAACCCCACAGCTGCATACGGGCTTTTCTTGATAAATACTTTGTCAATGTCCAAGAGCAGGCTATGGAAATTGATTTACCAAGCAAACCTGACAGTATTAGTGAAAAGGAATTAATAATTTTATGTCTTGATGCAATACATCACCATCTATTACTTTTCTATAATAAAAATTATGATGAAGATTTATCTAGTAAGGCTTTGATTGAAAAAGAGATTTTGGCAATTTTAGCTGAATTACTCTTGAGATACCAGCAAGATTCTGATATTGACATGGCTATATTAAAAGTATTGACAGTTTTGAGCATTCATAAGAATCTTTTGAATGATTTTTTTCAACATGGTCTTATCAAAGACTTGTCAAGGTTACTTAGGTCGAATGAGATCCGACTGGCCAGTTCTGCAGCTGTCACTCTTGCAAATCTTTCTGGTGAATACTTCTACAGGCCTGGATTGTACCTTTTATATCCACTTTATAGATCTACCACAACTCACACATGTGATACTTTGCTGGTGCACGGCTTGCGCGGAGGTGTATTTGTTACTTGGAGACAAAGGGATAAGAAATGTACCCAGCCTCTTGGACTTTTAGATGTTACAGTTTCTGATGTCGATTGTGATCCATGTGAGTCAAAGAAAGAAGAACCAACTTATTATGATCCAGAATTACAGCAAGTCATGGATGATATAATGGAAATGGAAGAAGAAGCTATGCTCTCAAATTTTGAGGTTGTTTTGCATGATCTTCCAATAGACGCAAAAAGAGACAGTTTGATTACTTACTCTTTGACAGCAGACAAAAAGAGATTGGCATTAATACAAGAGGAAGAAGATAGGTGTAACCATACACTTTGCTGGCCTAGAGATTGGTTACCTCAGGATTGTGATAATTTGAGAATACTTGGAGTAAATTACTGGAGCACACTTTCAGATTGGTTGGAACGGTGTCCATTACAAAATGCTGATATAGCCACAAGAGCTACAGAACTATTGCCGGCTTTGATTGATGCTGATGTTGGAAAAACCAATGTTGTATGGTTAGCACATTCAATGGGTGGATTAATTGTTAAACAATTGCTTGTAAAAGCATCTCAAAGTGATAATAATTTGGAGAAAAGTCTGTGTTTTAACACAAAGGCCTTGTTTTTCTACAGTACACCACACAAAGGAAGCGCCCTTGCTGCAATGCCAAGAGCTGCTGCAGCTGTATTTTGGCCATCTCATGATGTTAGGCAATTACAGGAGAACTCACCAACTTTGCTTGATATACATAATTCATTCATCAAATATGCAGACAGTTATGGTTGGGAAACTATAAGTTTTGCAGAAACATTACCTACTTTAGTTACAGCTTTTAAAGTGCCTATTCACTTTGTTGAGCCTAATTCAGCAGATCTTGGTCGAGGAGTGTTTTACCAATTACCATTGGATCACTTATCTATATGCAAGCCGGCTACAAGACAGTCTGTATTGTACACTTCTGTCTTGGATGTACTTCAAAGGCTGACAGTTCGAGAAGCCGAATTTAATAATGCAGGCCACTATTTGACTCGAGTTGCAGACTATATTTGGTACTTGTTTAGAAATAGAACTAAGCAAGTGATAGAAATAATTGATGAGGCTCAAAATATTGAACGACTACATTGGTTTGAAAAGATATTGTTAAAAACATTTACAGATGATTTTAGTGATTAATAAAACTTGACTCTTTGTAAGCAAATTATGAAACAATGACTAGTCCTTATTCATCTCAATAAACAAGCTTATTTATTATGATTTTTATTTGATATTTATATCGTCAGTTAACCAGTATTTTGTCCGAGTTTTAATCATTAGTTGAATTACTTGTTTTAAATAAATATATATTTTCGTTTAATCATCATCACCATAATTATATATATTATCATTTGTTATGTTGACTTTTTTTCCAGATTTTTATGTAAAATTTTATTTAATAAGTGCCAGAAATTTCTGGGCTAATTAGAGTTATGTCTCAAAGTGATAAGCTCAATAATTGCAATGCCCGCTCACATTATGGGGTTCAATCAATAATGCTAAGTGGTACTGCCAACTACATAGTAAAGACAGGGCGTATCAATTACCATCACGTGAACGTCTTCATTGTCTCGTTATCTTTACTCATAAAGAGAGCTATACATTTATTCTATTTTTCCTACTGTGGCTTCTGTATATGGTATATCACAAGCTAGCCAATGTCACGTTTACGTAAACGACCAAGCTTAGAGTATTTGTTTTCTATATTTAAATGGTAGTGATCGGTGCGAAATATTGAAACAAGTATTATATTCTTATTTTATACCTGAAAGATGCTGTTAGAGTTTAGACTATAAGTACTTAGTCATAATATAACAAATTAACTACTTAATATTCTTTTTAATATATTTACTAGTGATGAAACTTATATCCGGTATCTGGCCTTCTTCACGCATCAATAAAATTCACGTAATTTGATTAATATATTTGTCGACAGAAAGCTCTGATACATAAAAGGATAACTGTAATTTATTATTGGAAAACGTTACATGAAATAAACTATTAATTTTAAAATCCTTTAGATGATATTATCTGTAATATCATTGATGGCTCATAAAAATAGATAACCAAATAAATTTATGTTAAAATTTTGACAATTAAACTGTGATGATTTTATGTACTAACACGGAGACCTGAGAAAAGACCAAAATTATAAAAGTTCAAGTGTCTGTCAACAGATGGCATGTATACAAAATATTTAAAGGGAAATCTATATTATATTGATTTGTTAGACGAAAACTTTACGTATTGAACGTGAAATTTAAAACCCAGTTATAGTTTAGACGGAGAAGAAGTGCATATATAAAATGCGTTATAAATACATTAAATAAATAATACACGCTACTGCTTGAATGACACAACATATGCGTTCACTGCACACAACATACATATTATTTTGACAAATAACCCTTAATAAGTTTAAACTTAAAAATTAAATGAGCTGTGGTGGAAATTCGACCTCTGGGCGATCACCAGTAATACTTAATATGTATCCATCCGTACTCGGTGCTAAAATTAACCGGAAAACGTCTGTTATTCGGATGAGTATCTGAGTATATTGCCAGATACAAAATAAATGTATTTTTAAATATTTTGTCTTTCAAGACAAAATACACTTTTGTTCGTTTTCCAATGGACAAGAGTTAAAATTAATAGTAAGAATATTGACACACAAGTTATTTGCCCCACCCCCACGAAGCATAGCCTGTACTGTGATATACATACTTAGCATAGATAGCAGCTACCTCGGACAAAGAATTAGTCTAGCTATTCCTTTTAATAGTATAGTTTTGTTATTATATTTTTTAAGGTTTTTAGTTTTAGGTTCATTGTTCTAGTATATATTTTTTTAACATACACAATTACATATTAAAATATCGATGACTCGAAAACAAACGTCTATATTCATCATATAAATGTCTGTACCTACGAGCGTACGGGTCACCTGATGCTAGGTGATGGCTTTTGCAACACCAGAGGAAGCACAGGAGCGTTGCCGGCCCTTAAGTAATGTGTACGCGCTTTTTTACAATGTCGAATAATCCCGGAAACTCCACACATGGAAGATCATTCCACAGCTTGGATGTACGTGGAAGTACGGCAGGAATCAGGTTAAATAGCTCTTTGAAACACTCCCCGTGGTAGATGAGGTAGAAGGCACAATGACGCGGCGTCTCTACGCAACGCCAGGTGATCGAACCCTTCACAGAGCACTGGATCCCCGACAATTCGAGCAGCTTTGTGTTGCAGTCTTCATCACCAATGGTTCGAGCTGATACTGGGGTGCGCCAGACCAGAGATGACAGCAATACTTGCGCTTTGTAGAGCGCTAGAATGTGGGCTTGAAGTATTGCCGAGTTCTATTTATGACGCCCAGCTTTTTCGAATCCAGTTTGACTTTACGTGCCAGACGACCGCGGATTAGCAATCGCTCGATATTTTGATGGTATGCTCGCTATCTCTACTTACATCAAATATGGCAGGGTAAACTAAGGCTGGCCTGTGCTTCATGCTAGAATGATCAGGCGCTGCTTGGGTTGGCTGGTCGATCCTTTCATGGAGAACTTTTCTTTTGATGGTGATGAAAAATTTTAAGTTTCAAAATAAATCATCGAATAATATAAGAGTGCTGCTTGTGGTGTCAGGTCGACCTGTTAGAGTTAATAAATCTAATATTGAATTTTGTAGTTTATTTATAAAACATGCTTCGCGCGCCTGATTTTAAAATCTTATTCAAGTGGTGCGATCCTGTAGGATTGCAATAAGATAAATGAACTTATATTAATTAAAAAAATATATATATAGATATTATAATTAATACTTTTGGTTAGAAATTATTGTAATCTGCCTGGATTGCCTAAATAAATAAATCATTGTATTTAATGGTTACGATTACTAATTATGATAGTAATCACGACCATCATGTTCGCAATGTATTTTTACTCAAACAATGAATTCTAGCTCTAAGGGTTGATGCCTTAGTTGGTTTATAGTATATGTCAAGATAGAGCCTCTTTCTGTAAGGCAACGCATGAAAACAGGCCAGGCTTATTACTTAAGTGTGCATGACAAGCTACGTCTTACACCCGCCATATGTATGTCACTTTGTTTTAGTGTGCGTTGCTGAAAAAAGAACTATAAATTATCTAAGGTATCCAATAAAAGATAATTTATAGAGTCTATTTTTTATTACTTTAATATAAAATATTTGATATTTATAACGCATTTATATATATTGCACCACCTTACGAACCAATTTTCTTTGTAGGAATATCACAGCTCTAGATTATATAAATACATCAGCTGTATTTAGACATAGAATGTAAGTTACAATGTATCACTGTTGGTGTCCGCAACCGGATGCAAGATCAATACAATCTCGTTGAGCGGTTGCCATGGCGACAGCACCTAAGTGACCCACTTGTCAGCCTGCCTACTACTTTCACAGCCATCTTCTTAGTAATGCTAAGTGCCGACAAGGTTTGTATTAGTCTATTTTATTTAATTCGTTTAAAGAGAGAGTTTGACACGAAAAATGTTTCTTATAAATGTGAAGGATGAGAAATTTCATATATTAACTAAATTTGCTATAATTATTTGAGTTCCATCGAACTTTGACGAACTCTAAAGCCCATTAGTAGCCAAAGAGTTACTAATGAGAACGTGTATATTTAAATAGATGCATATTCAATGGAAATAAATGTCTTATCTGTTTGACAATTAGCTTTATTTTTTTTTATTTATTCATATTAAAAAAAAAGACTACAATGAAAACTTATGGCTAATATGCGCCACAGAAACCTGTGTAGGTTTATGCGTGGTGCAAATGCATCCCTTCGCTCACAACTACTGTACTTAAGAAGTATTTATATCAATATTTTATTTTTAAACATAAGAAGGTATACTGTTAAATAACATATCTAATCTATTATCTAGAGGTGTTCAAATAGGCAACGACAAAGCAGTTCACTGCCTTATTAAGCTTAACACTAGCTTGGAGAAATGTGTGTTTTTTCTTATTTTGTACAATTTAATTCGTAAGTACTAAAGTTAAGGGACGCCCTACCCATTACAATGCAGTGCCGCTCAGGATTCTTGGAAAACCCAAAAATTCTGAGCGGCACTACAATTGCGGTCCTCACCTTGAGACATTAAGATGTTAAGTCTCATTTGTCCAGTAATTTCACTAGCTACCGTGAGACCGAAACACAGAAATGCTTACACATTACTGCTTCACGGCAGAAATAGGCGCCGTTGTGGTACCCATAAACTAGCCGGCTTCCTATGCAAAGGAGCCTCCCACTGGTAAATAAAATTAATATAATCAAGTAATAGTGTGATAACGACGACTGCATCTCCGACTAAAAAGCTTTTGATTATTTATTGAAGTCGGTGCCAAGCCAAATGGAATAGCAGGTAGGTACCTACACTCGCCAGGCGTCACTTTGAGCGGGATAGATTCGTCTAGAACAAAACAACCCAAGAGGGTAGCCACCGACTTAAACCCTATCAGTAGATAGTATATTTTTTATAAGAGGTATTAGGTTTGCATAAGAGGTGTATTAAATTAAATCTTTATTAAGTTATTTATTACTTTTCAGTTTTTGAAGTCGTATTGTTTGCAAAATCCAGTACCTAGCCCAAAATAACTGAGAGTTTTATTTGTTTATTTATTAGGAAGACAAACGAGCTTACGGGTAACCCGGTGTTAAGTGATCACCGCCGCCCACATTCTCTTGCAACACCTGAGGAATCACAGGAGCGTTGCCTGCCTTTAAGGAAGGTGTACGCGCTTTTATTGAAGGTATACTTAGACGTATAGACGTATACCCCATACTTAGACGTTGTAGATTTATTTAGTATCGAAAAAGAAATCAAAGGTTAAAATTATTCCTTATAACAATTAATTAGGAATACATATCAACTTCACTAGAGTAAAATATTATTACTCCGAATAAGATTTAGAACTAAGTAGGTGCCATCATAACAGCCGGAAGACCTCCACTGCTAGACAAAGGCCTCTCCCAAAGATTGCTATGACGATTTGTCCTGCATTGCCCTCATCCAAACTATTCCGGCGATTATGACCATATCGTCGGTCCATCTTGTGCCTACCAACACTACAACCACCGGTACGTGGTCGTCATTTGAAGCCTTTACTGCCCCAACGGTCTGGATCTCCGTCAAGCTATGTGCCCTGCCCACTGGTCCCACTGCCACTTCAGTTTCGCAACGGAAATTCCTTATTCTGTAATTAATTTTTAGAGTGGTTAAGTGATGTCAGTGTATGGCAACTCGTTGATCAACTGATGTATTAGGTAAGCGGCAGTTCGTTCACCGTTCATGTTGCAGATTCGAAACATGCGACGAAAGAAAAACTGGGTGAAACGCGTTTTAACAGAGATGGAACTCGGCTGGATCCGTTTTAAACCCGCAAATATCCTCGTGTTTTGTATTTCACCGTAATCGTTATAGTAATCTCCGTCATAGATAAAATAATCATAATCACCATCTGGATGTGCGTTCCTGTACAGTTCAGCTTTCAAGTTCTTTCTGTCAAGGTTCAACCATACTGAAGCATAACTTAATTGCGCGATATTTCCATGACACAATCACATACCTACAAAAGAAAGCGTACACCATCTTAAAAATCTAGCAACGCTCATGTCAGTTGATTCTTGTGCTGTTAATAAGAGTTTTTTTTATGAAAATAAGGGACGAGACTAGCAGGACGTTCATCTGATGGTAATTGATACGCCCTACCCATTACAATGGAGTGCCACTCAGGATTCTTGAAATGCCCAAAAATTCTCAGCGGAACTACAATTGCGCTCGTCACCTTGAGACATAAGATGTCAAGTCTCATTTGCCCAGTAATTTCACTAGTTACGGTACCCTTCAGACCGAAACACAGTCATGTTTACACATTACTGCTTCACGGCAGAAATAGGCGCCGTTGTGGTACCCATCATCTAGCCGGCATCCTGTGCAACGGAGCCTCCCACTGATGAGTGTTGCGGCGGTCATCACTGTATGCTCATTTATCCTTCTTTTGATTGTTTAATAGTATATGAGTTGCTCCGGGAATAATATGCATGTGTTATTACCCTTTTTTTTATGGAATAGGAGGACAAACGAGCGCACGGGTCACCTGTTGTTAAGTGATCACCGCCGCCCACAATCACTTGCAACACCAGAGGAATCACAGGAGCGTTGCCGGCCTTTAAGGAAGGTGTACGCGCTTTTTTTGAAGGTACCCATGTCGTATCGTCCCGGAAACACCGCACAAGGAAGTTCATTCCACAGCTTTGTAGTACGTGGAAGAAAGCTCCTTGAAAAACCGCACTGTGGAGGACCGCCACACATCCAGATGGTGGGGATGATATCCTAACTTGTGGCGTGTCCTATCAAAATGCATTGAGTCCTAAAAATTGAGTAAATTCACTGGATAATATTGAATTCTATTCCCCGTGTTGATTACCTAGACTCTAGTTTACCTATACCAATCAAGAAACGCCTGGGTAGACTTAATGTACATGTACATCTTTTCTTATAGAATATAATAAATATAATTCTTTTGTATGTTTTTCAATGAAGTAATCCAAGCCATAAACATTACAATAAACCGACAGTAATTAAATTTGTGGGTTTTGAGTGGATCCTATGGAATTTTGGAGATCGTGAATAAAAGAGAAAGCATCACTGATTTTCTGAAATGAATAAGGATTAATATACTGATAATAATAACTGTATTTATATGAATAGTTAACCTATACCCGGTTATTGACATTAGGAATGCCACGTGTATCAATAAATAATACTCTACTTAACATATGTATCATGGGTCATCAATTTGTGAAATCAGTCGCCATCTAAAAGTCAACATAATTTGGCATTCTCTTGTCTGTCTGCCACGTGTATCTTTGGATATAATGGCGAAATATAAATTTCTCAATTACACGTGGATATTGAAATACCTAGACATACTTAACGGAATGATTGGGTTCATGAAAAAAGATTGGACAGGATGTGGCATATATATGTATTAAACTTATAACATGAAATATGAGGTTCATTTGAACTTTATGTATATTGTTTTTGTGAAGAATTTTCGATCCAACCAACTTTGACGTTCTTGGAAGTAGATTGACTGCAAAATTATTTAAAAAATTAAAATTGAAATATTTTTGTTCAAAATAGGCTATGATATCACTTATTGAAAGACAAAAACAACCACCCATTCGAAAAAGTATGCTTCAGACATGAGAAAGGGCGCAAGAAACTCAGAGGGATTACATTAAAATGTATTATTTAATAGCTTGATCGCTTCATTCCCAATCTGTGGTCACATTAAGAAAGTCATTTAAGTTATAGTATAGCTTTATACTTACTTATTATAAAAAATATAATCAGAGGCAACAGTAAAGATGTTTATTTCTTTATATTTATCTCTCAATGATTCTTGGCCTAGGTTATAAAGAGCGCGAATAGCTCTCTTCTGCAGCACAAAGAAGCATTGCCCCATAGCAATATACCATGGGATATAATACTATGGAAATAACTAAAGTAAACTAGTCGCCCCGTATCTATGTCACTTAATTGTCTAATCTTTTTAACCGCATATACTGCAGAACAAAGTCTTTTAGCTAATCCTTCCTTCTCCCATACTGAGAACAGTCCCAGGAGATGTCCTACCGATCATCACGTCGACCTTGTGAATTCAATTGTTTAATATTGAATATCGAGTGCAGTTCCTTTTATGCCATAGTGGCCTTAGATAAATCACAGAAGATACCAACTGCATTCTGCGATTCCTCCCATGCATCAAAAATATTCTTGATTAGCCCAACACCTTGCTAAACGTCCCATAGTAAATCCAAATTGTTTGAAACACGCCATATTAACATTAATACAATTATTAAAGACTAGTTATGTCATAAATTATTGAACTTATTATTTTATCAGAAATACTCCACATATCAGCAGTTTTTTTAATAAATAGCATGAAATCATGTTACAAAACTGGAATTCCAAAATTTGGTTGCATTTACTAACATTAATCAGAAGAAGTGACTCAGGAACGCTGGCGGAATGACACACGTTCGGACAATGAGTTCTTTCCGTGATAAGTTTGGGGTGTACTGAAACTAATGCTCAACTTGGGAACCAACTCTAAGAACTTGACAGAAAGGTTGATTGGGAGTAGAAATACCAAGCTTGTATTGTTCAGGACCGTAAAAATTCAAGCCCGCAATTTCTGCCTACTTACCTTTCATAATTAATAATTTAAAGAGACATGTATATGGCTTATATTGCATAATAATTACTTGTGAGATCAAACTATTTAGCGATTGCCCTTTTTGTTTAAAATGTTTATTAACATTTATTACTGCAATTGTATACTTTTTGTATACAATTGTAATGTTCATCTGCAGTAACAATTCTAGATAGTTCAGTTTTTAAATGAGAACCATTTATCAATATTATCTTCTTACATCAATGTAGGTCTTTCATCATGTATTGGAGCATATAAATAACTGTCTTTGGCAACGGGGGTTTGACATCTTACCCCTCTGTTATTTTATATTCAATATCCGCTTTCTATAATTCTATCTCATTTACTATAATCATCTATAATCAGAAGGATATTTTTACTCCTGTATAGGCGCCCACGTGGTGACGTGCGATACAAAATATAAAGGCGTTGAGTAATCAAGAGATATAATATGTAGAGCTTTATTATAAAGGCATAAAGGTATTTATTTTCTCAAAATTGATTCTTTTAGTATTCTTTTTGATCTCATTTCTAATACTACTACCGCTTTGGAAACAAATGGCGCTCTGAGAGAGACGAAGCGGCGCAAGAAATTCTCCCAACATTCTTTTTTTGCGATCTTTTTAATAAAATATACAATATTGTACTGTCATTGTTATTGCTATTAAATAATCATAATCTAGTCCCATGCTGTCTGATTGCTTAGATATTCAGCTGTTGAGTAGTAGAATTTTCGGCAGAGCCATTTTTTAATAAAACGTTTAAATTTATTTATAGATAATGCCTCAACAGTGGCTGGGAGTATATTATATAAGTGTATAACATTTACCCTTATTTAAAGCTATATTATGTATCTTATGAAGTCTACTAGTATAAGTTACAAGCAATCCCTTATGTCTAGTGTTTTAATAATGAAAATCACTATTGAAAGCAAAATGACGATTTTTGTGATCGTATAATTTTCATAAATGTGCTGACAGTGAACAGTCATTATATTTGTTGTATTTTTCCATAGTAGTATTGTTCGGTCGTTGCAAAGCCTTTTGTAGAGGCTCGCTAGCCAACTAAAACATCTGTACTTTGCAATAAGTATTTTAAAAAGTAGCCTTTTTATAAAAAGAACTTGTGATTAATATGTGAGAATGCGAATGCTGAATAAATGAATGATGGAATTGATTTTCGTCTGGTATTTCGTTCTATATTCTTGTCTAACGTAAAAAAATATTTATATGACTGTTGGAATGGATTTAATCGGTTGTGTTCATCGACAGTGGTATTCTCAAGGTACTTTCATCCAGTAACTAATGTGTGATAGGAACTTCTTTTCACAGTGTTTTCATGTTAATTAGACTTGGTTACCTTTAGAAAAATTAGCTTTTTATAGTTACTGCGAAACATAAGCTCGCGAAAATGTTAAAAATTAAAAACAATTTGCTATGTTTTGTAAGTGATAACCCTCACTTCTAGGATTAATACTCGAACCAACGACCTCCGGCGTTCCGTGCCGGTGCTCTAACCAACTGAGCTAACCGTTCGAGTGACTTATCGTCATAAAATCTTGTCTGCTTTGTTCAACTCTTAGGTTGTGGCTTCATCTACAGGATCTACTTTACAGTTGATAACCTGCTCAACCCCAATATTTGCATATTAGGAAATTGACTTGAGATGTCGCTCTTGTCTATCAAATCTAAACAATTCGTTATGTTTTTAAAGTGATAACCCTCACTTCTAGGATTAATACACAAACAACATTTTATTATGTTTAAAATTGAATGTGAAATTATTCATAAGTAATAAAGTAAATATATTCGTGATATAAAACATGTAGATACGTGTCTATGTTACATTGTTGTAATTAAACAACTCTTTGATTTTTTAAAGCGCCTGTAGGTATTTTATGTGCAATCATACTCTCAAACGTGCTACTAATTTCATACGTATATCCAAATAGTAACGTTTTCGTCTTTTCTATTGAAATGACAACTTTTTGTTTTTTTTTTTTTTATTTAAAGCAATTATGGATATTCACTAATACATATATAAGACACTCAAAATTCATTCGTGTGCAACAAATTCGATAGTTACGCCTACGTCTAAAGAGAAATATTATTACTTTTACTGATTTGTTTTGTGTTACCCTTATTAAACTACCTTTGCTATAAAGGGTATACCACTGGTGACAAGATGGATATTAATTACATTAAAAGCCTACTAATAATAAACCCATATCAGTTTATATATAGAAATATAACTGACGACTGTTTTGTATTTTAAGGCGCCTGTAGGTTTTTATGCGCAATCATACTCACAAGCGTAATACTAATTGTATACATAAGTGTATATAATTAGTAATATTTGCGTATCTTCTGTTGAAATGACAACTTCTTTGAGCTTTTTATTTATAGAGATTTAAAGAGCAAATATTCACGAATATTAAACACCAAAAATCATTAGTGTACAATAAATTCGATAACTATGTCGACCTATATAAAATTTACCAGTGGGAGGCTCCTTTGCACAGGATGCCGGCTAGATTATGGGTACCACAACGGCGCCTATTTCTGCCGTGAAGCAGTAATGTGTAAGCATTACTGTGTTTCGTTCTGAAGGGCGCCGTAGGTGTTGGAATAACTGGGCAAATGAGACTTAACATCTTATGTCTTAAGGTTATGAGCGCAGTTGTAGTGCCGCTCAGAATTTTTGGGGTTTTTCAAGAATCCTGAGTGGCACTGCATTGTTATGGGCAGGGCGTTCAATTACCATCAGCTGAACGTCCTGCTCGTGTCGTCCCTTATTTTCATAAAAAAATTGGAAATATCCTTTACATTTTTATTATAGATTTTATATGTTTTTATAGACTTACTCGTGTAATTCATTGAGTAGGTATTTTTGTTTTTTTTTTTTTTATTAGTAATACGATGTAGCTGTAAATGTCGATTTAAAGGACTTCCAATGAGTTTCTTGCCACTCTAATAACAGCTCAACCTTTTCTTAAATACCTTTTTTTTTAGTTGTAATAGTTGTAAATTGTAATAAGTATAACTTTAGACATTCATAAGTGTCATTTCTTTGACCTGAATGAATAAAGTGATATTGACTTGATTTGATTGATGGTAAGAGATAACTTATCACTCACATTACAGTACTAGTAATATCATCGTCTTCCTACTACACTCTACAATGTTCATTCTACTTCATTAAACTGTAATTATAAAAACATAAATTAATTCATAATTAATTATTATGTACAACGGGTTAATTTGAAACACGACAAATATTTGCTGAGAACCTCTGAAACATGAAATATTTCATCGATCGCTGCCCCTACATAATGACCACCGATTGTTTCAGTTTACGGAATATCTTATTTACGTCACTTCATCTCTGGTTTGTTTGTAACATCCGTTACTGCACCAGAACTAAAGCAGCAACATATGGTGCGCATGAAATAATTCCTTTTCTAGTAGACGGGTAGGTATTTGATGAACGTGTTCATTTTCACGTGTATTCTCTGTTGCTCATCTGTAATATCCAGCTCGTTGAACTCTATACCAAAAGCCGCAACACTACAATGTGGGAACAAACATAACTATAATGAAAACCCGATAGACGAATATAATATAATTTAATTATGATATAGAAAAAATCCATAGTCTTTCTAATTCTCGTTACGCATTATTTTTACTGGAGTTTTTAAGTGCAACATGAACGGATCATTCATAAGAACGCAACATATCTTTCGCTCCCGATTCTAGAGTCACTTTTTCTCGCTTTTGGCAACATTTAGGAGCGAATAGAGATGGTTAGCTAACATTTTGTACGAGTGAATAATTTGTACTGAAAGCCTTCAAGAAAAGCCTTTCTTTTTCAAGTGGAAATTATCTTCACGCGCGCTGAGCACTTTCTTGTGAGGGTATTACTCCTGAGCTGGTACGGTTGGCAATATTACGCTCGTTCTGGTAAGTCCGGACTAGTAGTCTAAGGCTGTTACACTTTCACGTCAAAAATGCTCAAACGATCATCCCTATGATGTTTTGTTCGCACGTTGTCAGGGGAAAAGGAAAGGACAAAGAATATATTTTTACCGTAATATGTATTTTAAAATAGAGTGACAAAAAAATTGGTCTAATGATAGTCTGATATAGGTACATAATCGGGCGTCCGATATTGGGAAATATTAAGATTTAACGCCATCTAGCTTTCGAAGTAAGTTAAGCAAAGAGGTTAAAAATATTATTGATTCGCTATTCAATTGATTTATAGTATTATGATTGTATTTTCTAAATTTATACTTTATTATATGTAAAGAGAGCAAAATATCTATGATTTTTTTACATTAGATATTTTCTTTCAATTAAAATTTTCACTAAATTATATCTACATGCTTCTATCTAGTTCTGTGCAACGCCATCTAGCGTTCCCTCCAGCATTCCAATGAATACATTACAAAAGTAGTAAGGCATCTATAGAGCGTACTTATACTTGGCTCAGTCTTTAAATAGATACATAAATAAATGTAGTCGGGGCTAATCAAAGAACAAAGAACAATAAAAACAATGATTTTTATGTTAAGTAATATTTTGTTTTAATTCTATGGTCTCCTTATATACTTATTTGCGTTATAATTTCGAATTAAACAAAAAATTAATGAAATGTGATATAAAATCTCAGGGTTAGGGTAGTAATTGTACACGTATGTATAGTAATAAACTGTTGAATTCACACAAAGTCATAACTTATAAGTAAAGGCCGCTTTTATGTATGCAGCCTTAGAATCTCTAATAATGGCAAAAGTGTGTCTCGCACCTATTTACGTACACCAAGTTGAAAGGCGACATCTCTGCATTATATTAAGAAAAATGAAATCTAGGTTATGACAAGAGCGCCAACGTTTGCTAGAATAAGGGTTGACAAGTGAATATTATTTCTATGATAATAATTTAAAGTTTTTTATTACCATTGACTAAAAATACCAGCATATAGATGAAAGTGACAGATAATGTGTGATAAATTTGGGCTGTCAAAATGTGCGTAAGCTTGATGTTTAATATTCAAAATACTTAGGACCTCATGTCAACCGTGACTGACTGTTTACGACTTCTCAATCAATATCAGTTCCAGATTCGCTTACATTTTCTATCTTGTAGTATGTCCGTTGGAGATTTTCTTCTTGCATGCTTTGTACGTCTATAGGTATGCGAGTATATATTTTGTAAGTGTATGTTTTTTTATTTTCCATGCGTGGGACTTGTAAACACTCTTCTTCCAATATTTCGTATTTTTTTTATGTAAAAAGGAGGATAAACGACCGTCGCCTTGTGTTAAGTTAAACACCGCCCACATTCTCTTCCAACACCAGGGGAATTACATTAGCTTTAGTAATTTATTAGCATTAGTTTAGGAAGTTAAATAAGATGTAATTAAATTAAATGATGTGATTCTTTCAATCTATGGGGCATTCCATAAAAAATAGTTTGAGTAATTTCCATCAGTACAACATCAACCGCGCGTTTTGTAAGAATTTTCTTGCCTCGCACAGCCACTTTGTAGAATCAATTACCGGGTGCTGTTTTCCGGAACCGATACGACTTAGGGACCATCGAGAATAGAGATTACTCCCACCTTAAAGGCCGGCAACGCATCTCTTGGAACCTGTTGTTGCGGATGTACCCATCTCATGAGCCTCTTGCCCGTTTGCCCCCTCTTATATAAAAAAATACAGGATGCTCTCCGGGAGTGCCGGCACAAGTAAAAGCTTGAACATTAACGTTGTGCATTTTTGAATAATTACATCATTCATTTATTGTGCTATCGTTCATAAAAATGATAATTTATATATCATTAAAAATTTAATACTTCAGAACTGTTACAATTATTTTACATGAAAAATTTTATCTCTCACAAAAATCAACTTTCATACATAATTTCAACGACTGTCTTACGAATTTTCGACAAGGTCACGTGTCCTGACGCGAGTTTAAGATTTTATATCCATCCCAAGAAAAGTGCTCATCGCAGCTAAAGAAGTTTTCACTTCAAAAACATCAACAAGTCATAGTCCGGCAATTAAAAAGTTCTTTAAGAACTTTATATAATTTGTCTTATTAATAAACGCGATGTAAAGGTACTCCAAGTTTAAAATTACTTCTCTCTGTCATGTACTTCTGTAGTGACAAAGGTAAGATAAAGACAATTGTTTCAAATTTGGAATAACTTTATTTACATGTATATGTATAAACGAACTGACTCATCACGAGATCTCCAAAACTTTGTCACCAATAATTGACTTAAAGTTCAGCATAGTTACTAATTTAGTGATGTAGAAGCTCAGTAGGAGTTTTACGGCAATCCTAGATTGTCAAACAGATTGTCAGTTCAACCACTCACCCTCAACCCACTAGCAAAGCCACCTACCTACACCCTCCCACGCTAAGCAACCATGGCCATGCTAGCCGTTGCCATGACAGAACAAGAATCTATCGATATTTTACTTCCAGTTACAGACATCTAAACTTAAAAACATACACATATTTTGTAATATTAATAGGCTTAGGACACATCCCTAAAACCCGGATGTAGTTTATTTATTGAAATTAGAAACTTGAGAGTACTTATTAATGAAAATCCATTTCTATGTCAGTAGCAAATTTAATTATTTTTTTATGGAATATACAACGAGCGTGAGTATCATGTGATGGTTAGTGATCACCTCCGCCTACACTATCTTTCAACAATGGAACACAGCTTACGGAGGCCCATACCGTTTGATTGTACGTGGAAGAATGTCCCTTGAAAATCGCACTATACTTGTTGGTTTTGGGGATTCTCTATTATTTCTCAAGAGGTTGTGTAGTCACATATAGTATCCTTTATCGATTCCATGTGTCGTTGTGTCGTGGTCACATCGGCTTTTCACCTTTCAGTTGGAAGCTAGGCTTTGCTTACGTACCTACAAGATCATGCATTTTTGTAATTCTGCGATGTAATCTACAGTAGACTTTAAAGCATCACGTGGAGTGTAAGTTACTAAATCCATCGGTAAACGTATCTCGCTTCCGAAGTTAACCTGTACAGGAGTAAACCCAGTTGAACCATGTACCGCAGAGCAATAAGACAAACTGGGGTATGTATCGACCCTAATCTCGCCTATTCTAGTCATACCAAGTGACTAACAACTGTCAGATTGCGGGTAGGCTCTGGGCTAAGTTTGCTTTGGCAATCGGGTGTGTGGCTGACAAGTCGCTTCACAATGGTCTACATCCCTTGGCCTTGCAGTCCATGGTCTTTACCCTTTTTATTTCAGCTTTTTGTTCCTTACCACAAGACTCTTCTTGGTCGTCCTTCTTTCTTTGTCTATTTCCGAAGGTCGTTACAGCAGCCAGTACCTCAAGTTTAGTGACACATTTATTTCTTTCCGGCTTAGACAAAGACTTGCTGAAATACGCAATTATCGCCTGTCGACCGTCCTCCTTTTGTGCCTCCCCATATGGACGCAGAACTGCTAGAGGTTACAAGTTACCCAGTCCCTGTTATGAACTCAGTATTTAATTATTCACTAGCCAAATTCCACACTCTTCAAATAGACAGTCAGGAACTTCATGTCTCCCAAGTCCCAGTATTTCCATTACGTCTGGATCTTCTGATTTCAAGAATTTTTAAGAAATTGGATGGACAATGGCTTCAGTCAGGGACTGAGAATTTCAGCTAAGAGTGCCGGAATTAACGCATTAGCAAGCTAGCTAGCAAACTCATTCTGATCTTAGTAGATAAAATGCCATACAGCCCGCTAACTTACTTACTTCTTACTTCTTTCTTCTTTTATTAGAACGTAAATAGACTTACTAATATTGAAAAACTAAAATTTGGAGTTACGCAGTCAGCGCAGCCCTACAAGTACGTCATTTCATTTTAAAATTGGAGCAACATTATTGTGTGGGTTCTTTCATCGTTGTAACATTGAGGTCGCGCTCAAACAACGACAACGGACGACCTAAATTTTTCTATAGTCCCCCTCGTACTGTGTGGAACTTGTGGTTACTCGAACAATGAAATAATCATTTCCTATGCAGAATTGAAAAACATAGGCATCAATGTTACATAGAGTGAATTTATATACGCGGAATGAATGAAGGTATTTTGGATACTGAATACAACTGATTCGCAATTAAAGCACATTGAAATTTTTTGAAAACGTATTTGACACACTCGAAAATTATATAGACACTAATGCAAAACTCAATCAAACATAGATCAAATATCCTTGATAACAAAATACTCGTTCTCGTATTGAGCAAGCACAGCAAAAGGAAAATAACTACTTATGCTACGCCAAGTATTGATTTTATAATCATCTTGACCCATTTTCAGGGCCCTCCACTCTAAAAGCGACTCTAATATCAGCTAGATTGTGTCTATAAAGGTTCCACCGACATATATTAAATAAATCAGATTCAAATTCATTTGAAATACGACCCATATGAGACGTATTCTACAATATCATATTGTAGTTTACATCTTAGTTTATTAAATATTCTATTTTTTCAAATAGGTATTTAGCTTTTACGTTATTCATATCATCGTGAGGAAACCTACACTAATACCTGCAAAGAAAATATTGTAGGTACCGAGATAATCAATATTTCCTTTTTTGATGCGCCTGGGGGAACTATTCAAACTCTCCAATAGTTTAACTTGGGGAACAGTTCTATCCAAAGATTTTATAGCCTTAGCTTTACTATCCGGTGGATTATTTACTTATTTCAAACAATCCTGTAGAAATACAAACTTAACATTTGGGATTATAGCACAATGGCACAGAAAATATCACTAGAGGCTGTCGCTCGATTATTGCAATATTTTTAAGGAGGCATCAGAACACTTAAGGCGCGGACTGACTAGGATTGTAAACGCTACAACCAACGGTACAATAATTGTGTTGATCAGGTGGCTAAATTGGGAAGCAACTTCCAAATTTTTTATTGGTTATTTCAAACTATATATAAATATTCTATTCGGTTTAAATTTTTCTTAAAGTCCTTCTTTGTGCACTGTATTTTTTGCGTTGGAATAGTTGTTAGTTGGATTGTGTTATGTTGTAATTGAATCTCTAAGAAACCCAGTTTTATGGATATTGAGGTATGACCGCGCCTTAAGATATGACTTGCACTTGATTTCTCTCTACTGCAATTTTTTCGCTTTATTTATATACTTATTCATAATGGTCCGCTTAGGAGTGTTTTTTCTCATTCTGACTTAGGTCAATAGAAGAAGACAGAGTGAGGATTAGCGATGCTTTAAGTTAGCCGACTATTATGAATAAGGGGGTTAATATCGAATTTCATTACTTTATAACTTCTGAAATTTAATGGCATCAAAGGAACGCCTGATTGAATAAGTATTTCCCAATATTCAAATGAATTATCAAATTCACGATTGGTTGAATAAATGAATCACTTATTCTTGCCGCCAACAACAGGTTCGTCTACAAAATTAACTACTCTAATCAGTCTAACATTCATAGCGAGGCAATCATATATAAGTCAATAGATACTGTTTTGGAAGCCGATGAACGAAGAAGCCAAGATAAAAATATGCGATGAAAATATTTGTAAGAAAAATATTATGATTAGATTAAAATATTATTATATTTATTTAAACTAGGTATAACAATATGTAAGTAATATTAAATACAGTTATAGGAGCTCGAGAAATAATTGGAATACTCTTGATATTTATTGATTCATAAAATTGACCATGATACACTGAAAGCGTTCTGTATCCAAGTTGCTTAGTTAAGCCACAGATGGCATAAAAAGGCATATAAAAGGCATTTATTTTCTCAAAATTGATTCCTTTAGAATTCTTTTTGATGTCATTTCTAATAACTACTTGATACTACTACTACCGCTTCGGAAACAAATGGCGCTCTGACAGAGAAGAAGAGGCGCATGAAACTCTCCCAGCATTCTTTTTTTGCGCTCTTTTCAATAAAAATATAGATATACATAGTAGGGATAGATACTTATGTATAGTTTAGCTAAGCCTGTGGGACATAAAGAAGGCTGTTTACAAAAGTATTTACTAGCGGGATTAAGTAGTAATTGCAATATGTACTTTTATAATTAATAAATAAAAGCAAATACATTTTTTAATGTTATTTTCATTAGTTCATACGAGTCCTATCAACTATATTATATAATTATTGTAGTATGTATAAAGTTTTAGAGTAGGTAAAAAGGTGATGGTAAGATGTGATATGAGAAATGAAAGGAAATGTGTAAAAATAAACGTTGAGAAATAATACCTACATGAATAATTAAAAGTTATAATATCATTAAGTTATTAAAAATATCTATTGGTTTTTATCTAATAACAATAAAAATACCAATCAAATGTGATTCGGACTATATAGTCCGAATCACATTTCCTAATCAACAACCAACATGTGTCCGAATCTTTCCTATCCTATATAACCTATATAGGTTATATAGGATAGGAAAGATGTTGCTATTTACAATAACAATACAGACTCAAAATTATAGATACATATTGTGGTTTATTAGATATAGTGTTCTGAAAGACTTATTATGTTATGGAACACCTAAATACAATAAGAATATCGAAATAAAATTTTATGAAGAGATTACCAAAAACCATTAATGAAAATTTTGCTACGAAATCCCTATAAAATGACAAGTGTAACGATACTAGACAGTGGGAGGCTCCTTTGCGCAGGATGCCGGCTAGATTATGGGTACCGCAACGGCGCCTATTTCTGCCGTGAAGCAGTAATGTGTAAGCATTACTGTGTTTCGGTCTGAAGGGTGCCGTAGCTAGTGGAATTACTGGGCAAATGAGACTTAACATCTTATGTCTCAAGTTGACGAGCGCAGTTGTAGTGCCATTCAGAATTTTTGGTGTTTTTCAAGAATCTTCAGCGGCACTGCATTGTAATGGGCAGGGTGTATCAATTACCATCAGCTGAATGTCCTGCTCGTCTTGTCCCCTATTTTCATAAAAAAAATACATGTGTCAGGAATTACTCCAAAAAACAATATGGGATTTTTTTTATACAGACTCGATAAATGATACGATGTACAAATTTGACCAGTTCACTACCAAGAACATAAATTACGTGCCGTCAAAGAAATCGCCACGCTAGAACAGAATCTGGAGCGATTTAATCAGAACCAATTTACTATGCAACAAGCCGTTCTTGTGAGTGCATCTGCGGATATAATTAACTTGACGATTAGGAACTCTATTACTATGAAATAAAATACCTAAATGTGAATGAAATTTTATCGGTTGAAAATAGGAAACAGAGCATATTTAACTGACAAATAGCACTGAGGCTGAGATTTTTCAGACTTTACTTACGTAAAGTGTCTTAGCTTAAGTTTAATATAATTTCAGCTTATTATTATGCCAAGCTTATCTCAGGCATTGGGAGGCTCCTTTGCACAGGATGCCGGCTAGATTATGGGTACCACAACGGCGCCTATTTCTTCTAATGTGTAAGCATTACTGAAGGGCGCCGTAGCTAGTGAAATTACTGCGCAAAACAGACTTGACATCTTATGTCTGAAATTGATGAAAGCAGTTGTAGTGCCGCTCAGAATTGGGTATTTCAAGAATCCTGAGGGGCACTGCACTGTAACAGGTAGGGCGTATCAATTACCATCAGCTGAACGTCCTGCTCGTCTCAACCCTTATTTTCAATAAAATTGTTAATTTGAAGTTACTCCACTAAATGTTTACTGGAGTTGTTCTGGAAAATCATTCATACATAGAATTTGCATTCATTTGCATATAATTCACTCCACGTATCTAAATTTGTAACAGAACGGGATTCAGAGTACGAAAGCATGTAGTTTTGTCAGCGCCTGTCGAAAAGGAACTATTTCTCACTTCGCATTCAAAATAGGCGATGTTTTCCTAAAGTAATTTGACAGTCAATACGTTGTGTCGAGCTAAAAATATAAAATTTAATCAAACCCAGCGACAATCACGTACAAGTCTAACTCAAGCCTCAAGAAACTATTATAAACTGTCAAACGTGCATGTCATTACGAACCCTGACGAGCCCCATAGGAGTATTAATATTAGTTAGTTATAATTCTCCGTCCGGCAACTGGCATGGCGCTGTGACACGAATTAGGTCAAGACAATAATTTGGTGAATAGATCGTGTCCAGTATTAATCATAGTAAAGTTATTTTAGTAGTACAAACTGACAGTATACTATTAAATGTTTTATTGACAGACCTTACGTTATTATATAAACACAATTTACATTCAAATTTAATAATCACTTTGATAATATTTATTTTATATATGTTACGGCTAACAGCTGAAGTGCGGCTACAACTGGGTGCAGCCGGCCTTACGCAGTTAAACTTAGATTTATCCTACTATACTCAGTTAGAATTAGGCTTAGCCTTAATCATAATGGCCGGAATTACGCGGTTAAACTTAGATTTAGCCTTAATTTTAGCGGCTATAACTAGATGCGGCCGTACAACGCATGAAAGTATCTCGTGTACGAGTTGAGGAAAAGCGGCGGGAAATTCAAGAAATGAAATAATATGTACCAGTAAATTTTAAAAGGTATATAAAAAGTCAAATAATAAACTGGAAGGGAAATATTTTTGCAATTTATTTTATTTAAAATTAAATAACATGATAGATATATTAATAAATGTTAATAAAGTTACGACAATGCTTTTTATCGGAAATTGTTTTTAATATTTTTTAAGTTAATCATGTTACAAAACTTATATATAATAAGCATGTTACTAAAGTTCAAAGAATCTTGATAAAAACTGCTAAAAAACATTTTTTAATTCAAATATCTTACTTCTATAGTTTAGAATATTTAGTAAGAGATTATGGACTTAGTTTTGTGGGCCAGTTCATATTTCCAGTTTGAGCATTTTACATCTAATGTTATTACATTCTTCAATGTACCTATATAAATCACTTTATTACTAAAACGATTTAACTTACTTGTAAGATAAAAAAGAAGAAGTAATTTAGTAATAACAAAAAACTCTTAAAGAGTTACGACTTACGAGTGAAACAGATGTAGGTATCAATGCATAGATTGCAAATAGTTCTGCGGTAGAAAAAGACTCAACAGAATCTGTGAAAGTATTTTTTACTTCGCGAAAAAGTTTCGCACCAAGAATGTATCATCTAAATGTAAAGTAGCCAGTTTGCCAAAACTACAATATCATACTTAAAACTCTGTAAATTTTAATATATTGTAATATTATGTTGTTAGTTGATTACGGTACAAAGCGCTCGTGCATTGTCGGCTTACAATAAATACCTACCTAATCGCTTATCGTCTCATAGTCCTTGGCCGACATTTACCAAATAGGTTAAAACAAACATGTGCGTCTAACGCTCAGCTTATAATATAGTAACCAATATTATTATCTTAAAATATTGTGGTTATAATTTATTTTTACATTAATAATTAACAGTTGCCTCCCACTTATTATTATGTACCTTTCATGTTATTTTATTACTAAACTCCAAAAAAAATCGTGAAGCACTAAAACTATAAGCTCGATTGTAGAAATTTCAAAAACTTATTCATTAGAACTTCAGTCTTAGTCAGTATTCATATTATGTAAATTACAGATGTAATTATTACTTATGAATTTATAATTTAGGATTTTTATATTGTGAACTTGTCCTACACTTCTAATTAAGACCTTTGTACTTATACTGTTACATAGGTATTTTTTGACCTTAGTATAATAATTATTGGTACTTTTTGCAGCATTAGAAAAAAATGGATGGCGATAATCACGCGGTTTTGAACTTTTCACTTATTTCATTAAATAAACCTTCCATTTTTGTTTTATTTTTTAAATTGAATTGAAAAGTTGCACTAAAATACCTACATTTCACCGCAACTTTTCTATTTAAGTTAAAAATGCAAAACCTCGCATTCATAACAATTGCGCAATACCGACTTTCTTTTACAGAATGTTCAAGACGATGAAAAGTCATTCATATTTTAGTAGATGGCTCACGTAAGCCGATTGCTCCTTGAATTTTTAATAGCTTCGTTATTCATAAAACATCAACGGCATAGAATAAATATTTTGCTAGGTAGAAGCTAAAATAAGTACTTTACTCACACAGACAAGCTAACTGAGTAACAAAAACATAAAATGCTTTTTATTTAAATAATAAAACATGGCGATCTATGCAGTATATCAGTAACAGTTATAACGTCAATAATTAAAGTTTTTGTTTGTTTGTTTGTTTGAAGTCTATTGTATACCCACATTAGAAATTGGAACACTCACCTCACGCGCGAAGGGGCGCGAACACGAGTCATGAACAATTTATTTTAGCAATTATTTAAATATAATAATTTAGCAAAATGATTAAAAACGTCAATTAAGTTTAACTAAGTATATAGTTCCAGTTAGTTAACAGATTTTTGTTAATTTAAAGGGGCACTTAAGTACCTAAAAACGACACTCCATCCTTTTTAAGTTTTTTGCTGTTCCTTGGGCAGTTTTTCAGTGAACATAATGACAAACATTGCGTGGCGTGGCGCGATCGAAACACAACTAAACGAAAACTATGCCTAATACACGCGGACGCAGAGTTTCGCTTCAGACAATTTTTTAGCGTGATTATGAGTATAGCGGTCGTACAATTAATAAATTTGGTATAAACCAGAATATGCACAGTGACAAATGACAAAAGACAAATATAAATGTTGCTCTAATGAAACATAATATATTTAATGCCTGGGAAAATAAACAAGACGCACTCGGTGTCCACTGTGACTTGTTTAAGGCCTTCGAATGTGTAAAACATAAACCTTATTGGGTAAATTAAAACTTTACGGCATCTCAATAAACTGAATAAAAATAATTATTAAATTAGACTTGAGTGACCGATTAAAAACAGTAGTTATAAATAAAGTTATAGGCATGCCGCAGGGTTCAATATTAGGTCCATTGCTTTTTCTGATTTATATAAATAGCCTGCTTTTTTATGTAAACAAATTATGTGAGACAATATTATTTAAACTTTGATAATTTAGTAACTAGACAAGAATAAAATGTGGGCAATGTGGATAACGCCCTTTCCAAAGTAGTGAGTTGGTATACTTGATATTAAATTCAAATCAAACTAAATGTATTAATCGATCAGTTAAAATGTTAAAATGAATTTTAGGGAATATATTAAACTCATTTCTACAATAGAATCCTTATCAGGAAGACCTTGCTTGGCTGTTATATAACAAAAAGTTAGATTTCGATATTTTGACAGTTGCTTCCCAATAATCAATATATTTACCAATACCTTATGTATGTTCAGAAAAGTGATTTTCACAATATAAATACAAGAGGTGGAAATAGACTTGCTGTTCCAGCTTTCAGACTTCACAAAACTGATCACTTATTCATGGGGAAATGTATTACAACTTATTACATTAACAAATTACATGTTCAAATATATAATCAACTCCCACATCATGCAACTGAACTTCCGTTCTAAAAATTTAAGCTTCATATTAAGGATATTAAGAAAGCATAATATTACAAATTGAGGAAATGAAGAAAGGGTATTATAAATTTCAGGAATATACAGACGATAAAAATATACTGATACTGAGAAAACTGTAAAGAGAGGATCAAACTTGCAGAGTTTCTTGGCAGTTCTTCTCAGAACCAGGCCTCATGATAGAATTTGAAAAGTGTACAAATAAACTACTATAATATACCTAAATGAAATTTCAATATTCAATATGCCTAAAAGAGCTAAGACTAGAGTGTCAATTATTATAAATCCTTTAAACTCTTGAGTGTTTTTCCCGTGGTGATAATTATATTTTATTTTTTTAGTTCACATCAACAATTTACTTACCTCTTACATTGTCATTAGAGTCTCCATTTCAGCATCGTTTCATATCAAATGCTTGCGAGAATTCCATACGTAAGTACTTGCCAACGTAAATGTCTAAATTAATATTATTATGTACTTCAAACTGAAGATGACTGATACGATACGATATTTTTAAGCTTTATTTCCTTAACCACGGGGTGTAGATATATTTACATGAGCAACAATGTTTTTTTTTTCATTGGGTAACTAGTGAAATATCATTTATTATTATCAAGTTGAGGTACTTGTTTATTTGAAAATATAGTCAGATTGTATATATTGAGGCATGGTTAAACCCGGGAGGAAGACTATTAAAAAATCCTGTAATGTTATTGGGAGACAGAGGATGGCAATCCGTTTGCCCTCTTTTTCTGTTCAGGTATAAACAGAATCTTTCAAATGTCATTTATGATATTAATGTATACTTGGATCAGATAGGAACATTTGCGCAATCAAACCCAGTTGGAATTGCGCCAGTCTAGTAATAGAGTAAACGGCAGCTGAGTAAGCTGTTAAAAGTGCTGTCGATAAGCTTATTATTGCCCATTAGAAGTGTCGGGATAACGCATTATTTATTGGAG
The DNA here is from genome assembly GCF_905404315.1 of Leptidea sinapis. Lineage (NCBI taxonomy): Eukaryota > Metazoa > Arthropoda > Insecta > Lepidoptera > Pieridae > Leptidea > Leptidea sinapis. The sequence continues at coordinate 6,533,288 of NC_066312.1, read as the reverse complement.
CGCTGCTAAAATTATGTAAACCAGATTCATCTGTAATTTTTGTCCACAAACCTGTTCCTTTATAGGTAGTCCAATCTAATGTTTATTTTACAATAGTATATGACATAATATGACGGGTGAATTTAGTTCTAATTGCATTTACTCGTATCAATACGGAGTAGCGTACATTGTATTCGGCTTGATAACCTCATCCGCTCGGTCGAGACTCTAATTACAAACTTGCTTTCAATAATTAATTGCTTTGCAGTAGCTATCGCAGCCCGTAATTTACATCTCTTGTCTGCCAAAATCATAGACTAATTGGAATCAATAACATAGTTAGTGATTTCACATATTGCTCATGTATTGTAAGCAAACCTTGTACATTGTAAACAAAATAAATGTTTGTTTACGCATAAGCACTGCTGGTTAGAATACCGTTTAGATTATATTATGTATATACCTAAACCAAAAAAATATATGTTTTTCTCATCGTGTCACTCATACAACTATAAAAAACTCATGAAATATTCACAATAGTTGTGTCATTGTTACAAGATTTTTTAATGATTTCATAATATGATGGTTCTCCTCAACAATTACGCAGCAATTAAGTAATTTTGCAGTTCGCTATAACGACCATTAGTCAAGGATCAATCTTTAATTATCATAGTTTAGAAGATCATATTAAATATTTATTACTTTTCTCATACTACCACTTAAAACCAAACAATTAAATGAGATTCCTTTAGCTGTGCTTCCAGTACCATTTGACTTTGGTACCTTCAAAAAAAGCACGTAAGTATACCTTCCTAAAACCGACAACGTTCCTGTGATTCCTCTAGCGGTGGAAGAGAGTGGTCATTTAGTATCACGTGACCTATCTGTCCTCTTATTGTATACAAAAAAATGTGATATTTATAATAGTTATAAGAACTACTTATTCAAACAAAACAAATCTTGTAACTATGACTACATTAAATTAAAACTATAATTACGGGGAAGAACTACGCACTTCATTGTAAGTCAAGCCTTTGATGATCATTTGATCACATCTACTGACAGAACAGAGCGTGCTCGTCTTTTGGCCGTGACACAAAATAAGTATGGCTTTTTGTTACAAGCGTTGCCTTCTGCGCCGATTGGAACGCTACTTGACAATATGCGTACCTATCACTCCGGTTACGTATAGGCTTTAATTTTACTCTTAGGCGTAACGGGCTATCCTGCCTAAAAGCGACAGGCCGTATCAGTCGTCACAGCAGCATTAAAGACGTCATCCGCAGGGCATTTACAGCTCTTAGTATAACCAGCAGTTTTAGAGCCAAAAGGCAAAGGAGAATGTGCAAAGTACTATCTTCGCGCCCCAATAGATTATAAGATTTGTTTTGTTTTAATAAATACTTTATAAATATTGTATTTTTCTAACAGATAACTTGATTACACAGAAAAGACATAGAGTAATGAACTACCAATGCAACACACTTCAATTTTTTTGTAGTTTTCCAGGCGAACCTGTACAGCTATGGTGAGCTGTCACCATAGTCATCATAATCTAATCTGTACCAGCCCTACTGTTACGTAATGTAATAGGTGTAGATTGTTGAATAAGTGATTCGAGGGCATAAGCATTTATGTATTGAGTAGAAGTAGGTACTAAGAAGTGACAGTAAATGTAAGCGTAGCTATGGACGAGCATTGCAAGGCCACTTTGTACTTAGCTATATAATGGCTTAGACCATTACAAGCGCGAACTGTTGACATTATGTTGTTGACTGCATTAAAACTTCTCTTCGTAGTGACCCATGAGTAAACCACTTCATCTAACAGATGTTGAGATTGGTGAAAATATAGTCGAATTGCTATTTACTCTCGGTTTTCTATCTTCGCTTCACTTGGATCCCGGCTACACTGGTTTTCGGTGGTTTTCGCTGGGCTTGCGAGCTATGTAGCCCTATTACCCATAAATATTAATGATAGAACATCCAGAGTCCTGCTATCAGGACTATTAGTTTATTAATATTTAACATGCAAGAAAATTAGTATTGCTGGCAGAACGGACTTCCGTCGGTGTGTCTTTCCAGAAGCACCTTCCCGAAGGACATGGGTTTGGAAGTTCTATCATTAAGATTGGCACGTTTGTGGCTTGTAAACTCATATTGTGTAAGGAATTATTATGTAGTGTGGTCATTTCTAGTGACAATGATGACGAAACCCAATGGAAACAATAAGAAGTAAATGCTCGCAAGTAAAAAAATACTTACTGGTAATTGGTAAAATACTTAATATAAATTGGTTGATAAAAGAAATGGAACTTTTTGTTTTCAGAAGTAAGTAGTGTGAAGGATTTTTCTTACAATGGTAGTTCCATTCCACTGGGACACTCAAGGAATAAGGGTTTCTGCGTTAGTAGAAGTAAATTCATCAATGATGGTTACGGCTTTGGACGTCACAAATGCCTTAGAATTAATGAATTTTGAACCACGGGAATAGTGTTAATCACAAAAAATCTATGAAATTTACAATTCGAGTTTAAATTCAGAATACCTGAGCATATTCCATATCAAACACTAGACCTTGCTTCAACTGTATTCTACCAAAGTCTTGAATTATTATATTTTAAAAGAATAGAGGTTCGTTCTAATGATGAAGCTAAGATTGAAGATATTCCATACTCAACTAAACCCGACACCTACTCAGGTTGTTTAGAACATTTTATAAAGCAATTATTCTCAAACTCATTGCTTGCATATTTTAGTAGACCTACTTAACATCTTAATTAAAATTTGTTAAGTAATGAGGATTATTCGTCAAAATATAATCTATTTTGCCAAGTTCACAGTTTTTGCTGTTCAACGTGAATAAATAATGCAAATCTACTGTGATTTGTGGCACATACTTGGTCACAGATGACTAATGCATTGAGTTAACGGTATTCTCTGCAAATGGAAAATTTTAACGTGTTAGTATAATACAAAACACTCATACATTATTTACAGATTTTTCATAATACATTCCTATGGTCAACTAGAAAAATAGAGAGCCAAGAGAGACACAAGTTTTCTGAATTAACTCTAGAATTTCTGAATTAAATTATCTAGTAATTTCTACGCGCTTTATGTGTATGTCAATTTGTGTATTTTATCTGTAATTTATACATCGTAAGTTAATAGTTATATTCTTTTTTTATGGAAAAGAGGACAAACGATCATGATAAGTAAACACAACCGCCAATATTTTCTTGCAACACCAGAGTATTCGCTAGTGTTGCCGGCCCTTTAGAAAAGAGTACGCGCTTTTTTTGAAGGTCCATGTCGTATTGTCCCGCAAATACTGTACAAGGAAGTTTATTCTACAGCTTAGTCGTACGTGGAAGATAATTACTAGGAACGCCACACATCCAGATTGTGGGTGATTTATGATATTCTAATTTGTGTCGTGTCGTGTGAAGGTGGGATTCGGTGGCAGGAAATACTTTTATATAACACAATCAAATGCACTTGAGAATCAACTGATAGGCGAGATATTGTCCCTTAATTTACTACTAAGTGATTTCTGATGAATGCCTCACTAGAGCAATCACAAGACCCCCCTATAGGTATCATCCAAGTTAGTAACGGTTGGAAGTTTGATCCGTCAGTCAAGTTCCATAATATTTTTTAGGAATCTAAGTAAGATTCAGTATGAAGAAAAAATTAAATTATGGATTAAACTTCTTCCGATAGAATAAAACCACCGAAAGTGCGATATTGTAATTGAAATAAAAAAAAACTACGTTTTGCAGTCCGGGAGTGCTGGCAGAAGTGAGAATTTGATCATTAACGTTGTACATTTTTGAATATTTTGGAATGGTTAGGGAATAATTTTGCACGAATTATTTAATAACGGCTGAGATTCGATCCCTCTACCTCGCGGTATTTCGGCTTCGCAATCACATTAATTCATCCATTGGTCCAATAACAGTATGATCATTAAGTAGAAATAGCCGAACTATTATTAGTCAGAAGTATTTCATGCATAATTTCAACGACTGTCTTACGAATTTTCGATCAAGCCACGTGTCCTGACGCGAGTTTAACATTTTATACATGGATATACTTGGGTACTTTTCTTGGGATGGCCCAATAAAAGTGCTCAACTCCGCTAAAGACGTTTTCATTTCAAAAATATTATATTATATTGATTATATTATATCGATTAAAGTATACGACAATAGACATAGTTGCCGACAAATATAATTGATAGAATAGAAATGATATCACATTATTATCGATATATATCTGCACCTACATAACAAAGGTTAAGCTTATCTGTCTACTTTGATAATTAAACTATCGATTGGCATATGATATATTCCATGTTATATACAACAGTAGAATATTATGTAACTGTGAAATCCTATAATTATACCAATTATAAAATAATGGGTTTCAAAACTAAATCGTAGATTTTAATTACATTAATTCAATATATTTAATAATCTTAATAAAGAAAAGGTTTTTGAAGCTGATTTTGGAAGATAATTTTATAAAAGAGTATTTTTTAAGCTTTTATTTCAGAGATAGTATAAAGTAAGATGATATCTATATTTAAAAGAACTATATGAAGTTAAAACTTACGCTACCTACAAGTGTACCAAAAGTACAGACAGCATATCCGCGTTTGATAGTAACCTGATCGGTTGGCCTGAATAACTGTTAGCGCTTGGGTTTCCAGTTCCCCTACTTTTAGGGCTTACAGTGCTATTAGTGCTTTAATGTCCGGCTCGTTTCCCAAATTATCAGTCCTCGTGATGCATTAGGTTACCTACGCTATACACTAACAAACAACAGATTACACACATACAGGTGCACATTCAAATGAAATGACAGACGGAAGGGCGGCCGGACACTCATGCTTACTTATGTGAGTTTGTGCCACTGTCGACGTCGTATACACTAATACATACACTAACATAAACAGTTTAACACATACATACACGCGTACACACATCCTATTAGTTTTCCCTATTCGGTTCTGTACATGCCGCTCCATGATTAGAGTCCCGTCGGGTGACTCTCCGCGGCCCGGAACCGTATTTTAGTTAGCCATGGACGCGCCCGTTTCGCTGGAAAAACTATTTAAGCTACCTAATTGAGGAGGTTTTGGTAGGTACCGCGTGAGCGTTCATGTGGACAGTCGAAACCTACATATTGTGAGCCCTGTTTCGGGGTCTAAATACGTAAATGTATTTTCCTCCTATCGAAACAAAAGCCTCTTTATTATTACTTTCATAAAATTTGTCATTATACTCAATTATACGGTTTGTTATTCATTTGTATTGTGGGGAATTGTTGTTACATTGTGGGGAAATGCTGCGGATGTTCATAGTATTTTTGTGCTCCAAAAGAGGGCTATTAAAGCAATTTATTATATGCGACCAAGAGAATCGCTTTGGGAAACATTCAAGTTAGTTTGCAAACATCCCAACCCACACAATACATATATGAATATAAGGTATGTTACAAATACATTTCTGGAATCAAGAAAATTTTTGATTTGAATTCATTCAATTCAAGAAGAAAGAATAAACTGTAGGTGTCATTTAATAACTTAGGTACAGTTTAGAGCGCCTTCATAGGTCTTGGTATTCAATTTTACAATAAAATAACAGAACTCACTGAGCACAAATTTAAGAAATACATTAAAGCGTCTTTCACAAAGAAGGCTTACAGTAGGATGCATGGTTCTTCTCTGGTTTTGCGCATGCACCTAAAATTGTATAATATTATATTAAGTAGGCTAAGTTGTTACATGATTTAATAGATGCGCTGGGAGTTTTTAAAATGTGAAGCTTCTTTAGAATCGTTGTGATTTGAAACTCGATGAAACGAAAAAGCGAGACGATACAAACACAAATACGTAAATTATATAGGATTCACCGTGCGATAAATTGAGATTACGCCCTAAGAGAGGAAGCATTATACAATATTTTGGTACTAGGCGATCATATTTGAAGAAGAGATCGTCTTATGTATGACACGAGTATACTCTCTCTCGCCCTCATACGCTCGACGTATACTTTTTGTTTTGCGCATGCACCTAAAATTGTATAATATTATATTAAGTAGGCTAAGATGTTACATGATTTAATAGATGCGCTGGGAGTTTTTAAAATGTGAAGCTTCTTTAGAATCGTTGTGATTTGAAACTCGATGAAACGAAAAAGCGAGACGATACAAACACAAATACGTAAATTATATAGGATTCACCGTGCGATAAATTGAGATTACGCCCTAAGAGAGGAAGCATTATACAATATTTTGGTACTAGGCGATCATATTTGAAGAAGAGATCGTCTTATGTATGACACGAGTATACTCTCTCTCGCCCTCATACGCTCGACGTATACTGCATAGACACCAGGAAAACATAAAGATGGTAGCGGTGTCATCTAGCAACATGTATTAGAACTTCATATGTAGTTTAGATGTTTAATTTTAATTTTGCATCTGATACAGCGATTCCGTTGATTGAGTTTTTGTGCGCCAAATTAAATTTGAAAATGTACAGCAGTTGCTCTGTATCAAAAACAGAAAAAGATCTGAATTCCAAAGATATATGGACAATAAAATAATAATAATAATAAAATTATTTATTGGTTTTAACAAATTCTCCATAGTAAATAGTGGCAAGAACCTCCTTTTAAGCATATAAAGAATGCTTGTGCCAGGAGGCTTCGCTCTTTCTTAGCCTTAGGACAATATTAGGACCAAAGTATTTATTTCATACTTTACGTTACCATAAGTAACTAATCGAAAATGTAAGCTCCGAGTCTGAATAAATCTATGTAATACATACGAATAAAATGTAAAATAACTATCAACCTTTGTATCACTATGTTCATTATTAAACATACCTACAATTATCATCTTCCCGAAATTTTACATTCCTCTCATTATCTTGAAGCCAAAATTTTTGAACGTTTCACTTATACCACGTGTGAATTGCACACATGTTTTATCAGCTTTTCTCCCCATTTCAAAGTCCCTTATAAAATATTACTAAGTATTCCAACGAGTGGCAAAAAACTATGAAACTGTTGTATGCAATGTTCTAGCAAACATAAGGTCGAAGTTTGTAACTATAAACCACTATATTAGTAAAACGTATTTAGAACTTTATCACGGTGTAATAAAACTGTTAAACGGAAAATATATTACAGATAGAAGTTTTACAAGGCCAGTTAGTTCGCTTGCGTAGGAGTACAAACTTGGTCAAGGTTCAATATTTCGTTATGCACATAGATTCGACTAGTTATGTGTATGTCGACATGGTTCTATGGTAGGTACTAGGATTGATGTAGGTTATAAGAATCTCAAGTAAGTTGTTCACCAAGTGTAATATTATGTCTCCCCAAACATGTAAGGCGTTGTTATAGAAAAATACATTAACTAGTTTTAAACGTGAATAATTATTTATGTGATATAGGTACAAGCTTAATCCGGTCCGGACCCTAGTCTTCTCGATATTTTCGTATGGCGCTGAGATTTGGATACTGAAAGCTGCAGACCTTTGAGCCTTTGAGATGTGGTGCTGGGAAAAGATGCTCCGTATCCTCTGGACAGCATTTCGGTCTAATCTCTCCATACTACGTGAACTCAGGATCTCCTCGCGATTGTCTTCCGAATGTCTGCGCAGAGTTTTAGAATACTTCGGTCACATCGCAAGGAAGGACGATGGAAACCTTGAGAGGCTCATTGTGGTCGGCAAAATAGATCGGAAGAGGCCTCGTGGACGCAGTCCAACACGATGGTCCGACCAGATCCTCTCCGCCCTCGACTCTACGATTTACAACGCCATTCAAACCGCCAGTGATGGTGTGGCAGTACCAAAGTGATACAGAAGGGTGGTCACGACCCTCAGTACTGAGGATTACGACGCAGGGTGGAAGAGGAGCTTAATCGTTAAGGTTTTACAATGGCTCATTATTATAGCAAAATGCAAAATCCCATAAATTCCGGTTTTGATAACATAGGTACAACATGACACTCGTAAGAATGACACAAAGGCTGATATTGTGTTACTACAACGTGATTAGCATGGAAACCTTCAACTATGGAAAACAACATTCGCACAAGTGCCAGCAATAAAGTTGGCAAAGTTTCATATAAATGAATAAATGAAAGCGCAGCGCGTTCATTAGAAGTATTATGTATGATAGTATTGAAAATATGTATGAGATTATTACGTTTTAGTTTTACTTATTAATTATAGCAATTTCATAAATTATTTTAGAATATTGTCATCTATTTATCGTACATCTTTTTGATTTACTTAACGTATTGAATTTATTGAATCTCTACTATAATAATATGAAAGTCTGAATTAATAATAAATTGCCTTAAATAAATGTAGTTGATGTTAACCGTTTTAATTAAAGTAAAATAAATAAAAAAATTGAAAAATTTCAAACTTTATAACATCTTGTCACATCATGCGTAGGTAATAAATTTACAATGTACACATAATATTCTCTACAATATTACCCTACACGCCTAAATGGTTCCAGCAGCTAAGTATGTGAATTAATCTAATGAACAAAGTGATGTGAGATAAAAAAGAAGAATTATACCCAGTGACTTAGTTGAACAGTTGGAATGGTTGTAATTCTCCATTTCAGAACAAAGGCGAAGGTGCGCCTGACTTACGCGAACCTTGAGAAACGCGAACGTTGTTCAAATCTCGTCAATGATAAATAATTCTTCAGTCTTTTATTTGAGCGCTACACATGCAAATGTCAAAAAACATCGTAGAGTCGCAAGATGACATCGATAGTTTTCATGTAGTTTTCATCGAAAGTTACTATTTACAAAGATTTGAATCAATTAGATTTAGTCTTTTGTTCTAGTCCCAAATAAAATATTATTAGTTTTTCTATTTATTTACATGCCAAACTTCACACTGTCTTACGCGGTTATAGCTAAATCCTAACTCTTTTATTATCACTTGTAGGAACAAGTCATATGTAACTTTGTACGCGGACCAGTGCTCCACGTGCATCCACGTAGCAAGAGTAGCAATAGCTATTGTGGTCCTGCAGAAAAGGGGGCCTTTAAACCCACATCACCCACATCTCTGCCTGATGTGGTACATCGAACTAGACAGATAATCCACGTCAGACACTCGGTAACCGACACTTAATAAAGATCAAGCGTTCTTTGAAAGAATTTGTTACGGGCCCCGCGCTTACTTAATAAGTCACCGACGGGAACGTGTTCTATTTTATTTTTTTTGGAATCCAAAGATTTCACATTTAACATTGTATAACACTTCTGTCCGACTGTGTTCCTAATGCAAATGTATGTAAAATTACATACAAAATTCTTTCCATTTATTAGAGTAGGAGAACAAAAGTCATTGATATAGCTCAAATGATTGTGAAACTGAATTGGCTGTGGGCAGGGCACATAGTTCGACGGACAGATGGCCGTTGGGGCAGTAAAGTCCTCTAATAGCGACCACGTACCCGAAGACGCAGTGTCGGTACTACTACTACTAGATGGACCGACGATCTGGTCAAGATCGCCGAAATACGTTTGATGAGGGCATCGCAAGACCGATCGTCGTAGAGATCCCTGGGGGAGGCTTTTGTCCCGAGTTTACCGATCGAGTCTTTCAACTCAGAGCGTAATCAGCCTAACCTACTACCTACAAAAAAGGTGTATGCGGTGCGCCAAAAAAAATTATCACTTCGAAAATAAATCAAAATATATTTCAGGAAACATCAATGAAGATGGTGATGATTGATGACAATGATATACTTCAAACGATTGGCCCGGATTGTCTTTGATCGTTAGAAGAATATTATTCCATCTTATCATAATAATACAATTTCAAATATCTTTTTTAGCGCAAATCCTATATTCGTACCATGACATCATTTGCTTTAAGCGAGATATTTTATTATGCGTAAATGTTTATCGCGACTCAAGTTTGTCATTTCATATTACACAATGCTTGAGTAAGCACTATGGCGACCGTGACGTGCCTTCATAGTTTAATATGGTGTGGGATGAGTTCTTATTATAGGTTCAATCAATAGTTTGTCTTGCGAATAATAGAAATACTCTCGACTCCTTTGCACAGGATGCCGGTTAGATTATGGATACCACAACGGCGCCTATTTCTGCCGTGAAACATGTATAAACATTACTGTGTTACAGTCTGAAGGGCGTCGTAGCTAGTGAAATTACTGGTCAAATGAGAGTTAACATCTTATGTCTCAAGGTGACGAGCCAAATTGTAGTGCCGCTCAGAATTTTTGGTTTTATCAAGAATCCTCAGCGGCACTGCATTGTAATGGGAAGGGCGTAACTCTACTCACACAACGTGGTTCAATCTTATAGGACTTAGATATCATCCTTACAAACAGCATCGTGGTCGTTACCTTTCCTAAGATATGTGCGAGGGAAGCGATGGCTGGTTCCTCTGCTGGTACTTCTGTAACTTAAAAAAATCATTTAAAAAATAACTAAAAATAGTAACGAGTGAAGTAGATGTATCAATTCACATACACTGTTGATAAGTAAAGGTAAAGCGATCATTTATATATTTTAACTAATAACTTAAAATGGTATGTTATCAATATAAAAATAAAAATCCCTGATGACACCACCAAAAACTCCGTTATACTTCTTCAGTGTCTGCTTGTGGTGCATGGTCGGTGCTGTCTGCAGGAATCAGGTAAAACGACTGTAGAAATTGTGCGATAAAATAAAGCGACAAGTGGCTTCCGCAGTCCCCTATTGAAGTTAACCTGCCTCTGCCTAAAGAATTTTGAAGGTACTGAAACAGGTGGAAATCTGAAGTTTAAATGGCGGATGCATTAACACTTCCCAGCCAAACTCTTAATTTTTGCTGAGTAGCTAAAGCTGTGTGTGGCCGAGGGTTTTCGTGATGAAAGTCTTTATATTGATCAATTCCGGTCGCTATATGTCAACTCCTTGCTTATATCACATCCATTGGTGGCAGTAGGGATCCGAATTGATTGTTCAGGCCATAAAAGCTCATAACCATCATATCAAACCATATACCTTATTGTATCTTAACGTGGGTTTCGCCACTGTCTGTGAGTCTGACCAACTTTTGACTATGACCTTTTCGGTAGGTGGTCACCATTCAAGGACTTCACTGCCTCAACGGATATCTGTCCTTCGAGCTATGTGCCCTGACCACTGCAACTTCCGTTTCGAAACGAACTGTGCTATGTCGGTGACTTTGTTTCTCCTATGGATCTCCTTATTTAGCGTTTTCTATATTTATATGAATAAAATGAATGATTCACATATTGAAATGCATAAATTGGTCATAATCTGAGATAGCACATTGAAGATTGAAAGGGGCCTTAAGCCGCCAACAGAGCTCAAGAATCGTTTCAAATCTTGTGCATGTTATAATGTCAACATCACGCTGTTTAAATATAAGTCTGGATGATCGCCAAACAGGCTACCACGAAGCTCATCGTTCGAGTGAAAGCTAAATTTAGTAATAATACTTCTTGCACTTCGGTGATGTTATTGTCAACAAAATAAATGTACAATTTAACTATGTTGTAAATCGTCTTTGATGAGCAGTAATTGTGTCCGGGATCTGAAAGAGAAAGTGCTTTATTACCTCTCAAATTTTTGAAGTTATACTTCTTTAGGCGCGTTATGAAAAACTGATGTGAGTGAAATTTTAAGATGCGCGCGCATCACTAACATAAATGTAACAGGTTGAAGTTGGTTCCCAAAATTTTCTGACGCTTGCGTCATTCGTTATTTCTTTGGTTTCTTCGTCCATTATTAGGACAGGCAAAGGGTTCAAGACCATACAGCCGTATTCATTACTTAATAATTAATTGTCAAACAATCTTTGCAAGATTTTTATAAAATTGTTCTTTCTAAAAACGTAGAATAGCACAAGTAATAAATCCTTTTAATGATTTTTGCTTCGTTATCACACATAAGTACACGCACACTTTTTCATACTATTTTAGCTATTTCACACTGACGAGCAAAATAGGAAGCGAATCTGTTGTAACCTACATGAATGACAGGTCATAAAAAGTCAGCCACGCTTAGTATTAGCTCCTTAGTATTTTAATTATAAAAATATTTTGATTATTAATTGGTAATTATTAATTGGGTATTACTATGCATAGATTCTAATTGTGCATATGACGTACAGCTTCCGATGCCATTTATTATACAACGGAAACGCATTATGCATTTTGACGTTATGGTTCGAGGATTCTTTACACTTGCTTGAAAACATTCAGCAGAAATTGAAGCCTAAGCCTTAGATTTAAGAATTCTAAATCAATATTCCTTTTGCGGAAAAATATCAAGGTCTCGTTTTAGACTTTATGGCGGGCAGTTTTGTCCAACTCGAGAGATATGATAGTTTTTATTTCGTTTTGGGACCCATAATAATTTTTATTTCCAATATTTGTTTTGTATGGATATACTTTCTATGAGAGAATTTAAACGCTCGGTTTGACAGTTCTGCTGTGAAACAATTTTCAAACAACGAGGGAGCATATTTTACGTAATAATTATCGCTTTTATGAAATATTATTGACAAATCGTTAAAAAAAAAAACAATTTTATTTGTTATGTAAACAACAAGGTCTGTCGGGTCACCTAGTATAATATAATATTGCCAAGTGATAAGTTCTCTTAATATATAATAATTCTTATGGTTTTTTCTCAATTTTAAGGCAAACAATATGAAAATTTATCTTGAGTGTTTTACTTTAATTTTGTTTTATAATACTACCATTTTGCAGTAAGTTCTTTAGCGTTAGTGATAATTGGTATGAATATCATTTTGATCACAAACTTAAAATATTTAGAAATATTTTTTTTAAAAATTTCTTTCTTTAAATATTTTTCACATAACATAACATCTCGTCACATATATCAGTAAGACCGACCAAATTAGGTTAAGGTCAATTTAAGGCACATAGTTTGTATGAAATTTCAAATTTAAATTATGATTGAAACAAAAATCAAAAAGAAAGAAAACGTTAGAAATGAATTCTCAAGTTCTTTTTCTGTCTGCTAAGCCGAGTTGGTAGTAGGTCAATCAATACGAGGGCAATCTTCGGGAAGGTGAAATATAAATAAATTTCAGTCACGTTTTATGAAGCTTCAAGAAAGATACTTGATATAATATATTTCAAGGTAAAAATAAGTAATTCAAATCATTGTGGATTCATTTAGTACCATCAATACCCCCACTTTTTGTAGGTGTAAATAAGTTTTAGACAAATATATATACCTATTACATTTTCTAATCTATATTTTTATATACTCTTATTGAATCTCAAGAAATCATTCTGGTTACAGTTCGAACGATTAAGTGGAATGAATGAATTATTTAAAAAAGTGTGTGCAAACTTATACAGTATGCATGCAAGAAGTTATACTTCTTTGGCGTAACAAAACAAATCCTAAATTATTTATTCGTCGTGCTATTCTACATTTGTAGATAGAACAATATTGTAATAATCGTGAAATTAATTATTATGTTAAATTTTCACGAATACGGCTGTATTGGCTTAAACCCTTTGCCTGTCCTAACATTGGACGAAGAAACCAAAAAAATTAATTAATGTCGCAAACGTTCGAAAATTTCTGAAAGCTTTTATTTTTAGATGTCGTTGTGCGCGCGCAACGTAAAAGTCAAAGAATTAGTTTATCTTCAATAACATCAAAAAGGTACAAACGTCATTATGAATTTTCTTTTATGTCAATGTAATTTTGCAGTTGTAAGCCTATTTAAATATGATTTAAATATTTTATTATTGCATTTTGGTTTGGTTTGGTCTTGTTACCTATGCGCTAAACAAATAAAACAAACAATCAATCTAGTGTAATGTGTCAAATGTCAATAAATGTTAATTGTCAATGTTTAAAAGACATATTTTAATAACTAACTTCAACCTGTTACTTTTGTGTTACAGTGATGCACGCGCACCTCAAAATTTCACTCTCATTATTTTTTCATAACGCCTAAAGAAGTATAACTTCATCAGTAACTGAAATTCGAAATTTAAATTGTAAAATAATTACTTTTACCCGAGGAGCGGCATTGTGACTACGATTGGGGATTGGGTCATACAGCATTTTTTTTACTAGCCCATCGGATCCCACTACCGGGCACTGCCTTATTCCATTTATCTCGGTGCTGTGCCAGCTCCAACCAGCTCTTATTAAGGCCATCCAGATCACGCAATCGTTTTCGGGGTCTGCCCCGACGTCTTTTCCCGACCTGAGGCACCTATGCGTGTGAGCCCAGTTCCACTTTAGCCTGTGGGTCTTTTCTCCCATATCAGCAATAAAGTTCTGGAGTGCAGTTCCGTATTTCAGTAAAATTGAAGTACTGGAATCATGTGACCCGTGATTTGTTCGAACCGAAGACTTACAACGCGAACTTTAGCTTTCAAAGCGCTTCCTCACAAAGCGATGAGTCAGACCTCAATCCTCTCGATCCTGACGACGCTAGACGACCAATACAAACTCCAAAAACATATGTAACACAACCCAGGTAGTAGCGATAGAACACCCCCTTCTATGGTGAAGGCGAAGTCCCTCCTTCTCAACCATTCGGACGGCACTCGTCACCTAGACGTCAACGGTCCATCATTAATAGCCTACGCACATGGTCGGATTTGGTACGGCCGGACCACCGGACGGGCCGGCAGTCGCCTCGCACCAATTGGTCCGGCTCCGTACTCGGTACTGCCCCGACGGTAATAATAATAATTTTGTGTGATGGACAATACGACATACAATCGAATGTGGTCCTTTAACAGATCACGTCTAATGGTTCTGCCGCACCAAATCCGATCATGTGTTTATGATTTAGATTTTAATATCTATTTCTCTTTAAGCTAAGCGTATATAGGGCCTAGTACGTAAAGGTTTAAGTCTCGCTGGAGATGTCGCTTTAATACATAATACAGTTCATGTATTCTTTTTTGGACCATACCATCAATAAATATTATAATAAATTAATAACATTGATTATTCGTAAGGCAAAGGAGTAAATAGTATATCAATTGGACTTTATTCACTACTACAATGAAGTTCGAAAAGTGTATACTCTCCTCGTCAAACAGAAAGATAAAAAATGTTGAAATAATCCAACACAAAATTTTCCAGAACCAGCGTATTACGCGTCAAGTAACACTAGTTATAACCATTTACAAGTTATTGGGTACAAGGTTTGTTGTTTTAAATAAACTGTTCTGATGAAATAGCTCTAGAAAAGTTTGTTTTGTGAAGTGTTTATTTTTCTGCAACAGTCTTCAAGTAATAATGAGTCGACATGGCTTCCAACGCCGCAGTTTTGCCGAATTGTGAAACTCAAAAATGTAAACAAAGCAATACGCATTCTTTGTCACAAGTATTTCTTTCAATAAGTTATACTTAAGCAACCCAAACGCAAAAAACACGATTTTCAATCGCATTTAAATGCCTAACTATTTAACAATGACATATTAGGTACTATACCATATTTAAAGCTACATTTAAGGTCACTGGAATATTACTATTGATATTACACTATAGTCTGTTTTCGCATGCTATCCAATAACATATCGGACAATAATATACTCCCTACTAGTGGGAGGCTCCTTTGCACAAGATGCAGGCAAAATTATGGGTACCACAATAGCGTTTTTTTCTGCTGTGAAGCAGTAATGTTTAAGCATTATTGTGTTTCGTGCGTGCGTTCTCTGGCCTGAAGGTGACCAGCGCAATTATAGTGTCACTCAGAATTTTTGGGTTTCTCAAGAATCCTGTGTATCGCGTGGATCGAATGTCTTGAAGTAGGTGAAACTCACGTTTAACGATTTTGCTAGGTAATATCCTGGTGACCCTGGTTAGGCTAGTTACAGTCACATTAAACTTTTTCTTTTTATATCTTTGAAAGCAGTAATTTGTAAACATAACTGTGTTTCGGTCTAAAGGGCGCCGTAGCAAGTGAAATTACTGGGCAAATGAGACTTAACATCTTATGTCTCAAGGCGACGAGAGCAATTGCAGTGCCGCTCAGTTTTTGGGGTTGTCAAGAACCCTGAGCGGCACTGCATTGTAATGGGTAGGGCGTATCAATAACCATCACCTGAACATCCTGCACGTCTCGCCCCTTATTGTCACAAAAAAAAAATATTTCAATTGTTTCTGAGTAAGTAATCATTTTTATAAGTCCAACAATTTTTTTTATCACTTAGCAATTGTACCGGAGCAGTTTGTGATGAATTAGTATTGCAAATAACTTTATTATATTGAGTCAGTCGCAATTTACCCGTAAATAAGTTAAATTACTAAATTATTATGTTTAACATAAATACGACTTACACTTAACTCAAATAACAATATCCATTACAACAGTGCTGCGTCTTGTAACCAGATATTACTTAAACACCGCACTATAACGTAGTGACGCAATTGAAACGTTCTTGCGTTACAGAGAAATGCTTATTATTTAAAAGTTCACTGGGTTTCATTTTACACAATCGTAATGCACAACAGGCAACAATGCGTAACAAAAAGTGATATACGTCGCAACTAACACAAAACTATCTAAGCTGTAGCCAGCGCAGCGCTTACGACTCCGGTCGCATTCCACTGCAGCCTTTTTTTTGTGAAAATTAGGGATGAGACAAGCAGGACGTTCAGCTTATGGTAATTGGTACGCCCTACCCATTACAATGCAGTGCCGCTCAGGGTTCTTGACAACCCCAAAAACTGAGCGGCACTGCAATTGCTCTCGCCGCCTTGAGACATAAGATGTTAAGTCTCATTTGCCCAGTGATTTCACTTGCTACGGCGCCCTTTAGACCGAAACGCAGTTATGTTTACAAATTACTGCTTTCAAAGATATAAAAAGAAAAAGTTTAATGTGACTGTAACTAGCCTAACCAGGGTCACCAGGATATTACCTAGCAAAATCGTTAAACGTGAGTTTCACCTACTTCAAGACATTCGATCTACGCGATAATTTGCACAGGACGGATGACAATACAATATTTTCATTAATTTTACTTTATAGCCTACCCTAACATACAAACTTACATCACGCTATGAAGTAGAAAATCACCGTGAACGCCTCCTTCAAACACGAGACAAATTAGAAAAGTGTTACCGCCCTTTAAGAAATAAGAACGCACAACCAGGTTACTCTTCATATTTTTATATCGACCCAAACAACGTCATAGATCGCTCCGCTCCATATGTTGCTGGTGCAAAGCATTTCCAGAGATGTAATCAAAATAAATAAGTTTATTATTGGCCTGGCTATAATTTTGCATCGGAATTCAAAACGAAGTGATTTATACTTAATCCTTAAAAAATATTATTGGTCATCAAATATCGTATTAGCCAACTTAATTAGTATTTTAGCCTTTAACCAACATGCCCGGGCTAGGACAGGATCTACTATATAATTCTGAAAGAAACTTAAAAACCTTAAAGATTTGCAACTTAAAAAAGGTAACGCAAAACTACCATTGGTCATTTAAACAGCCTTAATATTAAAAAATCCATTGCATGGAGTTTTATGTAACTAAAATTTGTTTTCATGTTACGTTAGTAAAATTATTATGAATTAATTTATCCAACTACGATTTAGGTCATCCAATAGGTACTTACTACGGACTGCAAGCTAACTGCGATGCAACTAAACAAGTTAGCTATACACCGTTAGATGATGACACTACAAAATGTAAGTCAACCAGTACCATCTATCAATAAGAAACAATGAGAAACTGAGAAATCTTGATGTTCGAGGGTAGTTCGATAAATAGTGTGAATGAGATGCAAGCTCTTTCGAACCAAAAAATGTTTAAACTAGATGGGGCGGGCTGGAATATTGATGATACTTAAAAAAGAAATAAACAGATGATAATATTTTTTTTAAATTGGTGTCTTTTCTTAACTGTTTGTTGTGGAAATGGAAAAAGAATCAGTGCATGACAAGTTTATCTAATCTATTGGATACTTAAGGTGAAAATGGTCCACCGTATCCTTTAGTTGTACGTTGGTGCGCCGAATTTTAACGTAGATCGACATCCACCATAGATGATTGCTCGGGTCTCCTTATAATGGTAGCCGAACAAATGATTAAATGCTTAAAAAATTGTTTAAGCAAATCATCATGTCACAGTAATTGACGACCCCTATAGCCCAGTGGTAAGTGACCCTGCCTACTGAGCTTAGAGGTTCGATCCCGGTCGGTGCAAACATTTATATGATGAATATAAATGTTTGTTTCCGAGTCATGGATGTTTAAAAGTATTTATGTATGTATATTGTATTAAATATATCGTTGTCTTGTGACCGTAGTACACGCTATGCCTAGTTTAGGGCAAGATAATTTGTGTAAGAGTGTGTCAAAGATAATTTGTTGTGTGTTTGGAACCATTACAACAAGATCCTGCCCATTTATTAGCTGGATTAATACCTTTGATGAAACAAAACTACCTGAATGAGAAAATTAAGGAGGTGGAACGACCAACGGAAGGATTAATCTTTTCTGGAATAGTAATTAGTAAAGGGCTGGCCATAATTGAATATGGACGAAGGAGCTATTACTGTTACTGACTCTATAAACGCAGAATAAAAAAAAAAAACTGTGTCAACAAAACAAGAAAAGAAGAGACAGTTTATCTCCATCGCAAATATTGCTTTGTTCCATCAAGATAATGCTCTCAGGTATGCCGTTTCTGTTGCTACAATTCGTGATGCCGTTCCGCGACCCGACCTTGCCAGTTATTTCTATCTGCTTCCAAGCCTGAAAGATTATTTGAAAAGACAGAGAGTCCAAGATACGGATGCCAAAAGCGCTGCAGTACAGGATTTTTTAAATGTTCAAGATGAAGAGTTTGAATAGAGTTTGAAAGGAATTAATACTGTCGACTGCGCCAAAAAATAAGATTTGATTATTTAAACTTTTAAGTCAAAGGCAACATACGCATACACCTACTCACTTTGTATAGAACGTCAATAGATAAATTTTCGCCGACTCACCTCTATCAAGTATTTAAATAAAAATAGAATTGCAATTTTCACGTACGTAGATAAATAATATCCTCATACACATCTTGCACATATCCGTGGGACAGAACATATCAAAACATTAGTACCGTTACTTCATATGATGACAGTTAACGGAAAATGTGTTTTAGTTGTGTTATGTTAGAGCGTACTTTGCATTGATCAATAGCTAACTAATAACCTTGAGCCACGTTTCGAATAAGTACTCAATTAATTATTACACGTTATGACTGTTTAATAACTATATACATACCGCGGCCCTTATGAGTTGATAGACTAACGTCTAACATACTTAGTAGGTACTACTTACGTACGTACTCTGTTCAGCTAGCCTTTAATTGAATAAAGTATATATATATATTACATACCTACGTATAAATATGAAAAGGTTATTAAATTGCGAGCGTGGAGGGACGGGTGAGAGCTGGAGGGGGCAGGTGAGCCGATGTGCGGGACTGAGCGGAGGGGGGAGGGGAGGCGTCCATGGCAACTTCTACCGAAATATCGTTGTAACTAGGCTACTCAAGTGCGATGACATCGCCGAATTTCGGCGCAAGCGACTCACAGATAGGGCTGCCACTTTGATTGAAAAACTAAAATATTAAAAGTGACATTACATACACAGTTCCTTCTAAAGAGTTCTAAGGGAATTAATTTTGAGAAAATGCTGATTTACAATGACATTATTTATTAGTTTTATTTAATTATATGAAACCCGCTGGTAGAAGGAAATGAACGATTTTGTAAAATATTACGTTTCACTTTGTGTCAACAAACATAGGTACCTATACTGAAATAGGGTTTTCCTTACAAATAATTTACTATTTTTTTTGTATTTTGTTAAAGTTTTGGTTTTTTACTTACGTTACGCTTGCAAGAAAGTACTTTTTATTTTGGTTTCAAATATGGCGTCGGGCTACTTTTGGCGTGCAATTGTACATGCTACTACAAGCTGGAACTAATGCCGTATTGTTTATTGATAGAAATAATTACCAACACCAGAAAAAATAAGGATTTAAACACCAGAAATAAAACGAGGAGTCGCTCTCCTTTATGCATCCATAATAAATAATAAGAAAGGAATTTCCACGACTTAAAGAACATTATTGCGAACTTCAAGGGTTTTGGTCAAGCAGAACTTGAAAACGATTCGGGTATGTATAATAATATATATATATATATGATTATGCGTTACAAACTGGAATTAATTAGATCAGAATGACAAATGGACACAAGATAATACTGATTCGCTTGGATAACAATTAGTTGATTACACTAGTGTAAAATAAATGAAATTAGTCAATACTTTGTCATTTTTGTCGTCATCTTTTGACATTGTAAATTTTTGCTTCACGAATGTGTTCAGTAATGGTATATCAGTTGTATTTTGATAAGTATATGATAACCATTATTAATACGTGATGCGAAAAATTACTATATCCCTTTCATTAGCATTGTATGTCACTTTTAGCATACCTAGTGAGAATGTATATAGAGAAGAAGTGTAGAACTCTACAACGAATTACATTTTAACATATTTTATTACATAGAACTAATAATACCTGTCATTGAAAATTATAAGATATTATTCTTACGTTGCTTTTAACTATGTCCTATGGCAAAAATACATAATTTATGACAAGACAGTACTAAACCAATAAAGAGATCATTTTCCACTGTTATTTAGGAAGACCGTATAGCAAATATTAAATAGGGATTAACCTTATTATAACAGGAATAATATGTAAGTATACAATAGGTTTTTTTTCAAAGGAATGGACAAAAAATGTTTGTGTGGTTTTATGAAACCACGGTAAAAGTGATACTTTTCACATTACCTATAGACATTTAACTAAACATTTTTGGAATAATATTTACATCAAACACTGACAAAAACAAACAAAATAGCGTAAGGACTGGCACAAATGAGTAATAGTCTATACACTACATGGTCAGCTGCTGCGAACTATAGGCGCCGCCCGACCGTCACGCGACATGCAACACACAGACGATAAAGTTTGAGACGATGCAATAAAAGTTTCACTTTAAAAATACTCTTACGTATCATCAGAACCTCGCCTGGGTATGTCGGACTCAATGTTATGACTACAAGCATATCGACTAACCACCACTAGAGCACCTACACACAAACTAAACCACCTCTGGCGTCAACGTCTTCCTCCCCCATGGAACCGCCGCTAGCCATTACTTCGAGGAGGGAGGTTCTAGTTACTGCTCTTCCGTCGTGCTAATACCTCGGGGTTTGTTTTCCGAGCGCTTTCTTTCCAACCGACGAGGACGGAGTTCCAGAACTACCGTCGCGAAAGCGCTTGTCGCCTGCAATGCTTATGAAAGTATAGCTTCTATCTGAAGACTCTGCCTGAATTTTCTTCGTAAGGGAAGTATGTAATAGGTGTACGGTAGTATTTGTATACAGCAGTCACTGCCCGTACTGCGATACACGGTGCCCACTAAAAATCTGTGTCGAGGCTCAGACGGCCCGTCGTATACCTTCTGAGTGCAACACAGAAGAGAGAGAGAGCAACACTAAAGTGAATGCTGCTTCTCAATGTTATTGTTCTCTTTTTGCTCTTGGTCTGCTTTTTTTTCCTTTAATATACTTACATATTATGTTGAAGCTACTTATATTGTCAAACCTTTACTTTTTATATTATAAATTATGACCTATGTTCAGAGTAATTATATTCCTTATAAAGTTCGTTAGTACAATAGTGAAACTTCTTTATCGACGTATGAGAGAAATTTTATAGCAATACCGTCACGATTTTCAGTTACGCGCCATGTTGTTTTTTTTTTATCAAAGTTCAGCATAGTGACGTAAATAATTATATATTAATTTGAAAATGATAAAATTAAAGTACTTATTTGTATGCATGTCTATAAGAATAAAATAGCTTTAATTTAATAAGGATTCTTTTTCTAAAGCCTGATCTTACCAATTTCTGTGAAGTTTTTAATAGTATAAAAATAATATGTCATATGTAAGTTTCATTTCTTACCTGTGTACTGTGTGTCTGTTAAACACACATATGTTTTATATTATAAATTTGTTTATCAGTGTAATTATGTTGCTTATAAAGATTATTATTAATATTATATTCACAGCTGAAAGCCCTGCCTCCACGAACTGTATAAAATAAAATTGAGGTGACAACGAACGAAAGCGGGAACCTCGCAGCGTGCTCGTGGAACGACTCGCTATCTAGTTTGGCAACCCATTCATTTGTTTAGTACAACATACCATTGTATATATACTACTCGCAACATACAACTGTATACTGTGCTGATCAACTTCCGAACAATACCCATTGTTACTTCCTAATCTAGCATTGCTTACTTTCTGATCATTCTTGCATTATTATTGTAGCAAGTGACTTTACACCACACTCTGTTAAAATTCCAAGATATAGATAAAAAGAAATAACTTTTTCCGCCACTTCGGAAAGCTTTATTGGGAAGAAGTGGCAAGAAACTCATTGCCACTCATTTAAATTAACATTTACAGCATCATCATTTTACAAATCATTTCAGTTATAATGTAGGTATGTAAACTGATGCAAAAAAAGTGCTCAAACATCAAATACTTAACGCCTTATACGATTTGGTAAGTGGAACAATGTAAATGTAAATAAAAAAAATACGTAAAAGCAAGATTTATTGAGTACAGTATAAGGTAGATCCAATCCACTTCGTAAATAAATAAAGGTAATTTAAAGGCGCTTATAAAAACATAATAAGTTTTAAGCTGAGTTGCTGGTTTCTAATTTCTTTTTATGGAAAAAACTCCTTTCAAAAAATATCAAAAAACTTTAAACTAATATCGAAAGAACGTTACCTAATAACTTAAAGTAAGTAAAGTAAGTTTAAAACAAACGAGTAGTATCCAAAATTTTGATTAAATATCAAATCCCTAACAATTTTCTACTTACTAAGAAATAAATATTGTAAATATACTTGCCCGTCCTGCATCTAAGGAATGCCATAAGTCTGAATCCATAAGCCTTATTTGTTGAAGACTGTATAACTTGCTTTTCCTTTTATTATTTTTTTTTTAATTTGCTAAGTTAAGAACTTTGTTTTTCTTTTGTTTTTTTATGTACTTAGTTAAATATTACATCATTTTATATACAAATAAAAGCCCCTAAATACGTTGAAGAAAAAAAAATATTCTATTAAAAGTCAGTTTTATTACTTTGTTAGGTTGATAAACAGATTCCTTTAAAATCAGTACTAAGCTAAAATAACCTTTTAAAATAAGGAATCTAAGACCTTTCTACTTATCTCATCTTAAATGTATAGAAGTGTTTAATAATATCAAAATTTTAGATACTTCTCATTTTATTATTAAAAATTTATTGATCTCATTTTAGTGATTAGGTAACGTACTTTCGATATCAGCTTTAAGTTTTTTGATATCTTGTAATAGTTACTGAATAATATCCTGGTCACACTTAACTATTACACCCTGTATATGGAGACAAGATTATATAAAACTAGTGGACCCGACAGACGTTGTCCTACCTAACCTAAGACGTGTGTAGTCTTAAATTTGAAAAATTGGTCCAGCCGTTAGGAGGAGTTCACTAACATACACATGAGCAGGAGATTTATATTATATAGACGGAATTGAGAATCTAAACCAATCTCAAATTCACTGGAACACACAACAAAATCATCAAAATCGGTCCAGCCGTTTAGGAGGAGTTCAGTTCCAACAGACGCACAAAAGAAATATTTATATTAAATATTTTTTTTAATGCTCGAGAAAGTTAGGAACTAAGATAATTACATATTACAAAATTACAATAGGTAAGTACCGAAATGCTAAAGAAAAATGAAAACAGAAAATTACATCATCAAGCCGAAAAAATCAATTATATACTTAGATAAGATTTCCAAATGTTATTACAAGAAATAATATAAATTGAAAATACATGATATATTTAGTAACGATGTTCCTTACATACTACAAACTTACATTTGGATTGGACTCATTTCGTCCGAAATATATTACAAAAAAAAAAAATTAAATCATTTGCCGTATAAATCAGTTATATAAGATTATTTAGCTAGATAAGATTCTCACATATTATTACAAGAATAGTGTTTAATAGTTAATACTCGAGAAAGCTAGCGACAAAATTACTTAGATACATAATATCGAAGCATAACCTACAACACAAAAAAAAATATACTAGCTTTTTTTAAATTTAAAATCACAATAGAGCTCTAGAATGTTATAAAAAAATTAACTTTTTAGTTGGGCTAGCAATAACGCGCATTTATTTTAAATTCAATTTTCTATGACTTGGCCTTAGTGATCAACGTATAAAGTTATTAGCAATACTTGAATTATAGTACTTACATAGATAGAATTGATTGTTTTTAAGTTCTATGTTTAAATATGTAATTATTTTCTGCTAGCTGATGCCCGCGAGTTTGTCCGCGTAGATAAAGGGTTTTTAAAAATAATAAGCAAGTTTGGAATTTAAAAATATCTCATGTCCTATTCCAGTTCCAATTCCCGTTTTCCCTCCCGTTCTGAATATATTATATGAATCTTATTTGGAGGGAGATTGCTCTGGCGAACTAAACCTACTGTAAGTATAGTTATAGTTCATCGGCGTGAATTTCAGTTTTTCAGAAATTCCGCTGAAACTATATGTCCTATGTCCTTTCCCAAGCTCTTGTCTATCGCTGTACCAAATTTCATCAAAATCGGTTCAGTAGCTCCAGCATAAAAGCGTAACAAATAAACTTACACTCACATTATAATATTAGTAGGGATGTTTCCAACATAGCTCAGAATTTAGGTACTAGCGGGTAGACGAACTGACAGCCCGATAAAGCATCACCAATTATATCTGTCAAAATAGTAAGGTGATAATGTTAAGCGTGGGTGACTGTTTCTTACACGGTTTTATTAGCTTCACTTGTATGTGTGCTTGTTTGTAACCGACTCATTTGGGCGCCATTTTGACCCACTTTAAACGGCCAGATTTATCGAGGACCGATGACAATACATTAATTTGATAAAATTATTCCATTTTTCAATTTGCAAAATAAGATTTATACTAATTTGTATAATTTTTTTATGTATCGTTAAGTCAGGAATTGATAACAATTTTAAATTTCAACCTTTATCTTTTCAACAAAACCTTGTTTTTAATTTTTTAAACTAAGTATTTTTTTATTATTATTTACTAGCTGATACGACAGACGCTGTTCTGTCTATAGCAAAAAATAAATAATGTATTCGGGAATAACGAAAGCCATCGGAAATGTGTCAATCAATTTAATGAGTTAAAATTTAACTTAATCGTATTTCTCAAAGATTTAATAATATTATATAGTAACTAGCTGACCGAGCAAACGTATTGCCATATAAAGTAATTAAAATTTTTTGTGGTATAGATGTAGATGCATCCGATTCTCAGAACTACCAAATTAATCGTACTACAATTATTGTATTCGATTGCCATCTTGCAACCGTATAGCGGATTTGTGGATGGAACAGAATAACATAAAAATCGCGATACAAAAATAGTTGTAGATCGTATAAGGGCGAATATTTTAAGTTATATCTCTTTTTTTTAATACTGAATCATAGTAAAATAAAATTAAAAATAAGTTGTCAAAAATATAAAAAAAAAATTTAGGGTTGGACTACCCTTAACATTTAGGGGGATGAAAAAAAGATGCTGTTCGATTCTCAGACCTACCCAACATGCACACAAAATTTCATGAGAATCGGTCAAGCCGTTTCGGAGGAGTTTAACTACAAACACCGCGACACGAGAATTTTATATATTAGATAAAATTATAAGAATTAAAGTCGTATTTGTGTATGCCATTACCAATTACAAATTTTTAAACGTATTAAAATAGATATAGTATCTTATCCTTAAGAGCCATCATATGCCATCACGGACTTTCCTATAGACCTATTTAAGATACATAATTCCACCATACATTATTTTGTTATATCTCCAAGATAGGCTTAGATAGGTAGTTCGATGAAATCTCCCAGACGGCTTATTTTTTCAATCACCTCCAACAAATATCGTAAATGTATACAAAATCTTTACAAATTATTATATTACTTGAGATCCTTGAGAACCACGTTATCCATTGATGAAAACAGCATGAAAATAGGTGGTCGGATGATATTAGACAACATCATCTTTACAGTCACTATAATATAATCTAAATCCAAGTTACGTTGATATGTGTACATTCCAAAACCCTATCAAACAAAAAGACTGCGCAAAGGGCACTAGAGCTAAGTAGGGAAAATTTACGCATTTTAACCAGGACACTAACAGGACACTGCAGATTAAACAAACACCTCTCAATCTTAGGCTTCAGAGCGTGTAGATTCTGTAAAAGTGCAGATGAAACCCCAATATATATCCTCTCTGAATGTGGTCCTTTAACGCGTACCTAAACGTAGAATCTCTCTGTGAAATCCAATTATTCAAACACTTGAGATAACGTCAGCTCACTGAAAAAGATATAATAAGATTCGAGAAAAGAATAAATCTTAGCAGTGAGCTATTTTTTTTTATGGAAAAGGAGGACAAACGAGCGTACGGGTCACCTGGTGTTAAGTGATCACCGCCGCCCACATTCTCTTGCAACACCAGAGGAATAACAGGAGCGTTGCCTGCCTTTTAGGAAGGTTTAAGCGCTTTTTTTGAAAGTACCCATGTCATAACGTCCCGGATACACCGCACAAGGAAATTCATTCCACAGCTTTGTAGTATGTGGAAGAAAGCTCCTTGAAAACCGCACTGTGGAGAACCGCCACACATCCAGGTGGTGGGAATGATAGAAGCTATAGTTAACAGTGGCTCTCATAACAGATTACCATATGTTGATATGTGTTACATCTCACAAAACGATCTCAAACTTACCTATCCCATATTTAAAACAGGGTACATCGAGTTCCGCTCGTCACTTATCAATTATGCCTGAATCAAATTAGAAAGACCCCCAGATTGCAAATTCAATATTCCAAATAAATCTTTGATACACACGAAAGCCTGTATTTCGAAACGCGTTAAATCCCTACTTAATATTATAAAAGTGAATGTTACTTTGTATGTAACGCTTTCACGCCTAAACCACTGAACCGGTTTTGATGAAATTTAGTACTGAGATAGAGAAGAAAAGGGAAAGGACATAGGCTAGCCTTTATCGCGAATAAAAGGCATGGCGATGGTGAAAAAGAGGTGGAAGTTTGTATGGGATTTCGAAATTATCGAAGATAACATGAAACTTTAATTTTAGCACTTGATAAAAAATAAATATTTGTTCTAGCGTTTTTAAAACTTACTGTATGGCGATGAAAAGATCTATTAAGGTTTGTAGAATGTATGGACCACACCCTTTCTATGCGTATTATTTGCAAAGTGAGTATTTTTTTTGTATGAAATAGGAGGACATACGAGCGTACGGGTCACCTGTTGTTAAGTGATCACCGCTGCCTACAATCTCTTGCAGCACCACAGGAATCACAGGAACCTTGCCGGCCTTTAAGGAAGGTGTACGCGCTTTTTTGAAGGTACCCATGTCGTATCGTCCTGGAAACACCGCACAAGGAAGCTCATTCCACAGCTTTGTAGTACGTGGAAGAAAGCTTCTTGAAAACCGCACTGTGGAGGACCGCCACACATCCAGATGGTGGGGATGATATCTTAACTTGTGGCGTATCGTGCGAAGGTGGAATTCGGCGGCAGGAATCAGGTTAAACAGCTCTTCGGAACACTCCCCGTGATAAATGCGGTAGAAGACACACAATGAAGCGACGTCTCTACGCCAAGTGATCCAGCCGTTCACAGAGCACTGTATATTAACAAAAAATGCTGCCCAAAGTAACTTGTGCACGCGGACGAAGTGCAAGTAAAACCTTGTACAATATAATGCGTGTGTCTTGTCTCTTTTATACGCATATATTTGTATTTTTGTTTTTGGAAGAGGAGGACAAACGAACGTACGGGTTAGGTGATCTTCTCCGCCGACACTCTCCTGCAACACCGGAGGAATTACAGGAGCGGCGCCGGCCCTTTAAAATGATGTAAGAGTCTTTTATGTTTGGTGCCCATGTCGTATCATGCTGGAAACACCTCGGCTTATAACTCAGTTTGGCTGTACAGTGTACCAGTTTTCCATCTTATTTTCACTGACCACAAAGCTTTGGACTTGGTTTGCGTAAAAAAACGACATGAATGAAAGTATAAATGTACTTTTATGCACTAAATATACAAGTTACAATTTGTAACAGTTATGGTAGCACAATTAGGCGACATATGTGCCTTAAAAAGAACAAAAATACTGTTACTCCGGGAGTGCCGACAGAATTGAAAACTTGAACAATATTGAGTATTTTTGAATGTATTTTGGAATTGTTACAGTGTCGCCAGTTCAATGGTTATTTTTTATGCGAATACGGGATGAGATGAGCAGGAAGTTCAACTAATGGTAATTGATACGCCCTGCCCATTACAACGCAGTACCTTTCAGGATTCTTGAAAAACCCATAAGTCTCATTTGCCCAATAATTTCACAAGCTACGGCGCCCTACAGACCGAAACACAATAATGCTTACGCATTACTGCTTCACGGCAGAAAGGCTTCATCGGTTTTGTTCTGTATCAAAAATGCCAACATGCGTGTATATGTATCTATGTACGTACAAACAATATTATGTGCATACCTACTTATATAGAGTGGTGTTACAACGCGCCTACAGAATATTTACTTCAAAACACTTTCTGTGGTTAAGAAATCATATTACAGCTCATCTTAACATATAGGCTAGCTATCTTTTACCAAAAAGTGACCCGTACGCTCAATAATTGGCCTTCTTATACATTTAAAATTTTATCTAATATATAAAATTCTCATGTCGCGGTGTTTGTAGTTAAACTCCTTCGAAACGGCTTGACCGATTCTCATGAAATTTTGAGTGCATATTGGGTAGGTCTGAGAATCGGACAACATCTATTTTTCATCACCCTAAATGTTAAGGGTGGTACACGCCATTTTTTTTTTTAATTTTTTTTTTTATTTGTTTGATTATGAGTCATTAAAAAATACATACAACTTCAAATTTTCACCCATATACGATCAACAGTTACTTTTGTATCTCGATTTTATTATCGGCAATACAACGTTTGCTGGGTCAGCTTATATTGCGTTATATATATTATACTTGAAATACAATTGAAACGCTTGAATGTTATATTTGTGCGTGTTATACATTGTTGTCCACGAGTGTCCAATATCAATACCGGGAACTAATATGATAATGGTAGTATCGTGCTATACCTACCTATACAGTTTTTCCTAATTGTAATACGACTATTGTAAAGCGAAATAAACACATGTTTTACTAAAACAATATTACTAATTACAAACAGAAAATAATGATTTACTTTTAAGCACTGTTTGGTAATTCAACTGTATTTTAATTTACAGGAATAAAATTGTTTGTATGTTTATCTTTAATGAAGTTCATTGTCCGTCTATCCCCTCTGACGATGACATTAAATACTTGTGATGCTATATCCTTTCATTGAATACGGGCGAATCCTATTTGCAAATGGGATCCACCCATCATCATCATAACCATCAGCCGGAAGACGTTCACTGCTGGACAAGTATCTCCCGCAAAGATTTCCACGACGACCGGTCCTACGCTGCCCTCATCTAACGTATTCCGACGATTTGACCAGATCGTCAGTCCATCTTGTGGGGACCCTACCAACACTGCGTCTTCCGGTACGTGGTCGCCATTCGAGGACTTTACTGCCCCAACGGCCATCTGTCCGTCGAACTCTGTGCCCTGCTCACTGCCACTTTATATATAAGATTATATTTATATATGTATATAATATTTATATAGTATTCGTCCGTTTATGATTAATGAGTAAATATAACATTTTATTTCAAAGTATTTATTTTTATAACTTCATCAGCACGGACTCCTATATTATCAAATCATTTTAATTTTATAACATTTTCTTTCCGTGTTTATAGAGAGAGAGATACGTAGATTGATAGATAACATCGTAAAGTATTCCCACGCAATAAAAATAATGATAATTGTTATCGGGGAATACATTTGAAATTTTTATTTTTAATTAAGGTTTTAATCGATATGAAACTACAAACGTCGAGAATAGTTCGTTTCTAAGTGGTATTTAAAGTTGCAAGCCCCAACTCGTTGAATTAAACGCTTACTTAAATATTTCTTCGCAAACATCTTATATCATTTTATTGTTACAAAAAAACTTTCACGCTACCTGTGGAGCAAGTTATGGCAACAAAAATACTTTAAAATGTATGTAGTTACCATTAGCTGTGACATCAAATATACATATTGTTGCTATGTGAATACGGATATCTTTATTGATGTAGATTCCAGCATAGGTTTGCATATAGCATTTGCAAATACCTACCTACTCCGTTTAACGTGCGTATCTCAATGCCTATCACGTAATACTTGTTTGATCCTTATAATGTAAGCACGCAAGGTACAAATTTGTTTGTGAAACGAATGTTGAATCATTAGAAATCTGATTGCGACAGGAGACTCGTATAGATCATGTTAGAAAGGTCTATACATTTTTTCACAAGCAACTTTAGGTGAAAGTTTCGTTGCTCTGTCAGTAAACAGGCTTTTTTAGTATTGCCAAATAATGCTCAGGCTGTTGTGGTGGGGAGCCCCAGCGTGTAGTCACATGGTAAATCGTGATTTAACGGGCCACATGGCTAACCTCAAACTTACTTACAATAGTTTGAATCCGAAACGATTTGTTAAAGTATGCCTATTCCTAGTCATGCAGTTGGTACTAAACACTCTCAAAACATTTATATCAATGACTAAACTTTGGCACAATGTCAGAAAACGGTTCGTTGCCGGAGATCTAGAAACGGAACAATTTGGCAATCATTATAACTGTGATGTTCGTTCAAGTTTCGCACCAAAAGCCCGCGGATATTGACATGCAAGAATTTAAACCATCACCCGTCCTATTTCACCTTTACTAGATTGGTCAGTTCGTCTCCCTCAAACACGTTTCACCTCCAAATGCTTTCCGACAGTCGGCCATCCAGACAGGGCTGAACTTGTTGGACAGGTTTTTAAAAATAGACGAAATGTGCGATTTTTTTCGAGGAATGCTTAACTAAGTTCCTTGGACATGTTCCCTTACCGAATCGGATCAAGATAGCAATGATGTAGATTGATGTTTTAAAACGTAATAAGTAATTTCAATAACTCGCAGAATTTTTAAATTATGGTATTTTTATATTACCTTTACGGATTATATAATAAGCCTAAAAATGCTTATGGTTGTATTTCATTTGAATCAATTATTGTAATATCGTGGTTTGATAACCAACGGTCTCTAATATCTATTCCTCTTTAGTCTGTGGCAATATCAAGCTAGTTATCGCCGTTCCTTGTCTAAAAGTCGTTGATTATTAATCGAGGACTGATGCTAAACGGCGAACCTCTGAATCTGGAGCACTTGAATAGATAACTGCACCAACTTTGATGTTAGTACTAAGTTACGTAACTACCAATAACTTTCCTAAGAAATAGATATTTAGATATTGTTTAATAACTATTTAATGAGAACATTTAATATTCAAAGTCTCAACACAAAACTAAAAACGTTATTGAATTTACTTTTCAGTTCATTGTCGTTTGCACGCATATATTAGCAAGAGTAGGTAGAGTTTTACCGCGATTACGTAAGATGCAGTTCGTTACGTCATCACCTTCTACACCGGCATCAAATAACTAAAACTCCTCTACATATATTACAGTCATTTTCTCCATCACAAAAATGGATTGAATTCAATAACATCAACGCTTTAGAAAGTTGTCTAACTTGAATTGGCAAAGGCGGAACACATAATATTATAATGAGTGTAGTATTCACTGTGTTCTCATGTTCTTATCATCATAACTCAGCAGCATTAAAATGATAGTAATGATAGTTTGTAGTATTAAGTAAATGATATTTTGGAATGCCTTCCAGTACATAAAAGATACACTGCTTTTTAATAAATCATTCATTATGGAGGTACCAATACAAGAATGATGATCGCTAAAGAAAATGCAACTTTCTCAGAGACAAAAGCGAAACTTGGAGTCACTGCAAGAGACTTGAATTCATAGCCCACTCAAGGAAGGAAAAATAGGGAAAATAATTGGTGTATAAGCGATTTATTGCATACCTAGTTGTAGAGATTGGGTGCCTGGATGGGGTGAAGCTAATCGGTATGTGTGAAGGTTATTTTTTAAAGTTTTTCTTAAAGAACTCATAACAGGTGATCATAAAATTTTCTAAGATACTATTCTGTACACTTTTTTGCTGGGATCAATATTGATTATTATATATTATGAGAAATTAAGGAAAGAAAATGATAGAGATTTCAAGATTAGTTTGCATTCAATTTTTTAACCATTTTACCAGTGGGAGACTCCTTTGCACAGGAAGCCGGCAAGATTATGGGTACCACAACGGCGCCTATTTCTGCCGCGTGTAAGCATTACTGTGTTTCGGTCTGAAGGGCGCCGTAGCTAGTGAAATTACTGGGCAAATGAGGCTTATTTAATTATTAATTAAATAAGCTTATTAACATCTTATCTCTCAAGGTGACGAGCGCAATTGTAGTGCCGCTCAGAATTTTTGGGTTTTTTGAGAATCCTGAGCGGCACTGCATTATATCAATTACCATCAGCTGAACGTCACGCTCGTCTCGTCCCTTATTGTCATAAAAAAAAAACTATTCTGACTTATGTGAAACAACACGTAACCAGAGCAAACGAACATTAAATTTTTCAGCTTTACTATAGTAGTGTAGATTAACATTATTAAAGTTAAGTAATGTTTAACTTTCGGCACTGTTTATCTTCTAAAAAAATGTATTACTGATTTTAACCAGCAATCTGTATACTGTACATTACCTAGGCATTATTCAGGAAAACCGAACCGTCATGGCAATGTATGAAATATTATTATTACTTATATGGTCCATTACACACTATATCTAGGTTAAAACAATTGTTATAAATTGTGTTGAATACGTCCAGTCCACCGCTATGAATGCAGTCAATGTTTTATTAGTTTGTGAACGCTCCCTTGTACTAAGAGTAAGATGTAATAAGTGAGACAAAAAACACTTATTTGGTAGAATGTTCTCGACTTAAATCGAAACCGGTTTTACGCTAACAATTTTTCGATTTACAAACGCACTCAGTTTGATAATAAATCTATTCAAATATTTAATAGTCGTATATATTTGTAAAAAATACATTTTTTTAGAGTAAAGGGGTGTAAAATGACCTTACTACCACCAATGCTCTTTTGCACCATGAGAGGAATCTCAAATTCTCCTTTCCTTACATAGGAAAAGACATGCCTGTACTTGATTTAAGGTTCCGGCAGTACAATGTATTGAAACACTAGCCTCGAAAACTACACTGGGTGCTGGGTTTTGTGCGTAAATTCAATTTAACCAAACACACATTATAATGATAAAGCTGGGATGTACCTGCTGACTAAAACGAGCCTTATCCATCCGATCCCTATAAAAAAATGACAGCTTGAACAATGCACCAGCTTTTCAAGTTGATCAACGAAAGACACCGCAGTTTCCGCCATAGAAGATCACAAGGTGATCTTCTGGTATACTTAACACAGATGGGCGGCGTGTTTTCGAAAGCATAGCAGAAGTATTCATAGTAAGACTGGTTATAATATATTTATAACTGCTAATAAAATGCTCACAAAATACCTTTTATTTATTTACAGTGTGTGTGATTGATGCATCTTCTGTACTCAATAACTCTACTTTTTACGTATGGATTTACATTTACTTCTTTTGACTCACTCGTGTAATGCGTTGAGTATTTGACGTTTGAGTATATTTGTTGCATCACTTTACATAATATATTCCTTATATACGCCTCCTAAAGCTACTTTGCACAGGATGCCGGCTAGATGCCAAAACGACGCCAATTTCTGTCGTAAAGCATTATGTGTAAGTATTATTTGTGTTCGGTCTGAAGTGCGCCGTAGCTAGTGAAATTACTGGGCAAATGAGACTTAACATCTTATGTCTGAAGGTGACGAGCGCAATTGAAGTACCGCTCGGAATTTTTGGGTATGGGCTCTATAATCCTCACTGCATTGTCTCCCTGCCCAGCAGGGAGTATCAATTATCATCAGCTGAACGTGCTGCTCGTCTCATCTCTTATTGTCATAAAGAAAAATTAAGTGTTTGATTTAGGGCATGTATATCAATGACAAGTACTAAGTTGTAAGTCTTATTTGATGATACGCGAAAGACTCATACTTTCATTTTCTCATAGGGTTTCAGTGAACTGTGGCTTTAAGTCTTTTTATTTTTAGTAACACGCGGCTGGCACGATTTTTATCTACTGAGAATGTGTTGGTTTTATCTATCGATAGTACGATATACGAAAAAACGACTGATACCTAGTTTTTGAAGTGTCGTGAAAATGAATGACGGCTTCACAACCACTCTGTGTAAGACAATCACTGCAGTTCTGTTTTCTGTAACACCCCGTTTCAATAATGTGATTTAATATTAGCATCGAAAAAAAATAAAGAAAATGGCGGGAAGTGATCGAAGTTTTTAACATATGCCCAAATTAAAATAACTTTTTTATTTTTAACAATATTTATAGCTACAAAACCAACTAGTTATTTTGAAGTGTATATATATAATGTTAATTTATTATCGTTTCCGCAACACACGCCGTATACTTAAAGTTTAGTTTTTGCGAAATAGTGAAGTAGTGTAGTGTAGAAGAGACTGCAACTACGACCTATCTAAAAAAATATTATATATATATAGGAATCTCAAACAACCTACAAATACATTAAAAAATGTATCTACTTGAATAATATTTCGATGAGCATAAATTATCGATAGTATAGCTGATATAATATTCAAAAGAGATTTGCGTATGAATGAACATAAAGTTGAAATTGAAGTCGCCTGTTGAACTGTAC
Source organism: Leptidea sinapis (assembly GCF_905404315.1). Taxonomy (NCBI): domain Eukaryota; kingdom Metazoa; phylum Arthropoda; class Insecta; order Lepidoptera; family Pieridae; genus Leptidea; species Leptidea sinapis. The sequence continues at coordinate 6,498,139 of NC_066312.1, read as the reverse complement.
AGACTGTATTAGTTACCGCTTTTGTAAATATTATTGTTTGAACAAGATGTAACACTGAGATTGAAGACGACGTGCTTACAAATGTAAAATATTCGAAAACAAAAGGAGACATTCATGACGAACTACTTACTATGTTGCGTGTGGACTATGGATGTATTTATAATGCTTGTGGACGTATGGTTATGCTATCCTAATGTCACGAGCTAGTTTACAAATATGCCTACATATCTACGGCCTTTACGAAGTGTAATTATTTGATTTTTGTAATTAAATTAATCTATTTTCTTTGTTTAAAACGAAGGATTAAATCTGTACGAGGCGAGAAATGGCGCTAAACTTCACATTAACTACCTTGACAAATACTATCTCGACTCCTGTCAAGTGTCAACCGCAGTCCCCATGAAAACGTGCTCTGAAAAGGTTAGGCAACGTTGGCTTAAATAAAATAATAATGAAAATGTATCTTTCTCGCTAAAACCTAATGTTGTGCTTTTAACACAGTTACTATGTACTTATTGGAACGAAGTTCCTTACGGCAGGCTTGGAGGAGATAGGGATTTTGCTGCGGGACCGAACTGAAAAAAATGTGATAGTAAAACCATAAGAAAAAGTCCGTGGAATAAAACCGTTAAATGAGACGTGCGCAGGCGCGACAGTCGTTTCTATTTCAATGTAATTTTATGTTGTCAAACAAAAATAAACAGACATATTTTGTTATTTTAATTGATAATTTGAATTACGATTTTTTTTTATTTTACGTAATTTATTATTTCCTAAAATACTGAATTTCCTAAACACTTTCGTGTAGTTAAATAAAAACTAATCTGCAAAATTTAAGAGAAAAATCAAGAAAACCTACATAAAATTGAACACAATTTTTTTTTACAAATTGTGTCGATTCTACATTAGCCGAAGGAACTTCGTTCCTACCTGGTGTCCCACGACACCACATCTTTTTTTTATATTAATTATTATTATTATACATAAAGTAAAATCATATCATAAGAATTGTTATTTTAAAGGTTTTGTTCCAAAGGTGTTCCATTAAATCGCTAATTTCTTTCACTACCATATTTATAGCTAACTGGTGTTGAATCTACTCTATATTGTGTGTTGGCGACTTTTTTGTTTGTACTTTAATGCTATATTAAACCGATTAGATTACTACGGCTTATCAAACAGCCTTAGAAGGATGTGTCTAATAAAATAACAACTTTATAATAACTGTGCTACAATCATCAGAGTACTGTGTCTACAACAATCGCGGACAGGATATTTTCATTAGAGAAGATTGGGGATAACTATCGCTTGCATGCTATTTGACAGTTGACACCTAGATACACGAACTACCATGCCACGTGACACATGATATTTGATAACAGCCAACCTAACCTGACTTGATAACTCTTGATACAATAATATTATTGTAAGTGGACTGAATATAAGTGGCGCTCGTAAAACAGAAATAATTGTGAGTTGAAGTTTTGTCACTTTTGAAATAAACTTCTTTATCGACGTATGAGAGAATTTTTATAGCAATGTCGTCACATTTTTAATTTCTTCTTTCTTTAATCAAAATTCAGTATGTCAAAGTGATAAAATAAAAGGACTCTTTGTATACATGTCTATAATAATAAAATAAATTTAAGTTCATACGGCTTTTTTTCTTGAGCCTTATCTACCCATTTTTTTTGAAGTTGTAAATAGTATAAAAATGATATGTCATATATATGTTTCACTTCTTACCTTTGTACTGTGTGTCTGGTAAACACACATATGTTTTATATTATAAATTATGACCTGTATTTAGCAGTGTAATTATGTTGCTTATAAACTTTATTATTAATATTATATTCTCAGCTGAAAGCTCTGCTTCCACGAAATGTATGAAATAAAATTGAGATGGCAACGAACGAAATCGGGAACGGCGTGTTATCTAGTTTGGCAACCCATTCATTTATTTAGTACAACATACCATTATGTCTTTACTCTTACAAATTTTAAATTACAACAATAACGCAATTTTGACACAAACGTAACTCGTGTGAATTACAAAAGCAACAGCTTCTTAATATTCTTGTGTGCAAGCTTCTTAATATTTATTTAACTGTTTTCTTTTATTCCTTTTTAAATAATGTAAGCACATTTGCATGCCTGATACTGAATAGTTTTTGATTCCCTTTGAGTGATAGTAGCACTTTATTTTGTTGTTTAAACTTTTGTTACCAAGCCTAATTATTGTGAATAACCCTTCTGTATGATATATTCTCTGTTCATTGCAGCTGCATTTTTGTGTATGCTATTTTATAAGCAAGAACCTGAAATTGATTTGATGCTACATAGGCTTAAGATGTATTATGGTGATGAAAGAAAGAAATTAATACGCCTGTCCTGTCTTGCAACTTACTTAATAGTCATCAAAGGACACGCTACTAAGTATAAGTAAATAAAGGACCTGTATATAATATATTATGCAAAGATAAATATAACAATTATTTTTTTTAATTATGAGGGAAAAGCATTTACATATACATACATATGTCGGGCTCAGGTGTAAACCCCTACCGATTAAAAACCTCCTCTTCAACAATGATATTACTTTTAAATATCATTGCTTTTAAATCAAATCTCTAACTGTTGCTTATTACGTAAGTATTCATCCCTACTCAGTGCTATTGCTAAGCAATTGCAACCATTACATAGTCTGAAGGTAAGTGCTGACCGTAATCTATGCAAAAAATATCAGAGAATTATAATAATAACAAGGAAGATCGTATTATTTTGCCAAAATTTACATCTATATAATTGGGCAAAGAAAAACATTGACTGTTGTAGAGACTGTCGAAAGAAGTGAAAACATAGAACTTTTGGTTATTAATTTCAATATATTTTATAAATTTCTTTTCCATAATAATTAATCAAACAAAAACACTATTTCAACAATACACATTGAACTTTTCACTAAATCCATTCAATTTCTCTTTTAAGATATACACAGCACTAATGTTGCACAATACGTCAGTTGTATAGCTACAGGTATACTGCTATAAGCATTTCGGTGACGCAAACTCACGAGATTTATATTTATTTTTAAATTATATATTCATCATAACCATGTCAGTGACGCGAACCCATTAGATTTTCCCTTACCCTTAGTTTCAGAAACCGCTCAAAATAAGGAGTGTTTTTTTTTCTGTTATATGATTGAGTTACTTTCCTAATAATTCAACGACCCACTCGAAGCTTGGAGTGGCTCGTCGATCTCAGCTTCGGTTGGTAACAGAAACTTATTCGGGCCTTTATTTATTTACATTTTGTGTACATTAAATTATCTACTGTACTCATGGCTAGACTACTCAATTACAACATTTTTAATTGGTTAAATAATATCATATTCTTAAAATATAAGTTAACTTCATAAGATATCATACTATACTTCTATAATAAAGTCCCAGCCACTGTTCAGGCATTATCTATAAATAAATTTAAATGTTTTATAAAAAATGGCTCTGTCGTCAATCCTATTACTCCACTGCTGAATATCTAAATGATCGGACAGCCTGGGACTAGATTGTTATTATTTTATAGCGATAGAAGTGATTGTACAATATTGTATATTTTTATTGAAAAGAACGCAAAAAAAGTATGCTGGGAGAGTTTCTTGCGCTTCTCTCTCAGAGCGCCATTTGTTTCCGAAGCGGTAGTAGTATCTAGTAGTTATTAGAAATGACATCAAAAAGAATTCTAAAGGAATCAGTTTTGAGAAAATAAATGCCATTATGCCTTTTAGCATCTTAGGTCTATTATAATGTGGAAGATTATTTGAATTGATATTGAATATTATTATACTGATTAGAAAATAATTTTTAAGCAACTTTTGTAGTTCATCCTGACTTGCTATAAATAACTTATAAAGTTTTACAGTGAATAACCTTTTTTGTATTTGAATTTGAAATAAAAGAGGTTCGAGTCAATGAGCTTTCAATGAATTCCCGTTCATCTTTATGTATGTGAGTGTGAGATATATAAAGATTACTGAATATAAACATGATTTAACGCATGTTAAGTTAAAAATTCAGTTACGTATTATCATTAGATTGAACACCATATGGTTTGATGCGAATATGTTTTCCAGTTATTATGCAGAGAAGCGATGATTACAAAATATGGGTATGCAGTTTGGTGTTGTGTTTAGAAAGAATCATTGAGAGCAAAATTCAAAGAAATTAACATCTTGACTGTTGCTTCTCAATATATTCTTGATAATGTAATGTATGTTCATAGGCACATAAGTGAATTTACTAGACACTGTCATTACCATAATGTTAACACCAGGAACAGACATAAACTTATAATGCCTACTATTCGGCTAAGTCGAGTTAGTAAGTCTTTTGTGGGGCGATGTATACGCTTTTACAACAAGATCCCAGAAAAAATTCAAAACAAAAGTATCACGTTATTCAAAATAATTGTTAAAAAACGTTTGTGTGGTAAAGGTTACTATAACATAAATGACTTTCTCAATGATACCACAGATTGGTAATGGAGTGACCGCCCTCTATTAGGCTGGGTATTAAATAATAATTTTAATTGTACAATATTACTTTGTAAACATTTTTTCGATGAAAAAAAAGGCCCGCTGAGTTTGTTGCCCCCGTTCTTCTCTTGTCTGAGGCATTCATTTTGGAATGGGTGGTAGTATTTGACTTTCAATAAGTGATGTCACATCCTATTTGAATAAAAATATTTGAATTTGAACTTTGATATCTTTGATATAAACATACACATGCAAAGTTTTGCACGATATCCAAATAACTTAAAAGTGTACTGTGAATGATTGCGCTTGATACTGTATTTGTTAGATATGATTACTAATTACAACAGTTATTATAACCATCATGTTCACGAATCATCCTTACACAAACAATGAATTCAAGCTCTAAAGTTTGATGCATCCAATATACGATAATTTATATTCATACAGTTATTCTTTATTACTTTTTTTGAAATATATGATATTATTTAAATAAAATTCATATATCGGATGCAAACTGCCTTACAAACTAATTTGTTATGTATATTACAGCCATTGTAAAATACTCTATTTGATTGAAAAGAGTGGCCGTCGAGTTTCTGGTATGTTCTTCTCACGAGCTCTACTTTTTCTGAACATATGGTAATTAATTTAAAAGGAATATTTATAGTTGCGATTCAAAAGCGCTTAGTTTAAGCCTAGTTGAATAAATTTTATTTGACTTTGACTTGATATATGTACCTACCCCTCTTTTGTGGTATATCTTTGACTATCTTCATTAGAACACCTGCTGACGTGAATAACTTATATCACTCGTTTATATTTCAACTGTCAGCTCTCGTTGACATCCTTCGATTGCGTATAATAATATTAGTGTGGTGTAGTTATACAATAAATACATATATATAATACTTTCATGGTCCATACTCGTTAAATAGCAACATCAAAATATAAAGATCGTTTATTTTTAAATAGGCTTCTAGAAAGCAATCTAATGAGAACTACACAATATTTACATAAAATTATTTATTTTACTACTTACCTCAATTTAGTTGTAACTTTCGAGTAGTTACTAGATTACTTCGTTGCATCACCTTGCGAAAACTGTATTTAAACAATTTGTAGTATTATGACATTGTTCGTGTCAATTTAAAAGTGTTAAGTGGAGTTAAATATATCTATAACTTACATTCATATGTATATTTAAAAGTTTATAAGGATAAGAACACTAGAATGTAATTCTTTTTATATTTTTAATTAAATCATTAACTTATTAATGTTTGTATTACTGATGATATCATACTATAAGGCTAGAGGACATCAAAGAAGCCTGCGGTGTTCCGATGGTATTACTGATTCGATATACTGAGAAGACCTGGTGAATAAAAATATATTATATATTAGGAAGTTGGACGCCTTTCACTTAAAGTGTTTCCGTTCTATCTTACCTGTCATATGGTAAGACCGTGTCACGAATACCAAAATTCTTCGTCGTTTGCGAACATACCGCATGCAGAATAGCGAAGTGGGTATTCTATCCAAAGCTTTCTAATGGAGAATGTTGTTCCGGCGATGAGTTCAGTTCAGTATATCCGCTACAAAGATGTTATCCAACGCAACCTATCCCAATACAATATACCACCGGATAACTTGGAGCAAGAGGCTGATAACCAATCGATTTGGGGATAAAGATCAAAAAAGTTACAATTTTTGAGGTAAACTCGCCTTTCTGAGGTAAATCTAAAGCATTGAACCTTCGAAGGCTGCTTGAACTGTACGACACGTGACAAGGGACTCAATATTGAGTTTTGGGTTGCAAGCCACGTCGGATCATACGCGTGGAACAGGGCGCTATCGTCAGATATGATGCGGACGGCATCATCATTATATATTTCAGATACCGCATATAATACTAGATATATCATAAAAAAAGATTACAAATTAAATATGCAAAGAAATTAAAACCTGATGTTGATTTATAAGTTGGGAAGCAAATATTTGTGTCGAAAAACGAATAGAATCTGACTAAAACAAAATTGGTTCTATAAATTTCAGTGATATTTTTACATTGTACGCGTCTGGTTAGGGGTTTAAATAGTTAAAAATCCATGAATGAATCGATTATTTTCAACAAAATAATGTGTCTATATTAACTATAGGTAAGTATTATAACTACACGATATAATAAAATACTGTTTTGTTTTGGAAATGAACACTCTTTAAAGTATTGAGCTTTTATTTCCTGTTTATTGAATTAAATTGAGCCGTAACCACGAATACCAAGGAAGCACTTGTATAACATGTTTAAGATGTGCATTGTTGATGAACCTCTAAGCTGCATATGAAGTCCTGGTACATGTTGCTAGGATGATACATGATTTCAACCGCTTTGAAAGACATTACTATCACCGCCACCATATTTATGTTGTATTTACTATTCTATTTATTTTTTATTATTATATTTCTGTTTTCTATTTGCGACGAAAACTTCATGTTTTTTAGTATTTTTCAGAGCTGTTTCGGAATGATGTGAGCAGATTATTCGACGATTTTATAGATTTTAATTTTTTTTAATAACTTTTATTTACTTACTTATTTCTTTTAAAGAAAGCAGTCCCTTTGTAGCGTTTTACAAAAATAGAGTTATCTTACAGGACCAGTGAACGCATTTGTTTAGGACGAATACAACTATGCGTTTGTCCAGCGGAACATATACCCCCTCATTCATAATAGTCTGCTAACTTAAAGCATTGCTAATTCTTACTCTGTCATCTTCTATTGACCTAAGTCAGAATGAGAAAAAACACTCCTTAGCGGCCGTTTTAAGTTAGCGGACCATTATGAATAATAAAATAATTATGAATAGTTTTAGAGTGCACTACAGAGCCTAATAACAAAATATGGCCAAAAATAAAAAAACCGATTCACTTAATCTTTTTTTACCAGTAGTTGAGTAGAAACATAACTAATATATTTATTTTATGTAGAATTGCTAGATATAGAGTTTTTTCAGTCAATTTTATGAAACCATTTATTTTAAACACCTATTTTGAAAACATTTTAAATCCTCGCGCTCCGATTTGCCAAATAGTTCGTTCCAGAACCTCAAAATCTAATTAACGCACCCTTGATTAAACAACGTATTCACAAACATACTATATAGCTATGTATTATAATTATGCTTTATTTAATTAAACGCTAATGGTTTCGACGTTCGATGAGGTTGGGGGATCGGAACGCTATTGTAAATTCAACATTTGCAGCGGTATGTATGTATTGCATAATGAACATAGGTTATAGAACCTCACTAGAGAAATTTCTAAGGAATCTTGTAACTTGTACTCGGATAACGGGGAGTGGAAATATCGAATAACAATTTATAAGAATTACTAATGTTAACTTACAATTTATAAGGATTGGTCTCCGCTGCGGTTCAACTAGATACCGCAGGCGTAGTTGCAAAGTACGGCAACTAATACCACACCTAAGTGGCGTACTCGAGCCAGTCTCGAACAATGTTTGACGTTGACGTGCCACATGTTCTGTTAAACTTTGCTAATAATTTCAACTAAATGATGTCGATAAAAAAATATCGGGTTACGTGGTAAAACTTTGTAAATATAATAAGACAACAAGAAATAAGTTAATTTTTAATTATATTATTTAATTAAGTAAAATTTGAAAGATGCCATAGAGTGTCAAGATGCCACGCACACAAGCATCCAATAGTTGCCGTAATAAAAAAGCTATTGTTCTTAGATAGTGCGGTAGGTATCTAGTTGGAGCTCAACGGAGACCAATCTTAGGTAAAACACGACACTACCAAAGAATATATAATAATACAAGTAACACTACTAAAAAAATGCGGATTAGAAACGAAGAATAACCAATTTAAATCGAATTGACTACTTTACTCACATGAAGCTAAGTGAAAACAAATATTAATTTTTTTTTATATAAATCAAACTGGTGAGCTAATGTTTATATTTATAACTTACTTAATTTAAAAAAAAAAATACAATTTTTTTTTATATTCATGTACTTAGTACGTACTTAGTAGGTACTTAAATATGTTACCCCCGTTTCCTATTCTAGTGGCTAACTTTATATTTTTATATTAACTAGCTGACCCAGCAAACGTTGTATTGCCGATATTAAAATCGCGATACAAAAGTAACTGTTGATCGTAGATGGGTGAAAATTTTAAGTTGTATGTATTTAAATTTAAAAAAAAATGTCAATCAAATAAAAATTTGTGTGGACCACCCTTAACATTTAGGGGGATGAAAAATAGATGTTGTCCGATTCTCAGACCTACCCAATATGCACTCAAAATTTCATGAGAATCAGTCAAGCCGTTTCGGAGGAGTTCAATGTTTAACACCATGACACGAGATTTTTATATATTAGATTAAATAGTTGTAAAATTAATGAATAAAATACAAATATACTCGGGGTATTTTTTATTTACTCTTCAGACTTTCTTTCCCTTACTTAATTTGAATGTATAAAAGATGGATTCTCAAACGTAATCGTGTAATTAAAATTTTTATAATTTTTTTTTAAGAAAGTTTATTTTCAATGAGGCGTGTTGAGTTGGATTAAATATATTATCCTAATTCGACGAAATGACTTTTCACTATGGATATGGCATCACAAAGAATTGGAGGGCTTCGAATACCTATGGGTACCTACTACCTATGTAATATAAATATCATATATATTAATATATTCTGAAGTAACGGACAAATACTATTGCGTGGCATGAGAGGTCAAAAAAACTATACAAAAATACGACTTTTAGATAAAATACCACCAAGTTTTATTCGGGCAAGTGAAGCTTTTCGAGTTTTTCAAATTATTGAACATATTATTAATATGAATCTTACATACCTATGTATCTTTTTTTTAATTTATACAAGTTAATCTACCCTTCAAATACCTACATATATATACATTGAAAATGGTCTTTGTTTGAGGCTCAATCACGCCTAACCCACTAATCGTATCGACATGAAACTACCACCATTCGATGCGAAATTTATCCTAAATGGTTTATGCCTACTTATTATTTTATTGTATGTGTAATAAGATGAATAAGATTTAACTTATTTCCTTTTAAAATACGCCCAGCGAATCGGGCGGAAACAGCTAGTCTTTATATATAAATTTTTTTGTCATGATGTTTTGCCGATTTTAATTAAATATTGCACCATATATGCAGTTTTATCCAACTTGACGGATAGGATAGCTTTTATTTCGATTCGTGACCATTCATATTTCTTTTAATTTCAAATTTTATTTCTGTATTAATTATTCTGTTTGAATGTTTGAGGCACAGTTTGAAAGTTCTCCTATTACATGATTTTAATTATAAGAACGGGGAAAAACGAAATAATTCTTGTAATGATTGAACTCTAGAAATATCGTGTTATACAAAAAGTATTTTAAATTTTGTATAATATATACATTTATTTAGCTGGAGAGAAATGCTCCAGTCACCAACTATAGTATACTATAAGCCCTTAATGACATTTTATGGCTTAATACATTCTATGGTTGATACTACAGTTATTATGATTTGGTTATGGTGACATGTTTCAATCTGTAAGCCTCTTCGAATTGTAGCCATATGTGTCAGAAAAAAACTATGGTTCTATCCCATTGGACCGCAGGTACTAGGGGCGGTTCGGGTTTGGATCCGCCTTTTATTACCTCTGTTACGGTTCATAAAAAAGGGAGTGATTGATCGTTAAAAATAAAAACCAAATCCACAGTAAGTATTTATTCAGTCGCATAGCAATACAATTCGCATTAAATTCAATCGCATACCGCAACAACATTGATTAGGTAAGTCGACATGAGGTAACAAAGAGAAATCGAACTTGTTGTAATTGATCGGTCGAGCGACAATGGTGCAAGAGTTGAAATACAAGCAACGTAAGTAGTTGCCGTTGCGTGGCAAGCCGTACATCCGCTCTCTTGCAGATTGCCCAATTTCTGACGAACATTATTGGTAATGTTTCGAAATACGGAGCGCGCAACGACTCGACCGGTTACCATTTACAACACAACATATACAATTACATTTATGTACAATACATGATACTAAAAAGGTGTCCAATGCAGAAAATTCAGTGATCTCGTAACTGAATTAAAACAGTTAGCGAAATCTCTAACGTCACTGCGGACACAAGTTGATTGATGACGCATTCGTGTGACTCCGCTTCCATGATGAATTATTATGCCAGTCATATAGGAGAGAGAAAAAGACTGACTATTAAATAAGCCTAGCCAAATTCTCCCTCCGACACAACTGACAGATAGTTCTTCTTTCTTCTCTTCTTTCTTCAAAATGATGTATCCCGTTGCTCGAAGAACTAAATAGCGTTTCCCGCCTAAAATTATTCAATAAAGCCGCAGTTGAAAAACCGAAAGAAGATTGGAGTAAAAATTAAAAATATACACGAAATAATAAAAGAACGAAGTAAAATAATGTTAAATTAAATAAAAAAGGGAAAATATTATCGCTCTACATTACGGAAGTTCAAAAGTAGGTCGCGCTCTATCGCTTGAATTAAATATTTGAAAAAGCACTTTATATCAAAATATTCACACTACTATCTTCAACGAACGAATACTTGTAACTGATTGGAGAGTCCAATGAAACAAGCTGAGTTAAAATTATTTTCAACTACCACTGGTATTTCAAACTAGAGAGCGCGACCGATGTTGAAGACTGCCGAGGAGCGAATGGCACTTCACACTTGGCAGCTTCACGGCTGCTAGCGGTGGCGCATTTGTGCCAAAGGGGAGCGGGGAGGGGAGGGCAACGGGGAGAGGGGGCCGGGAGGGGGAGGCAACTAGCAAGTTACGTTGCGCGCGCACACGACACAAGAGGACGCATGTGATGTAATCGCGATCGATGCACCTTTTCATATCATATTAACGGTATTATTCTCTAAACAAAAACTCTAAATATTAAAGTTTAACACATGAATGAAGTACTGAATAGCAATTATTATTGTCTCTAAACGGCAGAAAGAGAAAGACTCTAGACGAAGAAAATCGGTCCCAAGGTGTTCCCTGAGGTGTTCCAATAATGAAGTAGTTAAATAACATATAGCTTACAAGTTTTTGTATTGCATCTTTGCCCCTTGTAAATAATAATATATCGTTATAAGTACTTGTAGTATTGCGTATTACGTGACGCCTAGCGGATACTGCGTTATTAGAAAACGCGTTGCAAATCTTTAGTATTGATTGAAGACAACAGTTGCGGCGATTCGTGGAGTGTCGTGGAGAATCGGCTCGCGCAGCAGCGGCTGATGTTATCTAGGTCACACGTGTACCAGCTATCCCCTCTATTACGGCCTTGGCATACTTTATACCAAATGACACCTCCCATTCTACATAATCCAAAGTACTTACCGCGAACCACGGTATTTAACCCCACAAAGCATTAGAAGTATCGATAATCTATTATTTCTAGATGACATAAAGTCCCAACTCAGATGCCCTTTGGACAGACTCTACATACCTAACTATATTTGTTAATAATCAAGGAAAAATAGACGGAGAATTAAACAGCGCTCGCCAAGATAGGGAAATAGTAATGTTATTTTAGTGGTGTTTGAGTACGGCATATGAAGTGAGAGGTTGATTAGTAATAAGCTGTAGGTACATAGGCATCTAAGCCGATGCACATTAACGAGGCCAGCGCGAACCCAGAGTGGCCCCATCGAGCTGGTGATGAAAGCAACACGACCTCGTTTCTAACTAGCTCGCGCGCCACCTAAAATAACTAGGACACCGTTACTGCGCATTCTCTAACACAACCATTTCGGCATAAGGCCTTTTAAGTAATAATTTGAGTCCAAGAATTTGTCGGATTAACGACGAAATCTTCAAATACAACATTTATGTACTTCGTCAATTTGTCATTTTGAGTAAAGTGAGATTAAGACTTGTCAAAGGGCTAGGGTAGACACATCAAATTCCTTGATTTTCATTAAAATTTCTATGCTTTATATGTATGGATATAATGATATTTTTAAACATTGTAAACCACTTTTTAGTATAAACCTGTCCGATGAGCAACTGCAAAATTGTAATATTCTAATATTATAATTACATAATATATTTTTTATAACCGAATGAACAATTGATGTTGGTCGTAATACCATTTCATTTTATCAAAGTTATAGATTTATCAAGATTAGAAAAGGGAAAAGTAAACCAACAAAGTCATATGCCCATGATAGTATTCAAATAAAGAATAGTAATGCAAATAAACAATAGTAAGTCAACGGTATAGTAAGTCAAATAGTAGCAAATTAAACTAATCAAAATACATATAAATATTTACCTAGTCGAGGGCAAGATACTCGTAGAACAAAGAACGTTTGTAATAAGTAACTACAATTATTGTACTGACTACCAAGTGCCGCGGTAGAGTTGGCAATGTCCTCACACAAGCTGTTGTAGCCGGCCTTTATCTAACGAACGAATAATTAATACACGTTTCTTTGTGTTTATTGTTTCGAAACAAGGACATTGTTCACAGTATTGCTTGAAGGAAAATGATCGAATTAAAATATTTAAT